>NC_135578.1:25373860-25998860 GCF_965152235.1 Eretmochelys imbricata
AATTTAGTGAACTGGTTCCAAGGCATGTGGGTATTTGAAGACCTTCTAAACAGCTGGTTCAATCCAATATTTTCACAATGTTAACATACTTTTTATTATAAAGTAAACCCCAAGTACTGGACAGTTACTACAGTCCTATGACAGAGAACTGAGAATGTGGTACTTTTATTTTCAGGGGTATACACACTGTATTCTCATCTTGAAGTGAAAGGGTTTATAACACAATTCCCCATGCATCAAGATGCAAATACATCCCTCTAAGTCTTATCTAGGTTCAATGGAGTAAAATCTTTTTTACCATCCAATAAAGTGTCCTAAGTTATATTAAAAAGGAAACAGAGACAGTACCATCCAATTCGACATAAAACAAAAATTATAATCTCTCTCTCTCTCTCTCATCTATCTAAAACTATTGCACATTTATCTGGTGTTATTGAGGATTAATTTTTTTTTATAAACCCAGAAAATTCTCTGCAACAGTATTTAGATACAGCTTAGCACTGTTTCAGTTCAAAGCCCACTTTTGTTCTGTGTACAGCAATTTAAAGAACAATATTTCAGTGTACTGTTGAAGCCCAATCAGAAGATGAATTTTTGTTTCAGAACAGTCAGCTGCATAACCAGGTAAGTGAAAAAAAAGTTTCCATATGTAAGAGAAGTCGAAGATGTAATTCTGTAGCAAACATGGCAAGTCACCATGCCTCTTTCTGACACATGGAAGGTATATATTTACATTAAAAGGCAGAGTTAGTTAATGAATGTTTAAAAGAAAAAACAACAAAGTATAATCTGGTCAGCATATTGTTAAGTGTTCTATATAATAAGCAGACCCTCCACTTCCATTCTCTCTTCTTGTGTAATTTGTGCCATTTCACCACAAATACGTCCAAAGATTCCAGTTTTAACAAGATCAGTAACCTCATGCTTCGGACTCTCTTTTCTTCTTCCCATCTTCTCCCAAATCACTGTCTTCTGACTGGCTACTGCTAAGGAGTACAAATTGTCCCTCTCCACTGCTCTGACTGGGTCTACTGGAAGCAGCTATCAATCGGCTCTGCTCCTCCAAGTCCTAATATGGGAGGCAGGGAGGAAGGAAGAGAAGGGGAAAAAATATTCACTTCAGAACTTTCCATAGTGAAAAGGAATTCCAATGCCGCTCTGCAAGAGTGGAAATTATCTTATTTAGAGCTATGCAGTGGCAACTTGTAGAGAGGAATTTAAAAGATTCTATGGGAAACCAAAAACAGTAACTTCAGTGACCAGTGCAGATGGATTTAAATCACGATTTAAAGCAGAAAACAAATCTTGATTTAAATAATCAATTTTAATCTTGTCTTGCATTTGTACTTTTTAGTTATTTCCCTAAAAGAGGTTGATGTGTCGTTTGGTAGCAGTAACCATTACAAAGTGTTAATTTGCAACTAAATTCAGTTTTTAGGCTAAATTTGGCGCTTAGTTTTGCTAATCAAGAGGATACAGTATATCTACAAACATTTATTTAAGCAATTATGTACCTTAAATTTACCTTTATTCAGATTCTTAATTTGTATATTTATTATTTTAGAAAATAGTGAATGATGCATTTCTGATTTACTAGATGAATATTAATTTTTTTTTTACTTGTGATGTATCACATTCTATGTGGATGGAAATTCAAATTCAATTAAATGCACGGAAACAGTATTTAATTTTTTTAAAATTAACTAAATAAAACTACCTTAACTATATTGGATACATAAAAAAAGTTCATCAAAACATTTTGCATTTAAAATTAACTGATTTATTGAAGTATTATCTTTAGTGAGTGAACTGAACTGATGGTGACCAGAGCGTCCTTCAAGATTTTAGAACTAGTAGACTTCATTCTCTCACATCCAGTTTTTATTCATAGACCTAAAGAGGAAAACAAACTTTTCTTCTTTTTCAACTCCCACTGGTTTCTGAACATTGAATGAACTAGTAATTGAACTGAACTGGTTGAATAAACTGAGATGCAGAAAATATTCTTTGCACCTACAGAAGAGGTGACTGCTGTCAAACACTGGATCTATATGACTTCCACCAGTTAAGTGGTTTGACTTTTTAAAAAGAAAAATCTTGCAGCAAACATATACTGCTTAATTCTCTTTAAAAAAATTATTTTAATAGGCCTTAACATAGGCAATCGTGATTTAAAATACAATTTTAATACGTGTTTTTAATTAATCTAGATTTAATTTAAATTAAAAATTATTTTTAATCATCAGTTTTATCTACCTGGGCAGCAGCTAGCTCTATGTGAACAACTAATAAGAAAACATTTTATTCTAAGTAATGTATTCCTATTCCTATTCCCAGCAAACTCAATTCTACACGGACAAGCAGTATTGCAGAAGAACACAAACTTTGAAATACAATATGACATTTATGATCTCTGATGTATATAATTTCATAATAGACTATTTGGTTTTGGAGTTTTATTGTTTGTTAATTTTTTTTAAAGTCAGTAAAACAATGCAATAGTAACAGGGGAGGAGAGGAGGTGGATTAGGTTAACAATATTTTTAGAGTTACAGTTTGAGTCTGCCCCCAGTTGCAAGTAAAAGTCAATCATTTTTCAAAACGCTAAACTTTTAAAAGCAGTTTCTATCGAAGATGAGTTCGAATACATCATCTGTTGTATCTTACATGCATGTTTTCTCAGGTTGCTTCAGTCAGGATCTAGACTAGACTAAAATTTAAAATATTAAAGCTTACTTACAGCATCAGATCAAGGGGTCCACTGCTGTGGTAGCAAGGTATGCTCAATGCTTAGAGGGAGGCATGAATTTGCAAAGCTGACTATCAGCACTGAAAACATGAGGCCTTTAGCCTACAGACTGACACACCATCATCATCCACAAAGAGCTTGATTATAAGGACGCTGCCAACCACATGGAAATTTTTTAAAAAGTTTAACCTTTACTAAAGTTTAGATTTAGGAAGTGAAGCAGAAATAAAATTGTTCAGATTTAATCCTAAAATGTTTCCATAGTTAAAACATTCTAAGATCCCAAAATCCAAAATTTACTACATTTAGCAAATAAAAAAAAAAAATCAAATTGACAGAGTTTCCAGGCAAAATCAAGCCCACCGTGTTTTTTCTACTACGAATGTAATGTAGTCTGGGGTAAAGAGCTATGAAAGACAGCATGAAGGTTAATGAATAAGAAAATATTAGTACTATAAGTAATCATGAGACATACCTTTTCAATTTGCTTTTGTTTATTGAGTTCTTTCTGTTGTTTCTCCTTTACTTTGTCTATTTCTTTTTGTTTTTCAGATGCTCTACGATCCTAAAGAAGTAAAGATATAAATAAGGCTAATCTTTGTAAATTGGGATATATAAAACACTGCCACCTTGTAGGAGTTTCCTTACGATCGTTAAATCAAACATTGATATAACTAAGTATGTATACCATTATTCTTACCTTAAAAGACTTATCTCTGCTGAAATGAACAAAAAATTTATCTGCAATACCCTTTTCCAATCAGTCTTAGTATGAAACCTATTAAATCTTTATCACTTCTTGACAAGTTTAAATATCACCTAGATACTATGCAATAGACTCTTTAGAAATTCTTAATCTGCAGATTGCTGCCAGACACAGTGCTATTATCTACATACTTCACATACTGCATTTTGCACGCACGCACACCCCCTTTTTTCCCTACTTAAGAATCTTACCAATTCTGCATGAAAAGCGATCTGTTTTGCCAGTCCAACAGAGTCGCAAATCTAAATAGAAACAAATTGAATATTCAGAAAGTATGGAAAATAAATATTCCTTTAAAATTAAGAAAAATTTCCACAACTTCAAATAGACTGAGTATTAAAGCACTTTTAGATCCTTGGACTGACAGCCTAACATACCAAAAACAACAAAAAAAACACACAAACTTCTAAAAATTTCTTCATACAACTTGAATGAGAGCTAAGACCTTGAAATCCACATCAAATTTGAAACAAGATAAAAGTGTAAGTAACATAGTACTGTAATACCTTTTCCCCTTCATTGTTTGATTCAAATATATAACAGACAGATGTTGTATGGCCCTCAACTCTCCCTCCTGAGGACTGAAGCACAAATCCAAAAAGGCGTTTATTCTCCTGGTGTGTAGCATACAAGACTACACTTGGCAAAGGAAACTGCCAAAAAAAGGATGAAATAATGGGAATTTAAAGTTTGGTCTACACATCTTTGAATACCAGATATCGATATACTGTAGCTTACTAAAACAACAAAATAAATGGACATGATCAGCAGAAAGAATTTCATTATACCTGATCAAATTGCTGGATAATGCTTTTGGCATTGTAGCAAACTGAAACAGGTTATCAAAAACATTCAGTGACCAAACACATGCAGATCTTTCAAAAACGTACATTGTGCAGAGAGTAGTATAGCATTTGCATACAACAAATGTTACAATGAAGTCTGAGTTCCTGTTTCTTTTCTAGGCATGTGCACGCACACACTTTTTCAGATACTCAGCTCTCTCATACAAATTCCTTCTGGGACTAAATTTTCAATATGTGGTCTCAGTCGAAGGATGGACTGTTTTTGAAAACTATGACCTGAATACATTCACGAATTTTGAGTCGTGCATGCATGCACACACACACACACACACACACTTTTTGTATTATGTTCAGTTGACATTTTTGCACTCCCATAATTAAAAAAAGGCTGAAGATAGAAATTTCAAACTTGGGTTCTTTTCAAAACTTCACAAAAAATGGAAAACAACCCAAGATTGAAGAAAATAGTTTGAATTAGTTTTAAAATTATGACAGCTCAAAGTTAAAACAGTTACACCATAATTTTTTTTTATTTAGGTTTTTTTTTTTGGAGCCCTCATACTAAAACAGTTTAGAGCACTGGGCACATGATGAATTGCCTTAGTTCACATTTAACAGCTTACAGCCCTAAGACAGCTCTGCACTTTAGGCCTTAGAGTTCATGAATGCACAGCTGCTTTTAGCATTGAGAAGTTTTACATGCTTCATTTATTAAGGAGTCCTTAAGACGCTTAACACAATTACTTCTCTTCAGCTCTCTAAAAAAGACCCAGCGATCAAATTTAAAGCATTATTGTTCATGCAATACAGACTAAAAAGATTAAGCAAACAAATCAAAAATAAAAAAGTTAAGGTTGTTACTGAAGGTTAACGTGGCCATACTGAATATATTGTGTCAAGTATTCCATTGATTTCTTTTAGAATGCAAGACATTACTCTGTATTATTAATTTTTAGAGATAAAAATAAGTTGACCATAAGACATGTCACATACAAGACATGCAACATGGCCAATTTAATAATGCATTAGAGCCATCGCCTTTCGAATTTCCTGACTCGTGTAACTGACATCCCACCCTTAATGTTAACGTCTGACTTTGTACTTACTACTCACTACAAAAACCTACCTTGCCAATTTTATTATGCTCTTGCCATTTCAAGTAATGAAAAAGGCACTGTTTGAAATGTTTACTTAATCAAATTAATTCATCACCGAAAACAGTCTTTCACTTAGCCATTTTAATACATAATTCAGTAAACTGATAACTTAAGTTTTGTGGGAAATCGTTTAGAAATCTCATTACACAGTATCGTTGATATTTAAGAGAATGAAAATTGTATTCAAACAAAATTAGACATAAAAATCAGAAAAAATGAATTGACATTAGCACTTAAATTACTTACCCTGAGCCTTGTAACTTGCGTCTGTGGATCTATTAACCTAAAATGTTAATTAAACAAACAAATCACACAGTAAATTTTCTAAATTGAAAGGATCATTTGAAAATATATTTGTGAAAGTCAACTTCAGCAAAATTTAGGAAGGATACTTACTTTAAACAGTCACAAGTGACTAATAAATGTGATTCTGTCATCCTGAAAATATTATGGATAGCCCGGGCTGCTAGTATTTGGCGCATTGTTTCATAAACAACATCTGGACTTTCATCAGATTTAACCTCCATGGAGCCAAGGAATCTTACAATAAATAACTGGTGAAGAATGGAATCTAAGAAGATAAGAGTATTCAATAAGCAGTACCAAACCATTTCTGGGTTTTCCTATTTAAACATTACTGTTTCCATGACTAATCCCAGAAGAAGGATTTCTAAGTTAGTAAAATATTATAAACAAAATCCCAACCCACACTCTAACTCAAAATTATACTTCCAATATTTGTTTATGAATGACAGATGCAGTTACTGAAACAGCAAGATACACATCTGTCTACTAAGTTTTTCACTTAGGTTTAGTGAACATGAAAGACTCAACTAGTTAGACTTCCAGACTGTAGTCTCACCTGACTCATCTGATGCAGTATGTGCTAATGCAATCCACCAGTCCAGCAATGGGTGCTGAGCTAGTTATTTTAGACACATCTGCTGTAGATGAAGAAAGCACTCAAGTATGCTTTAACTGAATACTAGCATACAAGTCTTAATTTTATAGCTTCTATAAAAAGCAAATTAGTTTTGAAGAGTATCTCAATCAAGAATATTTTGTACTTAAATGAAATCCTGTTTTACCTTCTGTCTCAGATTTTTTGCCTCCAGATTCACCAAATGGGTTTGTACGTCTATTAAAAAATTAAAACATTAAACCAGGAGTCAGAGTGCAAGAGCCATTGACATATAACCTAGACTCATTCTACATCAAATAAAGCAACATAGTAATTTCACCAATTGGGATCAAAATAGATAGCCCACCTATGAGTCACAAGGACAGACTTACTAGATGTGGGTTTAAGACACAAGCTGCTGCATTTGAGTGGAGAGCGCAGGATCTGGGGAGTGGGGAGGAAATATCAGGTGCTATCTGTCCCACTGTTGTGGTAGGAATGCAATTTGAGCTTGTCGTCTGCACATAAATACAACCCCAATGAATCACTTAATCTTGTTAATTTTTGAAAAGACAGAGTTTTATTTCAAGTCTCATTGAACAGCTTCAGGAAGTGCAGCCAAAAGCTAGTCCTCTAAGAGATTAATTGAAAACAGCACACCTTTCCCCACTTTTTCAAGCTGCTGAATTACTTGCTACAGGGAAGTCACTGGTGTTGTCTCAAATGCAGCTCTCTGAAAACATCCCTGGGGTTTTACTCCTAGAGGGTCAAGAGAAATGTGGCTATATCTGACTCTCAGAAGAGACATAATTACTCTCAATTATAATAAAGTGAAAATACTCTAGGCTTCCAGTCTGCATTTTTCAAGAGAAGGAAAGTAATGTAAAAAGAAAATTTCGAGCTGGGGAACTAGCTGAAGCTCTCAAGGAGAAAGGAAAGATATTTTCTTGGCTAATTGGCATTGCTGAAAACTCTCAATGAGGACAGCTGATAATAAGAGTTAAATTTCATATCAGCTTTTACCAGGAAAAAAGTGAAGATGTCACTTTTTCCAAATGTCTGATATGGTCCTAAAATTCATTTTTAGAATAAATCCAACATCTGCCTTGATATGTAATACAGAATAAGTCCGTCTTCTTTATTTGTGTGGCCTATGAGATGGGATTGTTAATCTTTAAATTAATAATGAAATGTTAACTTAAACTAATCAAAAGTAGTGTGTGAACTTTGGATAATCATTGAACTAAATAATTAAACTCTGAACTAAAGTTTGCATGGCAAAAAATGTACAGAAGAATGGCGAGTCCCAAAAAAGATTGTTCATCTGTTCAAATATACCTAGGAAATTCCCACAACCAGATTTTGTTTGTGCTCAGACATTTGCAGTCCCTCAGAATCAGAACAGTATGGAGAGAATAAATTCTAAGCTTTTTGTGGTCTAATCAAATGCAAAAAATCACCTGACAGATGTACTTCATATTTGTACCTGAAACACAGTGACGATTTTTAAAAAAGTATTGTGATAATGGTACTAAGACAAGTATAGCATGTTTCCAATCTATACCAAATGGAGTAGTGGTTTTTTAAAAATCTTTTTAGGGAAATATTGACTGCATCTCTATATAATCTTTCCCACCTGAGACAAAATCATGAATATATATGATAGAAAAAATATCTTTGTTGACATGAGTTTTTGGTACGCTATTATATGCTTTTCATTGCCTAGAATCCAGTTCAGTTCTTATCAACCTATTTTAATCAATATGTTGTACTTAATTTGATGCACTGTTTAATAGTCTCATTATTCTTCTAACAAAAAGGAAAAATGAGTTGAGTTGAATACTGTACATCACACGATTTTCTTCTGTGTGAACTCTAAGTTTCTTCTCTCTGGTAACAGACACTCCAATATGGGGGTCAAACTCACAAATCAAATATTTTTTGTAAGACGACACCCATAAGTCACAAGACTTAAGTCAAAAAAGACTTAAGTCACAAAATAGTTTTCAGTTTCCCTCAGATGAATGGGATCTACTATCAACAACAAAGATTAATTAACTTGAATTCTGTACAAACAGTTCTGTAAAGGCAATGCACGGTATCTTATCAGGCATCTTATTTTGAATGGGAAAATAAAACAAACAAAAACAAGCAGAAGAAAGAAGTTGTTTTATATTTTGGGAGAACTATAAGGCAATTCTCAACCTGTCTGTTTACGATTGCTCTAGAAGCCTAGATCATTTTCACTCACCTTTTAGTTTAGGAAGAGTGTCATCAGTATGCCATCACCACCTGGAGGCAGGGCTACCAAATTTCTCTTGAGTTTCCAAGAGGAAATACCCAAGGTGCTGAGCGAGCAAGCAATAGGAAAGGAAAATATACTTTTTAAAACCAAATGATTATGAAGCATAAGCTGTTAAACAGGGTGAGAAAAGCTGCTGCAAAACTGAAAAACTACATCTTGAATTTACAGTAAATACTTGGCAGTTTCACAATTATGCGTGAAAAAGATACTGTTTTGCAGGCCTGCTCTTTGCATACTTGTCACAAAAAACGTCAAAGCAAAGAAAATACACATGATGGAGTTACTGGCTGCATTCACTTTCCTTACTTTTGTTTCTGTAATTGTAAAACAGACAAATACAAGGATTTTTCTTCCATTGCTTCTCCTACCTGCCCGATTGCCCTGAGGCTTTTGCCTGACCAGGCTGATCTTCACTAACTGGAGAAATTATGTCAAATTGTATCGGTGTGTCAGGGGCAACAAGGGAATCCAAGGAAAGTGCTGATAAAGCTGCTGATTCAGATCCCAAAGACCCAGAGCTATTAGTACGAGCTGTTGGAGGCCGAGATTGTCTAAAACAAAACAAAGAGCGATGTAAGCTTATAGATAACAAATGAAACTCCACGGTGGACACAAATATAATATTATGAAACTTGGGAAAAATAAAACAAGACAAATATTAGAAGAAACTTAAGAGAAACAATACTATCATTACAAAGTATAAAGAAATGCAGTCTAGATTCAATTTCAATCATTTACTACTTTCTCTCATCACTGATACGGCATTCACATACTAGAATGTGAAATATCCTACAGCTAGAAGTCTGATGCTAATTGTTAGAAATATTGAGAAAATTGAATCAAGATTGTCAAAAGCCAACAAATTAGTCACATGGCTTAAATGGTAAAGTACCAAAACTGGATACAGTGCTGGATCATTTATTTCTTAATGTACATCATAGAACATTAAAATATTTATCAAAAATGCATTTGCTACATTGTTCAAGAACTTGTTTTTATCCTGTTAAAGGTTTTAAAAGTCACTGTAGACAACTGAAACCTTTTCTGCAAATCATGTTATTTTAGAAGCCTTCACCAGACACCCATTAGAAATGTGCTCTTAAAATGACCAACTGTTCCGTAATGTACATTGTTGGCCGCATGCTCTCATGTCTCTGTTGGAAGGATGGAGAGGGGGTGACAGCCTCCAGAGCTGATTGATTTACACGTGCAGCAATTTCCTACGTAATTAAAAGAAAAAAGGTAACTGAAAACATTCTCTTCAAATTCAATTTAGAATGTTCAGTTTAAATTTTACATGCAATAGGAGAAACTATAAATTAAATCTATGCTGGAACCCCATGTTCCTATCAGTGGCAACACCTATTAATACCAGGATGATATATGGCCCCAACTCTGTATTCATCAAAATATACATGTATGTAACTCACATTTGTTTCATTGATGTTAGTGACTGCATAGTAGGGACAACAAAAACCTTTAGTTTCCTATTTACAGTTTAGTTAATTTAGACATTGTCACACAAATATTATCCACAAACTCATTATTAGTCCAAAAATTGAAAACTGGTATCACAAGCAACGTTTTTGTTTTGTTTGTTTTGTTTGTTATTGAACTGGCAGATCTACACTTGTCAAGTTTCCAGTACTTAATGAGGAGCTTATATTTCATGGTTCCATAGTGGATTCATGTACAATTTGATATACTGCCTGTATATTATGCTTCCACTAGTTTTCAACTCTAGAATATGATCAATGGAAGGTTACCATTCTGGTACTTCACAACACTGCACCTGCCAAAGGCCTGAGGCAGAAGAGTATCGTATTTGATTTATATTCATACCCCACAGGATTAGCAGAAAGCAGGAACATCACCTGTGAGAATGACTTAGCAGTTGCAAGTAAGAAGTCTGAGCATTTATTCAACCAATTACCCTAATTTACTAACATTTTGGGTGTCCTCCAAGACCTCTGAATAACCAGAGTTATATTTTGCCACCTACTGAATGATCAAGACCACTTTGATTAGCTCCATGCATGGCCTCCTTCCTACACAAACTGTTACTAAGTTAATTTTGTCATAGATAAGGCCCTACCAAATTCACAGTCCATTTTGGTCAATTTCATGGTCATAGGATTTTAAAAATCATAAATTTCATGGATTTCAGCTATTTAAATCTGAAATGTCACGCTGTTGTAATCTTAGGGGTCCTGACCCATGAAAGGAGTTGTCGTGGGGTCGCATGGTTATTGTAGGTGGGGCTGTGGTACTGCTACCCTTATTTCTGCACTGCTGCTGATGGCGATGCTGCAGAACAGCCGGAGAACCGCGGCTGCTGGCTGGGAGCCCAGCTCTGAAGGCAGCTCAGAAATAAGGGCAGCAATACTGCGACCCCCCTGAAACAACATTGTGACCCCTCTGCAACTCCCTTTTGGGTCAGCACCCCCAATTTGAGAAATGCTGGTCTCCCCTGTGAAATCTGGTCTCTTGTGTGCTTTTACCCTATAATATACAGATTTCACAGTCCGGGATGCGTTTTTCATGGCTGTGAATTTGGTAGGGCCCTATTCATAGGATTATTTGACGGTCAGCTCGATTAGAAAGTGAAGTTTTCCACTGCTCACCACAATGATTTGTGGTAAGCAAAATACAGACACAAGTTCTTGAAAACCAATTTTTAGAATGTTATTTATGTTTTCAGTAATGTTAGTTTTTAACGTGCCCTCTTTTCAGCATTCAGGTGGAAGAAATGTATATTACTTGCTTATAAAAATTTATAGTGCTGCCAATACACGCACTGCTTTACAAAACAAAGTTACATTTCCTGCCATGAAAAATTTCTAGTCTGAGATGTAAGACACATTCAAATTAATTTCATACTATAAAATTAGGTCGAGCAGATCTCTTAAAATGAATACACATCTAAATTTAAATGTATTCCTTTGGGTTAGTTTTGGATATTATAAAACAAATGATCAAAGTTACCTCAGCGTTTTCACTTAGGTATATCTGTTTAGAGATGTTGTTTATTGTACATATCCACTAAAAGAGAAAGAAAAAAAAAAGAAACATTAGTAAGTATATTGTAGTTTTAAAAACCTGTTTAAATATTTTAGCTGATTTTTCTTACCACCACGTTCCCGCCGTGAAAGTCACACCGTACAGCAGAATTTACCTCCAGAATATTGCAGCCAACACCCAATATTTTGTTTTCTATCTCCCTGCCTTACTGAAACTTCTTGCAGCTGCCTCTTGTTTGTTAACTTTTCCTTGTTCCATGGAGCCCAAGCTAGAATTCAGCTTGTAGCCAGGAGTTTATAGGCTAGCCAGCTGTTCTACTTAGAGAACAGTGCAGCAACAGAGGCCCAAAGAGTTTGGGAGGTGAGCTGCTGAAGCTGGCTACAAGCTCCCCCACATTCTCTGGCATGCATGAGAAAAGGAGGTTATGAGATTGCCTTCTGGACAATGTGATGGGAGCTGAGGCCCAGGGATCAGAGCTGGATCAATTGGGCATCTTAGCGAAAAACCTATCCTCAAAAACAATCACTGTCAAAAATAACTGAATGGTTTTACAAGTGAGTATTTTCAGCTATGTTTCATAGTTGTGCGGGTGGGGGTGGGGGGCTGGGGAAGGGATGATGGGAATGAAGGGTATATCCAGGTGAGAAAACTATCACAGGAATTTAGGGGTCCTTGTAAAAGTGCATGGGGCCCTGATTGCACTGTATATTCAGCAACAACACAGAGCAGCATGATTTTGCACATATCCCCCTTTAACTGCCTGCTCATACTTGCATTGTAGAAATCTAAAAGCTTACAAATGTTAAGTTTTTATTCTTGATGCAAGAAAGTCTATATTAAAAATGAAAGCAAGGTAATAAATATTTTTATTTAGCAAATATTTAAAGGTGTTTAACAGATTTGCTCCACAGAGTTTCTGGAAAACCCTAAATAGATTCAAGAGTTTAGTGAAATGTGTCTGGTCAATAGGCTTTATCTGAGCAGTTTGCTAACAGATCCTTTTCAGTCTTCAGCTCTAGAGGGAGAACGATGCCCAAATGAAGTCTAAATTGTATCATGGAGTACCTCCTTTGTTAGCTCATAACAATTACATTTTAAGAAAGTAGTAAACCACTACTAAACTATTTCTATTTTCACATTTTAAAAGTCCCCCTCTACATTGAAATGTTTAGGGAAAAGATTATGTGAACTTCTACTCTTTGTCTTCATTCTCTCTGCGTTTATACTTAACACCCGAAGATGTTGGCACTGAGTATAAACACTGATCAATTTTCCAGCTGATATCCACTTGCATAGGCAACTACAGTGCATGCTAGATTTACCCTCCATTTTGAAAGAAGAGTTGTTTGAAAGTGTCACAGGGTGTCTGGTCCCTTCAAGAGGGAATGGGACCAGTCCTCTGAGACTCATTAGCTGCCTCCGAGTAGAGCAGTAGTTCTCAAACTTTTGTACTGGTGACCCCTTTCACTTAGGAAGCCTCTGAGTATGACCCCCTTATAAATTAAAAACACTTTTAAATATATTTAACACCATTATAAATGCTGGAGGCAAAGTGGGGTTTGGGGTGGAGACTGACAGCTCGCGAACCCCCATGTAATACCCTCATGTCACGGCTGAATCCCCACTCTGTCACTCCGAGTGCAGAAGGTGGGGGCCTGCAAGCATTCTACATATTAACACTGGCCACTCCAGGCTTGTATTAAACTCCCAAGGTTACAGCTTTTCTCTGACCTTGGCTTGGTAAACGCTGCCACCACCCAAATGCAAAAAGGAAAAAACCTTGGACCCAGGAAGGAGCACTTGGGAATTCCTCCCTGTGGGGTACCCTCAAACCCTTTCACTTTACCCCACCCCGCTCCCTGGGGAAGAGCTGAGAAAGAAAAAGGAAATTAGCTGTTGCCACCAGCAAATCAAACAGCATATGCACAAACCTCTGAGGACACCAAAAATCCAATCCTGTTCTTAAAAAAGGTAAATTTTATTAAAAACAAAAAGGAAGAAACTACATCTGGAACTTAGGCTTTTGCTAGATTTTAAAAGAGCAATTCCAAAAATTAAGCACCCAAAATAGCTTTCTTGGGGGGTTAGCTTAAAGGTTACAAGCAAACAAATGCATCTGGGGTTAGCACAGATCCAAAAGCCAAAATAAAGAAATAAACCAAATCGCCTCTTCCTAAACATTCCTAATTTACTTACATATTTGGGTTGTAGTTCTAGGTATGATCTGATGGTTTTCATATCTGGTTCAAACTTTACACAGAATTCCTGCTTATAGCATTGCTGTTCCATGTCTCCGGAGAACAACAGACAAAGGGAAAGTTTTTTTTCACATTTTAAAAAGTTCTAGCCTTTCCATTGGCTCTTTTGGACAGGTGCCCACTTCCTTTTCTTTACCTGGGGACTTTTAACCCTTTACAGGTAAAGCAAGCAGAGAACAGCTGATTTTACAGCTAGCTGCCTGTTCAAAGGGAGCTCCCCACCCTGCAAGTCATTTATCACACCTTGCAACCCCCTGAGGGGTCCCAACCCCCAGTTTGAGAACCCCTGGAGTAGAGGCTATTTAGCTCACCTCGTTCCACTTGAGGGCAAATCAATTATCTATCAGTCATAATTGGGGAGTGACTCAGAGCTTCTCACAAAGGAGTTCAGAGTAGTGGGAGGAAGCTGCAAGGAGGAAAGACACATTCTCTGCAGGCCCTCTCTAGGCTAGAGCGGGGGAGCTACCTAGAGTAAGAAAGTTCAGGCAGGGGCAACCAGTGAGGTCTGCCAAATTCCCCAGATGAAGAAAAAGACAGGAGCAAGCTGCTGGAAGTTTCCTGGGGAGGGCTGAAAGTCCCCTGATAAGGAAGGAAAGAAGTGCTGCTGAAAGCCTGAGAAAAGAAGGGTTCGGGAATTACCTCAGTGTAGATTCTGACAGAGCTGGGAGGGGTTGGTGGAGGTTCAGGGACACTGGGGAAAGCCCTGATTGGACTTAAAGAGAGAAGCCCAGGAGGGATGGACACGAAGTATATGGCACGACTGTTTAATCCCAGGATGGGGACATTGGCAAAATCTGGTTGTCTTCCACCTATAGTGTGAGCTGCACTAGATGTGAGAAGAGTCTGGGCAGAGAGCAGATGAGAAGAGTCAGCTAAGAACCTTTACATTGTGACCTTCGACTATAACTGGGTCAGTCTGACGCTTGTATGTAAATAAATCACTCTCAACAAGAGTGGTTTTTCATTGAAAGAGTGATCAGTGGCACCAGGATAGGTGCATTCTTGCTGCAAGGTGGATCTAGGGACCTCAACCCTTACACAAGAATGAGTGTGGAATGCAACCAGAAAGCAAACAAACATTTAGTTTTTGTTTGAAACGTATTTGTTTCTTTGATCACCCAGCAGTGGGCAGTGAGACATGCAGTCTTCCTAACGGATACTGAAAGCATTAAATGCCTTTCTATACTCAGCCTCTGAGCTTCTTGCCAAGGATGGATGATCCTGTGCTTGCTTCTTAACTCGGTTCTAAAGCTACCATCAAAAATAACTATAGCAATGCCACTAAGACAGCATGATTTTTACAACATTAATTCTATGATCTTTTGACTGAATGCTTTTTAAACAAAGTTTGGATGTGGTTTTCCTCTTGTTTTGCAACATGGCACTCAGGATATTTCATTTTGGGCTTTCTTTTGCTTTCTATAGCTGGCTGACTCAAGTGTACACCCCCGCTACTGCCCCCAAAAAGGTGTGCAGTGTTTGTTTCCCTTATTGCCAATGACTATGCTGGCTATTTTTCCTCCAAGTTAAACCTTTAGGTCCCCACTGACAGTCACTTTTGCTGGCACAGATTTTTTTTTCCAGGGTAGAAATAAAGGGACACCTTCTTGACATGTCAGTATGGGTAGAAGAAATCTTCAGGTCACTATTCACTTTGATAACCTAAGGAATATTTCTTATGTGTAATGAATTATCAGAAAAAGCATCTGAACAACCACACACTTGCTGTAAGCTTACCTCTTCATAATCTTTTTTACTGTCTGCCTGTAAGATTGAAGATCTGAAAGAAGAGAGAATAAAAAAAATTCTCAGGCTCAATTATTTGAAAGTGAAAGATCCTTTCAGTAACTTTTTGTCTTGAGGTAAATTTTCCCCTTGATATATGAATGTAACTTGTACTAACAACACTGGGAGCTATGCATGCATACTAAATGGAAGCTAGATTTAACTGAAGATGCAATCTTATTTCTGTGCAAAAATCAGGCAAAGGTGCTAGCTGTGCGCACACAGCAACTGAAGATTCAGGTAGTCTGAAACAGGCTAGACAGTTTCACATCCATGGGTATGTTTACACAGAAACTAGATACAGTGACTGGCCTGGATCAGCTGACTCGGGGCTGTTTCATTGCTGTGTAGAGGGTCAGGCTGGATCCTGGGCGCTAGGACCCTGTGAGGTGAGGGTCCCAGAGCTTGGGTTCCAGGTGGAATCCAAAAGTCTACACAGCAATGAAACAGCCCCACCGCCTATGCCCCACAAGCACTAGTCAGCTCACTATCTCATACCCAAAACAATGACAGGGCTTTGCAAGTGTCCAAACAGAAGAAAAAAGTGTTAATGTAGATGGCGCCAACCTTTTTTCTCCAGGATCTAGATCTTATTGCACAAAGTAAAGAACTGAATATTGAATCTTCCTTTCTAGAAGAAAGCATAAGAAGCTGTGCTGCACCCTACTAAATTTGGAGCTTCTCATGAAAAAGCAATACTTATTGTGGTATGATAACCTCAGTTTTAAAATTGCTGGGAAGGGTAAGAATCAAAGATACCCAAGCTATGGATGATTTTGTTGATAGAGATACAAAAACATTGTTTTAAAAAACTTTTTATGAAGGATTTTGAAAAGCACTTCATATTTTCTACGTATATAAAGTCATTATTCAGATCACTTTCACATCCACGCGTATAAGACTAACAGTTTTTTAGAAAATATCAACAGAAAAACATCAAGGCAAGTTATTATGCACGTTTGTTAAAAAAATTAGGCTATTATAAATATGTATAATAATTTTGTAAGTGGTGTCATAGGCAATCAGAGTGTGCTATAGCACAATCAAGATCTTTTTGTGTTCAAATGGCAATGGGAATTCAGCCCTAACAACATGCTATAAACACCGGATGGTTCTAAGGCTGAATGTTAGGTTGCAATGGTAGGGAATGCAAGAGTACTTATACTTGATTATCTCAAAACACCAATTTATAGCAGAATATTTACATTTCTAATACAATACACCATCTACCTGTATAATGGATTTTTGTTATAAGTTATGGTTAAATAGCTCAAGAGAGTTATGTGATCTTTAGAATGAAATTGCATTACAAACAGCTAAGGCTGTGTTCAAATCTTATTTAAAAGTATCTTCAAGCTTGGGTACATACTTAGTTCACAGATATCATACATAAATCAACAGCTCATTTTCTACGAGTCCAGGACTGCATTTCATGCCTGAAAGTCTAGTCTGTGGACATCAGAAGTAAGAGGTTACACTTAAAGCTGTATGGAAGGATTCTGGGGTTTGTAGTGAATGTTAAATGTTTGAACGGGACTATCGCTCAGCAAAAATTGCAAGAATTACACTGAATTTTATCTGTTTGACATCTCAGTTATTTAGAACTGGACAAACCTAAGTAATAATAATAAATGTATTTACTGTGGTACACTGTATTTATACTAATAAACATCTTGTTAATAAAGTAAATTTGAGGGTTAAATCCCAGAAGCATTGCTCCAACAACAAATGGAAAGCTATCTCACATGCTAGCACTCTGAGGCTCACTTAATACATATTCAGATTTCAGTGCAAATGTTTTGGAATTATCCAAATAAAAAGTGACGTTCACACAGTTTAAATGAATATAGATTACAGCTTGTTCAACATGCAATATAACCATTTATGGTTATGGAACTGTTGTGGGCTTTGATTATTCCAACCTGTTATCAGCAGCTCCATGTGGCTGTTTAGGATATGGTGAAGGAAAAAAAGGCAGAGTTTTAAACAACACAACAAAAACCCCTGTTCAATTTTTCACCAGCCAAAATTGAAATTTGTCTTTTTTTTCCAGTTAGTTAATGAATATAGCGTCATTTACAGATAACACTATCATAAGAATGAATACTAACTTTTTGCCATCAAAAGATGTTATCTGAAAGCAGTATCTTCTGTCCTCACAGTCCACAGCCATCACAGAACAGTTGTCTATGTCCATGACAAGTCCTCCAGCTACGTCACCTCTTGCCTGACTCATTAGGTTTCCACCCTGAGTAAAGTAAAACTGTCTGTCCCAACTGGAAGACACCAGCCCAGTCTTACTAAAACAAGAAGGGAGACACTGATTTAGTGGATTGCATATTTAAGTCAGACCTCTAAATTAGAAAAATACAAAAGAAAAATCAGAAAAACAAGACCACCAAGTTTTTTTAAGAAAATAAAACCCAATAGATTTTCACTAAGTCCTAGATTAATTTACACAACATAGTTGGTTTCTTCACCATTTGTACCCTTTTACTTTAAGCTAAACTGGTTTAAATATCCTAGTTATATGATGAACCATGTAAAAGTAATATGCTAGCCAACTGTTACAGCTATAAGAAACTTAATTAGAAGTAAAGGTTAAACCAATTGTGTTTTAACCAGTGGTGTTTAGAGCATTGCTTTCTGGGTCACAAAAATCAAAGGGTCTTCTTTTTTCCTTACCCCTTTGGTGGTAGGATCAAGAGTTCTTTAACAAAAACAATGCATTTTGTTTTAATCCACTGAGAAGACTTAATTTAGATGTCAAATATTAATATCAACATAGCTAACTAAAGATCCACCACTTTCCACCCCAAGTATTTATTTGATTCACAGGAAGAGACTGCAGGAGCTATGGACCACAGCATACAGCCTCTGCAGATCTATATAAGAGGAATTTCATGATAAATAAATTGGGGTATTGCACTGAGAATACCCAACACTAGAACTTCATCTTTGTTTTTGTACAGGTCTTCTCACTTCAACATTAGCTACAAAAGTTGAACTATTTAAATAATTCATAGTTCAAGGTCAGGAAAGTACTTTTCCTCTAGGTTGTTGTTGTAACATTAGACTGATTTTTATGAAGTTCTCCATGTATGCAGAACATGGTATAAACTGGGAACACACGCACTAAACTTTATAGCTTTCATTCGTTTTTAACCAACTGTAAAACCAATAGGTTGCCTTTACATATGTGGAATAATGTCTCCCTCTAGTGGGCCAAAGAGCACTCCTTTAAATTGCCATGCATGTTCACAAAAGTCTGTTTAGTATAATGCATAACGTGTTTTCCTTATATTTCAGAAGTACAAACTCTTATTCTACTGTAACCCAAACTTTTTATCCTAAAGTTATATTTTACATAGAAAATGAGCAACATAATATAGTATTAATCCTTCAAATACTGGCTTTTTCAGAGATTACAACCCAATTAATAATGAATAAATACATATCTCTCCATATTTCTTTTGTAGGCACAAATATCCAGGGGATTAAGTTTTATTAACAAAAGAGCATAATTTCTCTAACCACTAGGTGGAAATCAGAAGGTCTGTCTCTGTTCCTGACTGCTAGGTTCTTGTGACTATGAGGAAGTCACCTGATCTCTCTGTTTCAGTGTCTCTGTCTTATGGCATTAACAACACTTACTTTTCCTTTAAGATCACTGAATGAATAATGCAAAGTATTAATAGGTGGGCCAATTACTAAAATCCAAAAATTAATGCTAAATAATCCACAACTCAATCTATCGTGAGGAGAATACAAAGAAAGGAAGCATATCAAGCTTCACTGTGGCTAGTTCAATTTGACCAATTAAATGTTTAGGTACAGTCCAATATAGCTGTTTTTATAAACATCACTTCCTTATCCAACGTGCCTTTTTTTAAAATGAGTAAAATTCTTCTGACTTTTTAAAATAATAGTAGGTAGCTTACTTCCTTGCATTCAGATAGCCAGCTTTCCGTGTTAGATTTCTATGGACAGGAAATTTTGTTGTGTCAGGATCAGGTAAATATAATGGATCACTGGCTACTTCCAAGTCCTCTATGGTCTGCTGCATGGTTTCTACCTCAGAATCCATTTCCCTGCGAACACTAAAATAGCATAAAATACAATGCGTTATTAACAGAGATGATGTAGCAGTAGGTTGACTCAAAAAAGAAAATTAGTGAAGGCAAAATTAGGCATTAAGGATACAATTAAACAAATAAGAACAAAAACTTACTTCTGTACACTTGTGCCAATATTGGTTAAAAATTCTTCCAGTTGCTCAGTAAGATTTTCTGAACCCATTTTAAAGAAACTTATCTTAAAAGAGAGAGAAAAACCTTTCACTTAACAAACCAAACAAAACCCATCTATTTCTGTTCTTTTAAAACCCTAGTAATAGATCCAATAGTAGGAACTCTAAAATCATTGTGATTGTTGGTCTATCCGTCCCGCTAAATCTAAAGATTTTGGAACATATCCTTCATGCCTCACAACACCGCTCAGATAAGATGTAAACAGAATGCAGCTGTATTGTTCGGCTTTACAGCAGAAGATATTCAAATTTAGTTCCTACTTCTATGCTGGAGCTGTAGACGAGAAGCAGTAGTACTCATACTGAAGAAGAACATGGAAACATTTCAATCACAATATGGGAGTAAAATAATCCTTTTATGAAGGGAAAGAAGAGGAAGCTAAGTTCTCTGGTAATGACATGTTCTCACAAGGTCTCTATATTAGCTTGTTTTTTACTACAAAATTTTGATCTGTTTGAGCAAAAATAATTTTCATTGCGACTTCACTTTAAAAGACACTTAAACTATTCTTATGGGTAGTTCTGCATAAAAACAAAGTAGGAGATTGGTGTATTCCTGGCTCCAGTGACATCTATGGGAGATTTGCTATTGATTTCAATGAGGTCAGAGTTTCACCAAATATACTCACATAGCAAAGAAAATGAATGATGACTCAAGTTCTGTAGCCTGATCCATTGGTAATCAATATAATTAATACATAATCTAAGAATTCCAGTTATCATTTTGAGGGTTGACAGGTTCTTGCCCCAAGATCAGGCCCAGTATTATTAAAATTACTATATAGTTGGGAACCCCGAAGTGCACAATCACAACACTCACACTATAGGAACGCCTCTATATTTCCAAGTAGTTTATTAATACATTTAGCAAAAAATCATAAACACTAACCTCAGTGAGGTAGACAGAGACACTACAGAAGTACACCTGCATGTCCATATACTCAGGTCACCCCTTGCAGGAAAATCTGAAATGTTAGTCATTATTTTCCTCATCACCATCACTTTCCTCCTCATTACCAGTGGCCATCATTCTGGCCCCTTTCAAGGGCTACATCTCTCTCAGCCCCACAGGCTGGGATGCAACTTCTGTGTTATGCTGAGGCCACTAAATCTAATGCATTATTCAATAGGGGTTTTTGCCATTTTCCTTTTTTGTATTTCCTCATCCTACTAATGTTGAGGTGTCCTTCTATCGGTGTAACTACCATTTGTGGTTACTACTTCCATGTTTCTTGTGGTAGCACTTACTGGAACATTCTACCTCCTACTAGTGAGCAAGCTCTTCTTTGTTCCTAAAATCAAAAAAGGTAATCGTTGATCTATGCCAAGAGTTACGGCCTACTTAACCACACTTGTGCTAGCTTAGGCTTCAGCTAATGTCTTACAGGATACAGTAGGTTTCTTGTGCTACAGCTGAATATAATGAAAGCAGCTAAGTATAATGAAGGCAAGGCAGTGACTATAGTAAAGGCAAGCCTGTGGGCTACAGTTTCTTTTTAAAACTCAGTGACAGAGGCAGAAAGTGATTTGTCATATTCTCTCTGAACATATATGTAAAAAGAAATTTGAATTGTTAACAATTATCTTATTAAGTTAGCTACTAAACTGAGCCAGAATGATTGTGAACACCATTCCAGTGCTTCCAGCATTCCAGCAGTGATGAGACTGCAATGATTGACTCTAGGGCTAGGTCTACATTGTGCCACAGTGAGAACTATGGGGGGCATCAGTTGCAGAGTGCACCAAACTGTTGCAATCCTAACTGCCTCACATGGACGCTGCTGGCTTGAACAAAAAGGTACCTAGTTTGCATGAACATAGTCCTCTTTCAAACAGGACTACGTTAACACAAATTCAGTACCTTTCAGTTCACACCAGCAGTGTTCACATGGGATAGTTAGATCACAAGACTTCAGTGAGATCTACACCCCCGCATAGTCTTCACTGCAGTGCAGTGTAGACAAGCCCTAAGTCTTCTTCAGAACAGCTGCCAAAGGAGAGTAAAAGTACAAGTTTCCCCATATCATTCCCTCAGAATGTGCTTCAATACTGAACTGCAGAAACCCTTCTTCTGGAGGTGAGAAGACCATACCATTGCTATAGTCATTCAATTCTTAGCTTCTCTGCATACTTGTCAGTGCCAAAGATTTACTCAACAGTCACCAACAATGCCGTGAGAAAGTTCCTACCAGCAATGCTGTGAAAGGTACTCTCCAACCTTATTTTAAAGCTACAACTTTCAGTGTTTGACATATTCACCTGAGCTTGCATATATCCTAGCAAGGGTTCCAGCATGGCTATTTTCTTCTTGTACTGAAGAGTATTTAATGCACAGAAATAATGCATCATGGTCTGATGCTGTTTCTTCTTGGAAGTATACACATCTTCTGTAACTTCATACTTGACCTAAAGAGAAAAAAAAAGTCACAAAGTTTGTGACTCGTTTTGCATATCCTTTCTGTACAGGTTTATTTACAACCAGCACTGAAACATTACTATTAAAAAAAAATCCACCATATATCAGAAATGGCACTTTTTGCCCCATGACTCCTTTTCCAAAGATTATGGAGGAGGAATCCATGGTAACCAAACCCTGCATTTTGTTTTTCCAGCACTGAGTTCTCTCTTTAACCAAATGTACCTGAATATAATATTGCATCCTTAGACTCACAGCATTTTAAAAATATTACATGCCACTCTTACAATGCAAAAGCAGCTTTTGTCTGCTGTACAAAGTTGTCTCGACTATTAGAACCTGAACTATCAGACTTTAAGTAAAGTCTACTCTGTTGCATATTATTTGCTATCATTGGAGATTATGTCTATTCTATAATATTTTGGTTTACCTCCTCTAAATAGGCTGCTTAAAAGTACGTCTCACAAACCTTTTCATTCTCTCTTCTTTTTGACAGCCGACTGTATCTGTTAATAGCAGTATCATGATCTAAATAATAAAATATTTAATATCTTATAGTCATTTAATAAATTAAGCAAATATATAAACATAGAAAAGATACAGTAATGGACAATATTTAAATTCAATGAAACAAAATAAAACCACTTAGATTTTTAATGGTTTCTTTCACTGACACTTGGAACACAAAGCTCTCCAAAATTAAAACCTCAAACTTTTAAAAAATGAAATCTCATGAATAAGAGGAGGTTACTCACCCTGTGCAGTAACTGACATTCTTTGAGATGCGTGTCCATGTGGGTGCTCCACTCCAGGTGTTGGTGCATCCCTGCGCCTTTGCTTGGAGATTTTTACAGCCATATTCGTACCAGTCACACACGCGCAGAGCCTACCCCCCCGCTCTGAGTGTACCTTAATAGTGTGCGTGCGCGACCGGTCTCCTCAGTTCCTTATCTACAACGGAGGCTACCCCAGCTCCAAAGTAGAGGGGAGGAGGGTGGGTAGTGGAGCACCCACAGGGACACTCATCTCTAAGAACGTCAGTTACTGCACAGGGTGAGTAACCTCCTCTTTGAGAGAGAGATGTCCCTGTGGGTGTTCCACTCCAGGTGACTTAAAACCAGTGTCTCTCAAGGACGTAGGGACTTTGGATTTGGTAGGAATGCAGAAGATAATACAGCTCTGCCTAATCTTGTATCAGAGAGAGGGCCTTGAGTAAGGGCATAATGCTTAACAAATGTGTGTTCAGAAGTCTAAATGGCTGCTTTACAGATGTCAGCCAGAGGAACTTTGCATAGAAAAGCCACGGAGGTAGCCACAGATCTACTGGAGCGAGTTCTGATGCTGGCTGGAGGCGTAACTTTCTTTATTTGATAGCACAGTCGGATACAGTCAGAAATGCAGTTTGAAAGTCTCTGGATAGAAATAGGTGTCTCTTTGGGGCACTGCAATGGAGACAAAGAGTCTAGAAGAGTTTTTAAAGGGCTTGGTTCTATCCAAATATAAGGACAAAGCCCTGTGTACATCTAACATATGCATTGTGGATTCAAGAGAGTTTGCATGTGGTTTAGGAAAGAAGGTTGGTAGGTGTATCGGCTCATTGATGTGGAATGACGAATGCATCTTTGGAAGAAATTTAGGGTGTAGTCGGAGGGTAACCTGGTCCTTAAAAAATAGTGTTTACGGTGGGTCCGCCATGAGAGCTGCTATTTCTCCTGCACGTCTGGCGGAGGCGATTGTTACTAAGAATCCTGTTTGCATAGAGAGGTGTAAGAGGGAGCAAGTGGCTAGGGGCTCAAATGGTTGTTTAGTTAAGCAGGATAATACTAAGTGAAGGTCCCACGGAAGGGTAGAAGATTTAATGTCCGGGTATAGGGATTGGAGCCCTTAGAGAAAACGCTTGGTGATTGGATGAGCAAAAACAGAGGTATCTTCAATCTTGTCATGAAAAGTTGTAATAGCAGCTAAATGGACCTTGATGGAGCTGAAAGAAAGGCCAGATTGCTCAAGGTCTAATAGGTAGTCAAGTATGGGCAGAAGAGGTGCAGAAGTAGGAGGAAGTTGTTTAGCTGAGCACCACTGTGTGAATCGCTTCCACTTTCGGAGACAGGTGATGCGAGTAGATTGTGTTCTGCTATGTAGGAGCACTCTTTGAACCTGCTCAGAGCATGCTAGTTCATTTTGGGAGAACCATGTAGGAACCAAGCTTTGAGGCGAAGCATGGACAGGTTGGGGGGCAAAGAAATTGGCCGTGTTGCTGCGATAGGAGGTTCGAAGTGAGGGGCAATGAAATCGGTGGGCGAATTAACATTATGGTGAGGAACGGAAACCATGGTTGTCTGGGCCGTGACGGGGCAATCAGAATTACCGTGGCACGATCTGTTGGTAACTTTGTCAGAATTCTGTGGAGAACCAGTCTTGGGGGAAAAGCACACATTAAGTGTTGGGCCCCATGAGATCAGGAATGCATCTTCTAGGGAAAGTTTACCCAATCCCGCTCTGGAGCAAAATTTGGGACATTTCTTGTTCTTCGCAGTCGTGAAGAGGTCCAGGGTTGGATAGCCCCAAACGCTAAATATATTGCGTATGATCCTGTTGTTTATCTCCTATTCGTGATCCCAGGGAAAACGTCTGCTTAGTTCGTCCGCAGCGGTATTCAGGGCCCTGGGAAGATAGACAGCTGATATCCCGATGTTGTTCATGAGGCACCAATTCCAGAGCTTCATGGCTCCTGTACAAAGTGAGAGAGATCGAGCCCCTTCCTGCCTGTTGACATAGAACATGCAAGCGATGTTGTCTGTCATTATCCGAACATGTTCGTTCTGAATAACTAGGAGGAAGGGACGGCAGGCATTGCGTATGGCTCGCAGTTCTAGGACGTTTGTGTGTATGGAGACTTCGGTGGAAGACCACAGCCCCTGGGCTGCGTGGTGGGAAATGTGCACTCCCCATCCCTTGAGGGATGCATCGGTAGTCATTATGAGTGATGGGGAGTCCTGGAGAAAAGGGACTCCTGAGCAGAGGTTAAAGGGAACTGTCCACCATCGGAGGGAGTCTTTGACTCTGAAGGGTATGGATAGAGGCTTGTTTAGAGCGTGTACTTTTGGTCTGTAAACCGTGGCCAACCAAGCTTGGAAGCACCTCATGTATAGGCGTGCATTTTTTACCACGAAAATACACAAGGCCATGTGGCCTAATAGTTGCAGGCAGTCTTGTGCAGTGACCTGGGGACTGTTGCGAAGTTCTGTAACCAGTTTTATGGTGTTGAAACGACTCAGTGGGAGAGACGCTTTTCCCGTTTGGGAATCCATGTGCACTCCTATGAATTCCATTTGTTGGGTAGGAAATAAGGTGGATTTGTTTTTGTTTATTTGCAGGCCAAGGGAAAGGAAGCAAGCGACAGTAAGCTGCATGGATCAAAGAGCTTCGTCGAACACTGAGGCTTTGAGGAGACAATCGTTGAGGTAAGGAAATATTATAACCTCGTTTCCTGAGGGGGGCCATAACCATGGTTAGGAGTTTGGAGAAAACTGGGAGGGGGGGCAGTATATAGGACGAAGGGCAACACTCTGTATTGAAAATGTGTAGAACCGAGGGTAAAACCAAGGAAACATCTATGGGCTGGGTGAATAGTCACATGAAAATAAGCGTCCTGTAGGTCGAGGGCTGAAAACCATCACTTTGCTCCAGGGCTGGGATTGTGGTGTTGAGGGTAACCATTTTGAACTTTTGCTTTTTGATAAATTAGTTTAGCTGCCTGAGGTTGAGGATCGGTAGCCATCTCCCCCCCCCACTCCTTTTTTTTTTTTTTTTTTATACTGTTAAGAAGAAATGGGAGTAGAAACATTTCCCTCTGTGTTGTTCAGGCACGATTTCCACTGCCCCCAATTGAAGGAGATGTTGTAATTCTTGGAGGAGCAGTTGCTTGTGAGAGGGGTCCCTGAAGAGGGACGGGGAGGGTGGGTGGATGGGAGGTGGGGAGAGGAAAGGGAAAGAACAGCCAACTGTGACAACCTCTAAAGCCCACTTGTCGGTGGTAATATTGCTCCATTGATCGGAGAATGGGCGTAGGCGGTGACCAAAAGTAGGGGCAGGCGGTGTAAGCGCTGGAGTGGGAATATTGTTTTCTATACCCTCGACCAAGGCTTCAAATTTGCTTATTGGTTGGAGGGGGTTGAGATGCTGTCGAGAAGTTGGGACGGTTGCGTTGGTACCTGGATCTCTGGCGCTGCTGTTGCTTGTGAGATCTATAGAATTGCTGGGTGTATGTGGGGTAGTGTGGTCGCTGGTAAGGCTGGTATCTATTCTGGTCATAGGTGTCAAATATAAAGGGAAGGGTAACAAACCTTCCTGTATACAGTACTATAAAATCCCTCCTGGCCGAGGCACAAAATCCTTTTACCTGTAAAGGATTAAGAAGCTCAGGTAACCTGGCTGGCACTTGACCAAAAGGACCAATAAGGGGGCAAGATACTTTCAAATCGGGGGGGGGGGGGGGAGGTTGGGGAGAAGGTTTTGGTGCTGTCTGTTCTGTGAGCTTGCCAGACACAGATCAAGGAAGCAAGCAATCCAACTCCATTAGAATTAGTAAGTACTAGCAAGGGAATGCATTAGATTATTTTTGTTTTGGCTTGTGATTTTCTCTGTGCTGAGAGGAAGGTGTATTCCTGGTTTTCTTTCTGTAACTTTAAAGTTTGGCCCAGAGGAAAATTCTCTGTGTTTTGAATCTGATTGCCCTGTAAGGTTATCTTCCATTCTAATTTTACAGAGGTGCTTCTTTTACCCTTTTTTTTTTTTATTATAAAGTTCTGTTTTAGAATCTGATTGGGTTTTTTTTTAGTGTCCTAAAAAAACCAAAAAACCCAAGGTTAGTCTGTGCTCATCTTGTTTATTCTCAAGCCTCCCCAGGAAAGGGGGTATGGGGACTTGGGAGATATTGGGGGGAGTAGGAACTCCAAGTGGTCCTTTCCCTGAGTGTGTCTAAATCACTTGGTGGTGGCAGAGTTACCTAATCCAAGGTACAAGGGAGAATTTGTGCCTTAGGGAGTTTTTAACCTAAGCTGGTAGAAATAAGCTTAGGGGGTCTTTCATGCAGGGCCCGACATCTGTACCCTAGAGTTCAGAGGGGGAAGGGAACCCTGACATAGGGGTTTGAATTCCTAGAGACCGGAGAGTTGCCCTGGAGTCCTTCACGGAGTGGAGTACATCATTTGTGATGGAGGCGAATAGTTTGTCACCGTCGAAGGGGAGATCCTCAGTGGTACTCTGGACCTCCCTGGGAAAGGAAGAGTAGGAGAGCCACGACCCTCAGTGCAACATGACTGCTGCGGCAGTGGACCGTGTTGCAGTATTGGCCACATCAAGGCCACTGTGGTGGAAAGCTTGAAGAGTAGTGCGGGAGATGATTTGTCCCTCGGAAACTATGGCTGTAAATTGTTGTTTCTTTTCTTCTGGAATGTGATCAATAAAGTCCATGAATTTATTGTAATTTTTGTGGTCGTACTTTGCTAGACCAGCTGTATAATTAGCAATGCAAAACTGCAATGTGGAAGAAGCGTATACCTTACGTCCAAGCAGATCTAATCGCTTACTGTCCTTGTCGGAAAGGGATGGAGCGGGAAGGAATAAAGTACTTTCGGTCTATTCTCTTACAGGTAGGTAGGCTTGCAGCCGGGGTTTGCCAAACGGCTGTGGCAGATTCTAAAAGGGCAGCATTGATAGGTAATGCAATTCTAGAAGAAGACGAGGGCAGCAGGATGTCAGTTAGCTCATGCTGTTGTTCAGGAACTTCCTCCAGGTTAATTCGTAGCTCATTGGCAACTTTTTTAAACAGGTCTTGAAATTTTGAGAAGTTGTCCGAAGACGTCAGAGAAGGAGGGAGGAAGCAATGCTTCATCAGGCAGAACAACTGGTCTCACACCTGGCTGCACTGGTATAATGAGCGTGGTCCTGAGTATAAGGAGCCCAATATTGCCACTGTGGTGGAAAGGGCATGGGTGGTGCCATCCAGGGGTTCACACACCATGGGGCAGGAGCCTCGGAGTAGTACGAGGCAGCTTTTCTATGACCTCTCTTGAGTGGGGTCTGTGGACAGGAGATCTGATAAGGTGAAAATTCTCCCCGCAACCCAGATTCCTCATCACTGGAGGAAAGCTGTGTGGACCTTGCCTGAGGGTCTAGAGAGAAGTAGGTGTTAAGTAGGGGTGACTGCAAGTTAGGTGACACCAGGAGTCCCCTTGTGTGTATGAACTGCAGTGCCACAGTGCCTCTGTGATGGGAGGGCTGAGTGAGAGGAATTTGTTGTGAGGTGGGATTCCTCTGTTCTGTCACTGCTAGCTAACTCAAAGGCTGACGGTGCCGGGAGAGCGAGAGCAGCCTGTGGCGGGTCAGGCAGGCTCGTATACATCGGCACTGCTTCCATTGTGGTGCTGAACAGTGCCATGTGAGAGGCCGGCAACTGAAAGCCTGAAGCCTCGGCACCGGAGGTTAGTGTGACCGCCGCAGCTTTTTTTTTTTTTTAGGTTTTTTTTTTGGGCTCTTTGAAGTAGGGGGGGCTGCAGTGTACAGCAGAGTCAGAGCCCGGATCTGAGACTGGTCCGAGAGATTTTTGCAGCAGGAGCAGTTTTAGCCGCAGCTCCCTGTCTTTGTGTGCCCTGGATTTCAACTTGCTGCAGTGGGCACATTTTTGGGGGATGTGGGACTCCCCCAAACATTTAATACATTTAGAATGGCCATCTGAAAGAGGGACAGCATCATTACAGTTAGAGCAGCACTTAAAACCTGGAGAGCCATGCATGTCAGAAGCAGCTGCACTGACAGGAACAAAATTTTTTTTTTTTTTTTTTTTTTTTTTAATATATAAAGAGAAGAGAAGGGAAAGGGTACTTAACTATTACTGGTAAGCTAAACTAAGAGGGAAAACAAGTTGAACAAGGAAGAGAAGAAATTCTCTAATGAGTCTGCTGAGCACCGGACGGGGACGGTAGAGAAAGAACTCAGGAGACCAGTCGTGCACGCGCACTATTAAGGTACACGCAGAGCAGGGAGGCAGGCTCTGTGCTTGCATGACCGGTACGAGTACTGCTGTAAAAATCTCTGAGGTAAGGCACAGGGACGCACCAACACCTGAAGTGGAGCACTCACAAGGACATCTCTTGAAGAAGAATTTTTGTTCTCTTGACTATCATTCTACTACTCTAGCTACCTAAACTGGAGACAAATTCTAAACAGCTATGCAAGTATCTTCACAAAAATTAGAAACAGGAACTGTCAGGAAAACTTTCCCTAAATACCTATTATTCTTCAAAGTGGTCGAGTGACAGTTTCTGAAATGGAGAAGCACTTTTATTAATAAAATTATTTGCATATTCTATTCTGTAAAAGAAAATAGATTCCATCTAAAGCTTGTCCCCTTTATTAGCATATACGAAAAGGGTTAACATTAAAGAAATTAGTTAGTCTCTAAGATGCCACAAATACTCCTTTTCTTTTTGCGAATACAGTCTAACATGGCTGTTACTCTGAAACCTGACTAAATAGTGCATTCTCCCCTCTCCAACAAACACCAACTACATTTTTAAACCAACATTACCGCACCCAACACAGAAAAAATAAATATGAAATAGCAATTTTAGGGAACTAAACTTCCATTAATTAAGCAAATCCCTATTTCATAGAGCACAGAAATTCATAAACCAACTAAGACCTAAACAGCAAATATGCTGTCATTCTAATTTTACTATATTTAGTGTTTTGTTTCCATCAGTTAGTAGTAACTGCATTAATTTTCAGTTATGTTTTCATTAAGGTATTGTAAGTAAGTTGTCACAGGCTGACTGGCCCCTTAAAGGGAGTCAGGCCCAGCTTTGCCTGTGACAGAACAGCTACTCTCCCATCTAGGAATCAGGTAGCTCTGCTCAATTATTAGACCTAGCTAGGAAGGGGTCATTGAATGACTACAAAGGGCAAGAGAGCTCAGTTAGAGTAGAAAGCTGTAGAAGGGCAGTTGGCTCTTCTGGTAAGCCCTGGAGAAGGGTAATCCCCAGGTTAATAGGTTGAAGAAGGATTGAGGGTTACAGGAGGGAAGCTGCTCCTGTGCCTGGCCCTGGAAAATAGGAGACTCCCAGAGGAAAAAAAAGCCCTGAAAGTCAGTGCTTTGTAGGAGAGCAGAAAAGAAATGAGACCTGGGCCCAGGAGAAGCAGAAGATTCTTTTGTTTATGTAGCATTCAGAACTATTGTCTAAGTTTGTTACTAATACCTTGCCATGTGGTGCTAAGAGAGATTACTATCTGTGAGTTTCCTGGGAAGTGGGTGGTGGAGGGGACTGAGGCAGGGTGAGCAGTATCAGGGCAGGGCTATGGAGGCTCACCTTGCCACCAAACAAACTAATTTTATGACTCCAGTTTTCCGTAAACCTTTGAGACTCGAGACTGGGATTTTCAAAGAAAGCTAGGAAAGTTATGTTCATTGAAAATCCCTTTTAAATCCCCACCCTACCTCCTGATGTTATATTCTGTCATACAAACATTCACAGGAAAATTAAACTTTTAAGGTGTACTTACCATTGCTGGCAATTTGGAAAACTTCTTTTAAAGTCAATATCTCTGCAAAGAATATTATATTTGAATAAGAGACCAATATCAGAAGAAAATATAACATTATTATAATGTGAATATTTGATAGTGTTTTAGTTTTCTTTTTAAAAGATTGAAGAAAAGTGGCCTCTATCTCTGGGTCCATGAGAACGTCAAGCACTTCCACAGCTAGGTAACTGACGTAAATGGGAAGTGTTTGTAGAATATATAAAGGAGGAGCATGGTCTCATTAGATGTTAAATACAATCTCAGTTGCAGGTTTTGCACTTTTGTAATGAGCAAATTTTCAGCTGCGAGTATGGCATCAGGAACCATTTTCAATAACCACTACATAGTTAATGGCCACCCTTGAGGACTATGAAAAGTAATTTTAGACTTGACTGGAAAAATACCATTGCTTCCTTGTTCTGAAAAATAACATTGTCTACTTTGTTCCATAATCACTTCTGCAACTTGGCATCGCACCTACAGAAAAGGAAAATAATCTTTTCTGAAATCTACAAAGAGTTATCCGGATTATGACAGAGCCCTTGTTTTTCCTTCAGTATAGTGTCCACATTATTAGTATGGAATGTCTTACGTTAGGAATTTTAATTAGTTATTTTTTAAAAACTTCATCGTATTTTACATACTTGAAACCAGTATTCAATAGTCTAGTAAATTTAGTATGCAAATAAAATCTACCATAATTACCCACTTCACATTATTAAAGAAGTGCATCTTATTTTGTTTAATATAAAATAAAGTGCTCACAAACTGTAAGCATTTGCTAAAGCCAACTATTTTACCAGCAGTGTCAGGCAAACCACCTTAGAAATCCAGACCTATTATACTGTTGATCTACTCTGAATAGAGACTGCCAGTCATTACAAGTTTATATGGTGGCATTGGATGTGGACAAACATCCTTGGGAAATAGGCTACAACCTACAAATTATTTATATCTTTTAACTGAAACCTGATTTTTACTGGGATCACCTATGTGAAAGGCTATTGCAAAAATTAGATCTTGAACAGAACTGTTTATTTGCAGAAAGAAATTACCATGTTTGTTGACATGACATAGGGTTAATTCCTTTAAACATGGACAAAGTTTTTTAAAATATCTGTTTAGCAGTTCTAATGTCAATGATTTACATTAAAAATATACAAGTTTGAGACAGCTGGAGTATATTCCAGTGTAAATTAAGTGATGTAGCCTGTAATTAGGTAGAGCAAGAGCTATGGATAAAAACTACTATATGAACCAGTTTGACTACTCTACCTTTCAGATCCCTTTCTTTAAATTGAGTAATGGGAAACATCATGGCATCAGCTAGTTGAGTTGAAAGTACTGCATGACAAGAACTGAGCTGTAAGGGGAAAAAAACAAAAGAGCAAATAGTCAGCTATGTAAGTAGTTTTTGGAAAATATTACTAACTGCAGTTCCGCTTGGCTTTAATAGCCTCCATGAACAAAGTTGCTTTGGTATAAATTTCACTTACAGATGACAAGCAAGTCATTAAAATCTCTCTCCCGAGCTTCAGCCATGTTTGCAAACTACTTCAAGCTAAAAAGGACATTCAATACAGAGTTTTAATTTTAAATGTATGTTAAAAAGTAACTGAGTCCCCCTCAGCCTTGCAGCTAACAGCATGAAGTACATGTTGCAGTAACGGAAGCATTTTTTTATTCAACTTTTGTAGGTCACCTTTAGGAGAACTTAAGTTTACACACTGTAGATAGATATTAAAAAATATAGTCTTTGTATCTATGTGGAGGAATGCCAAAGCACACTGAGATCCTGCAGATTTGTGTTATAATAAAATAGGTCAGTATGGAAAAGACTTAATTATGTATGGAAACTGAATAAGCATATAGCTTTTTAGCTGATAATTATACCTTTCTTGAAAACTTGTCCTCTCTTGGTTTTCAACAGAGCTGATTGAAAAAAAATAATCACAATTTCTGTTCCAGGGGAAATTTAGAAATGTCTAGTTTTTGTTTAGGAATAGAACTAAGCAAACAAACAAAATTGACATTGGAAGCTCCACCCCTGAGGCTCCTGGTTCAGCCATGGCTCGCAGGATCTGTGAGCTCCCGGTCAGCAGCGGACTGAGAGGGAGCCAGAAGCTTAGATGCCCTGGCAGCCAAAGCTGTAGCTGACCTGAGGGTTTCGGAAACGGGTGCTTCCATCTCTATAGCAGAAACCCTAGAAACCCTGGGACTAGCTGCATGTCAAGGCTGCCCAGAGCCATGGACTCTGGGGTCTCCAGCCCCAGGGCAGCCTGCCTATTTGGGCAGCCCCAGACCCTGGAAGCCCAGATTCCCCAGCGGCCTTTCAGGCAAACTGTGAGGCAGTTAGGCTTGGTTTTTATCATAACCTTGCCTGTTGTTCATTGGAGGACTGAACCACACGTTTCTGCAAAACATTTTGGGTCTGATGAATCTGCATTTTCCAACAAATGCATGTGAGATGCTGTATGGAATATAGGTGACCATTTATAATATTATCGATACCAATATTACAAAATTGCAATGAATCTTACACAAGATATGCCATGTAAGATAACAGTGGAAAAGTTATGATTTGCTAAATAGGATAAGCTTGTTCATAACTCAAACATACATATAAACGTGTGGTATACTTGATAACTCAAACTTGTGCTGTGTATCTGGGTGATACCCAGACAGATTGGCATCAGCATTATCCAGCCTGCTCTATGGCCTATCAAAGGCAATCAGCTGTACAATGAACCCATTGAGAGAAGCAGGGACTAAGCCTATGAGTCAGCAGGACCTGAAGGGACATGCCTGTGGACAGAGGACTCCAAGAGCTTTTCCCAATGTTGCCAACTTAGGACTTTGTCACCAAATTTAGTGACTTTTTGGTTTCCCTAGTGAGAAAATAAACGTCAAAGTGACCAGTGACAAATCTAGTGACTTTCACTGCCAATAACAGTGACATTCAGAGAAAGAAGGTACCAATATCTATAGTCACAAAATCATTCACAAGCAGCTCAATAATGTTAATAGAATCCATTCCATGCTCTTCTTACTACATTCTATTGCATACCAAGTCAATGTAGTTACATCTCAATTGACCACGTCCTCAGAAGGAATCACATTCCACTGTTTCTTGGGCTGAGATCACTATAATCTGCAGGCGAGGAAAAGAAGTTTGTGGCAGCTAATTAAATACTTTGCTAAAGCCAGGTGCATTTTGGAGAGAGCAGCACATTAACCAGGGCTTGTTTTTACCCAGATGTGTTCTTTCTCACCGCTCCACAGTAGGTAGCACACCCTGTGATGCAGGGAAAGATGGCTAATGAAGTGGGCAGGGCGGGGGAAGGCAGTTGAGACAGCAAGGAGAGCCGTGAAGGTGAGGTGAGATGAGACAGGCCCATGTGCCCCAATGTGGTGGGGGGGGCACTGTGCCTCCCTGAATGAAGCCCTTACTACAGGATCAAAGGTACAGCTGGCTTGATTTCAGTTCCCCTTTACTCCTTGCCCTGGCTTGGCCTCGGGTTAGCTGCCCAGCTGTTTTCAGAAATGAAACCTCGAAGCAGGGGAAAGGGGTCCGGCTAGCAGATTTTTGTTTTTAAATCTATTTTCTTGGCTCCCTGTGCCAAGCTCAGGTCAGGTGAATGTCCTCTTCTCTCTGGTTCTGGACTTTCCCTTTCACTAACCTGTCAGCTCAAATCCAGGCTGGCAAGAAAGGGAAGCTCAGCTGAAATTAACCAACCCCAGCCAACCTGGGCTGCAGCGTACAGAGGGCACTTCCCAGTGAGCAGACGGCTACAGTTTCCTTCCTAATGAGCAGAGGCATCCTCCTGATGATGACCGTGTATTTTTGTAGTTGCTTCTGCTGTGCAACAGAATATACTACAAAGAGCATGGAATGCATTTTATTAACACTAGTGAGCTGCTTGTGAATGATTTTGTGATTACACTTGCGTGTGTATATATATATGAAATTCTCTGTTGAATTCTCTGGAAATTTTGTTCAGTGACATTTTTAACTCCTTTTGAGTGCTTAAACAGCTACAGCTAGTGACTTTTCAGGGTTTGTCTGGTGACTTCCTGCTATGTGGAGTTGGCAACACTGGTTTTCCATGCCCATGTGCTGTGAGCTTGTGTTTGGGGCAAAGGATGTACAAGCCACATGGCAAAGGAGATAAAAAGGCAACTGCATCATCTCCATTTTATCTTTAACCCTGCTTCTCACCTCTGGAGTAACTTCTCTACAAACTGAAGCTTTGAACAAAGGACTGATAAACCCATCCAAGTTTTGGATGTGTTGCAGAGGGATTTTACAAGCAAGCAAACTCACCAATGCTGCTAAGGACCTGATATATGGACTCTGAAGTCATATGTGTGTATCTGATTGCTTTGATCATTTAACAACTCTCTTCTCATTCTTTTCTTTTCTAATAAACCATTTTTAGATGCTAAAGGATTGGCTGGCAGCATGGTATTTTGGGTAAGATCCAAACTAGTATTGATCTGGTAGTGCGGCTGGCCCTTTGGGGATCAGAAGAACATTTTGTAGAGTAAACAGAGATTTAAGTAACTTCTCACTTTACTGGATCTATTTGCTGATTCAGAGCCATAGAGTGGAATGCAATAAAGGGGGTTATGTGATTTCTTTTCTTTCAGCTTCTTGATAATGAGTGCGGTGGATCAAGAGCAGAGTTTGTGACTGGTTGATGAATCTAACTACAGTGTTAACGACCAGTTTTGGGGAAATCATCTCTCTTTTTTGCAGCCTTCCCTGTCGTTGGCATTTCCAGTGTGGGATGCCCTAGGCACCTTGGGTTAAACCCTGATTCATCAGAAAAATTCCTATCCAGCTGAAGTTTTCAGGACTCTATCCTCTCATGGTTCTCCCTGACTTCTTCAGCATGTACTTATCTCATTAACAACTTTCTGTGGGAGTTCTACAGAGCTCTGTTCTTGGCCCATTCTTCTTCTCCCTTTATATATTTTCACTCTCTCGGTTAACTGATAGCAACTGAATCTTTATCTAAATCTAATCTTTATCTATCTTTATGCTAATGACTCCCAAATCTACCTCTCAAATTTTGATCTGTCTTCCATCATCCAATCCCACATCACAACCTCTCTGACTCTTCATCAATGTAAACTTAATGTGGCTAAAAGAGAATTCCTTACTTATCCCTCCCAAGTCCTTCCCATCCCCCCCATTTTCTGTCAATGTTGATGACACCACCATCTTCTCTACAGCCCTGGCCTATAATCTTTGGGGTGGGTAACCTTTGACTCCTCCCTTTTTTGGCCCTAACACCCAGGCCATGTCCAAATTCCATGGCTTCTTCTTCAAAAACATTTTCTCTTTGTCCACATAGCTAAAATTCTCCTCAACATCTCATCATCTCCAACATTTAATGCTGTAACCTATATCACCCTTCTCTAGTCCAATAAAGGCATGTCCCTGTGAGTCTCACCATATCGTCCCTCTTTGAATCCCTCCACTGTCTGCCATTTACACTACATCCAAGTGAAGCTTCTTGTTCACACCTTTAATACCTCACAATTATGACCTTACCTACTTTCTGCTCTTCTACCTTATCAAGCCACTTTTCCATCATGACAACTATGCCAACCTTGATCGTCACTTAACCCCTCAAGCACCATTACAGTTACTGCCATGCTACTCTTCATGGAGCATCTTCGCCAAATGAATGTGTAACGTCTCAATTGCCTTGTCCTCCTTCAAATCCCTCCTCAAGATCCATTGTTGTTGTGATGCCCACATAAAATAGCAAAATGATCATGGCTGGATAGAGAGCCAATAAGAGTTCCTGATAAAAGCTTTTTAAATATAGAGAAGTAAGTTATGGAACTATCAATGCAGAAACCTCATATTAAGTGTGGAAAATTACTGTTACCCTTTTCTTCCCTATCCCTTCCAATTTCCTTCCTATTATGTTTTTACATTCACTTGCTTCATCATGTCTTAAATTGGTCTGCACTGGTTTGACCAAAAATGGCATCTTCAAACGTCTAGTACAATGGGTCCCCTATTTTAACTGCAATTTTGGGGTGGTACCTCAACATTAATTATAAATGATAGTGTATATTTGAAATTTCCCTTGATTTAAAGAGTTTATTCACTTTGGTGTGAACAGATATTGAAGAAAGGGGAATCAATTTATGTCTACAATTAATACTTATACTATAAATCCGCTACCTTCTAGTTCTGTAGTGTAACAATTTTTATGGCAGATGCCTACATAAAGTTACAGGACATAAAAAGTACATTGTTTAGAAACAATGTAATCTTACTTCACTGAATTGATTCTCTATCTTCAGGCCACACAATTTTATACTGTGTCAAGGGCAAGTAATTAAAGTGTTACCATCATGAATAAATAAATAAAAGCTATTTCTGAATGCTCATTCTAACACAAAGCCAAGAATGATAGTCAGTTGAGAAGTCTATACATGACTAAGAAAAGGTTAAAGGTAAGCCAAACACATTCAACACTTGCCTCATCTATCACTTTTGAAAACTGTTGTAGGGTAGAGCTCATAACTTCATCATCGCCCCCTAATGGAAAACGCTATAAAAATAAAGAAGAAAATGTTGACACATCCTTGTGGATGACAGAAGAAAGCTGTAACCTAATAACATACTGGTTGTTTAATTATTTTGAAAGGAAAAATATAGGAACTTAAAATACCCATGTTTAGAGTCAGTAACTGTAATTACTTCGTAGGACATTTTGCAGAGTAGCTTATTACTTTCATGTTAACAAAGAATATTTATGACAACTACATAAATAGTTACCTCTTTTAAAAATCTGTCAGATTAGTTCTAGTATTGGGAAAGATTCAAGCTTGACTTCTCTGGATAAAGACATTATTATTCCAGTTTTGTCAACGCTCTCAATTTTAGATTTGGTGTTTTCCTTAAACCCCCAGACCTCTCAATCATGTGATTAAAAAAAATGTCTTAAGTAGAGCAAAACTTCTAGCCTTCATGATTATGGAGAGAAGCCTGAAAGTAGGATCCTGAAGGTTCAAAATCCAGAATGCAAATAAAAAATCCCAAATTTATTGCTAAAAATGTCATACTTTAAATTAATCATGTTTTTTTGGTAGGGTGATTCCCTCCCTCCCTCACCATTTTTGAATATATGAGGTTGGCAATACTATTTTCCACCCTTTATTATCTTTGATTAGAAAATGCATGTGAATGCTCAAGTTTTAACATGTTAATTTTGTTTTAGGTTGTTTTGTGGTGCATTTTAAGCATTTCTCTTCTTCACAGTGGCGTCAGCAATTTTCTAAACTATCAGAAAGTCTAAGAACAAACAACCTAGCCTTCCATCGTAATAGAAAAGTAAACCAAAAAATAAAATACAGGGCTCAATTCTATTGAATTCTGATACTTAATTCTTAGCAATTATATGTACACACTTAATGAGTTTTGCCTCAGTAAAGACTGCAAGACTGAGAGATTTATACCTTATATCCATTGAAAGACCATCAAAGCTGTAACTAAAACCTAACTGAAATGAGGAAATTCACATACCGGCAGGATCTAGCAAGTCAGGATATCATTCCCATGCCATCTCTAAAATGTATCTCATTATATTCAATATTGAAAGTCATTATGTCCTTGTGTCAACACTATTATTTTCAGGTTTTATTGAGGAAAAGCAACTTTGAAGATAGCAGGCTTTTTGATAGAGATTTTGTTTTAGTTATATTTAATGCAAAGCACTGAGCAGATATGCTACAATTATTAAAATGGGAAAATTTAGTACACATTTTAGATACTTATCTGATAAGCATGTAATTAAACAATGTTAATTACAAATTATGCCAGAAAGCTTATTATTGAGCATACCAAAATTTGCAGGCATGGAATTTATATTTACTGTAATTATCATGACAAAATTCATAGAAGCATGAGTTGCTTGGTTATACTATGTTTCAGGATACCATTCTGTCCCGGAGGTCACATGTTCTGTGACATCCCAGGATCTCTGACTTCTTCTGGGGCAGGGCGGCCTGCTGGAGCAGCAGCCAGGGTTGGGTCAGCCCTCCGTGGGGCTGCAGCAGCTGGGCTCAGCACCTGCCGCAGGAGCAGCAGCAAGGCTGGAGCAGCTGCAAGCCCTGGGAGTGCTCTGTTTGTTGTCCCTCCCATGTCAGGGTATTTTTTAATAAAAGTCAGAGACAGGTTGGAGGCTTCCAGGAATTTTTGTTTATTGCCCACAACCTGTCCTTGACTTTTACTAAAAATATCTGTGACAGAGTCTTAACCTTAGCTATGTTGCAATAAAAACTACTGTGGTACAGAGCTACTGTTTCCTTATAACAAGATACTGCAAAATTAACTGATCCTAATTTTAAGTATACAGTGTAGTTGTAGCTATGTTGGTCCCAGGATATTAGGGAGACAAGGTCGGTGAGGTAATATCTTGTATTGGACCAACTTCTGTTGGTGAGAGAGAGAAGCTTTCGAGCCACACAGAGCTCTTTTTCACATCTGGGAAGGGAATGCCCAGGATCACTGCAAAATGCTCCACCATGTTGGGAGTTCCCATCCCAGACCTGAAGAAGAGCAGAGCATTGTGTGGCTCGGAAGTCTGTCTCTCTCACCACCAGAAGTTGGTCCAATACAAGATATTACCTCATCCACCTTGTCTCCCTAATTTTAAGGACTGCCTTGAGAGTTTTGATTTTCTAACAAAGCATTGGTGATAAGAAAGCAAAATAACCAAAATTCACTACATTTCTAATTAGTGATTTTTTATAATTCCAAATTTGTTGGCTTTTAAATAGTAATATTGAAAAAAATTCCACACAGACATTACAGCTACTTTAAAAATAAATTAAAATAGGACTTAAAGATAATTTCTTGCTGCAATTTTAATTAAACAAGGACATTGTTAGTAGCATTCATATTTATGGACTTTAAAATGTGGATTTGAAATGTAAAATTCCACATTTAGTCTCTTTTAATAAGAAAAACAAACTAATTTAAATTAACATTGCAAACAAAAAACCTCTACAAATGTCACATTTTCAAAAGACTAATCTGTATAATCAACAAATAGTAATACTGTCATGACTTATACTACTATTACAGAGCAGTAGTGGGAGACCATAAGGACGGTCTTACGACATCAAAGGTCTCTCTAGCCTAGTATCCTGTCTTCTGACAGCAGCCAATGCCAGGTGCCCCAGAGAGAATGAACAGAACAGGCAGTTACCAAGTTATCCATCCCCTACCACCAACACCCAGACCTGGCAATTAGAGGCTAGGGACACCATCCCTGCCCATCTTGGCTAATAGCCATTGATGGACCTATCTTTCATGAATTCATCTAGTTCTTTTTTGAACCCTGTTATAGTCTTGGCCTTCACAATATCCTCTGGCAAAGAGTTACACAGGTTGACTGTGCATTGTGTGAAGAAATACTTTTTTGTTTGTTTTAAACCTGCTGCCCATTAATTTCATTTGGTGACCCCTAGTTATTGTATTATGAAAAGGAATAAATAATACTTTCTTCACACCCGTCATTTTATAGACCTCAATCATATTCCCCTTAGTCGTCTCTTTTCCAAGCTGAAAAGTCCCAGTCTTATTAATCTCTCCGCATATGAAGCTGTCCCATACCCTAATCATTTTCTGTATCTTTTCCAATTCCAATATATATTTTTTTGAGATGGGGCAACCACATCTGCATACTGTATTCAAGATATGGGCATACCATGGATTTATATAGAGGCAATATGATATTTTCTGTCTTATTATCTATCCCTTTCTTAGTGATTCTGGAACACCTAGGGACTTGATTAAACATTATAACTGACTTGACAAGAACAAGCTGTGAAAGTTATGATGCTGGCTCCATCTAGGGGAAGGTTTGAAACTAAAATTCCCAGCTTCACACCAGTAAATTATGCAACAACTTGGAATCTCAAACAGGGGTGAGGAAAAAATGGAGGAAAAAGAATAAAGTTCATATAAATGAACTTCCCACTGCTGCATTCCACAGAAGATGGAAGGAAAGAGTGTAAGGGCTGACTACTTCTGATTTACAGTACTATGACAGGGTGTATAAACCCCTCATTGGACGGGAAGGGGTTAAGGAGCAACTCTGAGCTAAGGAAGCCCCGCCTCTCCACCCCTGTGGAGTGTGCTTGGTTTCGAGGCGGGGTTTAAAAGGCAGCCAGAGGCTGGTGGGCCAGAGGGAAGGGTGTGCCCTGAGAGCTCCAGGGAAAGACTTGAGCTGTGCCAAAACCAAGCCTGGGAACTGAGGAACCACAGCACTTGGAGACTGTGACCAGGGCTAGAAGCCCAGAAGGTGGTGCTCTGCAAGAACAGATGGTGGCTGGATAGGATGCACAGGAAGATAGTTTCCTTGGGTCACTTCCTGACTTGATACTGATGCAAGGCACCATGAGGTAAGCAAAGCCAAACCAGCCTGCCAAGGCCCTGGGTTGGAAGCTGGTAGAGTACGAAGGCCTAGGCTCCAGTAGCCTGCCTCACCCCATGAGCTGCAGTCCCAAGGTAGGGTGGCTGCCCACAGAGACCATTCAAAAATAACAAATTTCCTCACATTTCCCTTACTGGCACTACTGTGCATGTGCAATATAACTCTTCTTTCAGTGGGGAAGCAAATTATGGGCTTCATGATTTATAAAATCTGCTAATTTGGGGGTGGGGATTTCTCCTCCCAATCACTGGAGATTTTTGTGGCTGGGTACAGGCTCCATTCCTCCTTGCTTGTTGGGTTGCTGGAGCATGGTACATCTTCAGGCTACACAATCTCTTCTTATGACTACTAGAATTAAAGCTGCCATCTAGCAAGGCTCACTGCTTTTGGGCTACAGTCCCTTTAAAATGTCCCTAGATGATTGATGGTCAGCCAAAGAAGTTCCCTTTCCTAATATTATTCATGGTTGTGGACCTGAGCTGAGCCTAAAGATGCTTCCCTGTGAAAAAATCACAGCAAGTCTAGTTTAGCATTCTGCAGGTTCTATGGATTGGGTATCTTCAACACAGAATAGAAAGCAACCCCGTAGCTGGTGAATTTCTTGTGATCCAGCAGCTGCAATGGTTCATTTTGTCTGGATCAGACCTGTGGAGTTTTGCACTTTGCTGTGCGGGAAGAAAAAGAATTGCACCTTTTTTAATGTACAAAAGCATGTATTCTGAACTATTTCGAAGGGAAACTGATTTATACTGTACCTGCTTCTCATACTCCTTTAGAAGTTTTGAAGTTAGATGAGTTGCTGCACTTAATTCATTCTGTTTTTTTTTTTAAAAAAGGGAAACAGTTTAATCCTATTTTCTTTCCAACGAATATATACCATGAGCATCACATTTATAAAGAGGAAACATAGAAATACGGAACAAAAGTTTAAAATGGGAATCATCTTGAAACACACAGCCAGATTTTTCAGAGGAGCTGAGACCCACAACTCCCACTGAAATTAATTAATTGGAGTGGCAGATGCAGAGTATTTCTGAAAGTCAATGCAACAATACATATCATGCACACTGTAGAGTTATCAGACCCATGAAAATTGGGACTTGCATTCAAATTTGCAATTGTCTTGCAATTTGCAGACAACACAATATTTAGTTCACATCAGCCACCTTAGTTACTGAGTATTAACTACATGTGGGGATGAAAACTGTTAGAACAAACCATTCCATTAACTGGTTACAAACTTCTTAAAATAACTGTGTAGACAGGGACTCAGGAAAGCGCTGCATAAGCGGTTTCGTACAGCAGACAGTGCAGAAATAAACAGCAAAAAAAGGAAGGTAACACAATGAAGCAACATGCAGATAACAAACAGGTAGGTCATGAAAAGAACCGCCCCTCCCCCCCCCCCACAAACGCACCACCACCATATTCAAGTGAAGATGGAAACAAAATAAAGCAAAATACAAGCTACAGGAACTAATGTTAACAAGATTAAGTGACTACAACAAGAAACTGTCCAAATGTATTTATAAACTAATACTACAGCCACAATGGCAATTGTTCAGAAAAAAATCATTTAGACATCTAAAAGGTGTGTTAAGTACAAAGAGAACACAACTCTTCCAACTGACAAATCTTGTTTCAAAACCAGCAGATCTTGGCAAACATGGCATTTTCCAGTTTTCATCTCTGATTTTTAACCTATAGTTTAAAAAATACGGTTTACCCATGTTCAAATAAGTAGTTAAAATGTTTTTTTATAAGCTTTCTAAATGCATAGAGGAACAGCTACAATTTTAACCTGTGCATCGTAAATTCGGCGCATGGCTTGATACAACTGGTTGATGTAACTGGAAATTGCTGCAGCATCTTCTTCAAATACACCCAGCAAAGAACGTGTCTGTCAAAAATAGAACACACAATGAATTTGTATTACTCTTTTAAAAATCAACTTAGCAAAGAATGTCATGGTATTTCAAAGACATTAAATGTGATTTAATGAATTAGACAGTAAAACAGATTTCCTTTTCCAAGTGAGAGCAGAAAGACTTCAAAACTAGTAAAAATAGGGTTTAAGAAAACATGTTTCTTAGTCATAATTTAGACGCTCATTTTTCTAAAGTTTACAAAAGTTTCAAATTACTTTAAGTGTCTTTATGTGTTTCTCACTTGATAGAAGTAGATATGTCAGAGTGAGCAGTCCCTTTTAAGGGAACTGGGCTCAGTCTCATATGTGCCTGCGTAGCCCATCTCCCAGATGACAGGACTGAGACTCTGGAGTCAGATGACAGTTATGTGAGGTGCAGGGCCACAGAATATAATAAGCCTGAACTTTATCAGGAAGAATTTGGGGGCAGGCCCTCCCAAATCTAGGTCCAAGACAGAAAGACCTAGAGAAACCTGGGTGAGAGAGAGACAATAGGTTGGGCGCTCCACAGCACGCCCAAGATGTGGGATAGGCCTGAGGACAGGCCAATGGAAAAAAAAAAAACTAAAGGGAGAGAAGTAGACTTTAGGTAGAAAGTGGTCTAGGCAAGTGAAACAAGCATTCTATGAAGTGACAATGGATTGGAGCTGTGGTCAGTCACTGCTTACTAAGGGATCCCTAGACCAAAACCTCAAGTAGAGAGAGAACCTGAGCGCACCACCTGGAGCAAATGGTGCATACGTGCCCTAAGCTTTTCAGTAGCATTACCACCAGAATGGACAGCCTATCTTGCCAGAAAGGGAGAAGGTCTATTGCACCTGAGGATCTGGTGAGAGGCAGCAAGAAGGCATGGCGAGCCTGGACTGGGGTAGTAAAGAAAAGCTGTTTTTGTTGATCCCTGAGACCGGAAGGACTCACAGGTGTGGCTGGAAAGCTAAACTCTAATAGACACCAAATCACTGGGTTGCCAAAAGGAAAACTGTGAAAGACCATGTCTCCACATCTGGGAAGGTATGCCATATTAAAATCCCATTATGCCCATGTATATTAAGCTTTGCTACATCTTTTTCTAAAATAATTTTAAAATAAATACATTCCACAGGCACCAAAAGCATGTTATCATAATCAAAACAAACAGGCCCATCATAAACAGCTGAAAATAACACCTACAGCAAATGCTTAAATTACAAGAGAATGAGACAGCTGATAACTTGTTTGCACTGGAGTGGCAATGAATTTCCTCCAGCAAAAGGCAGATAGTGGTATGTCCACTAGCTTCAGGCCTATTTATTCCAAAAGGCCAAAATCCCACATGGGGGAAGAGCAAAGAATTGAGTTTGACTCCATTTGGGGCTGTATCAGACCTTCTTCATGGACATAAGATGACTTTACAGTAAGTCATGCTTTCAAATGCCTAGATATTGCAATACACAAGCAATGCCTTCCACATTCTAACCACACCTTGATTTTACCAGCAGTGACTGCACAAGGTTACTATAGTTTGGGGAAAGTCTTCAGGTAAAATCCAACTGAACCTCTGAATCTACTTAATTACTGATGAAAGTTTAAATTCTGGAGTATAATTCTGTTGCATCTTAAAGGGCAACTGCACAGCTGAATAATCTTTATACACCAGAATACCTTCTGGAACATCTCCTTAGCAGACAGGAAACGTTTGTGAAGCTCACTTAAATTGAGAGCTGAGGAACAAGCCTCAGCAACAATGGTTTCTTGCAAAGCAGAATTTTTTTTGTGTTTCTCCTTATCAGACTTTTGCTAACAAGGGAATTCAGTGACACTTGAGAAGATCAGTAAAATGCCCTATTTACACAAACATTCTTGAACCTAGCAGCGAACTGCTTACACTTCTATTACGTACTCCATTTCTAGAGTGTAGGTTTTTGGCTTAACTACTTTAATATAATCTAGCTCACAATACAGAAGCGTGTACTATCTCATTCTACAGTGGAAGAAATTATCCTAAAATGTATTATGGAGATGTGCAAAGAAACTACAGTATGTATGTTTGTTACAGAAATGCTATTGTCAGATATCCAAATCCTTTGATAAGAACATACCCCAAATGACTAAGAAATAAGGAAATAGCTTCCACATCATTCTTTTATTTAACCTGAAACATCCACTTGGCTGTCTGCATAGTAGAACTACAAGCCTGATTAGAAGAGCATCATTCATAGTATGTAACTTTTTTCATAATTTATCCTGTTTCTAACTTTTTGAATAAGCAGAGGATGTGCAAAATCTGAAGTTATCAAGTTAACCTGCTGTACCCCGACAGCCTTATACTTATGAAACCTTTAATGTTTTCTAATGGAGACAAGGGAAACCGTAAGACAGAAACCCTAAGTGCAGAATGGCAGACTCATTACCCTCAAAACAGAATACTAACAGTAGTACCTGACAGTTTTAAAAGGAAAGGAAATACTAATTTTGGGGGGGACGACAGAATTTACCATTATTTTGAAATAAAATAATACCCCTACTTTTAGTGGTATTTCCTATTAACATGAAGACTGTTACTGCAATCTAAAACCCTGTGGTGCAGGGTTCAAATATTCAAGGAAGTGAAAATATATGTATCAACTAAGTTGCACTGATGTATATTTAAAGTTAAACATTACATTCATTAATTGGATTTCTATTTGTGATGTTTGTTACCCTGAACATATCCACTCAGTGTATGATAAGTGTAACAGTGTATGATAAAACACAGGCCTGTTGCTTAGTCTAAAAAGCTGAAGCTCAGTTACTTTGGATAGGGAGCTTGGCTTAAACTTAAGCTTCCAGCAAAAAATCTAATTGATATTGCTCTCTGGGACAAAAACTTTTTGTCTTTCTGTATATGTAGAATGTGCTTACCACATTGTAGAAGCTACCAGAATACAGTAAACAGTAATCAACATTATCTGGTATCAAAAAAATAAAACCACCCTGTCTAGTGAGCGTGATTTACAGGATGCTAGATTTTTTTTTAATTTCATTGTACAGGTCTTAAAATACTACTGCTAATGTAGAAGTCCTTTTGTAGTCTATCACCATGGTTTTTGGCTATCCTATAGCACAACAGGCTCTTGCAGTAATGAACTAATGGATATGACTAATTGAACTTTAAATATTACATGTAGCACAGTTTTGCTCAACTGCATAAAGAATTGATTGTGCTTTTTGATAATCTTATCTCGATCTTCCTTTTAGGATAGTTTAAAGCCAACACCAAGTGTTTAAAGTTTCTGACATTCCAGAGACAAAAGGTAGCTTTTTCCGCATTAAAAAACATTGATAGCTTTAAGACTTAATAGAATTTGCAGTACTACAAGCTAAAGTTAGGGCAAACAAATCTTATGCTTCAGATTTGTAAACTGCGCTCACATATGGCTCAAGAAGGCATTTCCTTGCCTAACTCCAGCACTGCACAACTGTCTAGGTCAGTAGTCCTCAACCTCTTCCATACCATGATCTACGTTACACCAGAAAAGTTTCAGGATGCACCTAGTCATAAAGACATGGAATGGTCATGACATTCTGATTGAGAATTCATGGTCTATGTATATTACACTTTGAGTCTTACTCCCTCTCCCCTATCCCTCTGAAGAATGAGATCCAGTAAAACAAACTGTTCCACTTTGTGGTCTTGTCTTGTACTGCTGTGTACTTCTGAAATAATGGAACCAGACTGTAAAATGAGACCATGGTTGTTTTTATTTACTTAGCGATGGTCAGAAGTAGGATTCAGGACAGAGCATGGAAGAATGTAGGGAATAAAATTACTTGGTCTCTAATAGGTTTTGGTTCAGCCAGCATTTTCTACCCAAACTAATTATGTTTTAAGTAGACACAACTTTACCCTTAAAAATATCAAAAAATTAAGACCTGTGCCATATGAAAGCATGTAGGCAAATCTAGCAGGTAAAAAGTGCAGGCTCAATAGCGAGTAATGATCTCTATCTAACTCAAAATAGACTAGACTAGCTAAAGCCTGCCACAAAACCTCCACTGAAGGACTTTCTTGAGAATCAACACATCTGAAAGACTGTAAAGGGATTAAAACAAATTAACTGTATTTTGAATTGGTGTCTATAAATTAACAAGCCATCCTTGCATACAGTGAGTATTTCCAACAGCAACTTTGTTTCCTCAAGACTAGTGAAAAAGTATATTTAACAGAAGGGGGCAAAAACTGTTTACTGTGGATGCTAAATTATCTTGCATTTGATATCCTGAGTAAAGAATCTCTGGCTCTGAATACTCTGTGTGGAGAGCAGAGATTCATTTGTTAAACTCGGTTTAAAAAAAACTGGTATATGAAAGAAAAAGCTTCAAAGTGATGGAACAGGTCAATATTAATTCTTTTTAGGATCAGAGGTAGTAATCTTTTGAAGGGTCAGTCTTTCAGAGAAGACTTAAACCTCAGAGCTTGAACACTTGGTCATTAAACAACATGTGGGGCTTTTCACAAGAGCAGTGGCTTAAGGCCTAGCTTCCTGGACAAATCCCAAACAGGTAATTATATTTTGCCTACCTGAATTCCTCTACAATTTCAAGTGAATAAGGTATTTTTTTCTTTTCACCCTAAAATATTCAGTAGTCAGCTATATTTCAGAGACTAACCAATTTATTTGAGCATGAGCTTTCGTGAGCTATAGCTCAAAGCTCATACTCAAATAAATTGGTTAGTCTCTAAGGTGCCACAAGTACTCCTTTTCTTCTTGCGAATACAGACTAACACGGCTGTTACTCTGAAACCAGCTATATTTCAGTGGTGGGTGAACTGATCCAAATAGATTCTGTAAAATATTATTAGTGCATTTTTGTATCTTTGGACAGAAAGCAGTATATAAAGTAATAAATACTAAATTCATTTGACTAATTATCATCATGCATACCATTCTAAAAATATTTGAAGCACTTTGATTAAAATTCTTTATTTCAGTATTTAGAATATTAAACACAGGATTGTTCTTGGAGTTTATTTTTCCTTCCACAGCTCCCATTAGTAACAACAGTTTAAATCTTAAGTGATGATCTAGGGGTCAAAGTTCCTCTGGAAACTTCTCTGCTTTCTAGCCCACTCCCTTCTTCTGCACTTATTCCTAGATCAGTACTGCTAATATGCAGTAATATGGTATGATTTCAAAATGTAGGGTAGTCAAATCCTTTATGGTTTTTCCCTTCACATTTTAAAAAGTCCCTAAAACCATTTTATTTTAGTTATGTGTTTTAAAATATTAGTCGTGTTTAATAAAAATTTTCATTTTACATAAGTAGCACTACATAATTTAGGATTTTAATCTGAATCCTAAAATCAAGGTGGTGAGTCTTAAGCTCAGAAATAGCAATATGTGCACCCTGTTAAATTACAAATCATCCTCAGTTACACTAATACATCAGAGTGGCAGCTGTGTTGGTCTGTTCCGCAAAAAGAAAATACAGTATTTTCCACTGCATGCATCTGATGAAGTGAGCTGTAGCTCACGAAAGTTTATGCTCAAATAAATTTGTCAGGCTCTAAGGTGCCACAAATACTCCTTTTCTTTTTACTAATATATCAAATAGCGTCAGTCAACATTGTTCTATCGGATGATATTTGCCAGCTGACAGTGTAATGAGAGCAATGTTCACTTAACATGATATATTATACATTAGTGTTATATTATTCACAATGTCAAGAGGCAGATTACAAAACACTATCTGGTTAACTCTAGTGACAGCTGGCAGCATTTATGGATATCCTGCCTTCTTAATATCAAGCAGTGAGTGATTAACTAAACAGCAAAAACTGAGTGAAGAAATTAGAAAGTAATTAAAAAGCTGTAAATCAATAGCATATATTGCCAGTCTGGGAACAGCTTTCAGAAACACTTCATGAAACCAAACTATCCCAATTTTTTGGTCTTCAATGTAAAAGTTTTGGCTAAAACATAGCCACAGGATTCAGATTAAAAAAACTTTTCTCAAACTGACAATGTGAATGAGGAATATTTAATCTTAAAATACAGGCCATTTTATTTTGTATCTCCTGGGAACAGGAGACACTCACATTAAGCATCACACAGCTGCAGTGCTGTTTAACTAACAGCGCGGCCTTTAATATCATCTAACTAATCACTACTCGGAGCACACACGCAAGGTGGGGATGACGTGAGGGGGGGAAAAACTGACCCACACTGAGTGACTTCCTCCCTTCCCCCCAGCTTACACACACTTACACTACGGTAAAGTTGCGGGGGAAGCTCGGAGTCTATTTGTGGCTTGACACTGCTGCGGCTCACAGCCTCAGAGACACCCGCCCCCAGCTAGAGCAAGCCTGAAACTACAAGCGGACCCTGCGGGGCGCTCCTGTACCCCATGCCAGGGGTCGGTCCACAGGGCCCTGGGGGCTCGCCCCGGACACCTCAGCCTCGGCTGCCTGCCCCTTCACCGCACCCAGCCACCTAACCCGCCTCTCGACATCCCCTCGAGCTACAGCGCCCGCGGGCCACTGCCTGGGGGTACCACCCGGGCGCAGAGCCCCTGGGCCCTGGCTCCAAGCAGCGGCAGCCTTGTCCCCGCGCAGAACCCCAGGGCCCGACCCGACGGGGCCCCTCTCCTCTCACCTGGGGGCTGTCCTCCAACGTCTCCTCAATGGGCAGCTTGTCAATCCCGGGCATGGCGGTGGCTGGGTCTCTACGGGCCGACGCGCCCACAAGCCCTCCCGTGCAGCCAACACTGGACCCCTCCCCCTTCGTCAGCACAGCCACAACCCTGCCCCCTGCCCCGCCCCGGAAATCCGGCCCCCGCCGCCGCCGCCGCCTTCTCATTGCTCAACGGAGGCGTCACTCTAAGCGCGTGCGGCGGGGCTGACCTCGGAGAGAGGGCGTCGAGTGACGGCTGGCGTGACTCAGTTGCCGCCGCCGTCTGCCCTCTCGCGGGCTGGGAGTGGTTGAGGCAGCTGCGTCTGCCGGCGGTCTCCCGGGCCAGCGCAGCGGGAACCAGGCCCAGGTCCCGGCGGCGCGCGCAGGCTCCTAGCGAGGGCTCGTCAATGCAGCTCCGCCCTTACCCGGGGTGACCCCTTCCCGCAAGGGAGCCGCCTCCTCATCGCCCCGCGCGGTGTGCCTGCGGGTCCGCGCCCCAGTATATAAGCACACCTCTAACCAGCGTGGGTTTACAGGTACAAAAGCTGCGCAGAGCAGGTCTTAGATGTTTCTGAGGGAGAGACGCGCGTTGGGACTTCACTTTCCCCCTTAAGGTGCTGGATGGTGGTTGTGCTTTTCTCCTGCTCTGGCATTTAGAATTTCACATGGTTCTGACCCTTTCTTAAACTGTCAGCACGCTGTGATAGCCGTCCTGTGAGGAATTCGTTATCCCCACCTCCTTCCACGCTACCTCTTCTGTTTTAACACGTGTTGAACACACTGACTCCCCAGCATAGCTTATGCTCAAACAAACGTGTTAGTCTCTAAGGTGCCACAGATATTCCTAAAAAGGAAAAGGAGTACTTGCGGCACTTTAGAGACTAACCAATTTATTTGAGCATGAGCTTTCGTGAGCTACAGCTCACTTCATCGGATGTTCCTGTTCCTTTTGTGGATACAGACTAACACAGCTGCTACTCTGAAACATGTTACAATTGTCTTCAGAAACCCTATTTGCATCCTGCTAGGGGAATTAACATATTTTTGAATGTCAAAGTTTGTAATAATTCCTTTTAACTCTGTTTGGACAGGGTTTTAAAGCCATGTTCTGCTTCGTGTAGCACGACAGAATTAGAAAACCCTTTTGAAACGTGCTTGTAGCTAACCCCAGTTGTTTACTAGAAAGACACATTGGCCTTAGATAAAATATGCTGTCCTGTTCCCACCCTTCCCCCTGCGTGCGAGCGTACACACAAAATCATTCTTCAAAGCCTCTTTTTATAGCTTTGTGACTAGAACATCTTGACCTTGAGATGTATGTGTGTGGTTCCTGTAGATGTTAAAATGGATATCTGAGAGGTATATGATATTCATACCCTAATTGCTAAACATTTTAATTTCAGTTGCATTCAAAACACAGGAAACAATGTGTGTGAAATGAAATACAGCAAAAATATAAATTCAGACATTTGAAAGGCTAGTGACAGAAAAAAACAAAGAGATAAAATACATTTGAAGTTGTAAAATAATAGTTTTTAAAAAAGAAATTACTTGTTGTCATTGATGGGGAAAAAAAGACCACAAGAACATTTGATGGAAAACCAGTAACGTTTGAGTAAATTGGTTATTATTAGGGGGTAAAAAGAAAAGAAAGGGAACTGCTTCTCCTTCTCAAGAGAAAGAGAGACAGTATATGTCAGGCAAGAAAAGAAGGGTAGGAGAATTTACATTGTTAAATAAACTCCAGTGAGTGCAGTGCAAAAGCTAGGTTAGAAAGTGTGATAAGTCTGTTAGTGGAGCAAATGATTAACTAATGTACGGTATTTTCATTGCGATAAAAATGTGTTTATCATTATTTATATAAGATTCCATACTCTAAAAAAATTAGATGAGATGTAGACATTAAATTGTTTAGTGGTTGGGGGAGGAAACTAGAAGTAAGAACTTGGTTCAACTGGTTTAATTTCCAGTTTAGCCACTGACTCACTGTGTGGCCTGAGGCATGTCACTTAACCTCTTTTCCTCTCTTTCCCTATCTGTAATTTGTGACTAATCTTGCCTATCTCACAAGGATGTTGTGAGGATTAAGATTTGCAGTAACATTCTTATCTGTCTGGTTCTCCAAATTCAAATTTTATGGATATGCCATACACTAATTCACAGTCTATAAATGTCATGAATAGCTTTTCTTTTTTGAAATCTGTCAACTAGTGACCATTTAGTACAGCTGTCAAATCATGGGGATTTTTTTTTACTGGCGGCAGTTTGTATATTTTGTACAATGTGTAAGATTGAGGACATGTTCCCTTAGCAAAATCATAGATAGTAGTATGTGGGATTTAGGAAGTGGAGTTTCTGTTGTTTCTCCCATCTATACACCTCTTTAGATGGCAACAGACAACATTTATTTTCTTTTAGTTGCCATGAACTGAAAATAATACATCTTAAATTAGCACTGAAGAGATGAAAATGTGCTACAACAAAACCACAACAGATTTGACATTAAAATGTAGAAATTTGACTTGGCATGCAGAATAATCTCAACAGGCACATGAAAAAAGGGGACAGTCTTGCTTCTGTTGAAGAGAGCAGTAAAATGCCAATTGACTTCAAGATGGGTTCTTTTTTTATTATACCCTGCAACATAAGGGGACTTAGTTGTTTGAAATGGATCCCTTATAATAAAAAAATAATAATTTTAAAAATCTTTTAGTAATGTTATTTGTATTTTTGCAGTTTTTAGAAGGCAATATTATGCATGTATCTTTAGAAAGTAATTCGTTGAATGGGAATCTATGAACCCTTGATGGCAGTATTACTTTAGTTTCAGTTCTTCACACACCAACTGAGTTCAACTAAGACTCAATGGCTGAATGCTGGCCTCCTTTCTGAAAATACTCCTGGGAGCTACCACATCTTCTTTCTTACCTGGCAAGGCCATTATGAACCCAGTCCTGCAAGTTGTGGAGTACATCCTACTGGGAGTTGAGGGCATTCAACCCCTAGAAACTTCCCATGGTTGTAGGAAGCTCTGCATCGCTGCAGGGGGAGGGTGAAGCTCAGTGGGGTGGGAGGTTCAGGTGCAGGGGACTCCAAATTTACAGGGGTTGCACTGACAGGGGTAGCTGCTCCCAGTACAGTGACCCCTTCCCCCAAGCCCTCCTCCGCATCAGGAGACCCCCCCCCGAAACCACATCTTGCTGACCAAACCCCCTGTATTGGGAGACACACACCCTGACACCCCCCCACTGAGCCCCAACCAGCCACACCCTGATCCCTTACCCATCAAGCCCCCCTCCCACCGAGTCCTAACCACCTTCACATGGACTCCCTTGCGGACTCCCAGTCCACCTGCACCCAGAACCCCGCACTGAGCTGTCCGCACCCAGTTTGAACCACACAGAACCTTGGTACTCTTGAGGGAATTCTGCAGCAAACAATTAAAAAAATTTAAATTCTGCAAAGTCCTGCATATTTTATTTGTAAAATTAATACAGTAACACAATAACAATATAATCACACCATTTCCAATTATTTTTACAATTTATTTCAAAATACTTGTCAGCAAATAATTAAAAATGGTGTAATTATATTGTGTTACTTTGACAAATAAAATATGCAGAATTTTAAAATATTATACACAGAATTTTTAATTTTTTGGTGCAGAATTCCCTCAGGAGTAAACTACATAGACCTTTTAGCAGTTGGTTTTGAGGTGGTAAGGAGCATATAATTAAATGTTCCTCATCACTACTGACACTTATCTTTCTGGAAAGTTCTTTAGTAGCCCTTTAAAGAGAAATAAGATTTCATTACATAATTTATTTATATAAAGCCAGTTACCATATTTTGAACTTCTTACAATTCATGTTTCTAAGATGATCCCATCAAGCCAGCATTGTAAATGAGATATTTACTTTCTTATAGGTCCTTGTCCATATTTTTTTTAACTTGCTATAGGTATAAATAATGAGCTATGTTTGAAGGCCAGCCATTTTTTGTATTATAGTCATTAATGGTTTTCTACACTTGGAAAAAATCTGACCCATAATTCTCCATGCGTGCAGCAGTATATAATTTTTGGTCAGATTGATATACTGAGCCTCCCATTACATTTTTTATGTTGTTATATTTTAAAAAGAATAACAGTGCCTTCTGCTTTAGTAGGCAGTGTTGTGAACTCCAGAGATTTTTATCCCAAATCTCATAATATTTGGTGATTTTCCTAATGCTTCAGTTCCCAGGCATGAGATTATATGAAAATCTCAGCTTTCTTTAAAAAAAAAAAACAAGCTTCTAGCCCTTATGATTATGGAAAAAAGCTTGAAAACATGAACTCTAGAGATCAGAAACCAAAAGGCAAATGAAAAGAACCCAACATTTACTTATTTTAAAAACTGCATAATTTTTAAGTCATTCTCGTGGTCTTTTGAGATCTGAAATGATTTTTGAACTCTCGGCTTGGCAATATTGAGTAAACTCTTTGAACTATACTTACAAAATTATGAAAAATGTTCTCCATGTAGCATTACTGTTTCACAGCTCTCTGGATACTCAAGCCATTTTATTCAGCAAGGATAAAAGTCACCCCTGGTAGAGGGCCAATATAAGGCCTATGCCTAACTTAAATCCAACATAAGTGCTCAAAATTGAGCTGTGTGCTCACAAGGGCATGTATCGTGGTATAAATAAAAGTCCATCCTGAATACATTTATTCTTCAAAGATATTTATGTTCTTCATAATCTAGTGTAATAGGTACACTGTAAATTAGCATAGATGAGTTGTCTCTCATCTTTATTTTAATTTTTTAATTTTTATTAAACCTTCAGCACATGTTTTTGTGAATTGATATAGATACTTTGTGTATGCTTCCTTGTGCTGTCTCATCAGCTCCTATCTCATCTCTCAAGGTTAGCAGGGTCTGGATGGGTCACTCCTTGGATAGGCAAGATCTTCATTTAATAGATCATGTGGTCAACGGTGTTGGAAATCATGGTTCAGTAAGTTGGAACTCAATACCTTAAGTTAGTACTGAAGCAATACCTTATCATGGTGTTAGGGAGCACCATGCTTCGATAGCTGCTGTCTTACAGTATTAACATTGCCAAGAGCAATAGGATGAATATACAGTTCATGAATGATCTTTTCAGATATGCTTGAAATGACAGGTGTATCATATAGATCTTTAATTTCCCAGAATTTCATGGTGTTCTTAACTGTATCAGAATAATGGTTGCATGTTTCCATATGGTAGGTATTTATTAGATTTATATCCAACTATATTTTTATAAAAAGAAAAGGAGTACTTGTGGCACCTTAGAGACTAACCAATTTATTTGAGCATGAGCTTTCGTGAGCTACAGCTCACTTCATCAGATACATGTATGTATCTGATGAAGTGAGCTGTAGCTCACGAAAGCTCATGCTCAAATAAATTGGTTAGTCTCTAAGGTGCCACAAGTATTCCTTTTCTTTTTGCGAATACAGACTAACACGGCTGTTACTCTGAAACCTATATTTTTATACAGGAAGGTGACAGAGCAGGGATAAATGCCAACAAGAAGTCCTGATTCTGCCCTTGAATGCACACGGCTCCAGTTGGTGTGCATCAGAGGTCAGAACTTGAATTAAAGGTTGCAAACTCTGAATTTTTCTACCCTTACATTTAAAATTCTGTTTAATTTTTGCTGCTTTTTTCAAATAAAGTTTTAGAATAAGAAAAAGCAGGGAAATATGTAGGGAGATGGTCCAGAACCAAAACCTTGATCCAAATATCCCTGAGCTTTGATAGTGTTTGAGACCTGAACCTGCATCCAGATATGAATTTTATATATGTCACTTTCCTTATAATGGGCCAAACCACAACTCTGGATTCAAACAACTGTGAATTTCATAAAAATGCTTGAACTCATCTCCAATTCTCTATTTTTGATTATTTTAAATATTAGCACTGGTGACTGAAGTAAACACCCATTGATTTAAAACAAATACACGAGATTACGATGAAAGGCTGGTAGAAAAAAGTGTTCTGATTTTAATCAAGAAATTAAAATACAGTGATTCTATTCCTTTTAAAATGTTTTATACAAATGTTTTAAAGAATGCTTTGAGACTTTCACATTGCTGTCTTTTGAGAAAGCTGCACCAAGATTATTTTAATAGAAAAATGAAGCAAGTGAATGCGTGAATTATTTATTTAAATACTTGGTGCAACTGTTCCTGTTAACTAATCCAGGCACTTGGAAGGCAATTACACTGAGCTTTGACAACATTGCCAACCCACTGCAGTGTGCCTTGTGCCAAACACTATTGTTGTTTTATTGACCACGTTCACTATTACATATGCATATGAAAAAACAGAGGCATTTTCATCAGGATTACCCTAATAGCATTAAGAGATTATTTTTAAAATTTCCTTGGAAGAAAATTCACTTAAATGAGATTACTTATTACTTGACTGGTTTCCTATCATGCTGCTATGTTTAGGTAAGTGGAGTCCATTAGACTATAAAGTTTTTTTAAAAACTGATTTTATACATTAATGATTTCAAATAAAAGGGAAGTACTATATTTGTGCATAGCTTCTTTTGAGAAAGTTAAGTCGATGTTCTGGTTAGGAGAGATAACACTTTTTGTCCCTCTTGGTGGCCCCCCTAGTGTCGCCATTAGTTGCTAATTACTTGCAAACAAATAAACAATTAACTCCTCGTGCCTCTTGGTGGGAGAGTCTTCATTGACATGCTAAAACTTTCTAATAAAAGATTTTAATTAATGACGTTGCAAATCCAACCCCCTTGCCAACACAGCTATAAGGAGGACCTGCAAGAAAATGCAAGTACAATTCATGTTGTGCATAGACTGAAGGTGAAAGAATGGCAAATACATCATTATGTGCTTCTGATACAGCAGTGTCTCAAAATCTTCAGAAAGTATCCAGTTTTGTGGAAACTAAAACCACGCATTGCTCATTTTCCATTGAAAGCATTTTGGGATTAGAACAGAAAAAAGATGGCATTCCAGCTGCGAAACCTCACAGACCATGGATGGATACATGCAACAATTTAGGTATGTTGTCAGCTTTAGTTGTGTATTGTTTTAACTTTTTACCCTATGTTAAGTTTTATGTATTATCAAGGATATGTTTCCATAAGCACCTCAGTACGATTAGACCTATACTTAAAACATTAGATTATCACTTATTTTGTTACAGGCTTGCATTTTAATATAACTGTCTCATTCAAAAATTGGCAAATACAGATCTATGAATTTAAATTCTATATTTTTATGTTTTTAGGAGAAGACACTAATCAGTGTCTGCAGACCCCTGTTATTTCCTGCGAAGGGCCATTATTTCATGTTAACAGTTACCCGATACTGGACGAAAGAGTTTTGAAATGTGAAAAATATTTTTCAGCCACTGAAAGGCTATCTTACAAAAGGGAACTGAGCTGGTACAGGGGTAGGAGACCAAGAACTGCTTTCACTAGAAACCAGGTAGGGATTCAGTTACCTATTTATAAATTAAGTAATGTATGTTTTGCTATATTCATTTGTTGAGTAAAATGCATTCAACAATAGGAAGCCTGTAATAATTAGTTGATAAAATGTTGTATACTTACTGCATAAAGAGGCAGAGATGTACATATGTGGTTAAGGACTGGGGTTAACCAAGAGTAATTTCACTAATTTCATTTGATTTATACTGGTATAAATGAGATTGGAGTCTGGCCCAAAAAATTGTTGGGAAAGTCTTTTACTTGAACTGACTCACTTTTTCTCTTTTTCCTACAATGTAACATTTTAAATTGTTTGCTTATTCTCCTCAGATTGACGTGCTGGAAAATGTTTTTAGAGTGAACTCCTATCCTGGCATTGACGTTAGAGAAGAACTAGCTCACAAACTAGATTTAGATGAAGACAGGATCCAGGTAACTTAATTTAAATATATATTCTGTGATCACATGATGACTGCTCAGCAATGATGTAAGTGGGTGGATCGGATAACCATCTGAAAGTTGCATTTATTCTTAATGATCCTTAGTAATTAATGCATTATTAGATAGCTACTATATTGACAGTAATTTGTAGTGGAGAAACCAGTGAAATTTCTCTGTCCTCTCAGTCTCCCCTTCTCTCTGGCACTGATATGACATTCATCTCTGTAATACTTCAGTGTCATCCTCCTTGACCATCACAAAGCTTTCCCCCTACCAAACTCTCAGATTTAAATCCAGGTCCCATTGAAGTCTATGGGAATTTTTTCATTGACTTCAGTGGGGCCAGGATTTCGTTCTCTGATCCCAGGTTTGAAAACCTTTTCTACAATGGGTTTGGAACCATGTTTGAAAACTAAATAAATATAGTTAAGCAAATGGATACATACATTTCAGGCAGGGTTTGGCTAGCCAATTTAGACAGGACAAAACTGTTTTAAAGTCACATTTGAGACTCCGTCTCATTTGGTTCAAAGCTCAGTACACACAGGGATTTTAAGGCCTGATCGAAAACACATCAAAGTCAATAGAAAGGCTCCCACTGACTTCTTTGGACTTTGGATCAGGCCCTTAATGTTCATTAAAGGTTTGATCAACTTCCATTGAAGTCAGTTGGAGGCTTTTTCATAAAAGTAGGATCAGGCCCTACTGACTTATACTGCAAGGGTTTAAGCACTTCTGGGAGTTATTGAGCATCCTGAACTTCCACTGACTCAGCATCTTCCTGGATCAAGCCCTAGGGGTCCAGTCCTGTTCCATTGAAGTCTATGAAAGTTTTGCAGTTAACTTCAGTGGGAACAAAGCAGGTCCTTACTTTTCAATTCAGCTAGGAAATGCAATGAGTCCTTTGTCTATAATTTTCTCTGCCTTACATTATTATTTATTAAAATTATTACAGCTCACCATATACCTTCATCTGTAGCTTTGAAACTTCCAAGCTGCTTCAGCTTCCAAAAGATCAGAATTTCACAAATTATTTTACTGTATGGTTGTACTGATATTCTTTATTAACTTCAAACCTGGCCTGCATACAATGTTGCTTTTAAAAGGAAAAATTACCCATTTCCAAGAAATGTGCATTTTATTTCAATTATAGATCTGGTTCCAGAATCGCCGTGCAAAGCTGAAAAGATCCCACAGAGAATCTCAGTTTATAATGGTGAAAAACACTTTAACCTCTAACCTTCTGGAATAGGAAGAAGCCAGCTAGTTCACCATTATTCTACCACAGTAGAACATGAAGAATTATTGGAACTTCGTAATTTACATTATTAAGCAATGATAATGTAACATTTGTACTTTGATATTTGCATCTAGTTTTGAAAGATGATCATGATTTTCATTAGAATAAACTGTAAATACTTCATTATAACATGCCTCATATTATAATTGCACTTTTTGTAAAAAAAGTTTTCCATATATTTTAATAAATATTTTCAGAAACATGTAAGATATTTTTGCAGATAACAAACTATGATACACTAGATCCTGAGCTGATGTAAATCTGAATAATTTACTTGAAGACAATGGAGCTACACCAGTTTATACCAGCTGAGGATTTGGTCCTGTGTGGTTACTGATTTCAGAAAAATCAGCAGGAATACATGAAAAAAATGACTGAATTTTTTTGTTTTGTTTAATAAAGCTTCAGATATTTTAATGGTAGAAGTAAAAAATCATCTAAAGTACACAATTATGCAAAAATGCTACTGCTGTTACAGCAAATTTAGCTTAGGTATTTTACTGGACTGAAATAGTTTTTCAGTATTAACAATATGGAGCTGAAATTTTAAAAAATTGTACTAAATTATACTTGTTTTTATGAGACGTATGTGCTAGCTATTTACAAATGAAAAACCTAGAGAACAGTAACAATGTGTGGCATTTGTATTTTAGCTAAACCAATTAAACTGAAAAGCAGTTTAAAATGTCATTGTTATCAACTTTATGTTTTCTCATCTTTTAATGTAAATTTAGCAAATATTTGCCCAGTTAATATTACCAGCTTAACTATGTTACATCCAAATGGTTTTGTACTGACAAAACCATTTGGATGTAACATAGTTAAGCTGGTAATATTAACCGGGCAAATTAATTATAAATTATAAATATTAACTGGGCAAATTAATGATACAGTATTGTGAAGTACTGAGTGCCTCCAGTATCTCATGAGAAAATTCAGCACTTCTCAGGATCAGACCCATTTGAGATTAGATATATTGTTTCCTTGTTTATTCATTCCCTTATCCAATAATACTGTGAAACATTTTCCATAAAGTTTATAGTGGTAAAGATTTTTATCAGATGATATATGAAAACCAAGCATCCTGACATTTGATATTGAATCAACCCAAAGTCAATGTATATAGTCCCATCAACAAAGTAAAACCTTTAATTTACTTCACATGGCCCTGATTCAGGAAATCTACAAAAAGAAAAGGAGGACTTGTGGCACCTTAGAGACTAACCAATTTATTTGAGCATGAGCTTTCGTGAGCTACAGCTCACTTCATCAGATGTATACCGTGGAAACTGCAGCAGACTTTATATATACACAGAGAATATGAAACAATACCTCCTCCCACCCCACTGTCCTGCTGGTAATAGCTTATCTAAAGTAATCGTCAGGTTAGGCCATTTCCAGCACAAATCCAGGTTTTCTCACCCTCCACCCCCCCACACAAATTCACTCTCCTGCTGGTGATAGCCCATCCAAAGTGACAACTCTTTACACAATGTGCATGATAATGAAGTTAGGCCATTTCCTGCACAAATCCAGGTTCTCTCACTCCCTCACCCCCCTCCAAAAACCACCCCCATACACACACAGACTCACTCTCCTGCTGGTAATAGCTCGTCCAAACTGACCACTCTCCAAGTTTAAATCCAAGTTAAACCAGAACATCTGGGGGGAGGGGGGGGGTAGGAAAAAACAAGAGGAAATAGGCTACCTTGGAAATCTACAGTCATCTGTGTTGAGCAACACATTAACATACTTAACTGTTAGTATATGGTGAAGTCTCATTGCTTTCAATGGGATGTCAGCTGATGCTTAAGTGCTTTGCTGAATAGAGGTGCTTTCGTGAACTGGGGCCTAACAGTATACAAGGAAACTCCATTTCAGATGGCAGAATTCAATGTCTTCCATTGTTGTATGCAGTGTCGTAGGTGTGTTGGTTCCAGGATATTAGAGCAACAAGGTGGGGTGAGGCAATATTTTTTATATTGGTATATATTTATATTGACTCTGTTGGTCAGAGAGAGAAGCTTTCGAGCTTACAAGCTTTCTTGCCTGAGTGGCAAGATAGAAATGCCAGAGACGACTGCCTGTGATTCCATGGTAAAACTATTATAGTGCTTTAGGAATTCAACTTGTTACTGGGTTGTTGAAATCTATAACACATAACCAATTTGGGGTCTCTGCCTTGCTTCTTGACAGTCTGCCCTGAGTTTGTCACTCACGGTCACAAACCACTCTGTTTAAGCTTGAAAGCTTGTCTCTCTCATCAAGAACTTGGTCCAGTAAGGTCCAACTTGGTCACCCATCTTGTCTCTCTACAAGAAAACTGATTTTCTGAGTTTGGGGATTCATCCATTAGTCCAATAAAAGTACCAATTCCTTTAACTGGCCTTTTCCATTTTTTGTAACCATTTTTTTAAACTGCACATATCTGTAGACCTTAAAGCAGAGAGTTATGATTTACTATATGTAGCCAGAAGATTTCTCAAGGTGTTATTCAAGAACATGCATTCTAATTTTGAAGGCTTTGTTGTGTGCTGAATTATATTGAAAACTCTGTGAGCACATGTAGAATCTTTGAAAAGTGAGTGTCAAAACTGTTATGCCTTAAGACATATTCCTTAACATATCTGACTTCAATGAGCTTAATGGATGACCGTGATTATCCTATCCAATTTGTATGATGGCAGTAGTCCTCCAACTTCATTTTTATCTGCAAAGCCTTGAAACTGTCACTCTTTAATCAATATTCTTTTCTGTTCTTAAAATTGAATGTTGCTTATAATAAGAAAAATAACCAAACTAGGTGCTAAGACTTCTTATTGGACAAAAGCTGCAATTGACAAAAACTGCTTTTCTCCCTACTCGGTAAATTCATTTTGCTGATTCAGGGACCAATCCTGCAAACATTTACTCTCTCAAGTAATTTCACTGACGTATGAGACAATTTGCTTAAGTAAGGATTTGTTGTATTGGTCTCTTATTTTTAAAGTACTATGTTCGTTAAAATAAACTATCTGATTTTCAGATGGGGTTAAGCACTGAAGCTCTTCTTGAATTCAGTGGGAGCTGAGTGTGTGCTGCACCTCTGAAAAATTAGGCTGTACGCTTTAGTGACTCGGAGCAAACAGTTTTTGTTCATTGCAGCCATAGTACAATGGGAAGAGATAAAACTAAGATATGTTTATTTTATGTGGAAACTAACTGCAACAGGAGTGTATTGGGCACAAACAGGCCTTGTTAGGACAATGCAAGGAGGAGGAAAAAGTGCTAGTTTCCTTAAATTCTTTAATTACTTAGCTGGGTTTTGTTTTTTTGGTTTTTTTAGAAAGCAAAAACAAAACCAGATGCAGTACTTTATTTAAATTCATCGCATTTCTGTTTTCATTATTGGATTAGTATGAACACAATAAATCCCAAAGAATGATAGTTCCTCATTGTTTGCTTTTGTCAAAGTCTTAGAAGACACAGAAGAAAAACACTAGCAAGCCAGCCTCTTGTGTCCTACTCCATGAGACAACTAACTTAAGTAAAGTTACTCACATGTCCAACTTGTGTTTGTAGGATTAATCCCTTAGTTACTCCATTGTGCAGGGAGATAGATACTCAGAGGGCTGTATCCCCAGGTGGTGAACATGGATGTATTTGTCACAGCAATTTACACCAGCTGAGCATCTGGCTCAAAATCTTTGTCCTCTTTACTGTCTATGATGCTCACTTCATATGGAATTAGTTTCTTAAAACCTCTGAATACAGCATGTTGTCAGTAATACAGGTCAGCTGTAAATAGCAAAAAGTGAGAGAACTGGAGAAAAATGGAGAAATTCCACTGTCTTCTCCAGTCGCAATATAGTTCTGTTTGTAATTAAATGTTCTCTGTATCTTATTTCCTTTGCTAATTAAATAACTATATGAATAGACAAAATTTAACCTTCCCAGATACATTATTTTCAAATTAGTATATTCTTGAAAGAGATAAGGGTTGAATTTTGAACCCTTGTTTCTTTCTATTACTGGAGAGTGGTTGATTCTTGGTAAGCTGCACTAACATTTCTAGAGGAAGGACTTTCTTTCAGTGCTGGGAAGTGCCGACTTCACAGATATAGTGAATAGGAAAGATGGAATAGCAGGTGGCTGTTTTACATTTACATTAATGGAGAATTCACTGAAGTTGAGTCTTGCTAGATGTTTTGGAATCTATTTGGAAACCCATCTGATTCAGAAATTTACCAGTCTTGTTTTCCTAGTAGTTTCATGAGCAAAGAGAAAACAATTGTCTTTATTGCTTGAAGTTGTATCCATGCTATCGGTTGGTCTGCAGAATGGAAGGTCAATGTTTATTTGCGTGCTTTTTTTTATTGTTGAAGTGTGTGTTTTATAGTGCCTGGCATTTGCAAGGAGTCTGTGGTAGGTACATTGGGAATGAACTACATCTCCAAATATTGACTAAGAGCATTCAGTTGTGATTTGTGTGAAGGCGCAAGAGACTAAACAAAAATCCCTGATAATTGCCACAAATAAGATAAAAGACCTCCTTAACTCAGTGTAGATAGTTTTCCTTAATATACTCCGATATGTAGCTTCATTGATGAATTATCTGTAATCTTTATGGGTTCCATACAAAATGGAAAGTTATTTGACCTCACTGTTAAAAAAAGACTGTTTTAATATGGAAAAAGAAAAGGAGTACTTGTGGCAGCTTAGAGACTAACAAATTTATTTGAGCATAAGCTTCCGTGAGCTACAGCTTACTTCATCGGATGCATTTGTCTCTAAGGTGCCTTTTCTTTTTGCGGACACAGACTAACATGGCTGCTACTCTGAATCCTGTCATTAATCTGGAAAGATTACTTCAGTATGGAGAGAGGTTATCAAAGTTAGTAATTCATACTTTATTTTGAGAACTGAATTTGAAAGTTGTAACCATGTTAAAAAATATCACTGAGAGACTTTCTCAAACCCAACTAATCAGAATGCAGTAAATGAAAAGTAATCTAAAGAGATATATACTGTATTGATATAATTAAATTAAGATCTAAATATTCATTAACATGAAATTCTTAATACTCCAAAATTCTAGATCTATAATACATTGATATACAATAAGGCAGCAAACAAAAGGTATTAAAACAAACAAAACTTTCAAATAAAAGGGTTAATTAAGGAAAGCCAACAAATCCCAAAAGCATGGCGAATTCACACACTAGCAGAAAAGTATCTACAATGGGGGTAGACTCAGAGAATGCAAGAATTTGGATACCTCCCTGATTTGGATATCGAAGATGGTACTAGAGATGCCGGAGTAATTTCTCTCCCTCCCAACATACAAGATCTGTTCCACAGTTTAACCTGTTCCAGGTAATTTGAAGCTATTGTCTACCTTAATGCTGGAAACAAAGTTTACAACAGCAATAAATCACACTAAGCCAGTCAGGTTAATGCCTACAAGCCTCACTCTATTATCTGACAAAACACCTAAATAAGGTTACTGTCTCTCATAATGGAATTTTTTTCTCACAAGAGAAGACTGACAAAGCAATTTACAACACAGGACTAGTTACATAATAATAGCAACAGCTCTGGTGGTCAGCTTTCAATTAGTGAATGTTAACAATGGGATGCTTTCCATTCATATCATACCAGTGGTGTTGCACAAAGTCTCTTTAGCATAATTGTTATCAGCTTTTTCTCCATTACAGTGCTGTTGGTTTCATGAGGTGTTAACAGCACAGAAGGGCCACTAACTTCACATTTGTTTCATGATACACATTGCTTTACATCAGGGATCTCATATTATCAAGTTAAGGCAAATACTCCATTCTCATCTTTCAATATTAGTCTGCTCTTCATAGGACACATACAGTATCTTAGACTTAATTGCTGCTGATTGCTTAGTATCTTGCATTACAACAGCAACATAAAAACAACTTTCTTTATTATAACTGGAGCAATACACCTGAGGCATGTTCTGATGGAACATTTACATTACTTGGATTGTCTGTGCCTAAACAGTTGAATATAGCATGCTAAATTGTTTATATCTACCACTAATACTGTAATTTAATCCAGTACCAATTCTACATCTTTTGAGTCTTATTCATGTAAAGCTTTTGTTCATATGCCACCCACTGGGGGTATTGGGGGGAAAGCAAGGTGTTACATTCAGGTATACTTCCAAGAAGCCAGGAACTTCTCAATTTTAATCCTGGTTCTGCCACAGAGTTGCTCTGTGAAATCACAACTTCAGTGTCTGTTTCCCCATCTATAAAATGTAGATAATAAGCCTAGACCACGGAGTGATGCTGATGAGCAGCTGCCAGTGCAGCTGCTATTTCAGCCCGTTCCATAGGACTTAAGTTGCAGGTAGTGTTGGCTTCAAGGGGCTTAAAGTTAAATTTGGCCTTCAGTGCTATCCTGATTAGGGTTGCTTTCCTGAGTTTCCTGTTTCCTGAGTTAGGGTCTAGGTTCCCTGCTAGAAAATTAAAATTACTGGCCCGCTTCCTCAGTTGTTGTAAATTGTTATATCTCCATTAACTTAATCCTTCAATATTCTAAGAACCTCCTCCACCCACAAACCTTAGTCATCCCCAGATGACAATAGAAAAAGATGGCCTTTGTACTTTGGCGTGAAGGTTTCAAGAGAGTTCTTGAGTAAAATTCAAAGGTCTAGAAGAGGGGCACCCGTGGAGAATTCTCTACCACCAACTCCCTCACCTATAAACCAAGAAAGCTCCTAGTAAGGAGATATATGAGGGTGTAGTTTTTCTATGTAGGATTTTAAACAAAGTTAATTCCCTATCAATATTAGTATGTAGTCAATCAGTGTCCAATATCACCAGAGAAACCTCCTGTAGAAAATGGGCTGGACTGGAGATAAAGCTATGTGACTAAAACATGTAGTTGATAATTATTACTTTATAAAAAGAAAAGGAGTACTTGTGGCACCTTAGAGACTAACAAATGTATTTGAGCATAAGCTTTTGTGAGCTACAGCTCACTTCATCGGATGCATTGACTGAATGCCACAAGTACTCCTTTTCTTTTTGCGAATACAGACTAACACGGCTGCTACTCTGAAACCTACTTTATAAAAGTTAACCATGTGCACAGGATTTTGATATAACTAATAAAAATGTTAATCCCTGTCTCTAACAGGTATTTTCAGTATGTACATTAAACTTAACATACGTGCCATTATAGTATAATGTAATGGCAACACTGAGATCACATTATGGAGCAATAATACAATACAAAATTTTCTTGAATATATGCTGCTGTTTGTATGGAGCTGAGAGATGGGAGAAGTAGGGGGCAATTAAGAACAAATGGTTGACATAGTTATGCAATAATTGATAAATATTTGCATGATTGTTTAAATTGCAGTGGAAGCAGTTTAAGAGAAAAATAAATGTAATATTTGCAATACAGACATTGTAGTATGGTCTAGTCGTGAGAACCTTAAAGTAAAAATGTCCACATACTGAGCATAAACCTTAGTGAAACTTACAAGTCTATTTTCCCTTTCCTTTAAAGGAAAGATGTAAATTATATTTAAAATATTCCTTCAGTTTTAATAACATTAGCTGCTATTTGTAACGTGTAAGTACATATAATTTTCAAATTGAGTGTCCCTTTAAGAGCCACAATTAGCCACTAAGCTTCCAATACCATACCATTAGCAGTTCAGTACCACACTTTACTAGTTGTCCAAAGTTTGGAATTGAAAATTCGCTGAAGTAATAAAAATTAGAACAGGAATTTGTTCTATTGTGCATAAGAAGCTTAATGCAGTGTTGATCTGAAGGTCTACTAATAAAAGGAAATATGACTCCTAAAACAAATTAAAAAGTTTATTTTACTAGTCTCAACAAAAGTCATGCACAAAAACCAGGTAACATCATTTGCAAACATCCTTATTTTGCCCAGTGTGGAATGAGACAGTTCTAGGTCACTAAGTTCAGACCTTTGAGATTATCTCATACATAATTAATGATCACCAGTCAGGATTGCTTAGAAACCAATTGTGTCATGTTTTGATTCAATGGATTAACTTGGTTTTTGTAACTATTGTTTGGTTGATCTTATTTGCATTTTTCATTTTATAGGACTAATTATTATGTAATTGGATGAGGACTCTAAGACTTTCTAGTTTTGTTTTTGTTGAAAAAATCAGTATGGAAAGTGATGAAATGACAGCAACTGAGCCAAATGTCCTGCAGTTTATGTAATGGAATATCTTGCATTATAGCAGGATGCCCTCCTCTGCTACTGTTTAGATTAAAACCAGGTTTCTGTTTAAAGCTTGACTCTTCTAAGTGTTCATCAACATAGTTACTGAAATTGCCTTGAAAAAAAACAAAACTATGAATGCCAATAGTGCTTATTTGGTATATCCAAGTTTACATATATCCACTGAATCATGATGGAATAATCATAAAGAAAACAGTATAAGACTTATTCTGACTTGAATGGGTGCTGGGGCCACTCAGTACCTTGCAAAATTGGGTTCTATATTACTGAATTATGCCCAGATCCTTGGCAACAGCTCTGGTGCTTTCCATGCTGAGGCAGCACAGAGCACCTGTAAAACTTCCCTTAAGGAGCCGCTGAGGATTCTCTGAGAGAGAAAAGTCTGCAGGTGGTTTAGAGCCACTCTTCACTGATTGTAGGAGGGGAAACAGGGTGGGATGAAGAAGACGTATGCTAAGGTGTGGGAAAGGGCAGGGCAGAGCACATGGAACAGCATCGTGGTGGATCATACCCATGCTCTTTTGAGCTAGGGAGTGGATTCTGTCTTTTTGGGTGCCCCACAATAGGGTGGTGCACTGCAGATGATAAGGTTGCTACTGTATATAACTGAAGTAATTTTCTTACACTAAACAGGAAAGCATTGAGTAACTGCTGGCATATATGGCATAATGTTAGCTTTCCTTTTCATCTGCGGTAGATTGATGTATGAATGAATAATTAGAAAAGAAATCATTGTGGCTTGGCAAGATTACCAGAAGCAGTAAATTGATTTTTTTCTAATCTGTGTGGAAGCAGGACACTTGTTTTTTGGCAGTGAGATATACTAGAAACATCATCATGAGGACTGTGGTCTGTCTTGTCTGATACACACATAGCTGGTGTAACTTCCTATAAATTTTACATGAGCTTGTCTTTTTTTCATTTAGTCAGACGATTCATAGATTCATAGATATTAAGGTCAGAAGGGACCATTATGATCATCTAGTCTGACCTCCTGCACAATGATCTTGGAATGCTCCTTGCCTTGGAATAATGGAACAAGTTTGGGCACTGAATATGCTATAATATAAAATAGCAAATAAGAAACAATAAACAGTACTATATTGTGTAACTAGAGTGTGTTTGTTAAGTGTCATAATCACAAAGCTCAAGACGCAATTACTTTAGCCATCTCTAAACAATAACCTTGTAACTTCTCTTGAATGATTGGAAGGGAGTCCATGTGCCCAGTCATAATCCACAGTCTCAAGAGGCATAATCTTCTGCTTTGAGAGATGGTCATGACTTGAATGGGTGGTCTGCGTGTATGCTGCAGTCCACAGGACACCATGGGGTGGGAAGGGGAAGTAAGTGTTGCTTCTTTTTAGAGCTGCAGGAAAATGCCTTATAGAGTATATCTTCTCAGATCCAGTCTTCTTTCTGACAGCAGACTGGCCTGAGGACCCACTACATATATGGTGCCACTTCTCTCCTTCACCTTGTGCAGCTTACAAAGATAAGGTAGGGGCAAAAGTTTGCTGATAGCTCTAAAAGCTCTTTGCCAACTTTCAAAGAAAGGTGTTCTATAAATGAGAATATTTAGCGTCATTGTCATTAATAATCACTCAGAAAATATCAAGTGTGAAGTTTGCAGTTTCTGCTGTGAAATGGAATTTATACGCATACTGTTGCTAACTCTCAAGCTTTTATTGTGAATTTCATAGTATTTGGGTTTTTTCCTTAAAGTCTCCAACCCCTGGAGACATGTAATTACGTGAGAATTTTATCTTTCTTTTCAAAGTAAGTTTCTGGCCCTCATGGCTGCAGAGAAAAGCTTGAAAATGTGAACCCTGGAGGCTTAAACATCAGAAACCAAATTAGGAGACAATTCAAAGGTGGCTTTTTTACAATCTCATGATTTTTTCGGGCATCACCCATGATTTTTGAATGGCTGGGGTTAGCAATGCTATATACACAGCTCCCTTTCCAACACCCCCAACCAGGAATCTCAGACTTTCTGATTTTTCTGGTCATTATGCTGAACGACACAAAAACACTCGTTACCAGTCAGAAACCTCCCTACACTTCTCAGTTCTAAAAGCATTTAATATTTACTGAGAGATTTGGTCTTGATGCTGGATTCATTGGATTCTTTTCTGTACATCAGTAAAATGACTTTATAGTAATGTAATTCTTTCTTGAGAAGAGGAATAGTCAGATAAACCTGTTGCTTCATCCCAGCCACTCAGATAATATTCTAATGCTCCCACATAAACACCTAGATAAAGGGAGCTTTTTTTCTGTTAAATATTTAAGAACATAAGTTCTACTCTTAGGCCAAAGAAATATACAGCTCTGAACATAGAGCTCTATCACTTCTCAACTCAGACTTCCTTTTTGCATCCTGTGTCTGAAACCTTGGCATCTTTTCTCTGAAATCTTCCCTTTTCTGGGAAGGAGATTTCAGACGGAAATCTACAATATGTGTAAATCCACTCAGCATTGTTATGGGATGTCACTGCCTGAGCTCCATCTTTTCTGATATCCTTATCTGTACTTTTATCTCCTCTGCTTTCCTGCATATAGCTTTCCCAAGCCAAAACTCTTTGGACTGCAGGATGTGGAGAATGCTACTGTCCGACTTCTCCCAAACGTAAAGAAGTACAGCCACCTCACTCTCATGTTCAAACAAGGCCAGGGCACCTCCATTCATTTCAGTAATGCTATTCTTGCTTATAAAGCCATCCATCAGTAGCCTTGCCGCAACCTGTGTCTTGGACTTTATTTCTATATGCTCTCTGTTCCTCGAGAACTCATTTCCTCCTTTTCTTTCCACATAATTGCATTATTTGGATGCAATAGCCTTTTCATCTGTAGCTCCCAGTGTCTGTAAAAGATTTACTGACTCTCTCTGCACCATTGACTTATGTCTCAGTTTCATATTTCAGATGAAAATGTATCTTAACTCCTGGTCTTTACCTATTAATTTCTTTCTCCATCTACTAATATTTAGCTCTTTCATTGTATTATTCACAGTAACACTGTAAAGTGTTTTTAGATGCAGTGTGTATGAAAGATGCCAAACAAAATAAAATCAAGGAAAATAAGAGGACATGAAATAGAGAACTCTCTAATTAAGGAGAATATATTTGTGCTGTAATACATTTTCCAAATGTTAAACAAATGTTTACTTTTCAAATTAAATCAAACTTTTAAGTTCAGTTATGTCTCACAGCTAATGTTTTTCAATCTCAGTAAAAAAGATGCTATTTTACCATGTGTAACTTGCTCGCTCTTGTGGTTGGCACATAGATTTATACTCTCAGCTCTTTACTTAAAGCAAAACAAAATAAACAAACAAACAAAAAATAGTGAATCTAAATGAAGCTTTGGGCCAGACAGAGATAGGCTGTCTTTAACAATGGCTTTGTATAACAAGGGACATAAAGTCAACAGATAGTAGCCCCTTTTAATCACGATACAAGAAAACTATCTAAACTATTAAAAAATAACAACAATGGAATGCTATTGAGTTGGATAATTAGGTACTATATTTACTGCAAACTAGTTACTGATATTTAAAAGTGTGGTTCTGAATAAACTTCAGTAGATTCAGTTGTTTAATAAAAATGATTATGAGAAATATTTTGCATTAAAATATTAATGATGATGTTCTTCTGTGCCAGCTGCTGGGCCCTCACCATAGTTCTGAAACTGCTTGGGACTGGTACATAGCGCTCCTTCATTCCCTGCTGGTAATGCTGAGCGGAGAGGGGACTGCTGCAAGATGATGCATCAAAAGAAAAAGACTTTGAGAAAAGAGAAGAAAGAGAAGAGGAGTAGAAAGCAACAGAGTGAGAAAGAGAAGAGAGAGGCAGAGTATGAGCAGGGAAAGAAAAGCTTCTAGATGTCAGAGTAAGAGGAGTGAGAACACAGGAGTAGAGAAATGGAGGAAAGAGACAGCCCAAAAAGGTACAGTTGCCACCTTGTAAACTTTGTTCTCGTAATTGCACAAGAATTAGATGTTACTGAGTTGTGACACTCCGATGTAGTATTGCTACATCATGATGCAGCTGTCAGCATCTGATGATGGCATTAGCCACTGTGAGACTTTAGGACGATCATAAGGACTAAATGGCGATGGAGTCTCGTGATATCAATCTACAGGGCATTCAGCAAATACCACAGGTGAACGTGTATATACAAGGTCAGATCAATGCAAGAATTGCAAACATGGTTACATGTGGGACACACAAGATTGCACATGACCTTTGCAGGCTATTGTATCCTTGCTTTGTACTGTTCATATTTTTCACGTAAGGTGTTAATAAGCCTCGCTTCAATGCAGTTAACGGCAACATAACAAATCTGCCACAACCTTACTCTGTCATGGGCTGTTGCTTCCCAGTGGCTGGGGTCAATGTGACATGCTTTCAGGTTTGACTTCCATGAATCTTTATATCATTTGTATGGGCACCATGAGAATGGGTACCTTGCTTTAGCTGACCATAAAATATGTCCTTGGGTATTCTCGAGTCGGCCATATGAGTGAGATGCCCAGGTTAGCACAGTTCAGCATTTATGAGCATGCTTTGAATGTCAGACATCCAACAGTAAATAAGGATTTCGGTATTGGGAATCTTGGCCCACTATTTGACCCTGCAAACAAAATGAAGACAGCACATATAGAACTGATCAAATTTCCTAATGTGGCAGTGATATGTTGTCCATCTCCCATAACCATATAGAAGTGTAGTAAGCACGACTGCCTGATAGACATTAAGCTTTGTGCTTATTTTGACTCTGCTAGTGTTCCGTATGTGGTATGAAAGCATTCCAAATGTAGAGCTGGCCGTAGCTATGTGATGGGTAATATCATCATCAATTGTGGCATTCTGCCACTGTATACTCCCTAGGTAGCAAAACATCTTTACAGACTTGAGAGGAGTGTTGTTGATCTTAATAATTAGGTAGACATGGGCATCCCCCAGCACAAGTTGGTATAGTACGTTGGTTTTCTTTAGGAAGATTGTGAAACCAAAACAATAGACAGCACAAATGAAGTGATCAGTTATGAACTGAATGTCATCAATCAAGTAAGCAACCAGTGCACAGTCATCAGCAAATAAAAATTCTTTAATAAGTAATTCTGCTACTTTCATATGAGCATTGAAGTGTTGCAGATTGAACAAATTCCCATCAGTGCAGAACTGTATAAATACTCCCCTGTCAATGTCATGAAATGTATCCATTAACATAGCTGAAAAAAGGATGGAAAAGAGTGTGGGAGCCAGCACACAACCTTGTTTAGTGCAAGTGGTGACATTCCATTTTTCACCACTCTGGCCATCATCCCATCATGGAAATATTGTTATGTTGGAAGGTGTTAATGATGGCCATCAATTTCAGACCCGGTAAAAGTCTTCCAAAGAAGTATAAATTTACCTCATGATTAGTAAAGAGCAGCATCATATTCATAAGCAACCTGAAGCACAAATATCATAAAAACCATCACGGCTATAGACTTTGCTGGTTTTCATAATATTTACACCACCCAGGCTGGTCATGAACAATATCACAATTATACATCGTAAACAGTAAGAGCTGTTTATTGGAACATGATATTTGGACAGTAATATTTAGTTTTAGAAAGCGAGGTGTTGAATTTTGCTAATTGTCCCTTTAAAAATAGCATTTGATTTTTATTATTCAGTTTTCTCTTTCCCTCCAGTGTCTCAATGGTACTTCTGTTCTTTTCACTTTCCTGTGTAAACTCGTTGTTGATTGTAGACTGGTTATGTAGGAAGTAATTCTTCTACTCTCCTTTCTGAATCCTTTTTCTCCCCACCTAATCTGTCTGCTGCTGCCTTCTGCACTCTTTGATTGTTGAATGGTGGGACTGTCTGACATCTTCCCCAGTGGGATTGGGATTTTGGAGGTAAATCAATTGTACTTTCTTTCCCCTTCTTCTCTTCCTCCTCTTTGTCTGGTAGGAAGGTGCTTGGGTGGGGTTGTGACAGAGGTAAATTACTTCTGTTCTTCTTTCTTTCTCTCCCACTGGGGAATAACTAGGTGGGATTGTGACATCTGAGTCAGCTCAGCCTTTGAACAGCTCAGGCTGGTTGTTGGGATGAGAATTGAAGTAACTATATCGCTGTTTCTAATAGTTCAATGCCAGTTGACTAAATAACGAAATAAAAACACAAGACCTTGTGAACACTGGCTTTCCAGGGTCATGATCCATATCAAAATCATCAGAGAAACAGATGAGCCATGCACAAGGGATTTCATATTTTTAATCAGACAGATTTGGGGAAGAATTATAATAGAGATATGAAAGAGAGAAGGATACTTAAATTCCTGTTTTAAAAAGCAGATTGGGCCCAGTCCTGTAATCTGTTCATTTGCAGAATCCCCATCAAGTCAATGGTAGTTCTGTACACAGAGTATGTGCAAGCACAGGACCTTTATGACTTACTTTAAACTACAATGGGACTAATCCTGCAAACACAGTCTGAGGAGTCCTGACTTGGGCCAAGATTTTTTTAAAATGTAGGTGTCATAAATATAAAGGGAAGGGTAAACCCCTTTGAAATCCCTCCTGGCCAGGGGAAAGCTCCTCTCACCTGTAAAGGGTTAAGAAGCTAAAGGTAACCTCGCTGGCACCTGACCAAAATGACCAATGAGGAGACAAGATACTTTCAAAAGCTGGGAGGAGGGAGAGAAACAAAGGGTCTGTGTCTGTCTGTATGCTGGTCTTTGCCAGGGATAGACCAGGAATGGAGTCTTAGAACTTTTAGTAAGTAATCTAGCTAGGTATGTGTTAGATTATGATTTCTTTGAATGGCTGAGAAAAGAATTGTGCTGAATAGAATAACTATTTCTGTCTGTGTATCTTTTTTGTAACTTAAGGTTTTGCCTAGAGGGGTTCTCTATGTTTTTTAATCTAATTACCCTGTAAGATATCTACCATCCTGATTTTACAGGGGGGATTTCTTTATTTCTATTTACTTCTATTTTCTATTAAAAGTCTTCTTGTAAAAAACTGAATGCTTTTTCATTGTTCTCAGATCCAAGGGTTTGGGTCTGTGGTCACCTATGCAAATTGGTGAGGCTTTTTATCCAACATTTCCCAGGAAAGGGGGGGTGCAAGTGTTGGGAGGATTGTTCATTGTTCTTAAGATCCAAGGGTCTGGGTCTGTAGTCACCTAGGCAAATTGGTGAGGCTTTTTACCAAACCTTGTCCAGGAAGTGGGGTGCAGGGTTTTGGGAAGTATTTTGGGGGGGAAGGACGCGTCCAAACAGCTCTTCCCCAGTAACCAGTATTAGTTTGGTGGTGGTAGCGGCCATTCCAAGGACCACGGGTGGAATACTTTGTACCTTGGGGAAGTTTTGACCTATGCTGGTAAAGATAAGCTTAGGAGGTTTTTCATGCAGGTCCCCACATCTGTACCCTAGAGTTCAGAGTGGGGGAGGAGCCTTGACAGTAGGGGACTAAAGTTAGGCCCCTAAATCCATACTTGGGCATCTCAGTATTTGAGCCTGACTTCTGAAAGTACTGAAAACTCAAGAAGTCTCACTGAAGTCAAGAAACTGTTAGGTGTTCAGCACTTTTGAAAATCTGGCACTTGTTTAGGGGCTTAAATATGAATTTAGGAACCTAACTTTAGGCAGCCATTTTAAAAAATCTTGATTTTGAAGTCAAGGGAACTACTCAGTTGAGTAAACACTATTCACATGAGTGTGTTCAGAGCTGCCCAAAGGTGGGGACAACAAGACCACTTTGCCCTATGCCTCCCATTTGAGAGGGCCCCCCAAACAAGGGGTGTTATGGCCTGGTGCATGGGTTCACAGCACTACTCAAGTTTGGCCCAGCTGCCATTCTGTCATAATGGAGAGGCTGCTGGGCCAAACCTAAGTGGTGTTGCAACTTTGTGTACCAGATCACAATGCCCAGAGTGAGGAGAGGGCCCAGGTCTGTGAGACAGGAGCCGGCGCTGCAAGGTGAATGCTTGCTCTCCAATCCCCTCACCCCCACCCGTGGCCTCCCGTCAGTGGTAATTATTTTGGAAAGGAGCGGGAGCCTCCGTTTCACATTTTGCCCAGTTTTTTCAAGCAGTTTATTCCAATGGACTATTTATACATGCAATATTCAATTTGAGAAAATTGTGTGTATGATTTTTAGAACTGGCCATTTTAAAATCAAACTTGAATTAATTCTGCTAATACATCTACTAATACAATTCTCCTTTGATAACAAATGTAATGTTGACAGTTCCAATGTTTGTCATACAGGACTCATTGGCGCCAGCCGCTTCTTTTATCATTAATAGTTTTATCATATTAATAGCATATACATTACTTTGTGATATTTAAATGTTGCACATTTATCGGCAGATTCTGGCATATATATCAAAATGTCCACTGAGTATAAAATATTTCAAAATGTAAAGCCGTGCTCACATTACAGTATCTTTTTTTCCAAAGTTCGTTTCCCACTATTAAAATATTTGCATATTTGTCATTGGCCAAATGTTTGAGTAAGGGACCCATAGCAAAATGCACTTGACTTACTTCAAAGTTGGAACGGTATCTCATTTATAGTTACAGTACAAGGTCACCTGACAACCTAATTGCTAACTGCTTCAGCTCTTTGTAAAAGATAAATAAAAAATCAGCAAGGGGAAACACTCTGATAGGGCATTAGCCTCACCATCAGAGTGCAGCTGGCAGTGGCTAGATGCCTTTGTGAAAACATATCCCTGAATGAAGTGGAGTTTTAATAGTTCTTAGGGATTTCCAGTGATTTTTACTATTATTATCTATTATTATTATTTTTACTATTGTTATTCATTAGTAGTTAATTTCTCTAGGTTTTTAACTTTTTATTTTATTATTATTATCATGTATGAACTTTCAAAGTATTAACAAATTTTATTCATAACTTTTATTTGTTTCCTCTGTTTGTGCTTGATCAACCTCTCATCTTCTGTAAATTTCTTTTCTTCAAATTCCAAAAAAAATCTGTTTATTTCCCTCCCAAATACTATTAACTTAGGGCCTTTCTGAGGAGGGCGGGTTGTGAGTTGTTTAGTTGGTTGACAGGGAGGCTGGGTCGGGGAAGAAGTTGGCATAATGGAATGAGAAGTGTAGTTTGGAGCTGGGAACAGTTTGTGAAATATCCTAGTTTTCTTTAAGATGCATAGGTGTGTTCAGGCTACATTTTGGAACTTTGTTTTGCACTTTTAATCAGTGATGAAGAGAGCACACTTAAGTTTAGAAAAAATGTCTTTCTTTTCTTTTTCTTTTTATAAGAAGCAGTATTCAAAAAATTTTGGTGCAAAAATGGCCAAATATTGAAAGACATATAATTGTGAGAACCACTGACAGATCTGAGGGGTTATTAGTAACACAACAATTCTGTAATAAAAAGTATTTTCCTCTATGAAATTTATAATTTTCTGTGCATCATAAATCCACTTTTCTCTAAGAAGCCTGAGCCCAACTACTCACCATATGCAAACAATGATGAACAATGACCTAGGCACCTAACTAAACAACAAGGCAGAGCCAGCTCAAAGAGACCAAAATTGTTTTAGTACAGTTTAAATAGGGAGAAGCAAAATAAGGATATGTTGTGGTGGCCTTTCAGATTAGACAAACACAATAACCCTGCCATGTGCATATGATTTAGAAGGTGGAATACACTTTAAGGATCTCCTCATAAATGGTAATAATACTTAATACTTGAGGCAAAAATCTTGCCCTTGTGTAGTGTCATTTATATAAGGTTCTCAAAGTGCTTTACAAACATTAATCACTGTAATTAACCCTCACAATATCCTTGTGAGAAAGGGAAGTATTACCTCAATTTTACAGATGAGAAAACAGAGGCATGGAAAGTAAGGCAAAGTCTTGCAAATGTGGGTGCCTTAAGTTATGAGTCCATGTTTAGACACCTAAATATAACTGTCCTGATTTCTAGAGATATAAAACACTTGCAATTCCCTCTGACTTCCATAGAAGCTCTGCTGCTAAATCCTGTTTTGAAACGATGGGCATTACTACAATATGTTAATCAGGCGTATAAGTATCATAAATGACACTTCGGGGGCATGGTGAAAATGTATGTCCACATCTGATCATCAAAAATTATCCATAAATATAAAGCAGATATCCTTGGATTTGCAGGGCTGTATCTATTTGGCCAATTTGATGGCAGCCTGAGCCTTAAAAAACAAAAGAAGTAAGGAAGCAGTGCTCCTATCTCCCTCTTTTCAGTTGTTCCTTGAAATTAACTAGCTTGGTTAGTAGGTCTTTTGCAGCCCTACAACATTCCCCTCTCTGCAGCCTGTCACTCATACTACTAATCCAGCATGCAATAGTATCTTCTGTTTATGGGTAGCTCTGTTTGGTTTGCATATGGGTAACTGTGTGGCTCAGATGACTCTTTTTCTAATCGACAGTACTACTAGGTTTCAGGTCCCAGTAAGTGAGCTGGTTCGTGCTGCACAGTCCCTTCTGCTTTCTGCATGTCACTGTTGTAGCCAGCTGCTGCTGGACAACCCTTTTTTGGTATTCTGCCACCTAGCCAATGTAAGTGTTTGTTCTAGTCCAGTAGTTCCCAAACTTGTTCCGCTGCTTGTGCAGGGAAAGCCCCTGGCGGGGCGGGCCAGTTTGTTTACCTGCCGCGTCCGCAGGTTTGGCCGATCACGGCTCCCAGTGGCCGCGGTTCGCTGTTCCAGGCCAATTGGAGCTTCTGGAAGCAGTGCAGGCCGAGGGATGTAATGGCTGCCACTTCTGTTCTGTTTTTTGCAGCAGCGTTACACTGTTCACTCATATTCAGCTTGTGGTCCACTATGACCCCCAGATCCCTTCCTAGGAAGTCATTTCCCATTTTGTTTGCGTGCAGCTTGTTATCATTCACACACTTTATAATTGTACTTTCTGTGCCATTATCTCAATCAATGGCATGCGGAAAAACATGCGAAAAAACACTAAGGGCTAGGCTGAGAGGCAAAACAACAGTTGCAAAAATGCAATCCCCATTGGTGGATTGACTCAAAACAAAGTTTTGACACTAGGCCAAAAATTCAGTCAGCTCTAAAATGAAAAGAAAAAATTAAATTTAAAAATTCAGGGAATCCCAGCAGCGGATAAGACAACTTGGGAAACTGCTAGGAGACTCTATGAAATCAGATACAGTGATAAGGGATTCTTTGTTTCTGCTGGGATATATGTAAAGTGTTTCACTGAATTAAGTCTCAGGGATTATCTACACTGGCAAGTTAAAGCGCTCTAACTTGCTGGCTCAGGGGTGTGAAAAATCACGCACCCCCCCCCCCCCAAGTGCAGCAAGTTTGACTGCTTTAAAGCACTAGTGTTGACAGGCTTGGCTCCCAGTGCTCAGAGCTAATCCCGTCATCGAGGTGGATTACCAGGAGCACTGGCACCTGCGGTAGCGCTTTGTGCTTCCTAGTGTAGACATAGCCAGTAGGTTAGATCAGACAAAGAGGAGTTGCATTGACTAGGCATTGGGATGCCTGTGCCTTTAAGAACCCAGCCCTGGGCCTGTGCCTTTAAGAACCCAGCCCTGGGAAGCCGATGCTGAGAGGTGCTGTCTGTGAGAGGGGAAATAAAAAAAGCCCCTTTGCCCCCCACCATTTTTGCAAACACAGGTGTCTCAGTCCCACTGGGGTAACTGTTACTCATTGTGCCCCTGCCTGTGCCAGGTTTTTCCCTCTGTCACCCTCTGCCAGCGCCTCACCCTGAGCTTAACTCCTGCTCCTCCCCCCTAGCCCTGATTTTGTCCTTTAGCCCCTCTCCTAATCCTACCTCCAGCTGCTTGACCCTCCAACCAGTCAATTTCCGCCCCCTGCTCAGACCCTGGCCAAGGGAGCTTATGGTTTCCCCATCGCTGGAGGTTTTTAAGAACCTGTTAAGGATGGTCAAGGTAAACTTGGTCCTGCATCTTTGTGGGAAGATGGATTAGATGACCTCTTCGGGTTCCTTCCCGCCCTACATGGCATCATTAAAAGAGACATCTTTTGTGAAATGGAAAAGGGACACAACACATACTTACATGCTAAAAACTGGCAAAGCAAAAGGCAGTGCTAGCTTTCCAGTCTGTCTGTCTACAACATTCTAATTTCTGATCTTGTCTTTCCTGCAAATTTACCTTAAAGAGCTGTCCAAAGCTTGCAGAGCATCAAACTTATTGGATGTTGAGCGAGCTAGAACCTCAGTTAGTGTAAATGAACTCCATTAAAGGCAGTAGAACTATGCGGATTTACACAGGCTGAATCCTCAGCTGGTATAAATCTGCATAGCTCCTATTGAAGGCAGTGGACCTATACCAACACCAGTTAACAGTGTTCATCTATCTGTAGAAATAGGGTGGGGCTATTCCAGTTATCTGTTATAGCATAACTTTCTACAATGTTGGGGAACTAAATTTAGCCCCTCACTTGTAGAATGACAGCAGTTGAGAGCATTGTAGAGACAGTGCAGAATCCCTGGAGTGGAATGCATGCCTCTGCCTCCTTTGGCTGATGGGCTCCAAAGGGAGATGTATCCAACCATATGTGGCCAAAAAGAATGTTGTTATAACAACAGCCCTTTATGGTTGGCAAAGGTAAGTAAAAACAAAAACGGGGTGGGGTGTGCCTTGGAAAAAACACCAACCTCATCCTGGAGTGGAAAAGAAGAAATGTGAAACAAAGAGGAATACATAATAACAAGAGTGCCCTCATATGGAAAGTACTATAACTGCAAGTTTTTAAGGTCAGGCTTGACAAAGCCCTGGCTGGGATGATTTGGCTGGGAATTGGTCCTGCTTCGAGCAGGGGGTTGGACTAGATGACCTTCAGGGGTCCCTTCCAACCCTGATATTCTATGATTCTATGATTCTAAGTCCTTATGGCTTGGAAATTTACTACTAACAAAGGATGTATGTTATATACCAGGGGTGGCCAAACTTATTTACCCTCCAAGCTGCATATGACAATCTTCAGAAGTTCGAGAGCCAGTGCACGCCTGCCGGGGTTTCAACCGCGCAGCAGGAGCCTGCTGGGGCTTGGGGCTTCAGCCCCACTACTGTTGAAGTCCCAAGCTCTGACAGGCGCGCCCTGTGAGGCTGAAGTCCCAAGAAACCCTCCCCACTGGGCAGAAGCCTGGGACAAAGGGGGGGGGGTGCATGTGGGATCATGTGCCCGTCCCCACCAATTTTTGCCAGGTTTTGCTGCCAGGCCCCACTCAGTCACATGGTGTCCCCGGGCTCCCTCCTTGTATGGCAGCTGCTGGAGCCAACAAGCTGGGAGCTGTTGTCTGAGAGGAGAAGCAGTGGCTAACAGCTGGGAGCTGCAGGGAGTGCTGCTGTTTTTGCTGCTGCCTCTTCTCCCCGAGCTAAAGCAGCAACCCCAGCTCACAGCTCCCATCTGTTTACTACTGCCTCTCCTTGTGGAGCTAACACCTGGGAGCTGTGAGAAGGGGTTGCTGAGGGTAAGGGGGCATGCCTGGGCTATGTGACTCAAGCTGTTGGGGGGGATGAACCTTTAAATTGTGCCCCCAACTCTCAGCAGGCACCAGTTGTCTTTGGCAGAAGACCCTAGCCCCACCACCCCACTGCAGGGCAGAAGCCCTGAGCCCCCGTCCCGCCCCGAACCTGGTAGGTGGCGAATAGGGGGGAAGGTGGGGGACTCTGCAAGCCATACTTTAACTGTAAAAGAGCTGTATGTGGCTTGCAAGCCACAGTTTAGCCACCCAGCCCCTGCTCTATGCAGATCTCATGCAAGTTTCTGGGACAAACTGAAATATTGCATAAAGTCTGTGGAATTAAGCCCTCTTACACCAGGTCTGACTTTGTCTCTATATCTGTGTTAGTCTGCTTAAAGTGATGTTTAGCACTGGAGCATCCAATTAATATTGCATTAAACATAAGAATTCAGACGAGTAAGATGACATGAAATTTTAAAGACATCTGTATTCTCAGCGACAGTATCAGTGGCCATGTAGGACTTCACAGGTGTCACTGTGCTGTACGCCATGGCTAATTGGAACTTCGCAGCACTCAGATAATTCTACTCCAAAGGTACAGACTCCTATTGCTCGAGCCAAAGAAGAGATTCTGTTTTCTGTTAGCCGTATAGGGCCTCTGAAACATTTGAGCATTTCTGGTTCTGTTGATTAGAGGGCAGTGATACACTTATATTCTAGGCAGCTCATTGCAATATTACTTTATATTGCTGTATATATGTCATATGATCATGTAAGGGGAGACCCAACTGTAATGCCTCCATGCAAGCTGACAGGGTTAAGTTTGCTATGCGAAGTTGAGGTAGTCCCTTTTTTCTTGGGAGTGTTCAATTACATGCTCTAATGTAGAGAGACATGCTTGATGGAGTTGCACTTTCTTTTACCAGGAAGTATTCCATTTACTCCAGCCAAATCCCCATAGATAATATATGGAGAAGAATATTTTGAGTATAAAAACTTAAATTAATTATGTAAGAGGAAAAGAAAATAAGAAAGAGGACTGTAAAAAGATTAAGGAAAATGAGAAAATCTCTGCTTGATAATTATACTTTATTTAAAAAAAACACCTCTGTTGTAAATATTACAAGAATATACATATGCAGAATGCTTTCCTTTTGTTTTCAATAACATACCTAAATATAAGTGAGTGGCCTTATCCTATATAATATTAAATAGAGACAAAGCCATATGATAAGGGTAAGTCTATGTTATTTATTTTTGAAATAAGTGATTTCTGTTTCACATATCCTTTCAAACTCATCCAAGTCCTGGGTCATTCTTGCTGTGACTTGCTCCATTACAGTTTTTATTCTGATCAGGTTGAGCCATGTAGTCCAGGGGTAGGCAAGCTATGGCAGGCGTGCCAAACGCGACACGCAAGCTGATTTTCAGTGGCACTCATGCTGCCGGGATCCCGGCTACCAGTCTGGGGGCTCTGCATTTTAATTTAATTTTAAGTGAAGCTTCTTAAACATCTTAAAAACCTTATTTACTTTACATACAACAATAGTTTAGTTATATATTCAAGACTTATAGAAAGAGACCTTGTAAAAACATTAAAATGTGTTACTGGCATGCAAAACCTTAAATTAGAGTGAATAAATTAAAACTCGGCACACCACTTCTGAAAGGTTGCCAACCCCTGATGATAGTCCTTTATGGATCCTGCTGGGTTCATTCATGTCATCATCAGGATTGCTTTTGTGGGCAGTGTTAACAATAGTAAAATTATCAAAAGTCATTGGAGCTAAGTGACTTAGAAGCCTAAGTTCCATTTATGTTAAATAAAACTTAGGCTCCTATGTCACTTTAGATGCTTTTGAAAATTTTACCCACAATGCATTTGTCTGTTTTAGGTTAGCTGTTGTAGGAACAACAGTCTCCAGTGTGTCCCTAAGGGTGTGTGTTTCTTCTGCTCAAAAAGTTTTTGTTAGTTGACATGACAAGAATACATCAAAATAAGATGCTGTTGTAATTTATATTTATTAGAAACACTATGTTGTTTTTTAAAATAAATTTAGTTTTGGTCAAAGTTTGCAGTATAGCAGTCAGTACAAAAAAGGTAAAATAAACATAAATACAAGTAATTTCTATTGCTTTCTCTACCTTTAAATGTATTGGATTGCATTTACCTTTGGTTTGTCTTTTTTGAAATGTTACCATTTATTCTTTCATTGCAAAATTCTCAGTGTTTTGCGGGCTATAGCCCCAATCCTCTGTGTAGACGTGAGTAACTTTACTCATGACATCACCAGCACTGCTCCCGTGAGTAAAGTTATATATGTGCTTACATGTTTGCAAGAGTGGGGACAAAATCCATATATTGACATTGAAATATACCCACCTCTGGACAAAGTTTAGTAGATAGGTGAACAACAGATGGGGAGAAGCCAGGGAAAAATGGTTAGCCACTGGAGCAAACCCCCTATTCTTTAGAAAAATACCATATGATTTTTAATGTCCACGAAGAGGGGACAGGACACGGACAGTTAAAGGCCCATGGGAAACGACACGAGCAACATAAACAATTGCGTGCAAGTCTTGCTAACTTTCCTTTTTGGAGCTGTGATGTTCCTGAGTAACCTCGCCTTCCTTCGATGCAAAGACTTTGAAGAAGCATCTCTTTTCATTGCCAAAAAAATAGTACATGAACTAATAGGGGCCTGGGGAGGAGGGACAACGATTGCCTTCTGCGCCAGACACAGTTGTTATAGTTCCCTTCAAAGGGACCAGCCCCCCTGCCACCAGCAGTGATGGGGGGGGAGTAAGGGGGGGCAGGGCAGCAGCTGCACATTCTCTCGCGCATGCACGCAGCTAAACTGCCCCCCCCCTCCTCCTGCTGTTGCTTCTGCTTAGACTCCAGTCTCCGTACGCTGCTGCTGCAGACCATGGCACCTTTGCTCCAGCTCAGTTCCTTTTTCTTCACTCTGATCGCCTGCTTCAAGGGTCACCAGCTGGCTGGGGCTGCTGGAGGACCCAGCAGCAGGCGGGGGCCCGCGGCTGACACGTGTGGATGGAGGGTGAGTGGACGGAAGCTTTGTTTCTCCCCACAGTCGGGCAGATTCGTGCGCTGAAAGGGGTTTTGCACACTTGCAGGATTTGGCGGCGTGGCGTGGGGAGATGCCAGAGTTTCCCAGCTAAGCCTCGCAAGCGCTGTCCCGTGGGTAGCGGACTCTTTGCAGCCCAGCCCATCTGAGCAGTGCAGGTGTGGTGTCCACCTGTCTGTTCGACTTGCTGCTTCTCCCGAATATGCAAGGAGAGCTCGCTGGGCAGTGTTCATGGGGGAATAAAGCCTCTTCTGCAACTCCTCTGCTGCTGCTCCAAGGCTCTGCAGCTGGTAATTTGGGGCCAGGAGGAAAGGTGGCATTTCTAGAGAAGGGATAGTTACTGGTTTCTCGCCCTGGGGGAGGGGGGCAGCCTTTAACCAGCGAGTGTGAAGAAATCGCTCAACAGGTCCTTTATCCGCAGCTCTCTCCTTCCTTAACTCGACCTGCCCTGCCAGCAGGATAAAAAGGCGATCATTTGGGCTTTGTTATTTTAATGATTCGAGGCCGGCTTGGGGTCTTAGCTTCAGGGCTGATCATCAGACAGAGGATGTAGGATAAGTAAATTGCTGGGGCGAGAGCTGGAAGGTGAAACATTTCTTTATTGGTCTTTACCTTTTGTTCCTGCTCCTGGTGCGTTAGCTTCAGACTTCTTGCTGCGTTTTCCTGTTTGTTTTTCAAAAATCACCTTTCAGTGTTTTCTCCCCATAAAATCTAGCGAGAATTCTAGTTGAATTTTGGAGTCCCAAGGACAATAGGAAGGAAAAGACTGACTTTCATTGACTTTCTTTTTTTGTTGGATTCTCACTAATGATTTCATTAGTTTCAGATCATAACATTTGAAAAAATTACTGCAAGGCACAAGTCAAGGATATGGAGGGAATAGTGTAATTCACTGGAAGTTAGAAAACACTGGAAACTATGTAAGAGAGAGAAAAAATTCACATATTGCATTTTAAGTCACAGTTTACTAGCAAAATATATTTTACTACAATATTAATGTTTCACAAGATGTAAGCAGTGTGTGCCACATATTTTAAACTACCAAGATACATATTTCTATCAGGTTCAGCAGCAGCTATTAAATATACTGTCACTACCTATTAGGAGTTATAATGCTTGATTAATTTTGCTTATCTTGACATCTAGAGGAATGTGCAATATATATATTGATTTGATTTTTTCTTACATAATGAATTATATATATTAAATTAATTATAGCTGGGTCTGTTTAATGTAAAGCTTTTAAAATGCTCCCCTCTAATAAATCTGATAAAAACACAACCTTTCAAGTTACTGTGTAGAAAACCTTGTATCACATACAACAAATTTAAGGTTTTAATTTCCTAAACAAACACTGCAGTCAGTTAGTCTGTGTTACCAATATATTTTTTATTTCCAGTGAGCAGATTTGCCTGGCTAGTTTTTTAGATACTGAATCTGATTCTGCAGTACAATTCTTAATTGGGAAAACTCCTATTGACTTCAGTGGGAGTTTTGCCAGAGGATTGACTGCAGGAAGGGACCCATTGTCTTGGTTGTGTGGTATTTATCTTGGACTGCATGTAAGTTCTGCATAGACTTGACATACTATTAAATGACTGATGGCCCCTGTAACACATTGTCTGCTCTGGGGCAGGGCTGCCTTTGAAGTGCTACCCTGTCGGAAGTAAAGAGACTATTTGCTCTATTAAAATTCCTTGGTATTTCCTCTGTTTAACCACAGGCCACTTCCCCTCTGCCACTCTAAAAACTGCAGGGACACTGACTGATTGAAAAGACATAAACCCTGAAGTAATTGTACCTTATTCAAATAGATATTCTTATTGTAGCTTTTTTATAAATGGTTTCTAATCTATAGGTTAAGGGCAGGAACCCTAAATCTAAAAACTTTATATAGAGAGATGCATAGTAAGCATGTCTAATGTGTTTTGAGTAAAACAATGCTTGTTAAGCTAATTTTCACTAGCATAGTATTGAAAAAATATTGGTTCTCCCCCTCTTCCCCCCCAATTTGAGCACTTTTATTTATTCTCCCCAAATTCATGCTCATTTACCTCATATGTGAAATTTTCATGTCATATTCTGCTTAGGTTTGCTTAATTTATTTAAAACAAAAAAAATCTGAGTTTGTCTATGAAATACTATAATATTTTTGCTTTTAATCTAATGTAAATATTTTAAATTTGTCTTTGTTTTGTTGCAGTAAAAACTTCATTTGGTAAAGGAATAGTGTAGATTTGTGTTGGTAAGAATTTATATTTGCTGTTTTAATTCAGAGATCCTCATCTTATTCTTAAAAATCATTTGAATTTGCATAATCTTTAAATATGGACCAGGTCCTGACAACTTTAGTTGCAAAATGTGTGAATTCTTGCAATGTGTTCTTTTGTAGTAGTTTGGTCCCAGTCCTGCAAGACCAGCATGGCTCTGAACAAGCAAAACAGTTAAGCATATGTGTAACTTATGAGCACATGAGTAGTCTCGCTGAGTGAAATCCTCCTGGCCCCACTAATGTCAATGGCAGAACTTCCTTTGATTTCAGTGGGGCCAGGGTTTGACTCATTGACTTCAGTGAGAATTTTAAGGTTTGTCTACACTTGCAGGTTGTATAGTTTTGAGGAAGGATGGAAATTTAAAGCAGAATAGCTATTCTGGAATATCTCTCTGAGTGGACACTTATTCTGAAATAACTATTTTGGTTAATTTCCCCATGTAGGTATTGTAAGGAATGAAGGACTGAGCTTTAAAATTTAGTTGTACATATTTGGGGCCCAGTCCTGCAAACAGTGAAGCACATGGGTAACTTTACTCACATAATTAATTTTGTTGACTCCAAAGGGGCTACTCATGTGAGTAAAAACAACAAGGAGTCCGGTGGCACCTTAAAGACTAACAGATTTATTTGAGCATAAGCTTTCGTGGGTAAAAAGCCCACTTCTTCAGATGCATGGAGTGAGTAAAGTTTTCCACATTCTTAAGTCTGCAGGATCAGGCCCTTGACTCTGTTCAGACTAAAACATAAGATCAATGAGACTTATTGACTGAGAGAAAATACAGCATTTGGCATATTTTAAAGCAAAAAAACAAACAGAGTATTGTACGTTGCACACAATAGGGGCTCCTTGCATTCCTCCATTCTCCCCCAGAAGCTTCCTGTGTGCCACCCTCCCATCCACTTCTATTTCAGGGATTTTTGGAGCCTTTATCATCCAGTCCCTCATGCCATGGGCTCCTGTGTGTCCCCCTGTTCCCTCATGCTAGGATTCCTCATTCCCTTCCCAATGCCAGGTGCTCTGTGTGCAATCCATTCTACCCATGCCTCCCCCCACCATCTTTCTTTCTGTCTTTCTTTCTTTCTTTCTTTGTCAACATTTTAAAACTGTATTAGGAGGAAAGGCAGAACACAGATGGGGGTGTTGTTATGCTGGTTGGTGTTAATGGCTACCATCAACCAGTTCTTTCATTTGTAGACAATTAGAAGTGGTTGAAGGTGCTAGCTCTGCTAACTAGATGCCAGGGGCTCCTTGTGTCTCCTCCTTTCAGTTTTCTAATTTTCACTAAAATCAACAGGATTGTGTGCATGGATGCCTAGAACATTCTCTGAAATTTTGGAATTGGTTGGCTGTGGTGTTAAAAGTTACTGTTACATTCACACAGCTAGAGAAATGTTGAGTGTAAGGCCTCACAAACTCAACCAATTATCTAGTCTAGACAACTGGATTAACTACTTTAAGATCTAGGGTTTCACTTATCAGCTGGTATAGTAAAAAATCTGACTATTTTTTTCTCTGTTTAAAAATAACTGTGTTTATGACCTGGTCTACACTTAAAAGTTATATTGGCATAGCTGTGATAAGCAGGGATGTGAAAAAAACACACCCCTGACATAGGTAGGTTGACAAAACCCCCACTATAGATGCAGCTATGCTGACAGAAGAGTGCTTCTGTCTGCACAGTTAACATTGTTCAGGAAAGTGGTGTTTCTACACCAACAAAAGGAGTTTGCGTCCAGACTTGGGGGCTGTGCTGGCATAGCTATGCCAACATAACTATTCTGGCTTAGGCTCTGAATTGTAGAGCTAGCCTCTTAACTACATTTCCATAAAAAACATGCTAACTACAGCATGTCTACTGCTTTCTGTTTATTTAAAAACCAACAACACAATTTAAGTATATACACTACTTGAACAGGAAGATGAGTCTCTTCATTACATTTGTTTTATATTGGGTCTGAGCCTTTCTTCCATAAAAAGCGTTTAGTCTAAATATTGCAAGTAATATATTTTCAGAGTTGGCTTTCAAATGCACAAAACATTCAGAGAAGAAAAATGATGTAAACATATTCCAGTTTACATATAATAAACTTGTTCTGAATATTGACAATAAAATGCATCTTTAATCTTTTACATGTATTTTATTGTGTAATTGTGTACTTTGACTATTCAGGCCATTCACAAGGCTCATGACCTAACAAGCATTTCTGTAGTTTGAAGGTTCCCCCAGGAATATTATGGACTGGATTTGTTCCCTCTTTATAATGCATACCATGGTTTAGATTTCAACCAACAGAAGTTGCCTCTTAACAACTTGAAACAAATTGATCAGTCAGGCTAATTTCAAAATCTAGATTATTTAAGGGGCAAAACAAATACTTAATTCATTTAATAGATTTAAATATTTTCTTGTCCACTGGTGGAAAAAAGTTAAGCCATCATTAGATGACTCCAGCTTTTCTTTAGTTAATTACTTGATAATGTTAGTGTAATGTGGATGTTAGTTCATTAAAGCTGCAACATTTTAAATGGGTGTTTAATAAGGACCAGCTGTCTTTTCCAACAGATCCGTCCAAAGACGATGAAACACAGCTTTGATGTGAATTTGCCCGTTTAATTCTGCTGAGAGGCTGAAGTTTGCCAATTAATTTGGCATTTTATTAGGATACTATAAAAATGACAGGAGTGCGAAATTTTATTGGTGAACAATAAGACTAAAATTGGTCTTCAGTCTTTAAATGTGAAAATAATTTCTCTTTACTCGTGCTTGTAAAATATTAAGTATAATGCTCCCAATAATGTTAAATGGTGCTTGAAGGAGGAAACTCCAAAAGTTTTATTTTTGTTTTTCTGAAAGTTAACGATTTACCTTGAAGTTTTATGCTGTATTTATGCTTTGTTTATCTGTTTAACATAAAACTGAACATTGTGTAAAAACTGATATATAAAGCATAGCACAATTTGAAAAAATACATATAATTTACATCTCTCGTTGTAGAGTAGCAGCTGTGAAGTGAGCTGTAGCTCATGAAAGCTTATGCTCAAATAAATTTGTTAGTCTCTAAGGTGCCACAAGTACTCCTTTTATCTCTGGTTATATAGCTCCATTAATTTTGTGATGTTCCCTTGTTCTTCCTTCCCCATAAAACTATATTAATTTTGACAAACAATTTTGTGGAAGAAGGGCAAGTCATAGGAGCTTCTAATTGCTACTTTTTAATACTTTCAAGTGAACATTCAGATTTATTTATTTTAAATCCATATATTTTTGAAACACTATTTCGAGATTAGAATTTAAATATAAACTGTTAGGATAAAATCTTTTTTCCAGTTTATCACACATGTTTTTACCAATTGTAAATTAATCCAGCTATTTACCTTTCCAAGCTTTTTTGACAATTATAGCCACCATTGTTTACGCTTGTACCTTTGCCTCTGTATGAGTTTCCACAAGAGATTAAAATCAGAGATAATGATTACTTTACAGCATGTAGCAGTTTACTACAGTAATGGATGGTTTCCTACAGCTGTTTTGATGTGCAATATTTATTTAACAAAAATATATGGTTTTGACTTTAGTGACAATCTTAAATCCTGCTAGCTGAGCCATATATTTAAAACATCTTCTGTATGCTTCCTTTTCCAGCATGTTAGCCCTTATGTTACCTTAGCAATATGTTGTGCATTCAATAGCATTCTGAAAACATCTCTTCCTGGTTTCAGAGTAGCAGCCGTGTTAGTCTGTATCCGCAAAAAGAAAAGGAGTACAAGGTGCCACAAGTACTCCATCTCTTCCTGGGTTTCACAATAACTGTCATCAGTCAGTAGAATAAGTGACCCCAGAATTCCACAGTGATGTGAAAAGTGTAATATTGACCTATGTAATCTAGGGGTCAGAGTAACAGCCATGTTAGTCTGTATTCGCAAAAAGAAAAGGAGTACTTGTGGCACCTTAGAGACTAACCAATTTATTTGAGCATGAGCTTTCGTGAGCTACAGCTCACTTCATCAGATGTATACCGTGGAAACTGCAGCAGACTTTATATATACACAGAGAATATGAAACAATACCTCCTCCCACCCCACTGTCCTGCTGGTAATAGCTTATCTAAAGTAATCCTCAGGTTAGGCCATTTCCAGCACAAATCCAGGTTTTCTCACCCTCCACCCCCCCACACAAATTCACTCTCCTGCTGGTGATAGCCCATCCAAAGTGACAACTCTCTACACAATGTGTAGTCACTTTGGATGGGCTATCACCAGCAGGAGAGTGAATTTGTGTGGGGGGGTGGAGGGTGAGAAAACCTGGATTTGTGCTGGAAATGGCCTAACCTGAGGATTACTTTAGATAAGCTATTACCAGCAGGACAGTGGGGTGGGAGGAGGTATTGTTTCATATTCTCTGTGTATATATAAAGTCTGCTGCAGTTTCCACGGTATACATCTGATGAAGTGAGCTGTAGCTCACGAAAGCTCATGCTCAAATAAATTGGTTAGTCTCTAAGGTGCCACAAGTACTCCTTTTCTTTTTGTAATCTAGGGGGTCTCTCTCTCTCTCTTTTTTTTTTTTTTTTTTTAAGATAAATAGTCTTGGAAGGATTAGTTTTTATCAGTCAATTGGGTAAAGTCATTATCACCATACACACCCAAAAATATGTGAAAAAATATATCCATGGATAATTGAAATTTACAGATAGACAAAGTAAGAAAAATGCTGCTGGAGCACTTATTAGACTTTGATTTAGGGATAGTTACTTTGAATATTTTCACATTTTATATTGTCAATTTGTGTTTTAACCGTTATATAGCTTTAACTTGCTGAATGTCAATGTCTGCTGTCATTAAATAATTATTGTCTGATCCCTCCCATAATTTCCCAGGAAAGTGAACATTTAAATGGATAAAAATAGAAAAAATATTAAAAATAAACTAGTACTATCAGTTGAAATTATAAAATAATCTATAATGTTGTTTGTTTCTGCAATTGAATGTGGCATCTGTATTAAGTGTATATAACCATACAAAATGTACTTCCGAAAGTTAATTCTTGGACGTATGCCAGGAACTTAAATGAGTGTGGTCAGCAGATATTGAGCAATGTAGGGAAGTCAAGTGCATATTGTTTAACATTAGCTATAACAAGTTTCCATGTTACAGATGTTTTTTAGTAAATCTGACTGATCTTTAAACTCCACTGGAACCGTTTCTAATAACCAGTTTTCAAATTGTAGGTATTGCTTTGTAAAACTCTTTGAAATAAATGGTCTGACAAACACTCTGATAGAAGGAGTTGGTAAGTACCACTATAATGGCTTACTATTTAACAGATGATTTTTCAAAAGTGCTCTAAAATCCACAGGCTTATTTGGATTGTCTTGAAAATTGCTGTGCCTCCTGGGACCCAGGGTAAAATTCATGGTGGTTTGAGCAAGGGGTTTCCAAGATATAGCCCACTCCTCTCCACCTCAAAATGGAATCCAAATGTTACAGTTCTTGTAACTTTATTTTGCCTATTGTGGCTCTGATCCTCCCCAAATTGATATCATTCACTCAGGATTGATCTCAGCTAGTGTCTGGTACCCACTCCTACTCTGAGAAACCAAGATTAAAAAAATTATTCAAGGTAAAAGTTGGATCTACAATATGGCTTGAACCAAGTTGACATGTCAGAGGAAGAAATTTGCCCATGTGCATCAGGACAAAGTTTAGTTGCAAACCAGAATGGTTGCAGACAGCCTGACATCAGATTAATTGGGGGCTAAAAGATGACATACTGTGGCTCGTGAACCTGAGCACTACCCATGTACTATGAATTAGTTCAAGTCCTACACTTGGGAGTTTTCTGAGGCTGTCTTGTGCACATTATTTGCATTGTGCAGGGTCTTCTGGAAGTTTTGCCTACAATCATTATGCATTCTCAGATTTTGCTTTAGAGGAATTGTCAAGAAAAATAGCATTAATTAAATAAATAGAGGGGAGATTAAAGATTCTAGTAAGCAGCAGCATTAGGATAATGTAACCATGCCACATGCTCTTGACACATTTTCTGAACAGTGGGTCTGAGTGTGAGATATGTATAGCAAAGGAAGTAGCTGTGACTCTGCATCAATGTCAGTATGATCAAAGTGATTATTGAGCATCAAGAAACTACCCATAGTTGAGAGCCCTGTTCTAAAAACTCGTGTGAAGTCAACATTGACTAATGCACTGTCAGAATATTGTTATAAATCAAATCAGTAACCATCGACACAAACCAAAGGTTCAGACCTTTTGATTTTCCCCTTCAGAATGTTGAGGTTCCTTAGAAAAATTGTAGTTCTTTTAAACAAACAGACCAAAAAAACCCCTCAAATGACATTCCCTCGTCACAAAGGGTTATAAAAAGATCAAGCAATCCACAAATGGCAATAAATATTTTAAATGATAGTCCAACATAAAAGCTAGAATTTATGTAGAACCTTTTTCATTCTGTTAAAATGAAAATTTGGTGCAGTTTTAACTGTGGTAGCTCCGCTGCTCCCCCGTAATATTGCTGTGCCACGTTAGAGCCAGAGGTAGATTTAGTGGTGCAAGTTGGGATCATTTGCTCAAGGGTTTCTCAGATACCGTCCCCAAATAAGGAGCCTTTTTAATAATCAAAGTACGAAAGTACACACACATAGGGTGATTGTCTTGAAAATGGGTATGTTGTAAGAGAGACTGGGATAGCATTTGCAGTGCAAATTTGGGGTCATTTGAACAAGGGATTCTCAATATAAGGCCCCTCCCATCCTATCAGCTTCTTTTAATTTTCACTAATATCTATGTGAACAGTATGATTATTTTGAATATTGCATACCACAACAGAAACAGGGGTATGCTTCTGCATACAAATTTGAAGTCATTTGCTCAAGGAGTTCTTCAGATTCAGCCCCCAATAAAGAGATTATTTTAATATAAAATTGCTCTAAAACCTACATGCATGGTGAGATTGTCCTGAAAACTGATATTTCGTAACAGGGGATGGGGTAGACTTGGGGAGGTGGTGAGGAGATCACCCATGGAGATGAACAGGCCACTTCAAACCTCAGTGATCCTTATAGACTTCAGAGTATTGTGCAGGGCACCTTCCCCAACATTTGCCCTGAATGGAGCATGGAATCTGGGTCTTCCCTCCATGCCCCTTTGCTGCCTCCAGCTGGTAGATGTGCTTCTCACAGCCCATTGGTTTATCACCTACCTTCCTCCTCATTGCCCCTACACTCATACTGGGGACATTCAGGGTCCAGGAGGAGGCCAGAGATTGCAACAGCCTGCCAGTAATGTGTTCCCAGAAAACTTTCTTGTGCCCCTGCATAGGTACTCCCTAGTCATACCCCATCATTACTACCACTTACTGAAAAAACAAGTGTCATTCACTGCCCAAAAACTTTATTGTTACCGGTTAAGGTTGACTGGCAGTCCCACATACCGTTCCAGAATGTCAACTGCACTTGTTCTTTAAATCTCTAAAACCAGGAAAAGATGAGTTACGGTGCACATCAGCCCCACTCTATAACATTAACTCTGCCCTCTTTGAATGATGCTCCAACCTGCTCTGACAGACATCATAACACTCTATTTTTCCATATGATATGGGATACTGTGGGGATGGAGCACATGCCTATGGTAGGAGAAACTGTCACACTGTGTCCTGAGTAAGGCAAAAGTTGCGTTTGGGGCATGCTTCATGAATACCAGCTGGGTAGGCCTGGCCTATACTTGATTATTTTACCTACTCTGCATAAACCACCTGTGAAGAGGCTCCCCCTTCAGCTCCTGGAAACACTGGCTACACTCTCTGTGAACACTTCCTGTGAATTAAGCACCACACATGGTCCAGCAGGGTACAAAGTGTCTTTATTGTGGTTTATGCTCCAATATATCACAACATAGCAGCAGTTATCTGGAACCCTCTTCCTGCTCTCTGGCTCAGCCTTTTGTACTCTTGCTTTGTTCTCAGAGCTACCCAGCTGGCAAGCTAATAACCTCATTAGTTCATCAGGCTCCCTACAGGTGCAAATGATCCCTTCTACTCTTCCAAACCCAAACTACCTAAGCCTCTCCTACTCTAACTACACCCAGTGCTCTGGGTGTTCTAAGTGACCAGGATGCTGGCTTACAAAGGCTCAGTTTATAATTGCTAACAGCACCCTGTCACACCAGATGTTACCACCCCTTGACTCTTGTCCTCAGGATTCCCCTTGCAACACCACCAGCATCTCTGCCCTGTAATGCACTGTCATGTTTACAGTAAGACTGTTACAAATCCCTCAATAAGAATATTGTGCTCCTCTATTTGCATAACCCGCATAATTCAGCACAGAAATCCAGGGTCCCAGATCCATTGGGTACAGATGCATCACTCTTGGTATCACAGTGTAAGCTGCAGCTACTTGTTGCAATTAATCCCAGAATTGACTACCTAAGCCTCTCCTACTCTAACTACACCCAGTGCTCTGGGTGTTTTATGTGGTGTGGTGTGACCCACAGAATTGTATTCTCCCATTTATCTGCATGCCCTCCAACTGTCCTTCACTTTGTTAGGGACAGTTGGAGGGCATGCAGCTAAATGGGAGAATACAATTCTGTGGGTCACACCACACCAAATAAAATGGTACACTCCTCATGTCCGTTGATTATAGGGCAGTCCTGGGCAAAACATACTATCCCCAGTTTATCATATTAGTTCCAGGGGGCAGAGTTAAGGTTGTGAGGAGGACTGTTGTGTGTAACAGCTGGATTCAAAAGATTTAAGAGTAGGTGCACTCGATGTTCTGGGAGGATACCTGGCACAGCTAGTCAGCTTTAATCCATGTGTTAATAAAGATTTTGGGTAGTGAATATTCTATAATGGCTTCCAGACTGAGGGTACTCAGCACCAGCTCTTCCAAGGTGCTGAGTCCTCTCAACCCGCATGGAGTTCAATGGGTGTCAGCACCTGACAGGATCAAACTCGTAAGATTCCAGCCTAGCATATAGTTTTAAATACTTTGCTAAAACCAAGTTCCTTAGGAAGAAGTCATTTGAATACATTTAATTTATGAATGGCACTGCATTTTAAAAATGTACTCTTTACTGGACATACATCTCTGTTATATTTTTGAAGAACAATTGCTAAAAATTGTCTGTATCAATGTTTCTAATTCATTTGATTTTTCCTAAGTGATTTAAAGTTATGCTTCATATTTACTTTCACTGAGGTTTTAAATGGTAATGTGAACTAGTCAGTTTTGATCATTCTTGGTGAGCAGACTTGGATTTTCATTTCTGACCCCCCCCACCCACTCCAGTGGGAGGAACTAAATATTTCTTACTTCTGACCATATTCAAATCCAACCAAGCAATCAGTGACTTCCCTGACTTTTTTTGTATAAGGCTGTGGGAAAATTCCTGGTTGGCTGGCTATGAATTAATGAAAATCCTTAGAATGCTTCACTAATGATAGCTCCTGTGGCTTTAAAAAAATGCTATTCCCTTTTTTAATTTGAAGGAGGTCATGGGGGTTTACAGAAACTAAGAAAAGAAAGCGTAACATCTGGTTGTGCTCTGCTGATGACTGCTTTTGTGTAAAGAAAAGATATGGAGTCTCCTCAGCATCAAACGCATTCAAGGTGATCCTTCATAAGAATTCCTTGCAAGAATACATTTCACTCAAACTGTGTTTTCTAATTGCTTTTACTCTGTATTTTGAAATGCTGTTTTTTTTCTGTTAACCAGGACACCTTTGAAAACCTAAATTTGTAATATTTTCACTTAAATATATACCTTAACTTTATTTTCTTCTTTGTCAAATATTCTTTTGCTTAACTCAGTTATATTCCCATTACTTTTCGTAAAGGCTTTGAGTCCAACATTAAAAAAAGATCTTAGGTGAAACCCTGACCCTAAAGAAATTGATGGAAGTTTTGCTTTCCGAGGTTTATATCCATATAGATAGCTATTTTCAACTACTTGATTATAAACTAGTTTGAGTTTTTGAAATCACTTTTTATAATTTATACACACATATTAATATATAGTATGTATTAATATATATTAATGTAGTTAATATATAATAGCTATTTTGGATAATAATAATTTTATCTTTTTTCTATCATGCTGCGGGTTCTTTGTTACCTTTCACTTAACCATGTTTGATAAGTTGAAAAGCCCGTCCTGTAAATGTTTTGATCCAAACTGCCAATATTATAAATGATTAGGACTAGAAACTGCTGGCTGTTGGTTTACAATTACAAGTGGGTATTCTGTGCATGGTTTATATGGCTATCAGAAAATATAATAGGAAATATGTACAGTTTTTAACAGTAACATGTTTACAATATCTTATCTGTTTTTGAAAATACGTTTGGGTTTTATAAATTGATTCAAATTAACAGTCAGGGCCTGTGCTTATCACTTATAAGTGTCCTGGTCTGCACCTAAAATTTATACTGGCATAACTATATGGGTCAGGGGTGTGAAAAAACCATACCCCCTAGCAACATAGCTATGCTCACAAAACTCTCAAGTGTAGATGCAGCTATTCCAACAGAAGACGACTTCTGTTGAGCTAATGTTGTTTGAAGAAGTGGTGTTCCTGTACGAGTAGAGAAAGCTTCTCCTTCTGTCAGTGTATGTTGCATCTACGCCAGGAGGCAAAGCATAGGCTCTGTAGTGTAGACATAGCCCATGAGTTAGAAGCAAGGGTCAAGATTTTTAAAAAGGGGGTCAAAATCCTGTCTCCCTGAAGTCGGTGGTAAAACTCATTTACTTAATTGAATTTCTCTTTGTGTGCCAAGAGTTTGGCTTCTACATCCATATTTAGGTGCCTAAATAAGAGGCCTGATTTTCAAAAGTGCCTAGCACGTAGCCCCTCATCTTGGCTTTAGTGGGAGCACTGGGTTCTCAGCGCTTTTGAAAATCAGGCCACTTATTTAGGCCTGCATCTAAATAAGGACTTGGGGATGGGATTTTCAAAAGCACCTAAATAACTTCGGAGTACAGGATGGGACTTTCAAAGTGCCTAAGAAGTTAGGCAAGGAACTTCCATTAATTTTCAATGGAACTTGCTCTCATAAGTCACTTAGCTCTTCTGAAAATTCCACCCAAAGAATGTAATTTTAGGCCCCTGTTTTTTTACAATCTGGCCAAAAAAGATGGAGGAAAAATTCCATTTGTGTCTGTGAAAATCTCTCACTATATTAGGAAATGCACCACTTATAAAATAGCACCATTCTAAATGATTTACAATATTTAATTTTTTGATTGTGCTTGAGGATTTCAAAATGGTGAGCACTTCACAAGCATTAACAAAGACTTAGAATCTTGTGAAGAGGACAGGATATATAGGAACCACTTCAGCCTCCTCTGAAAAGCAACTACCTCTGTGATGGAACGCAGCAATTATTTAACAGTGCATTGTAATGCTGTACGTTTTCTGACAAGAAATGAAGAATAGTATAACTCTAAGGGGAATTTTGACAGGCAGACTATAATTTCAAAAAGTATACTAAAATTACAAAACAGAACCATAGGGTCTTATATGACCATAAGTGGTCAAGGATCTCTGTTTCACATCTCACCCTAAAGACAACACCTCTGTCAGCACATAACAAATGTGCTGGAGTGTTGGTACCCTACTGACTTGGATTTAAGGGGCCTTTTGAATTGCTAAATCTTTGATTTTGTTTGCAGCATCACATCTTTTTCTGAAGCCTCTCTATGGCATTACACAGGACATGTATTAACAGCTCAAGACAACATGGGGGGCAGATCCTCAGCTGTGTAAACTAGTGTAGCTCCACTAAAATCAATGAAACTACATTGATTTATGTCAATTGAGAATCTGGCCCTTATATCCTTGATGTTTTTGTCATGAATTAGTTTGTAGTGTCAGATTTTTTTGTTTGTTTAATAATAGAAAAATGTTTAGTAAGTGAAATAAATGTTGAAGACTATCAGGATTGTAAAAGCTGTTGCATCATAGTTGAAGCTCAGTTATTACAATTATGTCAGTTATCATATCCCTAGATTAAAGGCTGAGTTGTTAATATTCTGTAATTAACTTTGTGGGTTATCTATCTTTTGACTGGAATTAAATGTTAATCTCTCTCTCTCTCTCTCTCACCCCCCCACCCCCCCTTACACACACGTAAGTCAAAATATCAACAAAACTTGACCCTTAACAGGTGACAAGTTATTATTCTATGCTGTTCCAGAACAGCAATGGAAACAAAACCTCTATCTTTTATTCATAAGTTAGGGATAATACAAGTCGGTATAGCTTAGGTTTTTCCATATAGTTGCATTTGTAAGAGTAATTCACTAATCATTCCATTCATTTTTGGGGTTCTTTTCGAGTAATGACCGCTAGCCGTGAAATGTCATGCAGAGATTTTAAAATGGGACATTCAGCTCACTAAAGAATGAGCTGCAAAGACAGAATTTTCTTTCTATTACTTTTTTGGCAGTAAAGGCAAGAATAGAAGCCACAAAATAAATGAGGCTAAAACCCAGTATAATCCAACAATGCTGATAGGTATGAATAATTATTTTTCAGGTTAGCTGTATTATATTTGATATGAACATTTTGGTTAGTGGCTGTTGTGTTCCACTCACATGCAGAACTTCACTATTGCAAATTCAGTGTGATAGTTTGTTAGTTTACTTTTCTTTTGGCTTGATGAGTTTTGGTTACAACAGAGAAAATAATTGTTTCAATATTTATGTTTCATATTTATTCCAAGTAGCTTTGTTGTTGTTGTGAGTTAATATTTACAATGGAAGTGGAAGCTTACAGCAGTGTTAGGACCCACTTCTCAAGTTAGTACAATAACAGGAAATTTTCTGTGTAGTAGATGAAGGACTGGAAGTGCTTTATATATCATATTTATCTTCCTGTTAAGTGTTCAAGGATTAGCTTTTTATACATTCATGTTAGCTCTGACAAAAGGAAGCCTGGTAAAGATTGTAAGAACTACTGCTTTGATTTAACTTGCTAATCTTTATAGTTGAATGTTTAAACTCTTAAATCTTATACTGCAATTCTGACTTCCTGTGTGTGTTGTTTAACTGAAATGGCTGGCAGGAGAAAACCTGTGCACAGCATTAACTTTATCCAAAGTCTTGTTTGTTTGGAGTAATTTTTTCATATAGTAAAATGCTCAGTGTACTATATGGGGCTCATGTTAAAAAAAAGTTTGTAAATCTTTTTCACATATTGTCAAATTCAAAAGACTTTTTTTTTTTTTTTTCAGAATTTGATCAAAGTAGCATAACCTGTGCCTCTGTTTTTGTTACACACACTGAAGGTCTGTGGATAACATTACATTTTTTCAGAATGAAACTGAACACTTCAAATCCCTAAAGCAGTCTCAAATTTATGGTTAATAAAAGAATTTATTGTGCTCGATGTCATCTGTTATATCACTCTGGGAACAGAAACTGGCAGTGAGTGGACAGGAAATATTTCCATTTCAAATCGCTTCAATCTTATGGTCTAGGGCAAAAGTTTCTGATTTCAGCAAAGTCACTGTGAATAGCAATGTAATTAAGCACTTTTAGTTGATTAAATGTGTATTATATCTTTTCAAACAATATTAGTTTCTTTTTGATTATGGCATTTAACATAAATGTATTATTTAAATGATTACATGTCTTATATTTGCTGTATTTCTGCATTGATTACTTAAAACATTTTTTATTGTCAGAAGGAATAGTAATTGTGTGTTTCCAGGTAAATGTCTGTATATGCCAAGAGAACAGCAGTAAGATGAGTTAGTGTACCATGGCCAAGCTACTTCAAAGTTTCAGACCTTTGTATTTGTAATCAGTTACTTTCTGAATAAAGAAAAAGCTCCTGTCTGGTGATTAGGTCCTTCTAGCTTAATGCATTTCTTACACTTGAAAAAGTTAAACAGTTTATTTTGAAGTGTGCTATCTATAGTGTGTGACTTTTATTAATGGAAACTGCTTGCTGTCAGATTTGAGTTTCTATACATATTCACACATTAAATAGTTTTTAAAATGTTTTCAATTGTTTAAAATATAAAACTGTGCAAATAGTAAAATGGAAATGCAAATTTTGAGAAAGATGGTGACCAGGGGAAAGGACACTTTGTTCTCTTTACTTTAAAAAGTTAACAAATAAATTGTCCTAAAAATCTTTTCATTGTTGCCTGTGAATACGTATGTTGCAAAATGTAGTGTCTGCTAGTCTGATAAAATTTGTATTTAATCCTTATAGACAAAGAAAAAAAATGCAGAACAAGCTTCTTGCAGATTCCATACTGACTTTATTGTCAGCTTATTGGGAAAAGTAAAATAAAACAAAACAGAAAAACAGAAGTGTTTTGAAGTAAGGGTGACAGTTTAACTCTCCACTTTTCATTGCAGACCAGGTTACTTCCCATTATTTTAAGGAAAATTTGGAGAGGGAAGCGGTGGGGGGGGGGGGGGAGGGGCGCTGGGAGAGGGTATAGAAGAGAAGACTCCCATCAGATGGTGTCCATGTGGATAATGTTTGTCACTTTAGACCTCGCTTCCTGATAATATACAAAATAAAAGCTAGAAGGGGTTGCTATCCTTTGGAAGAAATCTGCATGTTAGTGCCCTTTTGTCACACTGACATATAGAATACAGGGAAATCAATTATCACTAGCAAAATAGGTGTTTGAAAAAGTAGACAAGTATCCTACTTGTATTGTTAAGAATTGTCTTATGCAGGGATTGTGTAGGACACTTAGCAATAAGCACTAAATAAAAACCATGCACAGATAGGTAAGACCTAATTTAGTAAAGTAGTTCTAAGGAATACATTCCTAAACAGGAAAATAAATTTTTTTGTTTAAGAACAACTTACCCCGTTGAAAAAAATAATTGCTGTGAAATAATACAGTATACAGATTCCACTATAGCAGTAGTTCCCAAACTTTTTCCACCACTTGTACAGGGAAAGCCCCTGCCGGGCCAGGCCAGGTTGTTTACCTGCCGCATCCACAGATTCGGCCGATCGCGGCTCCCAATGGCTGCAGTTCGCTGCTCCAGGCCAATGGGAGCTGCTGGAAGTGGTGCGGGCCAAGGGACATATTGGCTGCCACGATCGGCTGAACCTGCGGACACGGCAGGTAAACAAACCGGCCTGGTGCGCCAGGGGCTTCCCCTGCACAAGCAGTGGAACAAGTTTGGGAACCACTGCACTATAGGTTTGTTTCAAATTATTTGTATTATAGTATCACCTGAAGACCCCAGCTGAAATTGTGTCCCATTGTGCTAGGAGCTGTACATGCACAAGATAAGTCCCTGTTTTGAAGAGTTTACAGTCTAATTAGATCTGACAGAGAAAGGTGTGGAGAAAGGAAATATTATTAATCTGAATTTACATATGGAGAGCTGAGGTTTCTAGAGACGAAGTGATTTGCCCAGAGTCACACAGGGACTCTATGACCAAGTCAGGAAATGAACCCACAAAAGCTCAGCTTCTAACCCTGAGTCCGACTGTTTTCTTTGCAGCACACCCAGTCCTTGTCAGCCCAAGAAATGCGGAAGTGGACCTAAGTATGAAATCCGTTCCTCATTTGGGATGTTTGGTCAGACTCTTGTTGTTCTTTTATGGGATCATTTCACATTATAGATTAATGGTAAACAATTGATTATTTATATGAAAGCTGTTTTAAATTCAGAATGAAGAAAATCTGAATCTCATTTGTAACTTTATTTATTTTATTTATTTATTTATTTTTGCACCACTTCAGTTTTTAAACTGGCCAATCCAGTTTTAACCAAATGTGGAATATAAGAAAAAGTTAGTCCCCATCTGAGACTTTTATGTACCAAGATTTGGGTCAGAGCAAGTCTTTGTCAAAAGGGGCGTACAATGGAAATATTGCCAGATCTGAACTGTAGCAGTGCAAATGGCAACACTATATAGTAACATAAGGTCCTGGCAAGTTGTTATGGCCTGTGTGAGATGGTGAATTTGACTGCAAATATCACATTTCATGTCAGGTAATATAACAGTATGAAAATAACAATTAGTAACCAGCGTCTTACTTTATGGATAGAACATGTAACCTTAGCTTTGGCCTGCTTTCAAATGTACTTAACATTACATTTTGTAGGAAAAATGGAACTCTTAAACTGTTTCACTTATTCAGGTGTATTGTAAAGTGTGGTATCCAGAGGGTGTAACTTTTATTAGTGGAAACTGAATGCAGTCAGACTAGAGTTTAAATAATATTTAAAACATTAAAATAAATTTTTGTATTTAAATACCCTTTTGTAATAGTTAAAAAATTACAGGAATTGATAGCATATAACAGCTCTAAAGGAGTAGAAGTCAGCATTTGTTACTGCAGGCACAACATGCTGAAGAATCAGAGAGGGCAGTGCAGAACGGGGAAGAAAATTGGCAGCATGTGACCTCCTGAAGAAGAAAGAGGAGAACCCATGTACTCCCGATGCAGATAGAGATAAGAAACTATTGTCAGGCTCTCTGCACAGGTACTATGGCGGAGAATGGTTTGGAAGAGTCATCAGAGGGAAGGGATCAGAAGGAGACCCCATTGACTGGAAGGCATGGGAAGCATTGTCCTATGGATGGGGCTTCCACGACCACCATTCCCAAGAGGAGGAGATCCCTCTTAAGGGGGACAGAGTCATCCATCTGCCGTCCAGACTGGGAGACTCGAGAAGCATGCTGCTTGCCTGGAGCTAGAATTCAGGATGTAATAGAGTGTCTGCCAAGACTGATGGAGCTCTCGGACTGATACCCCTTCCTACTTCTCCACGTGGGCACCAATGATACCGCCAAAAATGACCTTGAGTGGGTCACTGCAGACTACGTGGCTCTGGGAAGAAGGATAAATGAGTTTGAAGCGCAAGTCATGTTCTCGTCCATCCTTTGTGTTGAAGGAAAAGGCCCAGGTAGGGGCCATCTAACTGTGGAGGTAAATGCATGGTTATGCAGGTGGCGTTGGAGAGAGGGCTTTGGATTCTCTGACCATGGGATGTTGTTCTAGGAAGAAGGATTGCTAGGAAGAGATGGGATCCAACTAACTAAGAGAGGGAAGAGCATCTTCACAGGCAGGCTTGCTAATCTAGTTAGGAGGGCTTTAAACTAGGTTCACTGGTGGATGGTGACCTAAGCCCAGAGGTAAGTGGGATACTGGAAGAAACACAAGGAGGAGGGTGCAACAGGGGAGGCCTCTGATTCATACTGAGAAAGTAAGGCAATTGGCTAGTTATCTTAGGTGCCTGTATATGAACCCAAGAAGCCTGGGAAACAAGCAGGAAGAATTGGAAGTCCTGGCACAGTCAAGGAACTATGATATGATTGAAATAACAGAGACTTGGTGGGGTAATTCACATGACTGGAGCAGTGTCATGGATGGGTATAAACTGGTCAGGAAGGACAGGAGAGGGAGAAAAGGTGGAGGAGTTGCACTGTATGTAAGAGAAAAGTATGATTGCTGAGAGCTTCAGTATGAAAATGGAGAAAAGCTTGCTGAGAGTCTTTGGGTTAAGTTTAGATGCGAGAGCAACAAGGGTGATGTCATGGTGGGTATCTGCTCAAGACCACCAGACCAGGAGGATGAGGTAAATGAGGCTTTCTTCAGACAACTAACAACAGTTTCCAGATCACAGGCCCTGGTTTTTATGACATCTGCTGGGAGAGCAGTACAGCCGTGCACAAACAATCCAGGAAGTTTTTGGAGAGTGTTTGGGACAACTTCCTGGTGCAAGTGCTGGAGGAAACAACTAGGGGCCTTGCTCCTCTTGACCTGCTGCTCACAAACAGGGAAGAATTCAAAGGGGAAGTAGAAGTGGGTGGCTACCTGGGCAGCAGTGACCATGAGATGGTCAAGTTCAGGATCCCAACCAAAGGAAGAAAGAGCAGCAGAATATGGACCCTGGACTTCAGAAAAACAGACTTTGACTCCCTCAGGGAACTGATGGGCAGAATCCCTTTGGAGGCTAATCTGAGGGGGAAAGGAGTCTAGAAGAGCTGGCTGTATTTTAAAGAAGCCTTACTGAGGGCATAGGAACAAACCATCCTGATGTCCAGAAAGAATAGTAAATATGGCAGGCAACCAGCTTGGCTTAACAGAGAAATCTTCAGTGGGCTTAAATACAAAAAAGGAAGCTTACAAGAAGTGGAAACTTGGACAGATGACTAGGGAGGAGTATAAAAATATTGCTCAAGCATGCAGGGAAGTAATTAGGAAGGTCAAAGCACAATTGGAGTTGCAGCTAGCAAGGGATGGGAAGGGTAACAAGAAGGGTTTCTACAGGTATGTTAGCAACAAGAAGGCGGCCAGGGAAAGTGTGGGACCCTTACTGAATGGGGGAGGCAACCTAGTGAGAGATGATGTGGAAAAAGCTGAAGTACTCCATGCTTTTTTTGCCTCGGTCTTCACAGACAAGGTCAGCCCCCAGACTGCTGCACTAGACAGCATGGTATGGGGAGGAGGTTGAGCAGCCCTCAGTAGTGACCGAACAGGTTAAGGACTATTTAGAAAAGCTGGACATGCACAAGTCCACGGGCCCGGATCTAATGCATCCGAGGTTCCTGAGGGAGTTGGCTGATGTGACTGCAGAGCCATTGGCCATTATCCTTGAAAACTCATGGTGATTGGGGGAGGTACTGGACGATTGGAAAAAGGCAAATATGGTGCCCATCTTTAAAAAAGGGAAGAAGGAGAATCCGGGGAACTACAGACCAGTCAGCCTCACCTCAGTCCGTGGAGAAATTGTGGACCAGGTCCTCAAGGAATCCATTTTGAAGCACTTGGAGGAGAGGAAGGTGATCAGAAACAGTCAACATGGATTCACCAAGGGCAAGTCATGCCTGACCAACCTGATTGCTTTCTATGAGGAGATAACTGGCTCTGTGGATATGGGGAAAGCGGTGGACGTGATATACCTTGACTTTAGCAAAGCTTTTGATACAGTCTCCCACAGTATTCTTGCCAGCAGATAAAAAAAATATGTATTGGATGAATGGACTATAAGGTGGATAGAAAACTGGCTAGATCGTCTGGCTCAACGGATAGTGATCAACGGCTCGATGTCTAGTTGAAGTCCTTTGGGGCTGAGATGGTGGAGGAATTCTGGCAGAATACCGTCAGGGCCTGCAGCCTTCCTTTTTTTTCATAGTTCGACAAGTTCTTCTTTTACTTCCTCAAAACTGACAGTGGAAGGTTTCTTGGATTGATGCTAGTGTCCGGTAAAGTTGTTGATGCACTTCTCTTTTCGTGTGTTTATAGAGTGGTCCTTTTGTGTACTCCAACAGTTTGGAGGCCGTTGAGTTTGGCTGAATTTTTGATGGCTGATACGTTTTGGGATTAGCAGCCCAAAGGCGTTGCAGTAGTGTCCAGGCTCAATGACCTGTATGTATAAAATCAAGGTTTTGACTCTGTGCGTGGAATGGTATTACCTTGTCTAGTAACTTTCAGTCCAGAAATCATTTGTATGGAGAAGAACAGTTGTGTGTTTTTAAATCCCTGTAAAAAGGGTTGGATGCTGGAAATAATTACATAATTTGAAAGAAGCAGTCCTCAAAGTTGAGAAGTTACAGATCTTGTCTACCTTAAAAATTACATATAAAATTTCATATTGTTCTGATCTGTACAGTCATGTAATCTCTAATCTACCCTCCTCCCACATCCCCCCAAAAGACTGTGACTATACCAAAACAAAGCTTTGTGCACAATCATGAGCTCATGTGTGTGCATAATGCATTTCCCATCTGTGCCTGTGTGTTTTGTGACTGTGAATGGGGAATATATTGAAATTTACAAGAATCCCACTTTGCCATGCTCCAACAGCAGAGCTCTTAACAGCCTCCCTCCAAAGAATGTAGCAGACAAGCTAGGGCTTGGGGAAGACAAGGCGCGCTCTCTCTCTCTCTCTCTCTCTCTCTCTCTCTCTAACTGGACAGAGTATGTCACATTTTTGACATACCAGCCTTTGCATAATGCTAACCCTTTCACAGCTGCAGTGCTAGCAGCTGTCCTTCCATTTTCAAAATCTATGGCTTGAAAGATAAACTCACCTCAGAACTATAAACTCCAGTCAGGAGCTCTCTGCACAACTTCTGTTTGGAGAATTTGGTAGTAGCTCCTCTTAGCATATCTGGTTACAATCAAGTCAAATTCCAACTTCATAAAGTAAATTTCAGGTTTGAAATGGTTCAGGTAGAACATTTTTTAAAAAAGCAGTTAAACCCCAAGTAATGAAAGCTTTGCTTTAAAAACTGGTAGTTTATGTTTTGTGTATTCTAGCATTCGTCACACTATAAACTAGAGAGCAATACAATATATAGGGTAATAGCAAAATGCAAGCATCATTATAATTTCTAATAAAACCTATAAAATAAATGAGAAATCACACAGCTTTTAACAGGCTGACATCTGGTTACTGAATGATTGTATAACATTCTTATACTGTATGCTCATAAAGAACATGTTGGCTTCTGTTTATATGCTCAGAGCTGGCGGACTTTTGCCTCTTCATTTCATTTTAAATAAATATTCCTTTAAAATGAAAGCTCTTGATGTTCTCTGATCAGCACGTTATCCATGATTCAAGCTATTAACAATGTATACATCATGTTACAGCATGCAGAAAGCAGTCCACCAAACCATAACAATTTAAAAATCAGACTCTGATCTTCTTTTAAGAGCTCCACAGGTGGTTATTTGGACATAATGGGTTATTCTCATATTGAAACATGAGGAAGAATGCCTGTAACTCCCCATGCAAGCATAAGAAAAGTATGTTACAATGAAAGATTTTTCCAACCTTTAATCAGTAGTGTTGAATGTACAGTCTTCTTTTTAAAAAAAAAATTTATGGAGAAGATTTGCAGATTGCTGTTCATTGGGGTCTTTTATTTCAGTTTTTTTTCCGTTTGCCTTTTTGAGCTTGGTTAATTAAAATCACAAATTCAGGAGGATTCAAACTTAGATATTGTAACTGGTTAATAGTGCAGAGTTTTCCCCGTGGTATAATTTATTGAAGCAAGGCATGCATTCATAGAATTTATCTGGGAGCACAGTTATTTTGACAGATAGGGGTCCTGTACTCATCTTACATACATCAGATTCCAAAGATTACAACATTTCAATCTGTTCTGCATTTTAAGATGATAAAACTAATTTTATTTGCAAAATGGTATAAACAGAATGATGATCATGCTCAGTTATAATCTATTATTAAATCTCAACATTTAATGTATTTTTGAAAAAAATGTCTTCATATTTGGATAATGATAGCACTTATAGTGAAGGATTTGATTTTATTAACATCACAAATTTTTAGTTATTGGGATCCATATTAAGCCTTTGGGTTGTTGAGTTAAACTTAAATATAAAATGTAATGGTAAGTGGCTGCCACTTTCTGGTTACAAATGTTAATGACCTGATCGTATGATGGCATTATTGTCCACCAGAGGCTGAGTTTTCAGCTTATTATGTAGTAGTTTCCCTTATAAAAAATAAAAATGTGCTCTGTGTAATCATCTTCAAAGTGTGCCTTTTGCTGTAGAATCAGATGTGCCCTTTATTATTATGATTATTTATTAATTGTATTAATAAAGCACCTGGAGTCCCCAACCCAGATTGAGACCCCATTATATTAGGCACTGTATATATACATAGTAATAGACAATGCTTGCCCTAAAGAGACAAAACAAATGGTGGGAGAAAAGAAGTATTATGCCCATATTACACATGGGGAACTGAGGCATGTAGAGATTAAGTGACTTCCCCAATTCTACACCTTCTCCTGCTTTTTAAATTATTTTTTTAGAAATGACTAGATATTAATGTGATGACTTGAAAGACTGAGTTAAAGAGTTCTATGTGGAAATAACAAAGACATCTGTATGAAGCTATTAGGGGAGTTTGTATGACAGTGCCTCCTCCTCCTCCCCCTTCCCCCCTTCCTCCTCCTCCCCCCCCCCCCCCCGGTTCACTGGCCCAGTTTGAGGTTATTTAAGATAGGGGAAGCCTGCCTTGCAACTTTTTACACAACTTTGGGAAACTGGGCCTGAGGCTCCTTTGTGTGCTCTGCGTTGTGTCAGTGTGTGTTCACGTCAGACCAGACCCACTCAGACAAACCACCAGGAACAAGGCTTTATTCTGTAAAGAACATAGAACAGGATTACAGTCCAGCAGCCTCCTCTCTGCTTGCCTGCTACTTGCTCCCATCTCAGTCAACGCTGAGAACTCCTGCTCAGGGGCGTGGGGGTAGAGGATATTTTCTGGCAGGAACCAGGAAGTTCTCCTAACATGCCGCAGTTGTAGTCCACAACTCATAGTTCCCACAGCTGCTGTTGAAGCACACTGGACCTTGGAATACAACTGCATAGGCTCAAGTGGCAGCAATATGTAAATTATGCCCAGCTCTTCATTTTGTTAAAGTCAAACACTAGCAGCGCCATCTCCTGGCTGCCCCAGTGCCTGGGAGCCATAAGCACCTGAATGAAGGTACTTGGCTGAGATTGAACTTGGGCAAGATGTAGGTTATGCCGGGAGGGTGGGGTGAGAAGGAAGTGCTTTAAAACACTCTCCGCCTCAAAAAAGCGCACTTCACTCGTTGCCTCTGTCCTTCAGTTATTAAGACAATCCACAGCACTAAAGTCTTTGTGAATTCCTAGTTGCCCTCCTGGAGACCCCAGATAGCTGTGGCTGGACAGGAAATGACAGATATTTCTTTTGTCTGTGGAGTGCTCCATAGTTATCCATGCTTTGTCAACTTGAGATGGCTCAGAAATTTCAGCTGGTGCAGACTGTGTTTTACTTGCTTATTAAGCAGTGTTTATGTAGGGAGCCTATTACACTTGTACTCTTGTGGTCTGCACAGCCTTGCAGTTGGTCTTCAGTTGAAGTTCAACGTTGACCTACAAAGGTCCCCACTTCTCCACACCTGGTTCCAGCCTGTGCTGGGACTCCACTGCCCTCTCCTCTTATGAGGGTTAAGGAGCTGGGGAAAGGGTGTTGTCTCCTCACTGTACCAGCCATTTGGAGCCCCAGTTCCCCTTTTCCCAGTGTCCTTAGAAGATACTTTGCCCTTAAGTCCATTTCTAATTCTGTTTTTTTAGGTAACGGGACCCTCTGTGGAACAAGTACCTGCACTGGACACCTGTCATGAGGAGGCACCAGCAATTAATTTGGCTGCCTCCCCTTATTGGACGTGAGAGAGGGCTCAGGCTGGAGGGGCAGGGTTTATATATTGTCTCTTCGGTGCACAGGAGGCATTTTCAGTGAAGGGATGTTGATTCTGGAAATCATGCTCTGCGCTTCTCCCACTGAACGTGTTGACCTTTATGGCTCGCTGTAACACCTTTCTCAAATATTCTCTGAGGCAATGGGACTTTTATTTGTGGAAGATGGAGACGTTTGGCCTGTGGTTCCACATCATTTCTGTATTTGAAATGTAGCTGTGTCTAGAATTTAGGAGACCTATCAGGATGTAAATATGGCAGGCGACCAGCTTGGGTTAATGGTGAAATCCTAGCGGATCTTAAACATAAAAAAGAAGCTTACAAGAAGTGGAAGGTTGGACATATGACCAGGGAAGAGTATAAAAATATTGCTCGGGCATGTAGGAATCATATCAGGAGGGCCAAATCGCACCTGGAGCTGCAGCTAGCAAGAGATGTCAAGAGTAACAAGAAGGGTTTCTTCAGGTATGTTGGCAACAAGAAGAAAGCCAAGGAAAGTGTGGACCCCTTACAGAATGAGGGAGGCAACCTAGTGACAGAGGATGTGGAAAAAGCTAATGTACCCAATGCTTTTTTTGCCTCTGTTTTCACTAACAAGGTCAGCTCCCAGACTGCTGCGCTGGGCATCACAAAATGGGGAAGAGATGGCCAGCCCTCTGTGGAGATAGAGGTGGTTAGGGACTATTTAGAAAAGCTGGACGTGCACAAGTCCATGGGGCCGGACGAGTTGCATCCGAGAGTGCTGAAGGAATTGGCGGCTGTGATTGCAGAGCCATTGGCCATTATCTTTGAAAACTCATGGCGAACCGGGGAAGTCCCGGATGACTGGAAAAAGGCTAATGTAGTGCCAATCTTTAAAAAAGGGAAGAAGGAGGATCCTGGGAACTACAGGCCAGTCAACCTCACCTCAGTCCCTGGAAAAATCATGGAGCAGGTCCTCAAAGAATCAATCCTGAAGCACTTGCATGAGAGGAAAGTGATCAGGAACAGCCAGCATGGATTCACCAAGGGAAGGTCATGCCTGACTAATCTAATCGCCTTTTATGATGAGATTACTGGTTCTGTGGATGAAGGGAAAGCAGTGGATGTATTGTTTCTTGACTTTAGCAAAGCTTTTGACACGGTCTCCCACAGTATTCTTGTCAGCAAGTTAGGGAAGTATGGGCTGGATGAATGCACTATAAGGTGGGTAGAAAGCTGGCTAGATTGTCGGGCTCAACGGGTAGTGATCAATGGCTTCATGTCTAGTTGGCAGCCGGTATCAAGTGGAGTGCCCCAAGGGTCGGTCCTGGGGCCGGTTTTGTTCAATATCTTCATAAATGATCTGGAGGATGGTGTGGATTGCACTCTCAGCAAATTTGCGGATGATACTAAACTGGGAGGAGAGGTAGATACGCTGGAGGGGAGGGATAGGATACAGAAGGACCTAGACAAATTGGAGGATTGGGCCAAAAGAAATCTGATGAGGTTCAATAAGGATAAGTGCAGGGTCCTGCACTTAGGATGGAAGAATCCAATGCACCGCTACAGACTAGGGACCAAATGGCTAGGCAGCAGTTCTGCGGAAAAGGACCTAGGGGTGACAGTGGACGAGAAGCTGGATATGAGTCAGCAGTGTGCCCTTGTTGCCAAGAAGGCCAATGGCATTTTGGGATGTATATGTAGGGGCATAGCGAGCAGATCGAGGGACGTGATCGTTCCCCTCTATTCGACATTGGTGAGGTCTCATCTGGAGTACTGTGTCCAGTTTTGGGCCCCACACTACAAGAAGGATGTGGATAAATTGGAGAGAGTCCAGCGAAGGGCAACAAAAATGATTAGGGGTCTAGAACACATGACTTATAAGGAGAGGCTGAGGGAGCTGGGATTGTTTAGCCTGCAGAAGAGAAGAATGAGGGGGGATTTGATAGCTGCTTTCAGCTACCTGAAAGAGGGTTCCAAAGAGGATGGCTCTAGACTGTTCTCAATGGTAGCAGATGACAGAACGAGGAGTAATGGTCTCAAGTTGCAGTGGGGGAGGTTTAGATTGGATATTAGGAAAAACTTTTTCACTAAGAGGGTGGTGAAACACTGGAATGCGTTACCTAGGGAGGTGGTAGAATCTCCTTCCTTAGAGGTTTTTAAGGTCAGGCTTGACAAAGCCCTGGCTGGGATGATTTAACTGGGAATTGGTCCTGCTTCGAGCAGGGGGTTGGACTAGATGACCTTCTGGGGTCCCTTCCAACCCTGATATTCTATGATTCTATGATGGATTTGTGTGCATAGATCCATGAAAATCACCAGATCGTCTATGCGTTCCCCATAACCTTAGAAGGTTGTGATCCCCCTATGCATTCTTTCTACTGCACATTCTGTATTCTGGAAGCTATCCTGCTTCTTAACATGGTAGATGTATTAGCAAAATGAATGACTGAAGCTGTATGATTTTAGAAATGAGCATAGTTCTCCCACAGTTCCAGGGCATCTATTGAAACCACCTGTTGGCTAGTTCCCAATTTCTCCTAAAATCTATGGCGAGTGGAGACCCTGCTTCTTATGCCTGTGGCTGTCTACATTTATATTTAAATGGACTGTCAGCAGAGATACTGATATTTATTTAGATCCTGAATAGCATCTTACAGTGACAATAAGTACTACATTTTGTTTGACTTCCTTGGAATAACAGGTTGCTGCCCATTTTGTGAAGTATAATTGGTGCAGTAGAGTCAAAGCAAGATGCATTAAATACTTTTATCTTGGGAAATCTTAGGAATGAATTCTCTTTATTTGTTTATAGTTTAAGTGCAGGATTTTGGTTTCTGTCCAAGAATCCTTAGACTAAAGCACTTAGGCAACATTAGTGGGAGTCTGAACTGTTCGCTCTATTTTTTTTTAGGTGAAATGCAGTTAAAAATAATACACTTTGCCATAATTATGATTATCCACACAAAACACTTGAAACAATTAAATGGGGCAGGTCAGGCTTTAAAGAACTTGCAAATGATTGAAAGAAATAAGAACAGGGACCCTCCTTTTGCCATGCCTGGCTGCATTGAATTCCTGGCCTTGACTGAAGAGATTTAAGATTTTCACGGTAGAAGGCAAACTGTATAGATTAAACTCTCTCCTATTGTTGGTAAATTATGGCTTTGAAGAACTGTCTCTTCCTTAAGGTACGCTAGTTGGGACACATCCTGCAAACAGCTGCATAAAAGATATACTGTGGTCTGAAGATGCACAGTGCAAGTACTTTATTTGTGGTTTGTAATGATTTCTTACCTTCCACTTGTTTCACTGATGTACTGTAAACTGCCAGTACATATTGTATTTTTTAAAGAGATTAAAATAATGAGTGGTGAGGCCTACTAAAAGACTATCTTCGGTCATTCTTTGCATAATTTTATGTGAGTAGCTTATTTTTATATAGTATCTTTCATTCCAAAGGATCATAAAATACCTCAGAAGCTTAACTGGCAAATAATTTTATATCTATCTATATCAAGACTACTTTATCCTCCACTAAAATATAGCTATGTTTGGGGTGAAACTCAGCAGTGGTTTAACAAAGCATTACATAATAGGAGCAGCTGAAGAATACCGTATCCAGTTGAAATGGCAGGAGAATTTAGGCAGCTGGAATGCAATTACCCAAGTGGGAAGTCGACCATAACATCAAAGATAACACCCTACTCGTGTGAAAAGTGCTGTGAGATCTTTAATGATAACAAATGGCCAGTACCTCAATTTTAAATCTTATGCAAAAGAGCACTGGATAAGAGATTATCTCCTGAATCTTGGGTTAGCGAAATACATACGAAATGTTCTTACAGAAGACTGTTTTTGGAGGATGAAATATTTACCAGAATCCTCAATAAAGTAGCATTTTCCAGATTATTGTTAGATGGAATGTGAGGCTTCAGGACAATTGTGTCATCTTTTGTGGCTTGTCTACACTAGTGTGTTTCACTTTGAGTTAAATAATTTCCAGTATTTGTAAAGGTTTATGTGGACACACCACAAATGTTGTTCCAGCACATGAACATTTGTGCTTTATCCTAGAGTAACTTAAGGAAAAAGCTCTAGTGCGGTCAGGCCCAAGATATTGAGAGAAACACTTAAAATTGTTCATATTTGAGACCCTGAAACAAAGGGAAGTGTATTGTGACCAGACCAGGTCACCAGGCATATTACTCCCTGAAGGGGGTACTGTGATCAGGAAGTCAAAACATTAACTCTGTTAACATGAGAACAAAGGTTCTTCCAGCCCATAGGAAGAGCCTAATTGATGTTCAGACAATCCAATGCAATAGCTGAAAGGGACAATTGTGTAAGACCAATGTGTTAATATTTGACACTGAATGCTGAGTTTTTCATAGTAACCAGAGAGAACCAAACAGGATAGTACTACATGGAAAATATCCTAAAGATGATGTACTTTGGGAGAGCCAATAGGCAGAGTGCAGTGAGAGAGAAAAAGGGATAACCCCTCCACATGGACAGAGGAAGAGAAAGGGATTATTAGGGGTAATATCAGAGAAGTTGGCAGAGATGGTATGATTCCAGTAATTATTGGTAAAGTCTTTTAATTTGTATGTCTCTGAGATTAGGCATCAGACGTCATCCAAGTCTAGCAAGTGCTTATCTTAAACTCCTGTTTCCTACAAGTGTTTGTCTTAGGTATCTTTCTCTCTCTCTCTCTCTCTCTCTCACACACACACAAGCGACCCAGCAGCAGTAGGTTGGAGAACTTAAAGTTACAGGCACTAGTTTTAAAGCCATATCTATGCTTCTGCCTGATCAGAAGAATGTTTGCAAATCCCAGGTTATGGGAGCTGAGGATTCCAGGATGCTGGATTCTTAGGGTAGATTTGGGGAGCTGGTGTCTTCCTGAAAATGAGGACACAGAGAGCTAGATTTGACAATGCGAGGCATTGTTGAAAAGGATGTGAAAATATTAGCAGAAAAGAATAAGGGTCAAATTTAGGCCAGATGTAAATGGTCAAAAGGACACTGACTTCAGTAGAATTTCACCAGTTTAAGAGAAGGTTGAATTTGGCACTGAATTTTTGAGGTTGTAATAATACTGAATTTTGTAAGCACTTCTTCATAAGGAGTTGCTTGGTAAATTTATTCATGGAGTCCAATTAATTTTCATGGAAAACTCCCACAGGAAAGCATGTGTTTTCACAATGTATAAATATGTAAAATCCACCTTAAAGCAGACCCTTTTTTTTTTTAAAGCAGTAAGTGAAGGGATATAACCTGCCTTAGCAGAACAGGTTTCCATAACAACATGAAAATCCCCTGTTTTATGCATTTTTGTGTTATAAGAGGTATATTCCAGATGGGATGTAGTTTTTGAAGATCTTGTTTCTGAGCCATTCTGCCTTGTATTTAAAGTAAGTATAGTTCACCAGGCATCTTTCTGTGTGGTCTTTAAAGCTTTTGGTTAATTTTGTTTTGATCCTGACATTTCTTTCCATCTTGTCCTCATTTAGGCATGTAAACTGTTCTTGGGAAGGGACTGTCTTTTACTATAAACCCAGGACAATGGGACCCTGATCTTTAAGTGGATCCCCTAGGTTTTACTGTAATACAAATAATAATAATACTCCAGTGATTTCTGCTGTAGTGCTGTCTATTTCTCCCCCTTTATCTTATTTTTATAGTTTAAATTCTGGTACACTTTTCCATTCCATATTTGTTTCACATTTTATTTGTCAATACGTTCATCCTTCCCTTTCTGTTGCTGTCATCTCCTCAGTTTGTCTTGTTTCATTTGCAGGTTCTTCAATTCAGGGTTTCTGTTTTGTTTCTATAAAGTACGAGGCTTACTTTTATGGATCAATGTAGATATTCAATAAAAGTAATAGTAATAATTTTTTCAGAATGTCCAAACTGTGTTAACTACTACACTAGAACCTCAGAGTTACAGACACCAGAGTTACGAACTGACAAGTAAACCACACACCTCATTTGGAACCAGAAGTACGCAAACAGGCAGCGGTAGAGACCACAAAAAAAAAAAAAATTAACAAGGTAAGGAAGCTGTTTCTGTGCTTCTTTCATTTAAATGAAGATGATTAAAAGCAGCATTTTTCTTCTGCATAGTAAATTTCAAAGCTGTATTCAGTCAATGTTCAGCTGCAGACTTTTGAAAGAACAGCCATAATGTTTTGTTCAGAGTTATGAACATTTCTGAGAAACAACCAACCTCCATTTCTTTTTCGAGTGCTTGCTCATGTCGATTCCATTCTAGGTGTGCATGCGCCCACATGCACGCCCGTCGGAGGTTTTTGCCTCAGCAGTACTCATAGGGCTGGCTGTGGCATCCTCTGGAGTGCCATGCTCACGCTGCGGTATATCAGGAGCCACCGGCCCTATGCCCTCTCAGTATCTTCTTACTGCCCGCAGTGGTCAGTTGGAGCACCTTTCTTGCTTAGCAAGAGATAGCGGTTTCTACCATTCTGAACTTCGTGCCTGAGGGCCATTGTACATAGTTTGCAGTTGATAGTGTTAAGTAGTTGTTAAATGTTAGTTAGTTAGTAGTTAGGGTACAACCGGGACTTTGCCCCCAGGTGGGGCACGCCCCGGTCTCCTGGGTTTAAGCCCTACTCTGACTGCAGCAGGCCTATACCTACCTTAAGTGCTTGGGGAAGTCTCACGTTAAGGAGCAGTGCTGGATCTGCAAAAACTTTCTCCCTCCCACCCAAAAGAAATGTGATATCTGCCTCAGGGCTCTCCTGATGGCGTCCGCCCTCTTCCTGGCTTCTGAGCTGTCCAGACAGGTTGCACCAAGCGCCTCTGCCTCCGTGCACAGCCCACTGCCAGCACCTGGTTCCTCCCGGTACCGTTTGCCATTGCCAAAGAAGAAGGCCAAGAAGCGCTCCCCAGCACCAAGCAAGAAGGCCCACGGGTCATCTACCAAGGGGCCCGGGCCTGCCCGCCAGGCTACTCTGGAGCGACGTGATCGGGCCTCCCCAGTTGGAATGCCCAGCCCCCTTAAAGGTCTGCCACTGACTCTTGGGAGCAGTATGGGACCCACACTCCTGCCTGCACCTTCATCAGCCCAGGCTCCCCCGGCGCAGAGAGAGCACAGGTCTCCACCTGCTCCGATGATGACCCTGATGCTTCAGGACCTGGTTATGGCTCCCTGAGGGGGTAAGCCCACCATTAAGACCCCTTAAGGTAGTGGTTCTCAAACTTTTTTTTCATGGATGACTTGAAAATTGCTGAGGGCCTTGGCAGACCACTTAATGATCCTTCCAAATGTTGTTTCTACTGTTAGCTAACTATTGTAAAGCGCTTTGGATAAAAGCACTATATAAAAAAACCCTTAATAATAATTAACATTTTTTTGTTCTACAAATAAAGGCACACAACTCCTATTTTAATATCAGTAGTCTTACCTTTCTAATGTAATAGATGTGCCCTCTCTCCCGCCACCATGGTGGCCCACGAACTGGGGCTGGGAAGGAGGGGGGTCTCGCTCCTGCCACAGAGCTGAGGCTGGAAAAGAGGGCTGTCTTTCCCCGGTAGCCACAGCCCTGGAGCTGGGGAAAGTCGCCTCTTTCTCTGGCCACTCCAGCCCTGCACATCCCAGATTCCCTCCTCCCCCTCTTCTCATCGCACTGCCCCCTCCCACCTACCTCCCTCTGTTCCCCCAAGGCCACCACTTCACCTTGCATGTGCGTCTTCTCCAGGGTCCAGGCACCTAATTAGTGGAGACATGCCTGTGTGGCTCCACTAATTAGGTGGGTGGCCCTTCATTCTCTCGTGTGTGGCTGCCCAGGCACGCACCTTAGAGGGAACTATCCGCGGACCACAGTTTGAGAATCTCTGCTTAAGGGACAGGGGAACAACGCCAGTTGCTGGACAGAAGATGTCCATCTCCACTGCATTGGGAGTCCTGGGGCAGATCCCAATCACATTGTCAGTCGCCCAGGTGGATTTCCAGATCCCCTTGCTGATATTCTCGGGCACAGGGTCGACACTTCCCTTACTATTTGCAGCACCGCTCACTCTCTCAGAGGTCCCGGACTCTCTCCTCTAGCTGTCGGTTCCAATCACCAGCATAGTGGGAATGTTCCCCGTCCTGGCACTGGACTCCCCAGCACTGGTACCGCTCTGCCCGGTAACTGTAGTGTGGAGTTACGCCTGGGCAACAGTCACCAGTAGCCATGACCAGTAAACAAATGCAGGCATCGATGACTCCACTCTCGTTGCTGGAGGGTGGTTCCTCCAGGACGGTGGGCCAGTTCTGCCTATCCCCAAGTTCTCATCGGTGTGACTGAGCAGCACCAATGGCAACATGGCCAGCGGCCAGCGCAGTGGACTTTTTGGAACGTGTGGGGCATACCGGTGTGACGATGCCTCCTTCACAGCACTCCTCAGTGGCCGTGCAGAGCATCATGCGGCGACCTCACCAGACCTGGTACTGGAAGCCCATTCCGAGGTTGGGGCAGAGGAACCTGTGCCCACCCCAAAGCGTCTTTCTCCGATGGTGGTCGAGACCCCAGCACACCCACCAGCAGTCCAGTCTTCCTCATCATCCCCTGATGAGGCGGTCATGGGACCTTCCAGAGATAGCCCACCAGATGACTTTAGGGACCATCAAGCCCTTCTCCGGCACGTGGCCGAGAACTTAGGACTCGAGGTACAGGAGATGGCGGAGCAGGAGGACACCCTCTTCAACGTCCTCTCGGCCTCTACTCCCTTGTCCCTCTACTCCCTTGTGGCAGACCCCCTCTTCTATCCCACCCACCTCGAAACAGGCCAAGAAAAAGTATTTTGTGCCAGCCAAAGGTATTGAATACCTTTATACCCACTCGCCCCCCAGGCTTGCTGGTTGTATCTGCGGCCAACGAAAAAGACAAGCAGGTCCCCACCTCCTCAACTCCCAAAAACAAAGAGGCTAAGAAACTCAGTTTATTTGGGAGAAAAAATTATTTAACTGCCAGCCTGCAATTTCGGGTGGCGAACCATCAGGCCCGGTACAGTTTCTCTGGGATGGTCTCAAAAAGTTCCAGGAGATCCTCCCTCAGGGTTTGGCCCAGGAGTGTGACACTCTTGTGGAGCAGGGTACTGCAGCAGCCAGATATTTCCTGGCTGCAGTGGACTCGGTGGCAAGGGTGGTCGCATTGGCAGTGGTCATGCGATGCAGCTCCTGGCTCCAGATGGCGGGCCTCTCCCAGGAGATCCGGGACCTCCCGTTTGATGGAGTTGGTCTGTTCTCGGATCAAACGGACGTCAGGCTGTACGGTTTGAAGGACACTAGAGCTACCCTTTGCTCATTGGGCATGCACACGCTGCAATCAGCCAGAAAGCTCTTCTGGCCACCGCTGCCGCCAAGACCTAGGCAGCCTCGTCAGGGACCTACAAGGAGAAGGGATGCTAGTTTTAGTCATCATCACCCTTCTTCCTCCCACTCGCCAGCCCAGCCTGGGGCTGCTAAATACTCAAGGGGCCAGAAGCAATCATTTTGTGGATGTGCCCAAGAGCGACATCCCAGTCAGTCGACTGGATCCTAGCCGCCTTTTCCTCAACCGCCTCTCTCCCTACTGCTCAGCCTGGTTGCGGGTTACTAAAACTAAATTTTGATGAAGTTAACTTTTGAAATAATTTGTTTAACAAAATATAAAACTTACCAGAAAAAGAAAAAAAAAATCAACCATTCAGGTTTTTAAGTTTAATTCTGTCATTAAATCACAATTTTTATAGCTTGTACAGATGCTAGTTATATATTCTGGTGGAAGCACTCCAAAAGGAAGCATGTAGAAAATACTTGGTATTTAACCTTTTTGTTGAAATTGGTGATAACTTTAAAAACAGGAAATAGTTCAACTTAGAACATAGTGATAGAGTTTAAAAATGAAAAGTGCAGCTGTGAGATATAAACCTTTAGTTTACTAACTAATGTGTTTGATAAACACTGATTATTCATCTTGATGTTAGAGTTCAGAAACAATTGTCCCTTCAGCTTGCCTTGTGGGAGCATGAAATAAGGAACATATGTGTATTGATTAACAACATGTGAAAGATGAATCATGATTATTGTTTTGGCCTGGTGCACAAGTCAATGCTTGGGGGAGGGGAGTAGCGATTTCCTACCTCCATTACCAGATATCTGTAATCAGTGCAAACAAAGATCTCTGGTTCCCTAGTATTGATGTTGAAGTCGTTGCCTGAGAGGGCTCATTCACACTGTTGTTTGGCCTTTATTGAACAAAGCCTGAATATTGTCATACATTTCAGTATTATTTCTGTAACTTAGGCTCAAAACACAGTAAATATAGCTTTATTTAGCTGACAAAATTGCTGCCAACATAGCTGTTATATTTGAGTGAGTGAGGCAAACAGGATTTGGCTGCATGTTCTTTAATGTGGACTCTCTCTGCTGAGTGGCCATTGGTTCTGCAGTATCAATATATTGCAGTAGAATTACTTGTAAAGATTGGGGGCCTGCCTCTGATCTCACATAATTAGAAATCAGGGGTAACTTGGATGATCTCAGTCAAGTTGTGCAGTGCTCAGCTAGTAGGAGCAAGATCAGAATTGGGTGCTGGGAGTTAAATGTCTTGGTGACACAGGAAGAAGGGCCCCTTAGCAGAGGGAGCATAAGTCAATTACCATGATTTGCAGAACTGTTCTGACAACACTAATGTAATTTCTGATGCTGGTAGGAAGTATCAGATAAAAGAGAAGTAGATGTGTTACTTTCACTTCCACTGACAACATAGAACACCACATGTGCCGAATGAAAAAGGACACAATTATCAGAAAAAGGACTTTTTTCTTTACAGGCTTCTAAAAGGGCACTAACAACAGTGGAGAATAGCAACAACAAACAATAAATAGTTTTTATGTTCCTTTCTAATTAACACATTTGGGACCTGCTCCCATCATAGGTATTGGTAAAAGCCCCATTGACTTCATTGGGAGCAGGATTGGAGCTGAAGACTGCCACGAATGTTTTGTGTAAATAAGTTTTCACCATTGAAATTTCATAAGGGGAGCGATTACAAATTACAGCTGTTGGGGCAAATTGTATATTGTAATTGAACAGAAACACACACACGTTTTACATGATATAATCTGTCCCTCTCAACCAAAGCCATGTTCTTTATATTGAAAGATGGACATTTGAATCAACTGAAATGTCCTAGGGCCCCATCCTGCAAGAGGTTGTGCATACTCAAGGAGCTGAGTTGAGGTCACTCTGTAGAAGACACTTAGAACCCTGAGATTTGAGACCCATAGTTATTCTGATTTAAGGTGTTTCAAAACCATAATCCTAGTAGCCTGTGATTTGGAATCTGTTGAATTTCTTAAGATTCTACAAAGAGGTATATGTGAGTATTCTTTTCAGTGGCTCTTGAAGTTTTACAATTTGAGGGATAGATCTGACAACTGGATCTTTGTGAGGGAAGCCCTGTGACCTGCATGTTTCAAGTTGCCGATATGGTCTTTATCAGATTTTCTGCAAAATTCTGCACTTCCTAACCACATAACATGAGCACCATGTTGTCACTAGGAATAAAAAATTACCTTTTATCAAGTATATAATTATTTGTTATTCTCTCTGTTAAAATTTCAGTTTTGGTTATCCTAGAATCCATTTAAAGTTTATTAGGTTGTATTTCTTTTTAAAAGATGTTTTGACCATTACCTTTTTTTATATGTTGTTTCTCAATCATTGTTCATAGCAATGTCTAGACCAAAGGAATTTTATAGAAAAAAGCTCCAAGGAATGGAGGCTTACTTTTTAGCAAAGGTCAGAACAAATTAAAAGCTCACATAAGTTCAACAAATGTTAGTGGTTAATTAACTAAGAACATATAACCCTGAGGTCATAACATTAGTATTTATAGTTTTAAGTAAGATTCTCTAAACAAGTCTTCTTAATTGTAAGCTAATTATATAGCACAACTGCTTAGTGGCTTAAATAAAAGGGACTGTTTCCTGGTAAAGCATTTTATTGAATTCACGTGTATAAGCGTTTGGAGGACTGGGGCCTAAATTTGCTGTGATCAGTTTATGCCTTTTAACTTATAAAATGCATGGCTTTAAAAATTCTATTTTTCTTGTTTAACAATTTAAGTGTCTTCTATAAACTTGAGGCCAAATTCTGCTTACCTTAACCATGCAGTTATTAGTCCCACTCACTGTTCATTTATAGGATAGGTTGGATTTGGCCCATGATCATACTTGGTTTTAGTAGCTGTTGTTTTAATTAGTGTCTGCAGTATGTTAACTTATGCTCATTATGTATATTTTAATATGTTTAGAAAATATTCTAAAATATATTATTTTAGAATATAAAAGTTAAAGGCTCTAGTCCAACCTCCATTGAAGTAAATGGAATACTCCTGTTGATTGTAATGGGCTTTGGATCAGGCCTATGGAACTTGATGGATCTCCCTTTCTCTCTCTCAGAAAACTGTCAGCTTTAGGATACAAAGGAAATTTAGACTACCAGGGGCTTAATATTATTTCCTTTTGTGCATGCATAATGTCAGTGAACTTCTTTTGAGTAAAGGTAGCAGAATTTACATCAAAAAATTTCTCTCTCTCTCTCTCATGTATATCTATAATATTTATACAGAGAGTCAGAATATGATGTAAATATATAGATAATGTGTTATTGTGTGTCTTTTATAATAATAACTGAGATTTTCATATGGCATTAGAGCCGGGGGGGGGCGGGGGGGCAACTTTTTGGCCTGAGGGCCACATCTGGGTATGGAAATTATATGGTGGGCCATGAATGCTCATAAAATTAGGGGTTGGGGTGCGGGAGAGGGTGAGGGCTCCGGCTGGGAGTATGGGCTCTGGGGGGTGCCAGAAAAGAGGAGTTCAGAGTGCGGGGGAAGGGGGACGATGACTCCGGGCTGGGGTAGGGGTTTGGGATGCGGGGGGGAGGGGGTTTCCGGCTGGGGGGTGTGGTCTCTGGGGTGGGACTGGGGATGAGGAGTTTGGGGTGCAGGAAGGTGCTCCAGGCTGGGACCGAGGGGTTTGGAGGGTGGGAGGGGGATCAGGGCTGGGGCAGGGGGTTGGGGCACAGGAGGAGGTCAGGGGTGCAGGCTCCGGGCGGCACTTACCTCAAGCAGCTCCTGGAAGCAGCAGCATGTCCGCCCTCTGGCTTTTACATGGAGGTGCAGCCAGGCAGCTCTGCGTGCTGACCCGTCTGCAGGCACTGCCCCAGCAGCTCCCATTGGCTATGGTTCCCGGCCAATGGGAGTTGCGAGGGTGGCTCTTGGTTTGGGGGCAGTGTGCTGAGCCCCCGGCTGCCCCTATGCATAGGAGCCAGAGGAGGGATACACCGCTGCTTCCGGAAGCCACCCGGGGCCATGGCACATGCGGAGCTGGGAAAGCCCCAGATCTCCCTCCCCAGCAGGAGTTCAAGGACCAGATTAAAACATCTGATGGGCCGGATGTGGCCCGCAGGCCATAGTTTGCCCACCCCTGCATTAGAGGTACAGTGAATGAGTCACAATACGAGAACTGTATCAGGCAAGACTACCGAAAAGATCATTTGCCTTCTTCCTATTTGTGAAACTTGGTATGTTTATAGCTAAACTAAATCAAAGCTAAACAAATAAAAAGCCGTCTAGGAAAGGAAGTGAGATTACAAGTTGTGCTTCTGACAGCACGAAAAAGATCTGCCTAGTTTTGATCTGTCTGTTAAGTAGCACAGTAGAAGCTCAGAGTTACGAACACCTTGGGAATGGAGGTTGTTTGTACCTCTGAAATGTTCATAACTCTGAACAAAATGTTATGGTTGTTCTTTCAAAAGTTTACATTGACTGAATACAACTTTGAAACTTTGTCATGCAGAAGGAAAATGCTGCTTTTAACCATCTTAATTTGAATAAACAAGCGCAGAAACAGTTTTCTTACCTTGTCAAATCTTTTTTTAAACTTTCCCTTTATTTTTTTTAGTAGTTTACATTTAACACAGTACTGTACTGAATTTGCCTTTTTTTGGCAGGGGTGGCTCTGCTGCTGACTGGTCAGTTCATAACTCCGGCGTTTGTAACTCTGAGCTTCTACTGTAGTTACATCTCTTTAAAAGATAGCTTCACGCATTCATAGTTTTTCTCCCCTGTACCTGTAGTTTGACTGTTAAGATTTAGTGAGACATGCTGCATGTTTCCACACATTTTTAACAATCCCTTTAAAACATCTTTTGTGTTGTGGATACCTGTTCACTTAAAACTGTATGAGTAGGGCCCTACCAAATTTACAGCGACGAAAAAAGTGTCACAGACCATGAAATCTGGTCTTTGGTGTGCTTTTACCTATACTATACAGAGTTCATGGGACCAGTGTTTCTCAAATTGGGGGTTCTGACCCAAAATGAAGTTGCAAGGTTATTTTAGGCGACTTACGGTATTGCCACCCTTACTTCTGCACTGCCTTCAGAACTGGGTGGCTGGAGAGGGGTGGCTGTTGGCCGGGTGCCCAGCTCTGAAGGCAGCACCCCGCCAGCAGCAGCGCAGAAGTAAGAGTGGCAATACCATACCATGCCATCCTTATTTCTGCGCTGCTGCTGGCAACGACGCTGCCTTCAGAGCTGGGCGGCTGGAGAGTGGCGACCGCTGACTGAGGTCCCAGCTCTGCAGGCAGCAGCACAGAAGTAAGTGTGGCAATACTATACCATGCCATCCTTATTTCTGTGCTGCTGCTGCGGATGCTCTGCCTTCAGAGCTGGGCTCCTGGCCAGCAGCCGCCACTCTCCAGCTGCCCAGTTCTGCAGGCAGTACCGTCGCCAGCAGCAGCACAGAAGTAAGGGTAGCAGTACTGCAACCCCCCCTACAATAACCTTGTGGCACCCCTACAACTGCTTTTTGGGTCAGGACTCCTACAATCACAACACTGGGAAATTTCAGATTTAAATAGCTGAAATCATTAAATTTATTATTTTTAAAATCCTATGACCATGAAATTGACCAAAATGGACCATGAATTTGGTAGGGCCCTGTGTATGAGAACAGCACATTGCACATCAGCCACTGAACAGATTTTGGTCACTGCTATCCTAGGCTAATTGAAATCTATATATAGAAGTGAAAAGTTCTCTAAGCCTTTACTAACCCCCTGAGTCACGCAGCCCCATATGTAGTTAGTAGAAAGTATGTTTGTTAATTGAGGACTCTATCAAAGCAGTAAGAAAACATAAAAAGGCCCTACTGGGTCAGACCAAAGGTCCATCTAGCCCAGTATCCTGTCTTCCAACAGTGGCCAATGCCAGGTGCTTCAGAGGGAATGACTAGAACAGGTAATCATCAGGTGATCCATCCCCTGTCGCTCATTCCCAACTCCTGACAAACAGAGGCTAGGGACACCATCCTTGCCCATCCTGCCTAATAGCCATTGATGGACCTATCCTCCATGAACTTATCTAGAGCTGCCTCTTCTGTAGGACTGAGCACAGTAAGGTGCTGTTACATTCAGGAAATTCACACTGGTATAACATCACACTAGTGCCATCCCCTAATGTTGAAGTTCTGCACCAGTGAAAGAGTGGTAACACGGTGAAGTAAACTGTCTCGGTATATGTCCTACTTTGGCTGATGCAGCATGTCGGCATTAGAAGTTCACACCTGTGTAACTACATTGAGGTAGTTACACCAGTGAGAATTTCCTTAATGTAGACAGAGCCTAAGAGGTGTTCACATTTAGAGGGCTTGTGGGCATTTCTAATAAAGTGTTGGTGGGGATGGGAGGGAGGGAAGGAAAGCTGATCTTAACCTTTGCATTTTCAAATTAGAGTGCTGGAACATGTTTCTTTTTTTTTTTTTAAGTATTTATAAAATTGTAATGTAATCCTGGAATTCAAAAGTTTAACGCCAGCTTTGGAAAAATAAAATGCAAAAATGTAGAACAGGTCAGTCCTTTGAAGTGGATCTATGCTGGGCTGACTCCTGGTTTCATTTCCCCTGGAGTTACTGCTCTGGAACATTGAAATTACTGGACCAGATCAGCTCAGCGACCTGTCTCTGACATTGGCTAGTACCAGATGCTTCACCAAAAGGGACAAGACTCTTTAGTAGACAATTAGCTACCATGGGGGAAGTTTCTTCCTAATTCCTGCCAGCTACTGATTGTCTTGCGCCCTGCATCATGAGGACTTACAGCTTTTCTGTTTTGTTAATATCCTATCTAATGTAAATGTGGCTAGTCTTGTTATCCACATAGTGGTCTAATCCCTTTTTTGAAACTTTTAGTGATATTTTGTAGCAGTGTTCCAGAGGTTGAGTACATGTGGTGTGAAAAAGTATGCTATTTAAGTTTAAATTTGTTGACTTTGAGTTTCCTTGAATATCCTCTTGTTCTTGTATTATGAGAAAGAATAAACAGGAGCATCTGGGTTACCTCCTCTAAACCATCCATTACTTTTTATAACTCTGTCATATCTCCTCTCTAATCTAAATGGTCTCAATCTGTTGAATCTCTACTTTAATGGAAGTCTTTCCGTTGCTCTAAATGTTTTTGTACCCGATCTCTGGACATGGTCTGTTTGTGCAAAATCTTTGTAAAAAAAAAAAAAAAGGGGTGACCACCAGGTGAGGTTGTGCCATCTATTTGTAATATGTGTTTAGTTCTGGTCATCCTTTCTTTACAAAGATTTAGCAAAAATTGACATGCATTATATTTTCAGCACATTGTTTGCTTTTTTTGACTGCTGCTGCACACTGAGTGAGCAGAAGTTTCCACGGTGCAGTTCACAGCAGTCCATGCGCCTTTTCCCCGAGTGCTTACAGTTAAGTTAGAACCCAACAATGTGTATGAGTATTTCACTTCATACCTTTCATTATGCTTTACTTTGCAGTTGTCAACTTTGTGCTGCAGGCTCACCTAGCTTTTCTAGGTCCCTCAGACGTTCCTCAGTCTTCACTAACGTACATAATTTTGACAGGTTTCAGAGTAACTGCCGTGTTAGTCTGTATTCGCAAAAAGAAAAGGAGTACTTGTGGCACCTTAGAGACTAACCAATTTATTCCACAATTCCACTAACCGTGGAAACTGCAGCAGGACAGTGAGGTGGGAGGAGGTATTGTTTCATATTCTCTGTGTATATATAAAGTCTGCTGCAGTTTCCACGGTATGCATCCGATGAAGTGAGCTGTAGCTCACGAAAGCTCATGCTCAAATAAATTGGTTAGTCTCTAAGGTGCCACAAGTAGATAATTTTATGTCATCTGGAAATGTTGCCACTTCTCGGGTCACACCCTCCCTTTTCCAGATTCTTTGTAACTGAATTAACAATACCAGTCTTCTTACATATCCTTGGGTTGCCCCTCTATTGATCTTTTGCCATATTGAAACCTGACCATTTATTCCTGCTCTTCGTTTTCTGTTTCGATTTAGCATGTTTCTCATCCCTGACAGTACTTTACTTCTCACCCTATGAATACTTAGTTTCCTTAATAGCTTCTTATGAAAAAGTTTTGAAAGACTTTTGGAGAGTTCATATAGAGCATAACAACCAAGTTCTCCTTTAGTCACTATTTTGTTGACACGCATTAAGAATTAATACGAGAATAGAAAAGTTGTGCTGGTTTGTCCTTTCCACGTCATGGTCAACTAAATGTTTTATTATTCTAATTGTAACTGTTATTTCAGCCAGTTTTATTGGTATTTGAAAGAAGGCATGATGTCTGTAATTCCCAGCACCACCCAGATACTTTTTTCAAAGATAGCTACAATTTTACTACCTTCCAATCCTCTGATATGGGAAGTCATTTTAATGTGAGATTGGATAGTTTTGTTAGCAGCTCTGTTGCTTCATTCTTAAATTCTTTTAGAACTTTGGAATAGATGTCATCTTGTTCTGAAGGCTTATTGCTCTTTAATTTATCAACTTGTTTGGACATCTCAGTTTTTGACAGTGCCTCATCTTTATTGGTGGTAGTGATTAGAGTATCTTTTATATTACACTGCCGTTTTCCTTTAAGTATCAAATCACTATTTCCTGCTTGTCTGGTTTTAAAAACTGTATCATAGTTGTACCTTCTGAAGCTTAAGTGTTTTAAGTAGCTCTCATACCTATATAGTATTGTGTGGAGCCATGGGGTAGCATCTGTTGAATATGAAAATTTCTTTTCTCACAACTTTGAGGTTTTCTCCCCCGTTTGTTTTAGTATCTGTCACTAACTCTGGAATGTTTATTGCTTACATTACAAAAATGTGCCTGCAATACCAGTGGTTGTATATGAAATTGAGGTCTGTAATGTAAATTTTGATCCTTTAATGTATATTCTTTCATGATTTTCTTCATTTGGTGGATGACGGTGCTGGTCTGCTTGGGAAAACCAAGGGAATTTTTTTTTTAAGATTAGAGGTTGACTAGAAAGGTGGTGTTTCTCTTTCAAATGGAGAATTTTACATCTTATCTGTTCAATTTGATCTGTTAAGTGAGAGTTGCAGAGCTGTTGTGAATATAAGAGCTGTTAGTATGTATATTTTAAAGAACTATTTATTTTTAGAGCCATTGGTTTGTTCAAAATGGTAAGATATTTAAGAAAGTTGCTTTGTGTGGTACACAGCGAGGAAATATTCTGTTCATTCCTGTGAGTTGTCAATTGTAATTGGAATTGTGCCAGTTGTGGCTTTGTTTTTCCCTGCATCTTTTTTGGTTTGTTTCCTGGATTTCATTTGATGTTGCTGGTAAATTTTGAAGTGTTCCATAAAACTCCGATGATAACCTCAAGATAACGATGTGTTTTTTGTGCTGCTCATTCTTGTTAAACACAGCAGAGCTGTTGCATTTAACTTGGGAGCTGCAGTTAAGGTGAATGCATATAAAGGGTGAGTGTTGAATCATCATCAACCAAAGTGACCATTCAGGGATCAGGGCTTCCTTGTAGTAGGGATGCAAAATGTAAACCAGTTAACTAGTAAGCATTAGTCTTATTGGTTTACCCGCTTTAACCATTAATCCCTGGGCTGGCCGGCTGGCCCCAATGGCCCTGTGCGCGGCCGGCCACAGCTGCAACGGCTGGTGCAATCGGCCACAGCCGCAACGGCTGGCTGGCCCTTTAATCAGTTAACCATTTAAACAAAATATTTTTAATCATTTAAACTTTTAACTTTTAAAATGGTATTTACAACCCTACATTGTACTAAGGGTCATATAAACACAATAAAGACAAACCTTGACCCAAAGAGTTCACAAGGGAGGATTATGACAAATGCAAAATGTGGATGAAATAGGTAAAAGGAGGAGGTGGGAAGCCACATTAATAGCAAAATGAATATGTTGAGCATAATGTATTCTCAGTTTACCACCTGCCTAATGAGTTTTATTACAACTGTAAGTGAGAATATAAATCAATAGGCCAAGTATATGAATAAATGAGAGTTAGTAAGATTGCAAATAGGGAGTTTAAAAGCCTATTAAATAGTGTATCGTATCCTCAATTCTGTTAGCTCAGATTATTAGCTATAAATTACAGGTTGTAAGGGACTGATCACTCTAGAGAAATAGGAACCTAAAATATGGATTTTTTTTTTTTTTTAGCAGTTCATTAATGCTGCCTGGTTGAAAACATTTGAGTGAATTGTTCTATATCTCAGAGTTCGATTGAGGCAACCAATTGGCTCACAACACAATGCCCAGCAGTGATGGAAAAGAGACATTTTAGCCAAGAAAACGGAGGGCAGGGGCAAAACCTTGCTTTTTTCCCCAAAGGTACAATAGGGTCTTAAATACGACCCTGAGAAGATAGGACTTTACTTTTAACGGTCTCATCCACAAGCCACACAGCCAATTGCATGGTTAGAGTTGGTCAGCTGATGAAGAATCATGCATGGTGTGATTTGATGATGTGTGTCCAAGGAGTCTAGGTATTTCAAACATATGCTTACAGGTCTTAGCCATCTCCTGTTGCTTTAGGCATTGTTAGCAGTGCATCTACTGTTACTAGATAATCCTTCTACAATGTGAAAAAATGAGGTAATTTCTGGGAAGAACAAATGAAAGCAACAGGTGTTTCAGGAATAAATTCCCACATAATCTAAAGCCACTTGTAACAAACAAGACACCTGATCGTAATAATTGAGTTACAGGACTGAGTTAATTTGTTGTGTAACCCCATAGGAGAGAGTGGGTAAATTTTACCATAAAATAGAAAACAATACATTGATTTATTTTTCCTCAATTATTAGATCAATATTAGAGCTGTAAGCTTTGAAAAAACCCTCCAGGCAAGTTTTGAAAAAGGCAAATACGAAATAATAAACTGTACTGAATTCATTTTAGTTATTTCCTTGTTCATTCAGCAGTATCATCAATGATAATAGCACTGCTCTGAGAAAAGTGTCAGGCAATTAACTGCACCTTTTTTGTGTAGGCCACACCTATTTAGATAACTGTAAACCAAACTTGTTCCACTAGCTTCTTTGCAATACAAAGGTGAGTTTCTTAAATGTTTGTTGAGAATCTGTAAGATCTTTCCCTATCCCTGAACCAGATTATACCATATTAAAATAAGTCAAATTTTTGTGCTGTTTGACAGTGCTGCTTTAATTTTGCATGCAAGCCAAATGCTTAAAGACACTGATAACATACTACTGCAGATGTATGATCATGAATATATGATATATTGTAGATATAATTTATAAATACATCTGTATACACAGGTGTGTATGTCCATATAGACTTCCTATAGATACCATAGAGCCTGCTTCTCCACTGCTTTGCACCTTTTGCAGTCATTTACACCTGCACAGAGATAATCATATAATGTAACAATGTTGATGTATTATATTGCAACTCAATTTTGTAATCTTGCATTAAATACCTACTGTGACATATATGATAACACATGGAAATCAGTGGCAAAACTCTTGTTGTCTTTAGCAATAATAGGATCAGGCTCCATAACTTTGATCCTTTACTCAGTTGTTTTGTAGGGATACTTTAAATGTATATTTGAATTTAGATAGATCTCATTTATCCCATAAAATGTAATACAACTCTAAAATATCCAGAGACAAATGTAACAATCATTTGTACTACTTGTGGGAAAAACATTAATATTTGAAAGTAAAAGCTGCTTTTTAGCTGCCACATCTAAAGCCAGAGTGCAACATACTAGGCAAAAAGGCAGTGAACTTGAAGGCAAATCTGTACAATTGTTAACTCGATAATTAAAGCAGCAATTTGCTGAAGGAATAGTTCCTGTGTTAGGAATACAGATGGCTAACTGGTAACATAGCCTAAAGGCAATTATTAAGTCTTAAAACATTTTAATGAACAATTATAGGTGTCTCAAGCATAAAAGTAAACATGATTTCTGTCAAAATATAACACTCTGAAACAATGAGAAACTGTAGATTTTTGCATTTTAAAAATTGGTATCTAATGTACTTTACTGGATATTTAAAACTTGTTCCTCTAGTAGAAAAGTTTTAGGATACAAAACCTGTTCCAACTGGAGTTGCTCCAGTTGGCAATCTTGCTAACTGTTTGTTGATTTTAGCCAACCAACCAATAAAGAACAGAGAATTTAAATGATATTTCTGTGCTGTTTTTCTTGTCGAATAAGAGTGTATGCTCTTCTTGGCAAAGACTGCCTCTTAATATGTGTTTGTACAGAGCATAGCCTGGTGGACCCTCAATATTGATTGGGGTCTCTAGCTGTTACTGTAATATAAACAGAAAATGAAAACAATAAATCACTCTTAAATTTGTAAAGCACTTACAAGTATGAAATGTAGGATTGGAAGAGACCTTGAGAGGTCATCTGGTCCATCCCCTTGTGCTGAGGCAGGACCAAGTATACCTAGACCATCCCAAGTGTTTATCTAACCTGTTGTTAGAAACCTCCCAATGACAGAGATTCCACATCCTCACTGGGTAACCTTTTCCAGTGCTTAACTATCCTTATAGCTAGAAGTTTTTTCCTAATATCTAACCTAAATCTTCCTTGCTGCAGATTAATCTGCTCGCTCCTTGTCCTACCTTCAGTGGACACAGGGTTGTGAACAAGGAGGGGCAAATGAGCACCCCCCCCCCCAGTAATTGTCAGGGGCACAGAACTCCTCCCAGCCCTAGGGCCATGGGGAGTGAGCTACTCCCAGGGCCTCTTGGTATCCTGTTACACCTGTTCTTTGGTTACGCTTTGATCTCTCTAGGTATGACTTCAGCACCTTTCATAAGCACTGAATAGAATTAAACATTTTAAAAAGGCAGTCTGATTTATCTGCAGGCAAATTCCGAACATGCTGAAAACTTGGCCATATATGCCTGATGGTCAAGCAAATGGACAGAATCCATCTCGTCCTTCATGCACTTACTCACCATCAGTTGATTAGCACAATGGGGAATTTCTCTTTTGTGGATTCTTCCAGCTCCACAATGAATTCTCTTGGCATTTCCTCCTGGTTTTGATTTCTGTCCTGGAAGTTGCTTTCACTAAGAAAACATAACTAAGGTGCCATGATCACTCTTCTGTGCAACTGCCCTGGTGTTCTTCTGTATTTCCCTTTATATTTAGGAATGACTTTTTTTTTTTCTTTTTAGTTGTTCAGGCTTTCTTGTCATTAGGTCTGAGGAATTGGGCTCGGCCTCAGAAGAGACTGGCATTTTCTTGCACCTGTACATTTGTTTGACAGCTTGTAGCTTAGTGGTTTTGAGCCTTATTAGATGCTGCTTTCAGTCACACTTTATTTCTTCTCTAAAGATAAGTTTGAGTCACTTTTTGATTTTCCAATCCCTTGGCTAATGGAGTATTTCTGTACAGATCCAGTCAGTTCAGAATAATGGATTTGGGGACAACAGTACCTTCCAAAACAATTTTTTTTTTTTTTATTATTCAGATACGCTGATCAGGTTGTCCTCCTTAGAAACTGTAGATTTTTCCTTGGTGCTGAAATTTGTTTCTTTGTGTTTTGATGCCTTTGTGTATTTGAAAGCTACTGGTAGGAGAGAATATAGAATTTCAGGAATGCTGCAATTTGTTCTTGCATTGGTTGTGTTCACATTGCCTGCCTGACAGTTGAAGACAATGTAACTCACCGTGGATTTCCATGGGAGACTTTTCTTTTTGTGTGTGATGCCAAATCGAAACACCTAAAATTAAAATGTTTGTGTAAACTCAAAGCAGTCATTTTTTTTTCACTATATTTTTCTGTTGTTTCTCTGTAGGTGCTGCCACCAATCAGCAAAAACAGTGGAATGCTTAATGTCACCTTTAAATATGACAGTAAGTTAATCACCTACAACAGATAAAAATCTCAACTTCTCTCAAAAACAAAAAGCCCAACTCTTACTCTTTTATAGCAACATGACTTTTAAAAAAAATTTTCTCACAATTCTTGTGAGTTTGTGAACTGTAGGTTTATGTAAACAAAGATGATTGAAAAATACTTTAAAAGCCCAAATCTCACTCTTCTATAGCAACATGACTTTTAAAAAAAATAATTCTCACAATTCTTGTAGGTTTGTGAACCGTAGGTTTGTGTAAACAAAGATGATTGAAAAATGCTTTTGATGAGATATTTTTACTAAATTATAATAATTAATAATAAAAACACATTTCTACTGTCTGTTATCCATTCTGAGCCCATCCAATGTCTCTGTCATTCAAAAGTAAACCTCCATACAGGAGGCAGCAGCTGCCAAAAATAGGCAGTCACTTCATCCATGCTTACCAAAATTTAAGCCATGTAAAGCAGGATTCCATTATGCCAAGTTTTACATTGCTTAATTTTTCTTTGGTCTCTTTAAAAGGAAGATATATTTACACTCTAAAATTAGCTAGTGGTGATTTTAAAAGTAAATTGTCTGTAAGGTTTATATGGTTTTAGTAGTTTTTCCTTACATATACTAGTAATAAGAATGTAGATTTATTTAATACTGAAAAAGTTTAAAAATCTAGTATAGTTTGTACCCTTTGTGTGTTTCATTGACTTAAGAACATAAGAACGGCCCTACTGGGTCAGACCAAAGGACATCTAGCCCAGTATCCTGTCTCCCGACAGTGGCAAAAGCCAGGTGCCCCAGGGGGAATGAACAGAACAGGTAATCATCAAGTGATCCATCCTCTGTCGCCCATTCCCAGCTTCTAAATTCATAAGAAAAAATGTGTTTGTTTTTAAGTTTGTAAAAGCTTGTTTTTCTGAAATCTAAATTTTGAGTGTAAATGGAGTTGAGTTCCTTTAAGTAGAAAATAAATTTAATTTGTCCTCATGTAAAGGGAATATACTAGAAATAGGTTTCATTCCAATGATTAATGTTAAATATCTGAGTTTTAGTTTGTTCTCTCATGAACTATAATCTGATTTGCATCTCTTGGCTCAGGATATGCTAACACATACTCAGGTATCTGTTGGGTATACCAGGGCCATATCTGCATTGGGACTTTACCCTGTTTTGGCAGTCAGTGGCCCACCACCAGTATAGCTGCACCAGTGTAAACTTAATGCGTAGACTAGGAAAGCCCCGATTTTGCAGCAGTGGAGCTAAAATAAACAGCATCAGTGCAAATAACAACTTTCTTTGTCTACATTTGGAGTGTGCACCTTTACAACTACATCACTGACTGGTTGCTGGAGTTGGAGTCAAGTCCTTATGTATTAAAACCTAGTACGCTTACTGGAAACACTGAAGGAAATCCTTTTGTTTCATTCTGATATATCTTCGTTTATCCTTGGTCACAATTTCATATGAGCCCTCTGTTTATATGATAATTTCTGAAATCTAAATCCTTTATTGTGAATTCCTATTCTATGTCTAACCTCACATTAGCATTTAAAGAAAGCCAGCATAATTTATGCCTATCAGATCCTACATGGAATAAATGGTCACTAGAAGAGGGTAATCATTTCTTACCTGAATAAAGAAAAGCAGGAAATAGCAATCAGAGCAGTGATACCCACTTGTAGGTTCACACAGTGCAGCCTGTTTACATCCTAATAACTGTCATGTTTTTTACCATTAATTCTTGCATCAGGATCTGAGGTTAACCAATGACAAATGTTAATTTAAAATGCTGCTCCAAACTCCCTGACTAAGGGGGTTATTTAAGTTTGGCAGTACTGCAAGGAGGTCCCCTATACCAAGGCTTAAGATTTTACATAATACAGAAACATATACTGATAAAGAAGAGCCAAGAGAGAGAATAATTTGGCTACCTAGCTCTGATTTAAAAGGCATTTATTTTGTTGCATAGCCTGCCCATGAGGTAAGACACTACATAGTAGGGGTTAAATAATTTGTTCAAAGTGAGAAAATAAATGTTTATCCAGTTTCGTATTTAACTTGGATTTAACAGAAAAAATGCCTCCCTGTAAAGCCTGCAAATTGTTCACTGCTGTGTTCTTTTTAAACATTTTAAATCAGGAACTCGCATTCAACCCTAAGACATTTTGTGCTATATTGCATTTTGGCAAATTGTTATTTCAGCATAGCATTTTAGTAACTAGGATCCAAAATCTTAGGTAAGGCTGTTAATTGGATCCAGAACTTGCAAGAAGCTGTTCCTCCAAACTTTCCATTGAAAGAGAGATTTCTATTCTCCTAAGAGGAAATTCATGCTGTCATTTGGTTGACTTTTAGCAACAAATTCCACTTACAATAACTGAGGACTAATTGCTTAATTTTCATAAAACTTAATACAGTACAGAATATATTGTTCTTAATTATGCAACAATTACCTAAAGGAGCCACACAGCTCACCCTTGTCATTCATGGTAGAAAGCCCACTTCAGAGATTCAGTTTGTGTGATTAATAATTTTTCATTTGTAGTTTTCAAGGGAGTGTATTTGATTTAAATTCTTATTTTCTGCATTGGCTTGATCATATCAGTCAACTTCATTTGCAAGCATAGTATAGTCGAGTACCTAGAATCAAATTTTGAATAATTGATTATTGTACTGATATTACTGTGGTACAACTTGCTGAGCTGTTTGGACAACATGGACTAGGTCCAAGGACATATTCACAGCTAGTGAAAATAGTTGTAGTTAATGGCGTCTAGAATCGATGATTCGCAGTCTGTGTGCTTGTGATATTTTAGGAGAATATGTAGAGGGGACAAGGAAGAAGATTTGAAAAAGATTTAAAAAACCAAAAACCTTTTCTTCTGTTTTTGCTGTACTGGAGAGTAAAGAATTTTGCTTCCCTTTGGAAACTGCAGCCTCCATTGTAGGTGTCCTGCCCTCTGGAGCCATCCGGTTCACCTGTAGTACATGTGGTATTATTACCAGATGAACAAAATATTTGGTGTGTTAAGGAATCACTCAGGTGTGATTTATTTTGTGGTTAACTACCAGTGTTATAGAATCTCATTTTGTGAAATTAAGCTGTTTTCTGTCTCTGTCTCTCTTCATCTGAGGTGATGGGAGCAAAGCCCACTAAGTCATCTGTAAGCCTGATAGCTGGATAATTGAGAAGTAGTGGGATTGATATTAATAATTGCACGTAAAAACAGTAAAGAAAATTAAATGCTTTATGAAAATCAGAATGCTTTATGAAAATTAACAAATTAAAGTTTGATCTCCTGGAATGGTTTAGGAGTACATTCACCCAAACAGGGATTACAGTGCCCACATTGTTTTTAGTTATCCTGGCACTAAAGCCCCATTGTAGACTTAATGTGCTGTAGATATAATAATACAATAATTGAGGTATTTGAAGTACCTAGTTTTAAGTTTGTTTATTTTTCAAAAAATGTTAAGGAATAAACTAAATCTTGATCACTTTACTCACATGAATAGCATTATTGGCACTAGTAGCATAAACAAGGCTTTCCAGATTTTGTCCTGTGTCAGTTTGTGAATTATTTGGTCCTGCACAAGACAATTTGTATTGTGACAGGGTTGGGCCAGATGGCTACAGGAGAGTAATAGAAGGCAGATATATTAGCCCCAGGTTAAGTAGGTCCCTTTTCCCTGGGTAAGATAACAGGGAAGGTTCCAGAACAATCAGGAACCTTCTGGAGACAATTAAGACAGACAGGCTGATTAGAACACCTGGAGCCAATCAAGAAGCTGCTAGAATCAATTAAGGCAGGTTAATCAGGGCATCTGGGTTTAAAAAGGACCTCACTTCAGTTTGTGGTGCGCGTGTGAGGAGCGGGGAGCCAGAGGCGCTAGGAGCTGAGAGTGAGAACGCATACTGTTGGAGGACTGAGGAGTACAAGCATTATCAGAGACCAGGAGGAAGGTCCTATGGTGAGAATAAAGAAGGTGTTGGGAGGAGGCCATGGGGAAGTGGCCCAGGGAGTTGTAGCTGTTGCACAGCTGTTTCAGGAGGCACTCTAGACAGCTACATTCCACAGGGCCCTGGGCTGGAACCCGGAGTAGAGGGCGGGCCCAGGTTCCCCCCAAACCTCTTAGTTGCTGGTCAGACACAGGAGGAGTTGACCTGGACTGTGGGTTCATGAAAACAGCCAAACTGAGGGCTGCCGTGAAGCTCCAAGGGGAGCAAATCCACCAATAAGCGCAAGACCCACCAAGGTAGAGGAGGAACTTTGTCACAGTATGTTTTATTTAAGTGATTTGTTTCTCGATATTTTTAGATTGCACTCCTTATTTGAATTCAGTGGGAAAACACATGATTGGAGATGTGCAAAATATAACAGTCAGCCAGTATGCGTGTTCTGAACAAGTTGCAGTGACAATACTTTGGACAGCAAATCTACTTGGTAAGTATTAGACAACAAAACAGTTTAAATCGTCATCTCTTTTGTAACAGTCTCTCCGTGATCATATTACTTTAAAATAACTTGTCTTTTCCTCTCATGCTAATTAAGGCCTGATCAAAGTAACTTAGTTATACACAGAAGCGTATATTTTATTGGAATCTGTATTCAGCAAACAAAAAGGCTACAATTTTATTTTTTTAAATATTGTAATATTATTTATTGTTAGATTCCAATAAAATGTATGCTTCTGTGTATAACTAAGTTACTTTGATAAGGCCTTAATTAATATGAGAGGAAAAGACAAGTCCCCTCTCCCAGCCCTGGCTCCAGGGGTTCGGGGGTCATGAACAGGGGAAAGGAGGGGCACAAGGTAAAAGTTTGGGGACCACTGCTTTACATAAAGGGAAAACAAATATTCAACTTTCCAAGAGATTGGTTGTTTTTAAATTGCACATGTTCAAGAATCCAAGTTTAAGTGTTCTGAATGCTTTGTACTCAGTTTGCAAAATCTTTATCCGTAATGAGGAGTGCATTTCTTTTAAAAGAAAAGAGTGTTAAGTGGCTGAGATATCAATAAGAAAAGGAGTACTAGTGGCACCTTAGAGACTAACAAATTTTTTTGAGCATAAGCTTTCGTGAGCTACAGCTCACTTCATCAATGTTTGAACTGCAGCATTGCAAATGTGGAGTAACTACTGTCCTAACATTTTGACAGAACTGGTCTACACTGGAAACTCAAGTCAGCTTAACTATGTCACTCGTGGGTGTGAAAAAACCACACCTCTGAGTGGTATAGTTAAGCTGACCAGTGTAGACAGCGCTAGGTCAACAGAAGAATTTTTCTGTCCATCTAGCTACTACCTTTCAGGAAGGTGGATTACCTATGGTAATGGGAGAACCCCTCACATTGCCATAGGTGGTGTCTACACTGAAGTCCTGCAGGAGTGAAGCTGTGCCACTGTGGCATTTCAAGTGTAGACAAACCCATATATATTCATATTAGCACTGCAGCAATTCAATATATGGACTAAACAAAATACCAAATATCTATTTACACTACAGAACTAAATTACAGCAAAAGGATCTGTAGTTCATTTTTTTCTGTATAAAATCTATAAATACTTATTTATGTTATTACTCCAATCTGCATTTAGGGTCTAGTCCTCAAGTAGATAAGCAGCTTCAGCTCTAAATATTTTAATTATGAGAAATAAATTTCTTCTAGTAGTGACAATATGAGGCAGTATAAACTATAAATGCAAAGAAATTCAAAGTTGAGACTCTGATGGAAGAGCAGAAGGATAATAAGTGAAGAAACCATTTTCTGTCTTAATTTCAAATTTTTCTTTGTGTATAAACAACCTTCATATTTTTTAAACTATAATTGTTTAAAAGGTGTAGAATGATTTTTAATGCTATGTTTTGTGTGTAAAGGAGTGGTCCCCCAAACTTTTTACCTCGTGCCCTTCCTTTCCCCTGTTCATGACCCCCGAACCCCTGGAGCCAGTACCACACTGAATGATTATAATGCTTAAGTCCCCTGAAAACGTTCTAGAAAGAGAAGAAAAATTACCTGGAGCTTCTCTGTCACATTTGGTCCATTTGTAAATAATGTGTGCATAATCACATCTGATAACAGCTAAATTTGTAACAGAAAATAGTGAATAAATTTGTTATTGGATATTAAGAGAGAATGTGAAAATGATACCTAATGCTTTCAGTAGCATAGTGTTAGTGAATTTGGTAATCTGCAGCTGCCGATTGGATAAATCAAATCTCCAGGGGATTCAAAACTTGTTATTCTCTCCTGTAATGATCAGATGTTAATCCTTTTGAAAGTATCAGTACAGAACTGCAGTTGAAGGGTCTCAGGTGATAGGGAGACCAGACACTTTTCTCTTTCATGGTCTGCATGTTAGCACAAACAGTGCTTTTGTTCCACTTAATATTAAGAACACATTGGGCAGGTCATGGCTCTTTCTCTTCTACAAGATTATAAAACATTTTTTAAAACTGGAGAAATAGAAGAGGCTCATGGGAACACACACATCTAGATAAGCATATAATGTTAAGTGGCATTAATCCATTTTGGTTTATGTCATCTTTATCTTATGTTGACTGCAGTGGTGTCTCTGGTAAACATTATATTCTGACATATGTAGAACACTTGTAATTACATAGCTCAGTGGTGATGGTAGTGGGGCTTGAAGAACTGGGAGGCAACTTTGACATCTGATCCACAACATAATCGAAGCACAACTCTCTGGCATTGTGACATTTGCGTCATCATGACTCAGTGTAATGTCCTGGTGCAATACCATGGTGAGAACATTAGCAAGCAATATCACAACATTTTTCTGAGAGTCTACTGTCTCTTGAGCAAAATGGGTGTCAGTGTCAGTCTTACTTCTACGTAACTGTAGTTATTCACTGGTCTAAATAAGGAGTAATTCTACTTCCGCTAATTCTTCTGCTGTTCTGCAATATTAGAACTAAAAAAAAAAAATCATAACTACTGCATCCAGCCACTGTAGTCCAGTGGTCTTATAAATGACAGGAACACAGTATGGATGCAGTGTTTCCATTCTTTGTGAACAAATGTTACAAAATTGTTTACTATTTGTAATGGGAAAATTGAACAAATACAGTGTATTACCAAACCTGATGATGATGATGATTTTATTTATTTGTAGTATGGTAAAACCCAAAGGACCAATTGAGGTGAGGCCCCATTTGAGCTGAGCACTGTACAGATATAGACTGACAGCCTCAGTGCAGAAGAAATTAAATTCTAGATAGACAAGTGAGAAAAATATTGAGAGAAAGGAAGAATTATTATTGACACCCAGCTGACAGGTACACAAACATCTGATACAGGTGGGATACAATGGTGGTTAGGCATTATTTTTTAACAAGTGTAGTACTTGGAAACTGCATCACACACAGTGAAATGTATTTTTGAAATATTTGTCTGGATTTTAATTAAATGTCTGCAGGGATTGAATTCCTGAAAGGATTTCGAGTAATACTTGAGGAGTTAAAATCAGAGGGAAGACAGTGTCAGCAAATGGTTTTAAAAGACCCAAAGCAGCTCAACTCTGGTTTTAAAAGAACTGTAAGTGATATGCTTTTGGGAAAAATTCATTATTGGTTTGATTTTGCATGTGAGCTTGAAAGAGACATTTATGTTTTATTAAACTTTTCTTTTAAATGTACTGCTTACTAGCCAGCAATTTGCTTGCAAAAAAATTAAGCATTTTTATTTATGATATTTTTAATTTAGGGGCAAATCTAGCCCTCACTCCCCATCTACTGAGGCTCCCTTGTTGGTGGAACTAGCAACTTCACTGCAATGAGGGGGCGTTATTCTGAGGAACTGTGCAGCAGATGTGCACTCCTTTAGCAGTGCAGAATCCATCTCTATGGGGCTCCCTGCATGGTAGTGCACAGGTGGCAAGAGAAGGATGAGGCCATAGGATTCCTAAAGCACTTAACTTTTGTTCATGTCCAGGAGAATTGTGGGCTTGTTTTAAAACAATATACTCCTAAATGGCCATGGCGGATGACTGAAGAGTATATCAAAATCTCTTTATTTATATTTATGTTTTTAGGGAATGGAATCTCAGCCTTTTTTGAATCTGAAATTTGAAACTGATTATTTTGTAAAGATTGTTCCTTTTCCTTCCATTAAAAATGAAAGTAATTACCACCCATTTTTCTTCAGAACTCGACGTAAGTATCATACATATTATCTTCCCCCTCCTTACCTTCCCCCCCCCTTTTTTTCTTTCCTTAGGGTTTGTCTACACTTAAAATGGTGCAGCGGCAGCGCATGCTTCTCCCGTTAGTGTAGGTTCTCCACCTCTCCAAGAGGCGGTAGCCAGGTTGACAGAAGAATTCTCACATTGGCCTAGTACTTTCTACAGCAGAGGTTAGGTTGGTTTTTCTGCATCTCTCAGGGGTGTGGATTTTTCACACTACTGAGCGATGTAGTTATACTGACCTAATTTTCTTTTGTAAATCTGGCCTCAGTCAGGAAAACAGAAGAGGCAGAATTTAAGGGGATAGGTGGCTGAGGAGAGGAAGCACCTGCTGTGATCTTGGGGATGAGGTTCACATCCAGGCAGAGTCCTAAATGAAATTAGTTTACAGACCACAGATTGGTCTGTAGTGGACAAAACTTCAAATTATAAAACCACTGCCGTAGGTGCTGGAACTAAGGGTGCGAGGCATGCTGCAGCACCTCCTGGCTTGAAGTGGTTTCCATTATATACAGGATTTACAACTTGGTTCAATGGCTCTCAACACCCCCACTATAAAAATTATTCTAGTACCCCTGACCACTACAGAGAAATTGGCAAAAGTAATAGCCTCTGTGTAGCAGAGGCCTAGGGGTGGCCACCACGGACAGCAGATTGCCCCACATCTGCCTACTGTAGGGTTTCTTGCATTTTCCCCTGAACCATTTGGTGTTGGCCACTTTTGGAGTCAGAATACTGGATTAGATCGCCTCAGGTCTGATCTAGCCTGGCAATTATGTTCATATGGAGACTGCGTCTTCCTTCTTAATGAATAGTGTCAATGGCAGGACAGTATGGGAAAGCTTACACAGTCCTTAGAATCATAGGGTTAGAAGGGACCACAAGGGTCATCTAGTATAACCCACTGCCAAGATAGAGGATTTGTTGTGTCTAAACCATCCAAGACAGGTGTCTATCTAGCCTCCTTTTGAAAACCCGCAGTGAAGAAACTTCCAAGGTCAAGATTGTCTCAAGTTCAAGATTTTAAAATGGATTCCTAAAGATAGATTCCTAAATCTATAATTATTTATTATTCCAGAATCAAGTCGTTTTTATTCTGGAATAGAATGTCCACATAGGTAGTTATTCCAGAATGGGGGTCCATTTTCTCTATGAGGACAAGCCTTAAGTGCCTATATAACTTTAGGTACACTATTTTTTTAAATCTTGGCAATCAGTCTTTTTTCCCCCCTGCTAAGAACCTCCACTCTTCAGGATTTTCTTCTCCCTAAAATGCTCTAAAAATAGTTTAGAGTCAGTAATTTTTCCCAATTGATTGGGTATTTCAAGTCCACTCTGGTGACGCTGACTAAAATAACATTTTATATATAGTCACGTAAATGTGTTTGTTATACGTTAGCTTCTGTTCACCCTTACTCACATATTGTTTATTTCAATAAGTAACGTTATTCAAACAAACTGAGTAGGCTGTTTTTTGTGTGTAGAGGTGGAGAATGATTTGAGCAATGACAAGTATGCTGAGCTTACTAAATATGGCAAAATCTGTTCATTCTGCACTGTTTGGGGAGGCGCTGGATAAACAAAAATGATGAAATAGCTCCCATTTTTCTGCCTTCTTTTTCTCCCATCTTTCTCTTTCTGGAGTATAGCCATTGGAGAACCTAATCTTTTATTATTAATATTTCTTTTGTGTGTGTGTTTGTAGCATGTGAATTGTTGCTACAGCCAGAAAACCTTGCCTGCAAACCTTGTAAGTAAAATATAGTATTTTCCATTCATTCATGTTACAAAAATTTCATTGTTCTTGAAATAGTAATTTTCCAATCCATAAATATCTCTCCTCTGACAGTCTGGAAGCCCAGGAATCTGAATATTACCCAGCAAGGTTTTAACATGCAAGTGTGTTTTGATCACGCACCTCACAACTTTGGCTTTAAATATTACTATCTTCACTACAAACTTAAGGATGAAGGATCCTTTAAACAAAAGACCTGCAGACAAGTACGTTACAGGGTTTCGCGACTGTTGTTTTAACGATTTGTGGTAACCATTAAAAATTCTAGATGACCTTAGCTTTTCACATGTTTAAAAAATGTAAAGGATTTTTATATTATTTGTATTTTGGGAGTAACCAAAGGCCCAAACCAGGATTGGGTCTCCATTGTGCGAGGTGCCGTATAAATACACGGCAAGATATTGCCTTTGCCCCAAAGGGCACACTCTAATTAATAGTTTTTAATTGTATTTTTATTTATAATTATAATTAATATTTTCCTCTTTTCATATGCTCCCTCTGAACAGAATTTCAACTCCTTAAATCTTGTTCATCTGAAGTAACTCCCCAAGGTAGCCCTTTATTTGAGCATTTAGTTAAACTTCCCTTCATGTTTAAAAGAGGGATGAGCTGGCAGTGATCGGTGGGAAAATCATAGCTCGTGGTCTCTGTGGGCCCAATACAATGCCCATCCAAACCCAGGGGGGTCTTGTACTAAGCAATTCACCGGAAATGGGAAAAGTTTGGATGTTCAAAAATAATGCAGTCTTTAATAAATAGCTTCTGATATTGTTAGAAAATAAGTCTGACTGTGATGGAAGCTTTCGGGGGAAGGAATGTATGAGAACAAAATTAAAAAATACAGTGGGCTATGCCCTTTAGAGCTCTGGTGAGAAACCTATGTGCTAAAATCAGAGTTATCCAAAAATAAAATAATAATAGGCCAATGCTTTACGGGAAGTGTGTACCATAGACTGATGGCAATGATATGGATTTATTTTGCTGAATACAACAACTCCATACGTTTGGGTAATGTTTCATCTTTCCTACTGGTACTGCTAGTAACTATTATTTAGGGCTGGTCTACACTAGGGAGCTTACAGCAGCACAGCTGTACCGATGCAGCAGCGCCGCTGTAAGATTGCTCGTGTAACCACTGTATGTCAGCAGGAGAGAACTCTCCCGTCAACATAATAAAACCACCTCCACGAGCTCTACTGCCGACATAGAACTGTCTGTACTGGCACTTCTGAAAGCGTAACTTATGTCGCTCAGGGGGTGTTTTTCTCACACCCCTGAGCAACATAAGTTATGCCGACAAAAGTAATAGTGTAGACAAGCCCTTAAATTGGGTGGATGTATAGCTTAATTGTCTATTGATACAGTCATGTCCGTATGTTTAAAATTAGTTTTCCATTTTATTACCCATTTTTGTTATAGTAGGGTCCAAAATGTGCTAGGTGCTATGCAGACATTTAGGAAGGTACAGTACTTGCTCAGAAGAGTTTACAGTGTAAATCTTTGGTCCAAATTCACTGTCACCCTGCTGTTTGTTTCGTTATTTACACCAATGTAAAGAGGTTTTAAAATGTGCTGAAATATTGCACTGATGTGAATGGCTACATAAGGTGCAGGGTAGAAGGGAATCAGACCGTTAGCATTTAGAGATCATTTATCAAGGCAGTTGCAGGCTGCTGGGTTGCTTTTATTTTGTTGAGTTAAATGATCCGTGGCAGGTTGTTCAGTCCACAAGCGCCTGAGGTTAAGGAGCTTCAGGGTATAGTCTGATAAAACTTACATGTTATCTCAAACTTTCATAGGCCTTTGGTGGCCGGAGATTCCAGTCCTGAGACATTTGAGTAGAGAGGTTTGTATTTCTTTATCAGTATTGAATTGGATTTTGTTTGATGGAAGGTGCCTGTGTACATAGTGGAAATGTGAATTTTCAAATCAATAACATTAGCTGCAAATGCGTTTTCCGTTAGCTTTGTAAAGCATGTGAACTACTTGTAAAATAGTTTCCTTCCTTTTCTTTGCAGGAACAAAACACGGATATCACAAGTTGTGTTCTTCAGAATATAGCTCCAGGGGATTACATCATTGAGGTAATATTTGAGAAGAGCTAATTTAATGCAGCTAAAGAAGTAAGATAAATAAATTAATTGCAAATAAAATACCGTGGGCCACATTCTGCTGTAATTTACAGCCTTGTACACCCTCACTGAATTCAGTGGGGCAAATTAACATTTTTAGGTCAGATCATACTTGGGCCTTGCATGGCTGTGCAGTAGTGGAAAAAGAGCAAAAAGCTTCCCTGTCTTGCACCTCCCTCATGCAGAAGCCAAGCACAGCTGCAATCTCTCTGCTTTCCCGAGCACTGATCACTGCTGCATCCCTTGCTGTGCACCACACCAAAATCCTATTCAGAATTCTGGAGCTTGGACCCATCTTAATTGTATTGTAAATGTTGCTTATTTCTTTAGGTTTAAATATTAACAATACAGTAGAACCTCAGAGTTATGAACTGACCAGTCAACCACACACCTCATTTGGAACCAGAAGTACTCTATCAGGCAGCAGCAGGGACACCCCCCCCACACACACAAAAACACCCCCAAATACAGTACAGTACTGTGTTAAATGTAAACCACTAAATACAAAAAGGGAACGCAGCATTTTTCTTCTGCATAGTAGAATTTCAAAGCTGTATTAAGTTAATGTTCAATTGTAAACTTTTGAAAGAACAACCATAACATTTTGTTCGGACTTAGGAAACATTTCAGAGTTCCGAACAACCTCCATTACCAAGGTGTTCTTAATTCTGAAATTCTACAGTGAAGAAAACTCCTAAACTCTAGGTGGCTTGACATAACAAATTACCCAGGCAGCATTAAAAAAACAAATGTTCAAACAAGGAAAAATAGTGCAACTCAGCCAGCCCAGGTCACTCAGGCAGGAAGCTTAAAAAAAAGCTCCTTCTTACCCCACCATGCCATCATTCCACTATCAAACCCTCAGTCCTCCAAATCCTGTCAGACAGATGGCTTTTGCAGCATGCCTGGAAAGTCCCTAAATTCTGGCTACTTTAGACCAGGGAAGGGAGTGGGTTGCAGAGTCCTGGGCTGCTCACAGGGAATGCCTTGTCCTGCCAGTTTCTCCCTGTCTTTTATAACAAGAGGGATCCAGCTCAAGCATCTCTGCTGACCACAACTTGGCAGTATGTCAGGGGATCTGATGTGGCTGGCTTCTCAGGCAGGCAGGTCCCAGGCCTTTTAGGACTTTAGAGATCATAACCAACATCTTAAACTCTACCCGGGGACCAGTAGGCAGCCAATGCAGATTCTGGAATACCTTGTACAATATGCTCCCAGCGAGATCCCCTATTCAGTAAGCAAGCTGCTGCATTCTGCACCAACTCAGTCTTCAAATGGCTTTAAGGTGTAGCCCCATGTAGAGCACCTTTTAATATTCTAATCTTGAGGTAACAAAGGCGTGCAACCTCCTGCTCAGATGCAAATGGCAAAAAGCTGACTGAGTTACTGCTGTAATATGATCATCCAACAACATAAAATAATGATTTTGGGGACTTTGGACCCATTGAGTAAAAGTCTATTAGGTGCTTTTATTTGAGTAGGGGAAGAAAAGGCAAAAAATGTTCATGAAAATGTTCATTGAAGATGTTTTGTGTATTTTTGCTGATTGTGAAAAAATTTAACCATCTCCATTTTTTATTAATAGAGAGGAGTCAAAGAATATGGAGCCTATTCATGAGACTTTTACCCCTACATCCCACTTCCATTCCTCCTCCCTCCCTCTTACCCCCTTTTCCTTTGTCTTGGACATTAATTGGGTTGGGTTGTTTCCTTTTTTTAATAGGCAGGTTTTGTTTGAGGATAGTATTCCAGTTTTACCGCAATATGATTTGTATTCTACTCATCCCTGATCCTATCTAGAAATCACTAATTCTAGGTACTTCTCATCGGTCATTTGTAATGGTAGCTTCCCTCAGTTCTGGTCCTTGGGGTAATTGCAGTGTTTTTCACATTGCAAAAAGCATTTTTTCTGTATCTCTTCCAGTATTTATAATGAGAATTTTCTTTTTTAAAGCTGGTTGATGACACTAACACAACAAGGAAAACAATGCACTATGCACTAAAACCAGGTAAGAATTTTCTTTTTAAAGTCAGCTTGTACTCATTTGTAGTGATAATTTGTGTTGAAGATCATTTGCCAGAATAATAATGATAGGACTAATGGGGTTTGACCACACACTTAAATGCAGTCTTGTGATCTTTTTGACAAAAAATAATATTGCTTTTGTACATCTGTGATTTTTACTTCCATTTTGTGCTTGTAAAGAATTGCAAAAGCAAATTGTGCAAGATAAAATTAAGTATAAATATGATTTTGACTGTTAGTAGTTTTACATCAAAATATTGTAGAACGAGGAATCCTTACCAGAAACTAATTTTTGCTATATACACTAGTGTAAAAAATCAGTTTAAAAATTGATGAGACTGTATCTTAGTCACATGCAAGTAGTAGCCTGCAAGCAGAGTGTGGAAATAATGTAATGCAAATATGTAAGCAACCTAATGTAGGACTAATGTAATCACACACTAAATAAAGTTCTACAGTGGTTACCTTGCAATCAATTATCACAAAGATCCCATGATGGGATGAAGACTGTGGGTGACAACTTGTTCCTCAAGCACTATGGAACTTTCAACCATTAGGGTAGACTTATCTGTGCAGGAGACAGAGCTTTCTCTGGGGCCAATTTGACGCCAAATTCCCACAGGCACCAAGGACCATCAGAAACCTCACCAACTTCATTCCAAGTGCAAGGCACATTTCTTCAACCTGCCTTCTCTAACATAAAAACAGAGCAGAACATTTAAAAAATAAACAGAACCCAACCAAAACAAAACTGCACTACACACACAATTCTTTCCCTGGGGAGAGAATGAGACAGAACAAACCACATGCAATAGACGTTAGTCACCTCATTTAATGCACTATTGGAAGGCACTCAGATCATAGCTTTATATTTTGTATATTTGAGAATTATTTGATGATAGCGTGCTGCAGTGGCAGTCAGTATCAAATATGAAGATAAGATTAGATAATGATACCATAACTTACTTGCACAGTGCTAATTCTGCTTTATTTTTTAAAGTACATTCCCCGTGGGCTGGACCAATAAGGGCCATTGCCATTACCGTTCCCTTAGTTGTCATCTCAGCATTTGCAACGCTTTTCACAGTGATGTGCCGTAAAAAACAACAAGGTATGGTGTTTGTTTGGCATGTCGTTTTATTTGAAGGAGAGTTTGCTTGTCAGAGCAAATCTGAAAGGAAAATAGATTTATTCAAAACACAAATTTCTTTATCATAAGAGCTTTTCTTTTCACTCTCCCTAACCCGACCTCACCTCCAAACCTCTGCATCTGCTTGAACTTGAAGCAAAGTCTTAAAATCCAGTGTTTGGTATTAATTTGTTACCCAGGAAAATATTGTGTCATATGTCTTGCATTATGACTTCACTGCAAAATCCAGCAGAAGGACAAGTTGGGTTGTGTGAAGAGAAAACTTATTTTGTTTGTTTTTTGTTTGTTTGTTTTGAATGTTTATTAGTGAAAGTAATGGAGGGGAGATAAGACTATGCAGAGAGTGAAGAGATCCTGAAGACGATATATTTTAGACTATTTCCTCTTTCAATACAGAATTATTTAACGGATGAATCATAGTGGAAGGAAAGCAAACCCCTGAAGTGTGCATGTAAGCAGGTGTAATTCGCAGTCTGCCATGGAACAGAATCTGCACCCACTAGATTTAGTCCAAACTTACTCCCCCCTTCTTGGTTGGCTTTATTCAGAATTCAGATAACAACAAAACCCCTTAAATCTCAGGCTAATCCTTCTCCTTACATTTGACTATTCGTAAGGTTTCCCTGCAGACACTTCCTAGCTTAGACTCCAGCAACCTCTGCTCACTTTTGCCTCCCTTATATCTAGGGTGGAGCTTGCAAGCAATACCTGCCACACTGATTTATCAGGAATTAGTCAATACTACGGTTCCAGGGAGTGATTGGGTTTCCCTCATATAGAAGATGGGGTTTAAGCCCCTAAGCCTCAGATCTGTGATATCTCTCTGGATCTTGGGGATGAGGGATACTACAGATGACAGAAGTTATCTGGGCTGAGTCCTTTTCCCTTCTGGCCCTTTATGACATATTAGCATGGCTCCAGCAAAAACTCAGATGAACGCTAAAGAATATGGGCATGCCACAGAGAGATATTGCACATGTTTCTGAAAGGTACCAGCTTCCTGGAGTTTCATTCTCTTCCCCTACAAGTATCACTGTTTTAAAAGGTGCCCATTGCATTACTAAGCAGGAAACTCTCACAGGGAAGCATGTTTGAGGTTTCTGATTTCTGAACAAAGAGGTGAGGTGCCTATAACAGTACTGTGGTAATTTCATAGGGTGAGTGGAGGTGAAACTGCCTTACTTCTTCTATTCACAAAGCAAATCTTTCTAGACAGGTCTTTGCACAGGCAGTAACTATCCAATCAGTAACATCTTTCACCTCACAGGCTGATAAAATGGAGGAGGAAGAAAGGAGGGAAAGATGAATGTCTTGGGATGAAGAGCCTTTTACTAGATACTTGAATAATAAGTCTGTCAAGGTTTAAAGAAAATTTTTGATCTTGGATACGGTGAAGATTTTTGCTTTTTTTTCCCCTTCCAATTTAGAAAATATATATTCCCATTTAGATGAGGAGAGCTCGGAATCTTCTACATATGCTGCAGCACTCCATGTGGAAAGGCTCCGTCCCCGACCAAAAGTGTTCATCTGCTATTCCAGTAAAGATTGCCAGAAACACATAAATGTCATTCAGTGTTTCGCTTATTTCCTTCAGGACTTCTGTGGCTGTGAGGTAAGATCACCACTTCTTCTTTTCATGTTTGGAATTGCCTTATTCAAAATATTACCCCCAAAACACATGATAGCCTAGTCCTTGAAAATATTTCACTTAGACAGAGATATTCTAATCTCTCTTTGGTAAACAGAGTAACTTCCATTAGTGTTAGTGGAAACTGCCTACATTAATTTTATCTGTTGTGACGGGGTTGGGCCAGATGGCTACAGGAGAGTAATAGAAGGCAGATATATTAGCCCCAGGTTAAGTAGGTCCCTTTTCCCTGGGTAAGGTAACAGGGAAGGTTCCAGAACAATCAGGAATCTTCTGGACACGATTAAGACAGGCTGATTAGAACACCTGCAGCCAATCAAGAAGCTACTAGAATCAATTAAGGCAGGCTAATCAGGGCACCTGGGTTTAAAAAGGACCTCACTTCAGTTTGTGGTGCGCGTGTGAGGAGATGGGAGCAAGAGGCGCTACAAGCTGAGAGTGAGAATGCATACTGTTGGAGGACTGAGGAGTACAAGTATTATCAGACACCAGGAGGAAGGTACTATGGTGAGAATAAAGGAGGAGGAGGCCATGGGGAAGTAGCCCAGGGAGTTGTCACTGTCGCACAGCTGTTCCAGGAGGCACTCTAGACAGCTGCATTCCACTGGGCCCTGGGCTGGAACCCGGAGTAGAGGGCGGGCCCGGGTTCCTCCCAAACCTCCCAACTCCTGGTCAGACACAGGAGGAGTCGACCTGGACTGTGGGTTCAGAAAAACGGTCAAACTGAGGGCTGCTGTGTAGCTCCAAGGTGAGCAAATCCGCCAATAAGCGCAAGACCCACCAAGGTAGAGGAGGAACTTTGTCACGACTGGTGTGAGGAGTGGGATTTGGTGTACACAGCACGGCGGAAGAAGGAGGGTGTTTGGGGGGAAGAAGGTGGGAGGGGAGAGGGTCTATTTTTATTTTATTTTTTTTCACCACAATGGAGGAGGTAGTGCGGGCACTGATATAAGCCACGGCTGCCCAGCAGGAGGCTACCCATGTCCAGGCAGCCGCTCAACAGGAGGCTGTGCGGCTGCAGCAAGAGACTAATCGCCTGCTGATGGACCAGGCTGGTCAAGACCGGGCTATGTTGCGGGAACTGGTAAACCAGGTAAAGGCCCTTACAGAGCTGAACCGCGGCCATGATGGGACGCAGATCATGCAGGCCAACAATTGGCTGCAGAAAATGACGCGGGAGGATGATGTAGAGGTATACCTCCTGGCCTTTGAGAGGACAGCCCTGTGGGAGGCTTGGCCCTAAGAACAGTGGTCTGGTATCCTCGCGCCATTCCTGTGTGGGGAGGCCCAGAAGGCCTACTATGATTTGCCTGAAGAGGCTGTGGCAGACTACCCCCAGCTGAAAGCAGAGATCCTGGCCAGATCTGGGGTAACGACTGCAGTGAGGGCCCAGCAATATCATGAGTGGAAGTACCAGGAAAACAAAATCCCCATGGTCCCAATTATATGACCTCCTCCATCTCGCATGAAGGTGGCTACAAACTGAGTCCCAGAGTCCGGAGGAAATACTAGACGTTCTGGTCATTGACCGGTACATGAGAGAACTACCACCAGACCTTCGTGCTTGGGTAAGCCAGAATGAACCCTCCACCTACAACAAGGTTGTTGCACTGGTAGAAAGGCAAAGGACGGTGAGGGAACTGACCTGACCAGTTAAGGAAGAAGCACCCCGGGTTAAACTAGCAGCACCAAGACCGAAAGCTCGGGTGACTGGGCCACCAGGAGAGCCCAGGTGGAAAAAGAGAGGGGCTGAAGGCCCACCAGAAGCCACAAAATGTTGGAGCACTGAGGGGGAAGAGGATCCTGATGTTAGACTGCCCATACCAAGAGACCGGGGAATGCCTAGGGCTCTATACAGATGTTACGCCTGTGGGGAGTGGGGACACATAGCTGTACAGTATTCCAATGCCGAGGAGCCTATGCAGTGTAACCTGGGGAACTGGGCAGACCCATGCTCCCTAATCCACCTTGTGGGGGTCTCACTAACCCCACATATGTACACCAGACTAGTGAAGCTAAATGGGGTAGAGACCACAGCACTGGTTGATTCGGGGAGTGCTATCACACTTGTCTCGGGAAAGCTCGTGAAGCATAGTCAGCTGCTGTGGCTTAAGCGTACGGGGATAACATGCGTCCATGGGACAGTTGGTTATTACCCCACCATTCCAGTAAAAATCGAGGTTCAGGGGAACACTAATGAGGTAGCAGCAGGTGTAGTCCCTGAACTCCCATACCTGGTGCTCATAGGGAGGGACGTCCCAGGCTTTGGAGACTTACTCCCGGTACGGGAATTAGAGAAAGGGGGAAGCCCTGAAGTTAGTGAGGCATCCACAGTAGACTGTCAACCCCCAATCTTCTCTGAAATATCCCCAGATTTTTTCTCCACTCCCAGACAGGGTAAAAAGACAAAAAGGGAAAGAAGGGCAGCTAAGGCCTTGGGAACTCGAATACTGCCCAAAGCCAGAGGGTTGCTCTCGTAGGTAGGTGGACCCGAGCAGCTGAAAAGGAGGCCACCCAGGAGGGAGAAGCACCCAAGTCTGACCCACACCCTAATGCCCCTGAACCAGTAGAGCCAACAGAGATTGGCCCCCTAGATCTGGGGCAGATTAGTCCCAGGAGAGGAAATATTCGACGGGACCAGGCTGAAGTCCCAAGGTACTACAACATTAGGAAAGAGGTGACCGAAATAGATGGGGTCCCCGTGGAAGGGAAAACCCAGGGACCAGGACCCTACTTCATAATGAAGAAGAATCTCTTATACCAGCTTGCACCAGTAAAGGGGCAGAAGGTAAGGCAGATCCTAGTACCTCAAAAACACCAGAATGCTGTATTAAGTCTGGCCCATAGTCATCTTTTTGGGGGGCATTTGAGGGTAGAGAAGACCCTGGCGCGGGTCCTGCGACGATTCTTCTGGCCCGGAGTACATGAAGAAGTGCGGAGGTACTGTGTGTCCTGCCCAGAGTGTCAGCTGCACAGTCCCCGTCCCCACTTGAGGGCACCTTTAGTACCCTTTCCTATCATAGAGGTCTCCTTCGAGCGAATAGCCATGGACCTAGTGGGACCCCTGGAGAAGACACCCTGGGGCCACCAATATATATCTGTCATTCTGGATTATGCTACTCGCTACCCGGAAGCCGTCCCCCTGCGGAACACGGCCTATAAAATGATAGCTAAAGAGTTGGTGGGGATCTTTGCCCGAGTGGGGCTACTAAAGAAGATATAAACAGAGCAAGGTACCCCATTTATGTCGAAGCTAATGAAGGACCTCTGTACGCTGCTCCATGTACATATCTTGAGAACTTCTATCTATCATCCGCAGACCGATGGGCTGGTAGAAAGGTTTAACCGAACCCTCAAGGCAATGATAAGGAAAATGATAAGTCGGGACGGGAAGTATTGGGACACCCTACTACCCTACCTTATGTTTGCAGTCCAGGAGGTACCTCAGGCCTCAGCTGGGTTTTTTCCCCTTTGAATTATTATACGGACGCCACCCCCGTGGCATACTAGATATCACAAAAGAAATCTGGGAAGAGGAACCCAATGAGGGGAGAAATATAATTGACCATGTGTTGCAGATGCGAGAACGGATAGCCCGGGTCACCCCTATTGTACAGGAACATTTGGAAAAGGTGCAGGAGGCCCAGCAAACCCATTACAATTAACAGGCAAAAGTCCGACAGTTCCAACCAGGGGATTGGGTAAGGGTGTTGGTACCCACGGCAGAAAGCAAGCTTTTGGCCCAATGGCAGGGGCCCTATGAGGTGGTTGAACCCGTGGGGGAAGTAACCTACAAGGTATGGCAGCCAGGACGCCGGAAACAAGAACAAATTTATCACATTAACCTCTTAAAGCCTTGGCACCAACAAGAAGCATGTGTAGTGGCCCAAGAGACCCCGATCCAGGGAAATAACATGCAGGAGCAGATCAGGATATCCACTGATCTGACACTAAACCAGAAGAAGGAGGTAACTGAGATGATCAACTGATACCAGGACGTGTTTTCAATCAAACCAGGTCGGACCACCGAAGCCTATCACCACATTATCACAGACCCTGGGGCAGAGGTAACTTTAAGGCCCTATCAGGTCTGTTTCAATATACTGTTCTTCGTTTTGGACTGCATGGGGCACCTGCCACCTTCCAGCGTCTTATGGACAAGCTCCTATGGCCCCATACCAGTTATGCAGCGGCATACCTGGATGATGTGATTATTCACACCCCCGACTGGGAAACCCACTTAGAAAAGGTGGAAGTGGTTCTGGACATGCTAAGATGGGCTGGCCTCACAGCCAACCCAGCCAAGTGTGCTATAGGGCTAGCCGAGGCTAAATACCTTGGCTACATTGTAGGAAGGGGCATGGTCAAGCCCCAACTAAACAAACTAGAGGCTATCCAAAATTGGCCCTGGCCAAATCGGAAAAAGCAAGTCCAGGCATTCCTGGGTGCGGTGGGGTACTACTGACGATTTATTCCCCATTTTGCTACCAGAGCGAATCCCCTGACAGATCTGATAAAAGCCCGGGGTCCAGACATGGTGAAGTGGACAGATGCCGCAGAGAAAGCATTCATGGATCTACGGACAGCCCTCTGCAGTAACCCCATGCTTCTAAGCCCCAGACTTCAACAAAGAATTCATTTTACAAACAAATGCCTCTGAAGTAGGATTGGGAGCTGTCCTATCACAGATGGTTGGAGATGAAGAACACTCAATCCTCTACCTCAGCAGGAAACTCCTCCCGAGAGAGCAGAAGTATGCCGTGGTTGAAAGAGAGTACCTCACTGTGAAATGGGCCATGGAAACACTACGTTATTACCTTTTGGGACAATGGTTTACCGTTGTGACCGACCATGCACCCCTTCAGTGGATGCAGCAAATTAAAGAGAAGAACACAAGGGTGACCAGATGGTTCCTGTCCCTACAACCTTTCCAATTCACCATAGAACACTGGGCTGGAAGCCACCATGGCAATGCAGATGGCTTGTCACGAGTACGCTCCCTGACGTCCCAAGTTGCCCAACCCCATAGTGTTGAGCAGAGGCAGGGGGGATATGTGACGGGGTCGGGCCAGATGGCTACAGAAGAGTAATAGAAGGCAGATATATTAGTCCACCAAGGTAGAGGAGGAACTTTGTCACACTATGTGAAAATTTTCCATTTAGAGAAAAAAAGCAAACCAAATAATGCATAAGACACAATATTGTAGATAATTTGTGTCAGTCCTAATGCTCTCGTTCAGTCATTCTTAGCTCTTTATATATTAGTTACTAGAAGCATATGCACACATTATGCTTGTCTATCAGAATTTATATCTTCTGTAGATTACAGCCCCAAAGAAGCTCTATAATCTGTCTAATCTAGTTTAATATTTCTAAGGCACCTCTTATGCCTTGGTATTGAAGCAGTGATCCCATGCATGCACATTTGAATCAATCAGAAAGAAGAAGGATTTGTGCAACACACACATTATACATAATAAAACCTTGCTAATTTGGATTAACCCCTGAAATTCTTTATCATCCTCAATGGCTTATTCAGTAAATTTTTCATTCTTTTGATGCTATATGAAAACATCAAACTGCATTTTTAATGGCATATAAAAACATGGCCTCGGCCTGTATCTTTTTTTTTTTTTTTTTTTTACTGTCTGTCTTTGATTCAAAATGATATCAGAAAAATATCAAAATGACAATTTGACTGACTAGGTTCAAATTCTCTGGCTGTTTTCTAAACCTGAGAGAGAATGTAACGAATAGTTCACTTTTAAAAAGGCAAAATAATTATTAGTTTACAGAAAACATTTATGTTTTCTTTTGTTAAACTTTAATCCAATCAAAGTCTAGTTAGTATTATGTATGAATTCAAATATTAGTATTCGGTCATATAGCAAGTGTGTCCCCTAGTGGCAGAATACATTATTTAAAATCATTGCTCTTTTTCATTTTTGTGCTTCTGTTATTTTATTTTTATGTTAATAATTTATTCATACTTAAAACAGAATAAGATGTTGTATATTTATCTTGTCTGAATTCCTTTTTTTCAGTTGTGATGATAGCACAGCATCACCACAGCTATGTGGAATGGAGTTAAAGCCAAGTGCTTTTTGCATAACACCTCTGGGGTCATTCAATATTTGGTAAATAAAGGACAACTAGACCTAGATAAAGATAGACTATGTAGCAGTGGTATTTAATATAAAAAAACAAAGTTCAAAAGATGACAATGAAAGTGTCTGTATCTTTGGCCTACGGAATTGGATTATTGTCTAATAAAGCAAAGGGGAATGGCATTTATTGCTGTTTAAAATGCTAACCTAATTATGCTAAAATTAAAAAGCCTTGTTCATAAGTACAAATAGTAAAAGCACAATTCCTGGTCTTTCACTGACAACTCTCTTCTCCTCATCCTCCTTTCTCTCTCTCTTTCTCTCCCTCTCCCCCTCCCCCCGCCCCAACACACACACACATATTTATCAAGGCAACATATATCGCAGCTGTAAAATGATACCGGACCCACCACATATCTTCAAAGTTCTTATGCATTCTTGGGATCATGATCTTGTGCAGTAGGTTCTTGTATATTATATATAATTTGTTTTGTACATTGTTGCTAGCATAGTAGAATCATACGAGGAGATAACAGAATGTGTATTTATAGCAGATTCAACATGTTAATCCCACAAGTGTACAATAATTAAGAATTGCATGTAGCACATAAAGTGGAGTGTTCAGAGTGGGTTCATTTCACTCTCTAACCAGGTAGATAAATGGTCAGTCACTTGGGGCCACTCTTCCAAAATTTTCCAGGTTTGTTTCTTCTTCACAAGCACCAAGACTGCAGTGTTTTTACCCCCTGCTTTGGAAGCAGCTACCCAACAAACACATAATAGTTTGGCCTTGTACTGTTATTTGTAGATTTGGTGCTTTATCAGTAGGGCCCTACCAAATTCAAGGTCCATAATGGTCAATTTAACGGCCATAGGATTTGAAAATTGGTAAATTTTACGTTTTCAGGTGTTTAAATCTGAAATTTCAAGATGATGTAACCATGGGAGTCATGACCCAAAAAGGGAGTGGGGGGGAGTCGCAAACCTGTTGTAGGGGGGTCATGGGATTGCCACCCTCACTTCTGTGCTGCCTTCAGAGCTGGATTCTGAAGGCAGCAACCGCGGAGCTTCCTGCAGCCACAGGAGGTTCCCGGAGGTGGAGGTCGGTCTGATTGCCTCCCTGCTGCTGGGAGCTCCCCAGCCAGGGGCTCCTAGCTGCTAGTCCTGGCTTGCTCTACCTCTGCATGGCTGCTCTTGGATACTTCTCCCAGCTGCAGAAAGCTCTGTGAACACGCGCGCACACACACACACACTCTCTCTCTCTCTCTCTCTCTCTCTCTCACTTCTTGCCCCCAGCGCTCCGCAGCCACAGGAGGAGAGGTCACTGTACAGAGTGCGCCCCCCTTCAAGATGCAATTATTAGCTTGTTTCAATAAAATAAAAAAGATCAGGTGAACTCGACAGGATTTATTGATTGACACTTTACAGCAGCAAATAACACTCAACTCCCTGATTGGCAGATATGGGCATCTGAGACAGTTTTGTAGGGTAGTGGTCTCAATTGGTAGCCTCAAACTTGAGAACAAAAGTCTTATGTTAACAAAAACAAGTGGAAAAAAATGTTCTGGTTTCAAATGTCATTAATTGAATGTCAGCATGGAGCATCCAGCAACTGTGTCTTTCTTCATTTCCTGTCTCTGTGCTGAAGACACTTGTCTGTGTTTAGAAACTGCTCTCTCTGCATCCAGGGAGTTTGTTGGAATTGTCAGGCAACGCTGAGCTAGCCTTGCAAAATGGGGAATTCAGCCTTCCACTGAGTTCCAAAACGGCAGCACAGGCAAACTACAGTCCGCTTCTTTTGCAATATTTTTGTAAGCAGGTATTTCCAGTCTACAGTTCTTATCAAAGCCAGGAATTGCATTAAGCAAGGTTACATCCACCATCAACAGGAGCACTGTTGTTAGTTTCCTGTCTGTACATCTTCGGCCTTGTCAGAAATAAAATCAAACAGAACACAGTTGTCTTGCTCATCTGTGGGCTCATCCTAAATAATTTCAAAAGACTCACATGAGTTAATCTGAGACTTCATCTCCTCAAAATGTGTAGCAAAAACCTTTGGAAAGTAGGCCTGTCGTAGCTTATTTGTACTGAGTAAGCAACCGGCATTTTGTACATTCCGTTGAATGAACTCACGCAGTTTTGGGTGATCAAGTTTTTCCAGTGGTATATTAGCACTTACAAATGCATCCACAAGTTCCATTCTAGCTAAATGACTGGTCTCGGAGCTCGCTGTCATCTTCTGAAAAGGAGAAGAAATTGGTTTTTGTTTTTTTAACTTTTTGTTTACCAGCAATTCACTATCTGCAGCCTTCTTTCTGCTTTGATAGATTTCCGAGTCTAAGTGGTATTCAACTGTTCCCCGAAGTGTGTGATCCAATGAAACATTGCAGCTTGTACAAAATAGTTTGTCACCATCGGCATGTAGTATTAGGCTTCCAAATTCTTTAACACAATCCGCTGCAGTAATCATTTTTGAGATTTTTTAAATTTATTTTGGACACTCATTTTACAGTAATTACGCATGTCTTCTGGTGGGCAGTCAATTGAGATTGCTACACTACAAAACCTCCGCAATGTCTATATATACCAAATCAGTGAGTTGAGCCCTGAGTGTGATTTGCTGCTGTAAAGTGTCAATCAAAAAATTCTGTCAAGTGCTTCGCCTTTTTATTTTTATTGAAATAAGCTAATATTTGCATGTGGAAGGGAGGGCAGTTCCCTGTACAATGTCCCCTCCCCAGGCAGCTACAAAGGGAGGAGGACAGGAAGCGAGTGGGGCGGAGGGGGTGCAGAACTATCTGCAGCCGGGATTGATACCCAAGAGCAGCTTTGCAGGGAAAGAGCAAGTCCTGTTCTGCCGCAGCCATGCCCTGACTAGCAGCTAGGAGCCCCCTGCTCCGGTGCTCCCAGCAGCACAGGGACAATTGGACCCAACTCCTCAAGTCTCCTCCAGCTGCAGGAACCTCTAGGGCTGCTGCCCAATCCTAGAGTGTCCTGCAGCAGGGGGAGGCATCCAGAGGTGGGTCTGGTCTCTTCCTCCCCTCCCCCTGTCCCAGAGCAGCTGTCCCTCCCTAGCCCAAGCGGAGCTAGGAGCACCCTTTACTGGAGCATTCCTAGGAACAAGGGGAGATCGGGTTTCACGGGGAAGGGCTTATTTCACGGTCTGTGACATGTTTTTCATGGCCGTGAAATTGATAGGGCCCTATATACAAGTAATACAGGAATGTAGGTATATTGTTCCTTAAACAATAGTTAGGCAGCAAAAACACATTATAACTAACATTTTCATTAGAACAGTTTTGAAAGTTAGCCTTCTTGCCCACAGGGCCTGCAGGTTTCTGTAACCCATTGAAAATGTTATAGTTCCCATGCCAAATGTACAACCCTTACTCACTTTGATGAGCACTTCACGACACAAGTAGTTCCATTGACTTCAGAATGACTCTTCATGTCAGTAAGTGCTTACCCAAGTGATCAAGAGTCAGAGTTTACCCTTTGTTAACTACTCTTAAAATGTATTACTTATTTCTGTTTGAAAATAGTTTCCATTCACAGCATAGACAACCTTAGTCTTCCTCATCTTTGATTCACATCTGCTTAATAAATACAAGTGGGTTCATTGAGCATTTACAACACATCTAGCCTTTGTTCAGTTGCTAAATCCAGCATTGTATGTTAACCCAGATGCTCTCTTCTTTTCCAGGTTGCACTGGATATCTGGGAAGATTTAAAATATTGTAAAGAAGGGCAGAAAGAGTGGCTTATTCAAAAAATCAATGAGTCCCAATTTATCATCATTGTATGTTCCAAGGGAATGAAATACTTTGTGGAAAAAAAGAACTGGAAGCACAAGGGAGCAACCAGAGATGCCGAGAAAGGAGAACTCTTTCTGCTTGCCATATCTATCATTGCAGAGAAGCTGCGTCAGGCAAAGCAGAATTCAGATGACCTCTGCAAGTTCATTGCGGTCTACTTTGACTACTCCTGTGAGGGTGACATTCCTGGCATTGTGGATCTAAGTACAAAGTACAAGCTCATGGATAACCTCCCTCAGCTTTACTCTCACTTACACTCCAGAGAGCTGAGCCTTCAGGATTCAGAGGTGTACCCGGTAAATATTAACAAAAGAAACTACTTCAGGAGCAAATCTGGCCGGTCCCTTTATGTTGCCATTTGCAATATGCACCAGTTCATTGATCAGGAGCCTGACTGGTTTGAGAAACAACTCATTCCTTTTCCTCAACCTCCTTTACATTACCAAGAACCTGTGATGGAAAAATTTGACTCAGGCTTGGTTTTAAATGACTTAGTGAGTAAACAGGTGACTGATGGGGATTTCTACCTGAAAACAGATGTAAATATTATTCCTACTGTAAATTCAGACTCTCACTGTATAATTCAGCACTTTAACCTTGGAGAAGATGTAGAGACTCAGGACATTCAAGTTGGTAGCTCTGTTCTTCAGCCATTGTTGCATGTTGTAAAAGCTGCCAATCTTCCAGATATGCCCCGGGATTCAGGAATCTATGATTCTTCTGTTCCTTCATCTGAGTTATCTTTACCTTTAATGGATGGACTTTTGACAGACCAAACTGAAACCTCTTCCATTACGGAGAGTGTCTCTTCATCTTCAGGTTTAGGTAAGATGCAGTAGTTTTTCTAAATTGCATTAATACAAAATATTCACATGTTGCTGTAATACCTTTAGCAACATAAAACTGAACATTGAGTACATAAGATACCATGGAATAAGGGACCATATGAGAAGCTGGAGAGAAAGCTAGTTAAAATATAGAGCTAGTCAAAAAAGGAAAACTTTTTAATTTTTTTAGTTGGTGGTAAAAAATATTCATCAAAGTTTTAAATTTTGACCATTCTCTAAGCTTATTGAAACTTCTTAAAAATTTCCAGTTTGCATGTAGCTCTAATAGAATATAAAATAGTGTCTTCCCTGAGCTGATCCAGAGTCATTACTGTACTGCAGTTAACGAAAAGCTCAAACCCACACAAGATATTAGGCTTTTTATAACATATGCTACATAAATGCTATCTGCTGCTGTTGTCTCATTGACCATGATGTATTGAATGTGGTTTAAGAACTGGGGAAAAACAGTATTCAGCATTGTATTTATTGTAATTAGTGTGATCTACTGACTTTCAGCTCTTCCCTAAGCAAACTGAACAGGCAAACATTCTATTTAGAGGGTCATAAGCTTGAATGATTCACTGTTTGTTCAATGTATGCTGAGTCTTTTAAGTCTTGTCTTTTAAGAAACTGAATTTACCTTGGTGGGTATTAAAGTTCAGACTCTTAGTCATAAGTACCGTTTGCTACAAGGTGGATGTGGAGATGACAGTAGATATGGAAGAGTTGAGTAGCAGGCCTGTTGGAGAAAACATATAAAATCTGAAATGCCAAATGTGGGGAACATACAGATTTACCATTTTTATTGAGTAAGCCTTGAACACCACTTCACCCAGTCATTCATTCAGAATTCACACATGTAGTTCTCTTTAACTCCCTCAACACTGCTAATCCATCACTTCCTCAAAGGCCTGGAAAAACCTTGCATGCTGCTAGACTTCAGGCTGTCAGAGCAAGCTGAGATGTCAGTTTCAGAGTTAAGGGGCCCACGAGGAAAATGCTGGTCCAGCAGTCCCCGTCCTATTTGAATCACAGGGCTGTCAGCTGAAGCATCTTTGCTGCCCAGGAATTACTCGAGGAGAGAGGCAATCTCTCCAATAATTGGTTCTGAAGTCACGTAGCTAATATGTTTTAACTAACACATTTTAAAGTTCTAGTATCAATTGGGCAAATTGTATTTTAACATGGGTGAGCTGATAGCAGTGACCCTTATGGAAGAGGTTCCAAGGCTGTATTACAAACAATGGGCATACTCACCCAATTATATGACCCCGAATAACCCTTGCTACTTTTTTCAATTACTTCTCCCAACCCACATTGGTCATGTATGGCTAGGGTCTCAGCCACCTCCCCTCTTCTAAGCCACAATGTCCAGTAGGCCACGGGTAAGTTGGAAGAGAGAGAAATCTAGAATTGAGCATTGTGTGCCTACTAAATACATTGCAACCTGTACTTTCGCCTAATTGTCCCACATACCCATGATATTTATATATGCATTATAAGTCAGCATCATGTACTGAGTATGGGATTTAGGAGCAGTCATAACAACCTCTACATTTTGAATCAATAAACACCTAGGTTCATAGATTCAAAGGCCAGAAGGGACCATTACGATCATCTAGCCTGACCTCCTGTGTAACACAGGCCATAGAATTTCCCCAAAATAATACCTGGAACATATCTTTTAGAAGAAGATCCAATCTTGATTTTAAAATTGTCACTGATGGAGAATCCACTATAACCCTTGGTGAACTGTTCCAATGGTTAATTTACTCTCACAGTTAAAAATGTACACATTATTTTGTATCTGAATTTGTCTAGCTTCATGTTCCAGCTGTTGGATCATGTTATACCTTTCTCCACTAGATTTAAGAGTCCATTATTAAATATTTGTTCACCTTGCAGGTATTTATAGACTGTAATCAAGTCATCCCTTATCATTGTGTTTGTTAAGCTAAATAGATTGAGCTCCTTAAGTCTTTCATTATAAGGCATATTGTCTAATCCTTTAATCATTCTCATGGCTGTTCTCTGAACCCTCTCCAACTTATCAACCTTCTTCTTGAATTATGGACACCAGAACAGGACACAGCAACAGTCACACCAGTAATAAATAACAGAGGTAAAATAACCTCTTTACTCATACTTGAAATGCATCCCAGGATCTCATTAGCTCTTTCAGCCACAGCATCACATTGGGAGCTCATGTTCAGCTGATTATCTGCCAAAACCCCCAAATATTTTTTTAGAGACATTGCTTCCCAGGATAGAGTCCCCCATCTTGTAAGCATGTCCTACATTTTTTGTTCCTAGATGTATACATTTACTTTTAGCTGTATTAAGATGCATATTGTTTGCTTACGCCCAGTTTACCAAGAGATCCAGATCGTCGTGTATCAGTGATCTGTCATCTTCATTATTTATGACTCCATCAATTTTTGTGTCATCTGCAAACTTTATCAGTGACGATTTTATGTTTTCTTCCAGGTTATTGATAAAAATGTTAACTTGGGTAGGGCCAAGAACTCATCTCTGCAGGATTCACAGGAAACAGACCTGCTTGATGATTCCTTGTTAACAGCCACATTTTGAGACCTGTTAGTTAGCCAGTTCTTAATCCATTTAATATGTTAATTTTATATCACTCTGTTTTTTTTCATCAAAAATGTTGTGCGGTACCAACGTCAACATTATTACCTTTATTAATCAAACTTGTAACGTCATCAAAAAAAAGATATCAAGTTCGTTTGACAGGACATATTTTCAAAACACATGCCCATGTTAATTTTCATTAATTACATTATCCTCCTTTAGTCCTTTATTAATCGAGACCCGTAAGAGCCCCTCCATTATCTTGTCCAGGATCAATGTCAGGCCTGTTACTACCCAGGTTATCCTGTTCACCCTTTTCAAAAATTGGCACAACATTAGCTTTCTTCAAGTCTTCTAGAACTTCCCCAGTGCTCCAAGACTTCCTGAAAATCAACATTAATGATCCAGTGAGCTTCTTTTCCAGCTCTTTTAAAACTCTTAGATGCAAATTATCTGGACCTGCTGATTTTAAAATGTCTAACTTTCGTAGCTTCTGTTTAACATCCTCCAGAGATACTAATAGAATGGAAAGAATATTATCATCATGATATAAGGAGACTACATAATCTGTAAAAGGTTTCTGTCCTGGATACTTAAATTTTTTTAAGTCACATAAGTCGAGACTAATGGTAAATCGTCATGCAGTTATCAAATGTCTGTGCATATTTCAGGACAGACCTTTCCTTTCTCCTTTAAAGTAGTGTCCACTTTCATCTCATAGTAGTTAACACTTTTCATCCTGACAGAATACTGTTCCACAAGAGAAACCTCTCAGACAGGCCATTGAATTAGGGTTGATGCACTAAGGTTCAAACTCACTTAGATCTCTAACTTCCTTCATTGTACATGACATAATGTTAGTCCATTCGTCAGTGAGAACTTCTCTGAGTAGACTACCATGAGGAAAGGTTTGCATTATTTCTTTATTTCTGATCATAGTGATATGGCCTGAGGATAAGGCATTATGATAACAACTCATTGTGTTCTTTTCAACATACCATTGTACAAATAAAACGATTACGTTCAAAAAATAACATGCCCTTTTTTTTCTTTCCCAGGAGAAGAAGAACCCCCTGTGCTCACTCCTACAAAATGCCTAGTCCCTGGAATATGTAAAGCAGAACTTCATTGCCACATCCATACCGATGAACTGCAGGCAATTGCACCTTTATAATATGTTACAAGATTGTTAAGCATCGCCACTTTATCAATAGGCTCTGTTTGTGTGTTAACCATCACATCACCCAACTGCTAAAACTTCTTGAAGGAACAAGTGCTTCCTTGAAGGATCTGCTGTTCCTAAGGGAATTTGTGGCCAGTAGACATTTACCTTTAGGTCTCTTTATAGACTCTTTTCTGATCTGAAAATGTAGCATTGAAAAAGATGAAGATACACTTTGAAATTATCAGCTTAAATTGCATGTTGAAATTATACTCTTTACAGATATCACAATCAAAAATCACTTCTGATGTTTTTATTAGAAATATTTTTAACTGAACCATACAATAACTAGTCACTTTTGGCTTGGATGATTAACCATCTCAATGGCACAACATGTTTTGCAGCAGAAATTCTGGTTTTAAATGCTGAAATATTTAATAGTATGAGTATTTTAGTGATGATCAGTGGGATTTTTGTGATAGGAGTCATGGTCATAAAATGCCAAAGGCCAGACCTAGTAAATCTCCAAATATTAGACAAATATTCCTTTAGCAAACATTTAAGCATTTTTTTCAACCCTGTCCCTCCAAAAAGTTTATCTAGTCCAGTGCATTCCAGTGGAAGGTAAAAGCATGTGTCCTGTCCCCCACAGCTCCATCTCTATCCAGATTTTGAGACACATGTAAGGGAAACGTGCCATTCTGTCATTTCAGCTCCAGGATGGTACTGTGCAAGGCTATAGGACACACATGTTTATTGGATTTCTTGATGTCCGTTTCAAGGTTTTATTGTTTTTTGTGGAAATCTCTCTTCAGACTCAGTTTCTTTAAAATGGTCTTAGTTCTGTCTGATTTTGTGGAAGATAAAATTCCTGTTCCCTACGTGTTTCCCACATTGAGCTCGTTGCAGTATCAGGAATTTGAGTTAGGAATACTCTGTTTTAGAATGCTGCAGCCTTTGAGGGTGAACATTGCAATAGATGCAGTAAGTGAAGCTTCTTGCTAGCCTATCCAGAGCTAGGGTAATTATTTCTATTTTTTAAAAATTCCATTCTTGACAAGCTGGCTACAATGTCTCACAAATAAGGCCATGGTGAACCATATCACTTACATAATTTAAAAAAAAATCCTCTGTACCTCTGTAGAATGATGCAGTGGAAAGCAAATCTCCTATCCTCTTCCTGGATGGGTTGGTGGGAGAAAGGATGCAGAGAGTGATGGAGAAAGAGTCACCATATCTTGTCTTTGTGTAGGGCATTATTGGGCCTGAGGACAGCCCTAATAGAGTTTGTGCTTGTTGTAGAAAGTATATAAACTCCAAGTTACCCCATAAAAATGTGCAGCTACACATCCATTTGGAGCATAGGAAGTTACAGTAGGTAGTGAGTGACTGGCTATCTGGATATCTTTGTATTGGGCAGCCACAAGACAAATGTGTGTTGGTTATTTTGAAGTTCCCAGTAGTGAAAATTACCTAGTGAAAGGGATAAGTATTCATTTTAAACTCATGTTATATTAAGCAAAGTTCTAACTACAGACACCCTATACGGCATCTGGCCACATTTGTCTGAAGACAAACAGCATGAAGTTCCTTCTCTTGCGATGATGATTTAGTTATATCTTCATATGAGAGACCCCTACTGCTTCCAGACAACAGTTTCTCATAAGCAAAATAAAATTTGAATACCCCAAATCTTGCCACTGTAAATAATAACAAAGGATGTCCTGTTTGGCCACCTGTGCTAAATTTACTAATCTGGGGTCTAAACTGCACCCTATCCAATCCCATTGTACTTGGGGTTGCATTGGGTGTTAATCAGGGTGTAATAATAATTATAGCTGTCCATAGCTTGTCAAAAACCTTTCTCTAAGTGGAACTTTCTCAATTCTGTGTTTGTTTATTTTAATGAACAAACAATGCTGGGTTTTGATACAATTCTCAACAGGTATCTGAGTACATGAATCATATTTAAATGTAATCATTGGCAGCAGAATCCAGCACACTTCATAACTGTGGTACAAAACAATAGAATGAGGCAGATAGATACACCGGTATTTATGATTTATGATGGAGCTTTACTTCTAATGTAAAACTCCTCACCTATTTTTCAGTGTAATTTTTCTGCTAAACTCAAAGTGAATTCCATAAGCTCAAAATGTCACAAGGATCTTAGTTAATTCTAAATAGTATGCGAATGATCTGAAAGCATGGAAACAACTACAGATGATTCTTATATATTGTGCTTTGGATTGTACTGAAAGCAAAATTCTTACAGTTGCCCCATTCTTTGGAAGTTTAAAAGTACTTGGATCAAATTAGATAGCATCATTTAAGAGCAAATCGTGCCCCACCACCTGCAGGTGTGGAGGACCCTGACTCAGTGGGGTTTGTGCAGTTCCATTGCAGAAAGAACCGAAGACTGGATGCCTGGACACCAGGCAGGAGGTTTGACTGGATGCTAGGCAGGAATTTTTCACCTGCTATGTGCAGCAAAGCTGAGCTCTACAGGGAGGTGACTGGACAGGTCACAGCCTATTACTTCGTGCAGGACTAAAGATTTGGGTGAATTCCTGGCTCCATTGAAATCAATGGCAAAATTCCCCATGAATTCAGCGAGGCCAGGATTTCACCCTTGACTCTTAACAAACAGTCATTTTCAAATATGGATTGATGAATCTGTTGCAAACTAACATTAGTGTTTTCTTACTTAAAAATTTGCTGTACAATCCTGCTAATCTTAACTGAGTCTTGAAGTTATAGATAGTCTGGGGAGATACCACAATCAAATTAATTTTAGTCAAATATATTTTTCCCCACCAGGTAGTGGATGGAAGCCTAATTTTGAACGCCTTTGTGAGGGAAAAGAACAGAAGTCATTATAGGCTTTGTGTATAGACTGTAGAAAATAGCAGACCACTTTGGATTTTTATTTTAATTAAATGGAATTATAAAATGGAAGGAAATAATGTTTAATTTACTTTATAGTGATTTTTTGACAAAGTTAGCCACTTTGATTTTTAAATTCAGAAAAATTGCATACATATTTTGAGGGATAGAGGAGGGGAATTACTACTGAGTTTGCAAGAATTCTGTTTTTTTTCCCTTAAGAGGCCACGAGCAAAAGCTCTTGTTAAAAAAAAAAATGAAAAACCAAATATGTTGATATACATTTTAGAGATTAGTTTTCTACTATTTTCGTGTGTTAGTAAAATCTAACCAGAATGTAAATGGTGAAATAATCCCTCTTGTTACTACTACACTCTACAAATGTGTTGAAATGTGATCATTTTGATGTGTTTATAAGATATATGTTTTCTCTGAGGATGAAAAAATAGTGGAAAGCTAAGGATGCAAGACGTAGCTGTATGTTCAACATTTACATTGATAAATATAGTTTTTGTATTTTGTACATGTATATAAACTGACAGTAGACAGCAGCTGATATTTGCAGAAATTTTTTTATGGTACCAGAATTTAGAAGTTAAACATGAAAATAAAAAGTCATAAGACATGGTCCTGTTACTTTTTATGTTTTTATAATTAGTATGTTTTTTTCTTTTTTAGCTATATGTAGTGTAAGCAAACATACCAGTTAGCTATGCTTCTATTAGCAGGTTAATAGTACTGAATCTGAGCTTTCTGCCTAATTATTTTTATTCCTCTTCATATCTCACATTTAGGAGATAAACTGATATGTACTGAGGGACTTTTAATACCAAACAGCTGTAAAAAAAACATAGTTGTCTACAAGTTCTGTATAGAAAGATGGATTTTGTTAATTTTTGAAGTAAGACTCCTTGAGTGCAATAATTATTCTCCCTGTACATTACCAGAGCGTCCCACAACAGTACATGATTTTCTGTATGTCAAGTGAAGTCTAATCACATCATCCAGAAAATGTGTGATCGTTTGGTCTGAATGAGTTTGATTCAGAAGAATTGAAAATGATCTAATTTTTATTTAGCCTCTTTTTCATCCAAATGGATTCCAAGCGCTTGTCTAATGTATTCTGCAAACTATTCCCCGTAAATAAAGACTACTCAGGTAAGTCAGGGTTTTTGGAATGGACTAATACACAGTATGACCCTGTCTATTCTAGAAAATTATGTACGAATATATAAGGGATGTGTTAAGTATTACTTGTTTAATTAGAGAATTGAATTGCTTGTAACTGTACTGATATAAGCACAAACAGTTAATTGTCCATGCTAGCCAGGCTGAATGAGTTTAAGTTTTGCATTCACAGTAATGCCATCTTAAATCTTTTCATTTGTAATGTCTCTGAACATCTATCCCAAAATTCCTGGGATGTCTGCCGTAACAGTGCATTCTGGGAGATTTTTTAAAGCCTCTAGTACAGCGGTTCTCAAACTGTGGGTCGGGACCCCAACGTGTGTCGCGACCCAATGTTAATGGGGTCACCAGGGCTGGCTTAGATTTGCTTGGGTCTGGGACCAAAGCTGAAGCCTGAGCGCCATCGCCCAGGGACAAAGCCTGAGGGCTTTAACCCTGGTTGTTGGGACTCAGATTACAGGCCCCTGCCTGGGACTGAAGCCCTTGGGCTTCGGCTTTGGCCTCCCTCACCTGGGGCTTGGGCTGGCTCAGGCTTCAGTCCCCCCTCCTGGGGTCATGTAGTAATTTTTATTGTCGATGCAATAAAGTTTGAGAACGCCTGCTCTAGTGCATTGTCATACAGTAATGACAGGACCAGGTGGACCATTTCAGCTTGTCTACATCGACATTGGCAAAAAAACAAGTTTATAAAGTATGTTCATAAAGAACTGGTTAAATAGTGATTAAACCTGATGAAAGTAGCTTTTTCTAACTGGTTATTGGACCACTTGTAATCCATTTTTAGATCCATACCATTTGTGTATGGATGCAAAATATTCTATGAACTTTACCTGGTTTAATTTTTCAAAGATAGGTCACTCCTATATGTCATCTGCTCTCTACTGAAGTATTGAGCAACCTCTGAAGACAAAGCGAGGTTAGCGTTCAACAGCACATACACATTTAAAACATGAAATGGAAGAATCCTGTATCCAGTTGAAACTACAAATCTAGAAGATCTCTTTTAAAAACATGATTTCGTACTTAAAGCATCGGCATTTCCTTACCTGTGTATGCTGGCTCCGTCATGCAGCAAGGTTTAATGATCAATGTGACATAAAATAGTGCATGCTGGGGCTTCAGTTGGAGTGGGGAAAGTCAGTGGTCAGTGTGGTCAAGTATAGCAAGGGACCAAAAATCATGTAGTAAACTAATAATGTGCTATTTCACTTAGCCTGGATTTTTGAGTATATTCAGAATCTAGCTACTGAAGTTGCTGGGGTTTTTAAAGAGAGTTTGCAAGTCTTCTTTAAACATTTATTCTTAAATGTATTTTAGTATGAAATCAATTAACCACAACCCTAATTACTCATCAGTTAAGACTAACATAGAAATCTAGGGTGAAATCCTGCCCCCCTTGAAATCAATGAGAATTTTCTCAGTGGGACTAGGATTTTACCTCTGATTTCCAACTAGTGAGCCAAATTCCACCCCCAGGTACACTGGTGCAACTTAATTGATTTCAGTGAAGTTTTCATGTGCATTTGATACGCTCTATATGTCTTTTAAGACATGTTGTCAATGCAGAAATCCTATAATATTCCATATTCCTCCATTAATATGCAGAGATTTTAGAAGAATTTTAAGACGGGAACAACTGGTCTACAATCACACAACTTTTCAGTGTTTTCAAATATACTATATTGTTGCCACCAGAGAAAACACCACCTAACAACTGGGGTTTTGTTTGTTTGAAGAATGAAATGACAATGAAAACTTCCCTGGCGATGAGAACTAGCAAGTTAGAGTTCTTCCACTGTATCTTGGTTTTCCTTTCCCTAAAATAAAACAAAAACCAGAAGCCTAACTTTCTTTTTTTTAATCTTTGATTTAAATGATGTGGTGACTTGCTACTGAAATTCCCTCACAGAATTATTTGTATGAGTTATATATATACATATATAAAATATACACACTACATAAAATTTGGGTATTCTGAACATATAAATGATCAGACATTAATTATTTCGAAGATTAAATCATATGTCAGTCAAAAGGTAATTTTCCTTCAATTTGCCAGAAATTATTTGATTTGACCTACAGTAAGACCTCATTTTCACAAGCTATTCATGTTCTCCATACTTGAACAGACAGGATTATAAATGTTTTAGGTCTATTAGAACTCTCTGCATTTAAAAGGATAAATTCAATTAGCACTCAGTTGATAAAACATAACTTACATTGAGTATGCCTCTTCTTTGTAGGGGTAACTACGCTATGGACTGAGATTTTATATTGTTAGCTATCTATGAAATAAAAATGTCATGTCACCTTGCCCTGCTCCAGAGAGGCGGGAAAGATGATGAGCCTGCTTATCAATGTCAAGAATGTCCACTCTTTCCTGGATGAGGAAAAAGCACAGTTCCCTGGTTCCAAAAGCCGCAGTTATCCCCTATTCAGCTGTCAAAACCTCCAGCTTTCCCAGAGCATCTTTAACTTGTTAAAATGAAAATCTAAATCTGCAATACTGAAAAGTTGGTAATTATTCAAGTTTAGTTTATTATACAAATAAATAGCAGAAGGAATAATGCACTGACTAGTGGTAATTTTCATATTTTATTAACTTAAATGCTCCATTTGGAGGGGATGAGGGGGGCTGTCTCACGATCTCCAGGTTGTTGCAGCATTTAGAACTGGTGTGCCTCAGAAACCAAGCTACCTTTTTTCAGGCCTTGCTGCTGGGTAGTACAAAAGGCCTTGCTTGGAAGATTGAATTTGAGGGAGTGAGCGTATGGTATGTGTTCCTGTTGGGTTGCTGCTTTAGCTGGAATTCTAAGTATTTAGTGACTTTTGGCATGCAAATTGATCTATATGAAAAGAGAATGTCATGACTATATGAGGCAGGGAAACTTATTGCATAATTATCTGTAGAATGGGTATTTTTATCCCACGGGGAGCACACACCAGTGATACTTGGTGAAAACTCTGAGTGTTAGTAACTGGTGTACACGGCCTGTGCAATTCTGATCTTAAAACCTTTGGTTATAAATCACAGTCAAATTGCTCACATGAGCTTTTCTCATTTTCTCTAATAACTCACAAAGTGGATGATGGAGTTTTACTAGATCAAAAACATTTGACCAGTTATCTCACAACATAAATTTCTAGTGAGGACAACAGGCCTGATTGAGATGGCACATGGGATCATGCAAAGGGATAAGGAGACTAATGCCATATTGATCCTTAAATTAGAGTAATGCAAGCTGTATGGAAGGGCAAATCCTGCCCCTGCCCAGAGGAGTCCCTGGCAGAAAAATTAGAGATGTGCCAATGTTCAGCAATGGGGACCAGGATTTGAGCAGCAAGTATGCATATCTTGTGTGGCGTGCAACTCAGCTCTGGTGCAACATCCTGACCTCAGCACACATGGGTTTGCAGGGAGTAGGGCCAGGTGTGATTTCTTTGTGTAAAACCAAGCTTGTAAACCTCTGATTGCAAAGTGATCCTTTCAAATGTGAAATCACAGCTGTGATATCTTCCTGGGTTTGTAGACCTATAGCCTGTAACAATACCTCTCACAGGTGTAAAGTGTCTCCCTCTTTTCCAACTGGGAGTTGACTCTGAAGCATAATGAGGATGATCTAAATGCCAACAATGCTAGATATGTCATTGTTGATCATTTGAGCAGAAATAGCTAGCTGCTGTGCCTATCTACTGTAGCTGGATGCAGTAGTGGATACAGCAACCAGCACCCTACTTTCCCCTCCCCCACATACATTTGTCACATTTCAAAATACAGTTGCGAACAGTAGAGCTGTTAATATTTTTTCTCTTTCTGACTCAGCTTGATCTCACCCTCCAAGTGAGTTCCCCATCAGCCAGGAGGAAAGAAATAAACCACAACTGGGCTTCCCTTCATGATAGTGTCCAGTACCACTGCTTCTATTGAGTGATGCTGAATAGAACAGTATAATATTGTTAGTTAACATGTTGTTTACAATCTACTGGCTATATTTTACACTTTATCTTTGAAGACAGATTACTGAATTAATGGTGGACCCTGGGGGGTCCACAGACTATGTCTGAGATTTCCAAAGGGTTTGGAACCTCCATTTGAAATCCCTTTTAGGGATCCACAAATGAAAAAAAGATTGAAAGCCACTGGCCTAGATCCATAGACCCTAACTGAAAATATAATTCAGTCCTTTCTTCCAGTCTTCAGAGAATGAGTTTTGTAATCCATGCTCATTAGGATTAAACCTGTCAAAAGAATAGATGTCCAGTGCACCAAAAAGGAAAATTAAACACGCTGAGAGCAGATTTGTTCCATTAATTGTAACATGAATACCACACTAAACTGTGCTTCAAGAAAAAAAGTGCCCAGCAAGATTATACATCAAAGAGGGTTTTACTCCACCAGTAACATTTGAACTACACAGTTCTAAGAATATTTTTGCTCTGACTGGTTACTGCCTGATTTAACAGTAGCACTGTTATGGTGTGGGAGTACTGTATACTATATGAATATAATATCTTAGCATTGAAGATTTATATAACTTTGTCATTAAAATGGTCTAAGATCTTTACAGTGGCCACATTCTGATACTCTTACTTGTGTTGAGTATTACCTTACTCCTCAAATTGTCCTACTAACATCAGTGGCATAAGGTGCTAATCAATATGTTTGTAAAACCTTGGAGGTTTATAGCACTTTACAGGACTGGGGCCTTGATCCTCAAATGCACATCCAGGAATATAAATTTTGTAAGTGTTGTTATACCCATTTTACAAATGAGACATAGATAAGGAGCTTGCTTAGGGACACAGATGGAGTTAGTGTCAGCAGTGTGACCAGAATGCAGGAATTTCTGGCTCCCATGTCTGGGCTTTTACTGATAACCGAGACACTCTCAGCTGTTGGTAACCCATCAGTAAGTATTGTTGATTAGCGACATCAGGCCTGATTAATCTGTGCTCAGTAGCCCCTTTGGGTATTTCTACACTTTGAGCTGGAGGTGAAAATTCCAGCTTGAGGAGACATAGCTGTGTTAGTTCTGAATAGAGGGTAGCCTTGGTGGTGCGAGCAGGGGGAAGGACTAGCCACCCCCTGTACAATCCCATCTGGACCATAGATACATACTCAAGGCAGCTAGCCTTTCCCATGGCTTGCACCACCATGGCTATGCTATTTTTAGCATACTAGCTTGATAAGAGCTAGCGCAGGTGTGTCTCCTCGAGCTGGAATTTACACCTCCAGCTCGAAGCATAGGCACACTTTTTATAATAGCTTGCAGGGCAAACATAGGCCATAGGATGGGCACAAGCCCTCCTCCCACAGTGAATCACCAGTGAGGAGGCTGGTATACTGTGCGCAGGGCAAGCTCTATGTGACCTCTGCAGCACCCACTCCAGTGGAGGGGGCATTCTAGGACAGGCTGGCATGCACAAGAGGGCAGCAGAGACATAAGTACAGAGCAAGGGTGGATTTGGGGCAGACTGTATCCTAGTAATTCTGAGTTCCTGATATCCAAAAGGAGCCACTTAAGCAGGGATGCAAGTTAGGGCAGCGCACAGAGCTTCTCTGGCCTGTGCATGGTGTTGTACCAACTCCCGGTATTCCCAGAATACATTCCCTCTCAACTGCTCATGCCTGTGCTAGTGCAGGGATGAATCTAGCCCAGCAAGCCTGATTCTCCTTTCCCATCCTTGCAAATCAGCAGTAACTTCACTAACTGCAGGATAAAACATGTAAGGGAGGGAAGAATTAGCCCATTGTTCTTTAATAATCAGCTCTGATCTTGTGGGTGGTTCCCATAAAAACGTGATCTGAGTCAGCAACTGGGAGGAAGCTGGCTACTCTTTACTATAGCATTTGCAAATACGCCAAGGTCTGAATTCATAGAATCATAGAATATCAGGGTTGGAAGGTACCTCAGGAGGTCATCTAGTCCAACTCCCTGCTCAAAGCAGGACCAATCCCCGACTAAATCATCCCAGCCAGGGCTTTGTCAAGCCTGACCTTAAAAATATCTAAGGAAGGAGATTCCGTCACCTCCCTAGGTAATGCATTCCAGTGGTTCACCACCCTCCTAGTGAAAAAGTTTTTCCTAATATCCAACCTAAACCTCCCCCACTGCAACTTGAGACCATTACTCCTTGTTCTGTCATCAGCTACCACTGAGAACAGTCTAGATCAATCCTCTTTGGAACCCCCTTTCAGGTAGTTAAAAGCAGCTATCAAATCCCCCCTCATTCTTCCCTTCCGCAGACTAAACAATCCCAGTTCCCTCAACCTCTCCTCATAACTCATGTGTTCCAGTCCCCTAATCATTTTTGTTGCCCTCCGCTGGATTCTTTCCAATTTTTCCACATCCTTCTTGTAGTGTGGGGCCCAAAACTGGACACAGTACTCCAGATGAGGCCTCACCAATGTCGAATAGAGGGGAAAGATCACGTCCCTCGATCTGCTGGCAATGCCCCTACATATACATCCCAAAATGCCATTGGCCTTCTTGTCAACAAGGCACACTGTTGACTCATATCCAGCTTCTCGTCCACTGTAATCCCTAAGTCCTTTTCTGCAGAAATGCTGCCGAGCCATTCGGTCCCTAGTCTGTAGCGGTGCATTGGATTCTTCCATACTAAGTGCAGGACTCTGCACTTGTCCTTGTTGAACCTCATCAGATTTCTTTTGGCCCAATCCTCTAATTTGTCTAGGGCCCTCTGTATCCTATCCCTACCCTCCAGCGTATCTACCTCTCCTCCCAGTTTAGTGTCATCTGCAAACTTGCTGAGGGTGCAACCCACACCATCCTCCAGATCATTTATGAAGATATTGAACAAAACCGGCCCGAGGACCAACCCTTGGGGCACTCCGCTTGATACCGGCTGCCAACTAGACATGGAGCCATTGATCACTACCTGTTGAGCCCGACAATCTAGCCAACTTTCTATCCACCTTATAGTCCATTCATCCAGCCCATACTTCTTTAACTTACTGGCAAGAATACTGTGGGAGACCATGTCAAAAGCTTTGCTAAAGTCAAGGAACAACATGTCCACTGCTTTCCCTTCATCCACAGAGCCAATTATCTCATCATAGAAGGCAATTAGATTAGTCAGGCATGACTTGCCCTTGGTGAATCCATGCTGACTGTTCCTGATCACTTTCCTCTCCTCCAAGTGCTTCAGAATTGATTCCTTGACCTGCTCCATGATTTTTACAGGGACTGAGGTGAGGCTGACTGGCCTGTAGTTCCCAGGATCCTCCTTCTTCCCTTTTTTAAAGATGGGCACTACGCAAGCAGGCCTGTACTGTAGGCCTGTATGGGCCGCAAATCTAGCCCATAGTTTTAATAAATGAGTAATAAGGCAAAATAAATTACAAAAGTATTATGTTTTTTAGGAATAATATGTCTTCTTGATAGATATTTTTCCAGTTTAATTATCCCTGATGTTTAAAAGGAAAATGTTTTAGAGTACTTTGAGGACTACCTGCCTTTAAAATGGACTGTTTTCATTTTTATCCTTATAGTAGAATTTCCCTACAATGTGTTTAAAGCTGGGTCCAAACTTTATTTTTAAGATCCCAAACTGAAGAATAAATCATGGGGTTAAAAACATATATTTTAAAAATTGGGCCTGGCTACCCATGTCTATATTACATTTTGTAATATCGGAGAAATTAAATCTCATCACAAAATGTTAGGTTTAAAGTGGAAAATCTAACCATAGACCAAAGGCCTCAACTGATTATTCTGTAATATTTTTTATATATTTATGTTGTCTCTAGGATACACTCTGTGGTGAACCACTCTTTTTGACATTTTCTGGCATGTTTGTTTCTCATAGATATACATTTACTTTTGATATCCCAAGATTAATACTGCAAGATTGCATTAGCTTTTTTACGTGTCCTCATATGGAATCATCATTTTTTCCATCAGCTCTTCCACACAGGTCTTTTCTGCAGTAATGTTGTGCAGCACTGGCTTCTTATTTTGCAATTGCATTTGTGATTTTTATTTTCTTTGTTCATGTCATTATTTGTATTGCAATAGTGCTTAGGAACCTCAATAATAGATCAGGGCACTGTACAAATGCATAATAAAAAGCCTCTGCCCCCAAGAGCTTCCCATCTACTTGACTTATCTTTGTTAAATTTTGGTTTATTTATCTGTACTTTCCCACAATTTGTCCTGAGCAAGAAGGACTGTTGTAGCATATTTTCTGTTATTTGATATTCCTTCTTTCCCCAAAATATGACACATTTGGTGTCAACTGTTAATTAATTTTTTTCACTCTTTGCTTCAGACTGGATACATTTGTCAAGTAGAGCCAAATCCTGCTCATGTTATTCAAGTCCCATTCACTTTAATGATTCATGATTTTTTGAGGTGCTTGACTTTTGATTTTGGGATGCTTGTGGTTGGCAACACTGTGTAATTTGTCTTCTCTGTAGATTTTGCTTGTCTCTTTTCTTATCTGCTTTGAATAATATATCAATGTACATTTATATGCAAGGTTTGCTAGATTGTAACATGGAAAATGGGATGGGGTGTGGTGAAGAAGTAGGCATGATGTATTGTAATATAAACAACAGGAACCTCACTCTATGTATCATAGAAAGATTGTGATCAGAGATGAGCCCTAAACTGCCAAGTTAATTGCTCATCTACTTTCCCAAACTCAGCTGGTGTATTTATAAGTGTTGAGCAATTCGGGGCCATTACAGAATATGACTGAAATATAGAAGTTCAGATCCAAACTTTGGGAAACTGGGAGGAGGAGGAAGAGGAGAGAGGAGCGGAGCTGCGGTAAGGGATCATATACATCTCTAGCTGAGATAACTCCCTGGACTTAGCGGGGGACATCTGGAGATGGATGGTTTGGTTCGTTGGTTCATCCGTCATGAATCAGGGAATCTCTAAAGGGAGTTTTCAGAGTAGCAGCCCTGTTAGTCTATATCCGTGAAAAGAACAGGAGGACTTGTGGCACCTTAGAGACTAACCAATTTATTTGAGCATAAGCTTTTGTGAGCTACAGCTCACTGCATCCGATGAAGTGGGCTGTAGCTCACGAAAGCTTATGCTTAAATAAATTGGTTAGTCTCTGAGGTGCCACAAGTCCTCCTGTTCTTTCTGGAGGGAGAGTGTGGAGCAGACAGGAAGAGAGAATGACAAGGAGGAAGAAAAAGAAAGGGGACAGGGAGAAACAGAGAATGAGGAGGGTGTGAGGAGAAGAAGGGAGAGAGACAGACGACTCTTAAATAGGAAGGGCAGGGGCAAATGAAAGAGAAAAGAGGAGAGGGAGAGTGTGTGTGAGAGAGAGACAGGCGTGTGTGTGTGTGGGGGAGGTTGTTGAACACAGGAGCCAAGGGGCGGGACTCTGTCCTTGAACTGGGGGTAGAACTACGCCGGAGAACGCCTGGCGTGTGAAGTTCTCGGACTTCCCTGGCGTGTGGGGAATGTGGGTGCCCGGCCTCTCCTGACAGCCGCTTCGCTGCAGCTCGAAGTTCCTGGAGCCCAGCACCGCCAGGCGCTGCGTTGTGTCGCCTCCTTCTTCTTCCCCACGGCCTGCTGAGGGAGCCCGGGGAAAGTGGCCCCCGCTCAATCCCTGAGCGCTCTGCGGCCCCTGCCAGGGGCTGCAACCGCTGCTCTGCGAGCTGGAGTTCGGGCTGCCGCCGCCTCAGAGGCGCTGCCCTGGCTGCAGCTCCGAGCCGCCAATGCAGGGAGCCCAGGAGCAGCGGGAAGGTACGAGGTAAGGTGCCAGCGCCTGGTTTCTCCTCAGCTCTGACCACTTCCATGGGAACCTGAGGTGGGAGGGGAGCTTTGCTTGGGGCTGGGGTGGGGTTGCCGCTGCCTGCCAAGCGGTAAGGGACAGATCCTGCCGGGGCCATTGTGAGCGGCTCGTCTGGCCGTCCCCAAACAGCCGCGAACAACAACAGATACCGAGTGGTGAACTGGCCACATCTGCTTCAGAGAAAGCCCCCTGGAGGGAACTCCAGCAGCGCCTCCCGTCCCATGACACGGAGGGAAGGTTGAGTCATTTAGAGGTTAATGGGAGGATTCACACCAGCTTAGCCGAGGCTGCGCTCCAGGGTAGGTTGGGTTTCCCCATACACACCCACCCACAGCTCTTTCCCAGCCTGCTGACTGACAGGGGGCTTTGTACGGCTTTAACTACACCCCTATACCTAAAGCGGTACAACCACTGGCGGCTGTGTGTGCACGCTGCAGAGGGTTTTGAGGAAAACCGCCACGGATTTTGTAGGATTCACACATCAGGCAGGGTTTGCAGGGTCAAGTTTATTAAAGATAAGTAAGGATAATAGGCGGGAAACGGATAGGACCATACATTTTCAAAGCATTATACAAACACTAACTCATTTATCCTTGTATTACACCTAAAAAAAACAGAGAGGTGAAGTGACTTGCTCAAGGCTACAGAATGAGTCAGTGGCAAATCCAGGATTACACTGTGTGGCCTGATTCTTCTGGAACATGCGTTACTCCATTAACTGCTTATTTCATAGTCCTGCAAACAGCCTGGGATTTTCAAAAGAGTTCAAGGGAGTTAGGTGCCCAACTCCCAGGGTGCCTTACTCTTTTAGGTTGCTTTGAAAATTGCACTCTCTACAACATGAGTAATTTTACTCATTCAAGTAGTCCCATTGCATATGTCTGCACTGCAGCTGGGAGCCAGCCTCCCTGCCTGCGTAGACAGACTTGTGCTTGTGCACTGAAAGTAACAGGGGTGCAAAGTCTATGCTAGCAGAGGATTGGGCTAGCTACCCAACTCCCTAGGTCTGCGTTTGGGTGATTAGCTTGAGCCTCCCAAGGTACAGCATGCTAGTTTGAGCCCTTCCAGTGCCAGTTTGTGCACCCAGCTGCAGAGTAGACATACCCACTGAGTTCAAAGTCACTCTGTGTAAGTATCTGTAGGACCGGGGCTTTATGCTGATATAAGTGGAAGAAGAATCAAGCCCAGGGAACTTCTGATTCTCAGTCCTGTACCTCAGTCACTACACAATGCTGCCTCAAGTTTTGTAAAATTGACATACCAAGGAGATGAAAGAGCACATGGTGTTGTTGTAATTACACAGGATTCTGAAATTAAAAGCAGCAGATTATATATAGACTTCAAAACAGAGCTAGTGTTAATTAACCTGTAATAGATAGTTGTGTGAATTAACTTTAATGTTTGTGAAGTTCTTTGAAGAGGAAAACCACTATGCACTGTAAGTGTGAAATATTGTTAAATTCTTACTCACTGCCAGTGGTACTTCAACGGGGTCACCTTTGTGATGTGGGAATGGCTATGGATCTAATTTAATGTGTGTGTGAGAGGGGCTATTTTACCCCAAATAATTTGGTTTTATGAGGTGGTATGTTTATTTTTCTCCATACTACTAAAAATTTGTGAATGTGTATAAGCATGCTTTTATATTTGTATGTAGATACTTTCTCATCTGTACATAGGGCCATATGCACTCTTTTGCAGTAAAAGAATAGAAACATTTTTTGATCTTCAAACATTTGTTACAGAATTGAGCTACTGAGGACCCCAATTCTGCAGCTTTTTTAGGAGTCTACTTGCATGAAACTGTAGTAACTGTTAATGGCTATGGATAACGAACTCATTGCAGAGATCACAAAACTAGATACCGTGCAGGGGAGTGGGGAAGTATGGAGCAGTGAGCTGCTTCGCACATGGTAGAATCTGCAGTAAAGACCTTAGTGTGTGGAAATGTATAGAAAACTTTCAGGTTTCTTGTAATCTGAGGTGAAGACAGCCACCACTGCTTAGCTATCTATATAAATGTTTATCAATGTTTTATTGTTTTCTGTAGTTTGGTACTTCAGGTCTTGAGCAGAAATCCCTATTAATTTCCAAGGGGAGTTGTGCTTTAAAAATCAGTGATAAAACAAGAGGTTGTGACTTGCCAGGGTAGCACATGTATTGTAGTATTTTTGGCCTCACTCCCCATGGATTTCCTCAAACCTCAGTTCCATTTTTGATTTTGCAGTTCTTCTCCCTGGGATTATTGTTGTGCTCTTAGTTGGTCTGGTAATATTTGTGCATAGAATCTGGAGTGAGGTGTTTTGTAGGGAGTTTCTTGCTTTTTCAGCAGGTAAGCTATGAAAATGCATGGACCATAATTAGGATCTATAGTAGAACCTCACAGTACAAACACCAGAGTTACGAACTGACCAGTGAACCACACACCTCATCTAGAACCAGAAGTACACAATCAGAAGCAGAGACCAAAAAAAAAAAAAAAGTGCTGTACTATATGTAAACTACTTAAAAAAAAAAAGGGGGGGGGGAAGCAGCATTTTTCTTCTGCATCTAAAGTTTCAACGCTGTATTAAATCAATGTGTAGTTGTAAACTTTTGAAAGAGCAACCATAACATTTTGTTCAGAGTTATGAACATTTCAGAGTTACAGACTCCATTCCCAAGGTGTTCATAACTCCGAGTTTCTCCTGTATTTTGTTTTGCCATTCATGAGTTGAAGTGAAACAAAGCTGCAGAGGCTCAGCAACTTTTTGCCTAAATTTGGATTTAGAAGCTAATTTTTGTCTTCCAGATAGGAATATTTAGCTTTTAGCAATGTTTGTTTTTGCATAAAGATGGGTTCAAACCCAAGTGCTGGACCTGAATACTTAAACTATGTGAGAGTTTGCACCTAAACTTTGAAGCTCTGATTATCATCTTGATTTTTGTTCACTGGTATATTTAGTGAGCGACTAAAAGTAAAACAGTCATATGCTACAAATCTTTCAAACAAGATATTTTAAGTATGTTTTGTATCTACTTTTCTGAGGCTGTTATGAACCTAACAGTTTTATAAATGTCATCTTTGAAGCAATGCTTAGTGCAACCACAGTCAATTTATTCTGATCTTTTTAGGTATGCTTTTTTGGAAGATATAAGGTGTGTGTATGTGTATATATATATACACACCCTGAACAATTTCATCAACAATGTAGATGTTAACCTATTTGCTGTGAACCAGCTGTTTCTTTCCTATGTGGTACTGATATTCCATAAAATTTAGTTGCTTTTAAGGAGACTTACCAAGTATACTACACAGCACTGCCTGAAATATGGTTCATGCAATGAATCCCTGATGTAACATTAAGATAGACCTTTAGTGAGTTTAAAGACCCCCAATTCAGTGTTAGAACCACATTCTCTTCTTAATTTGCCCCAGTGAGCCCAGGTACTTCAAGGTCTGAGATTTGTGTGAGTGTTATTTTGTATCAGATCTCTCTCACTCTCTACACACACCTAGGAATAAATAAATGGTGTGAATGAGAAGTTTTAACTGGTTGTTGGGGCTTATTCCAAGTCTTCAGCTTATCCAGCTTGATATTCAATAATATGAAATTTACTGTCTGTATTTTAAGTTCCTAAAAGTTTCTATTAGGTTCAAGAAGCTTGTAATTATTTTGAGTACTACATGTGATAACCTCTCCCCCATTAGTACAAAAACTATAATAAATACACTTAGAATCCTTTTGAAGTTGTCTGTGTGCACTGAGCTATATTGCAAGCAGCTTAAATTCAGTTAAATCTCACATTCCTTCTGAACAATAATTCCATATGAATTGTCATTTTTTCACTTATAATACATAAGGGTGATTGGCAGAGGGATCCTCTTAATAGGAGACTTCAAAGAATTTTGTGGGTTTAAGTCAATTCCTTTAATGTTATTTTAAACTAGCCTTTTTGTGTTTAATTTTGTAGGTCTCTTTATTTAAATTTTAACCAGAATCTATCTTGGAGAAAGTGAGGCTGTACAATTGCTTCCTTGCAGCTATTTTTATCCATAGCAAGGATTTGGATTGAAGGTTAGTTCCTGTGAACCTGTATGGTGTCGTCCCCCCCCACCCCTTTCTTTCTGAATCATGTTCCTCAAGTTTTAAATGTTGTTTTGGAGTTTTAATTGCTTGACTCCCATGAAAGCTGTCGCAAGCAAGCTAAACCACTGCACAAGACTAAAAGTTTGAACTGATATAGTATATAGAATTACTAAATTGTACTATGACAGGTTTCAGAGTAACAGCCTTGTTAGTCTGTATTCGCAAAAAGAAAAGGAGTACTTGTGGCACCTTAGAAACTAACCAATTTATTTGAGCATAAGCTTTTGTGAGCTACAGCTCACTTCATCGGATGCATACTGTGGAACTAGTATGCATCCAATGAAGTGAGCTGTAGCTCACGAAAGCTTATGCTCAAATAAATTGGTTAGTCTCTAAGGTGCCACAAGTACTCCTTTTCTTTTTACATTGTACTATGTTTGTCATCAAATAAAGGACTTTATAAATATGCTCTAATAATCTGTGACTAACAAATATCTCATATACATTCATTGAGGTAGCCATAGCTCCAAAGTCGCTATTATGAAGTAAACTTCTCTATACAAAATGTGTATTAACCGGGGGTGGAGTTAAAGCAGTGCACAGGAGCATCATGTAAGTGGTGCGCTTTAAACCATGGAAATGTAAACAATGTACTTGGATTTCCAGAGGTGCCTTTATTAGGTCCCGGTCAAGTTACAGGTGCTCAACACTGTTCAGGATCAAGCTGTAAGAGTTGAGATGCTTGACATCTGAGTGTCAGGCCCTTAATGCCTAAACAAAGGGACATGTTTTAATTGTTTTTATTACTTCTCCCTAATCACCTAACTAAGGCTTGGCTACACCTAGTTTTTGTACTGTTTATAACTATTTCAGATAGGGGAGTGATTTTTTTTAAACTGAAATAGTTATTCTGGTATATCTTATTCCTCTTTCAGTATGGGAATAATGATATAACTGCACCCATGCTGGACTTCGTACTGCTTTAACTATACTGCTATAGCTAAAATGGAACAATTTTTGTGTGTTAAAAATTCTGTTGACTTCCATGACACTGAAGATTGTGCAAACTCTGAAAAGTTGGGTGGTGAGAAATCTGGACTTGAGTGGCTCTCTGTCATGCCAGAGCCTCTATTGGAAGGAATTTCAGTCTGCAACAGTGGAACATCTCTTGGGGTAGCTAACAAACTGTTGATACTTAATTGCAACTGTAGTTTGTTTTGGTCCACATGGCGCTTTAGTGTCAGTGTTATCTTTTGGAACCTAATTGGGTTCAAACTTGCTGTGGTAGCTAAATAAATGGTACAACTTCATTTATTTTACACACTTAATTCCGTGTTTCCTCCCCTGAGAAATTGTAGGAATTGTAAGTAAGAAAACAATATGTCCTTAATGAATAGGCATGTTGGATATAGTCTCTTATATTTCAGCAATTATGTTTCATTCCTTTGATACATTTTTACTCCAGAAATAATGATAAACTGTATTTTATATAATCATGAGGTTTAAAATGTTCTGCTTCAAGCAACATATGTTGTCAAAATCAATATTATGTTACTGTATCAAAGATATGTAATAACCATAGGGAGCAAGTTCTCCTGACTGAGTCCCTTACCATGTCAGCTGGAAGCTGCTCTCCATAGGTATGGTGTTTTCTCTCTCTCTCTTTCCCTCTCTCTTCCCGCCCCCAGTCTCCCATGTGTGGAGCACCTGCAGGATTGGGGATCATAGAATATCGTGGTTGGAAGGGACCTCAGAAGGTCATCTAGTCCAACCCCCTGCTCAAAGCAGGACCAATCCCCAGTTTTTGACCCAGATCCCTAAATGGTCCCCTCAGGGACTGAACTCACAACCCAGGGTTTAGCAGGCCAACGCTCAAACCACTGAGCTATCCTATCTGAGTAAGTCTCAAAGGCTACAGATTGAAGATAATTCTAGGATCATGCACTTTCCTTTTACTCTTCATAGGTAATTCTGTTTAGCACCCTATCAGGAAACTAAACATGCAAAAGGATTTGGCCAGACATATTGAACCATGTGCCCTATAACACCCTGCCCTAGCACAGGGAGTTTGAGATAATAGCCCTAATTTTTTTTAAGGATTTTTTTTTAAAGGAAGTAGGCCAGAGGAATCATAATTTAAAGCTAAGTAGAAAATTCCATTTTTATTTTAAAGGCAGGTGAAACTCAGCATTATGTAGGTGTTTGTTTATTTTGTCATTTTTTCTTAGTTTTCATTTTCATTCTTGTGCAGTGTATTTGTTGAATGTAAACCATTTTCACATTTGAGGGAAGGGCATGTAGCATGGGGAGCAGCAGTATTTTGGTTGTGTGCCATCTTGTGATTAGGCAAACTGGTGGTTGTGTGTATATCTGCCTTCACTTCTTCTCTAAAAATGTTTTACTTAAATGTTGCCTGTAGTAAGACATTTAATTTACTTGAACAAAACATAATTGTGCTTTGTTTGGAAGTTTCTCTAGTGTTCCAGAAGGATGCTTATTTTTTGCACCTTCATAATTTTTCCTTTTTTAAAATTACTTGAAACCACCAAAAGCCCTTTTTACTTAATATACTCCTCAGAAGTGACTCTGGTATTCTTTCCAAGGCAAATTTGCAGGATTTGTCCCCATTACCATTTTAGAACAATATTTTTGAATAACACCTCAAATGCTTTACTTTCAAATTTGGTGTTTTGAGGAGGATAGAGTTAAATTCCTCTCTCATGTTACTAACTGTATGAGTCACTAGAATTGGTAACAGAAATACTTCTCATAATCTTTGGAAAGAACCTTTCAGCACTGTTTTGCTGCGTAGTATCGACGTAGAAGACACAAAGGCAGTGTCTTAATATAAAAGTAGAACTGTTTGTACTTGAGATCATCAACAAGCATATTAACTTGAACCAGATGAACAAAATCAGCAGAGCTTCTTACACTCATGTAACTTCTAAGATTTCAGCCAAAATCAAGACAGAAACAGATGAGCACTAAGGGCCAGATTGTGCCATTTAAGTTTTGGTGGTTTGGAGGTGGGGAGAGACAGAATCAAAAGTTTAAATTACTGGGCAAGTGTTAGTGTATATCAGTAGTACTATATGGCCCATTTATTTTGCCTCACTTCTGGCATTAGAAAAAATAAAAACAGACCTGTTGAATTATTCCACTTGCCACAAAATGACAGATAAGACTTAATGGGAACAAATTCAGTGGAATTAAATATCTTTGATTGCTATTAAACTTCATAAGTTATAACAACAAAAGTGTTCTGTACTTGAGTGTATTAACTCTTATTCACATATTCAAAGATATGAAAGAACATTTTGTGTGTGTGCATGTCTGCGCGCATGTGTGTGGGCGAGATTACTGAGAAGGACACAGAGTATTGAAACACTTGAGTCTGTTTATTTTTTTATGGGATAAACTACTAAAGCTACTTTTCTCTACAGACAGGACTGCCCTTCTCCCCTTCCCCCCCAATTGAAATCACTTAGATTTTTTGCTTTGCTTTGTTTTTTCAACAAACAAAACCAGTACTTTGCCAGTAGTAGTTTTTCAACATAGTAATGTCATACCCTTTCACCCTCCATTTCACTAATGTAAATTACTGCAAAACTGACTAATGCTCCTTCCAGGAGACAGGATTGTAGATTAGATGAACCAATGGTATGAGCCATTCTATAATTCCTATTTTCGTAAAGCTACCCCTTTTTTGGAAATACAACAGTCTGGAAAGAATACGCATTTACATTTTTTGTGGGGGTGCATGAGCATACTCACTTCTGCTTTCATTGAAATGAGTGAGTAGGAGATTGGACCCTTCAAGGGCATTTAGTAACTGAAAGGTGACTCCAGTCTTAAGAACAGGTGCAACTTTGGCATCAGCACTGCAATTTTCCCCATCAATTTGCTTGAATTTTATTCTAGGATGTTTTGTAATGTATTTGGTTGGCTTCATGCTTTTGTGGCTTCTGGTCACTGCAGGAAAAAAAGTAGGTGCTCAGAACTAAGGGATTAAGCCCACTCACAACTATATTGCAAACTAGTGATTCTTCTGCTGCATTAAAGAATACCATGTTAGTGGTGCTGGATTCAGTATGGTAGAAATTTGCATTGTTCCCTATTGCCTCCTGCTTTAAGTTCCTTTGTGCAGAGACTGACAGTAGCATTCATGGTCTACCAAAAGTGTCTAGTTTCCAGGCATTTTTTCCCCCCTTACCTGCTCAGTGGTTCTCAACCAGGGATACACAGAGCCCTGGGGGTACGCAGAGGTCTTCCAGGGGGTACTCAACTCATTTAGATCAGTTTCTCAACCTCAAGGTTGTGATCCCCAGGGAGGGTTGTGGGACAGATTTAGGGGGATTGCAAGTTCAGGGCCAGCATTTGGGGTGGCAAACAGGGAAACTGGCTGGGTCCCCACGCCACAAGGGGGCCCCACAAAGCTAAGTTACATGCTTCAGTTCCGAGCAGCGGGGCTCAGGCTTCAGCCCCACTGCCAGGAGCTCTGGCTTCAGACAAGGGTCAACTATCACACTGAAATGTAAGTACAATATTTATATTTCCATTAATCTATTTTATAATTATATGGTAAAAATGAGAAAGTAAGCAATTTTTCAGTAGCAGTGTGCTGTGACACTTTTTTGCATTTTTATGTCTGATTTTGTAAGCAAGTAGTTTGTAAGTGAGGTGAAACTTGGGGTACACAAGAAAAATCAGACTCCTGAAAGGGGTACAATAGTTTGGAAAGATTGAGAACCACTGTGATAAACATCCTAACTACCATTAGCAGTGGGATGGGGTTTTATAGTCCTTGATGTGGCCCATAGCACCATTACAATTTTAGGGTCCTGTCCCTTTTGAAACCTGGACTGTTCTGATGCAATTGCCAATAATAGAGCCTAGCACATGGTATTTTTTATAAAATGGACACTGATTCATTAGGAGGTGGATTGGAACATGAGCTCATTTAACATACAGGTGTCAGATAGTGACTGACAGATTGTTACCACCAACTTGGAATGGATCTGAAATGATGCTGACAACCTAGAAGTGAAAGGCTCTATATGCCATATATAATCCTCTGAGCCACCTACTTCCATCTGCTTGTTTACATTTTCAGTACATTATGATTATCTTGCCTTCTGAGTGTACCTTTGTATGTACACTTGTACCTATATAACATATTTGTTCCTCTAAATGGAACAGGAGTTAATTATGTGGTGAGACTTGTGAGGTCTGACCTGCGGGAGAGGATAAAGTACATTTAAGGTATGTATTTTTAAAAAGTCCTTGTGCAAGTTCTTTGGAGCATTAGGCACATATTTCAAAAGCAAAATGACTGCCATTGCAGGTCAGCTTCAAGGAGCTAAATAATGGCATTCTGTATTTGTTGCACTGTGGTCAAAAACTATTTGGAATAATTGTAATGCATGAGAAAGAAAGGTCCACAATGTACTGGTTTGCACTGAAGTGATTATGCAATGTGAAATTTCCGAGCATTGCCTGTTACTTGAGGGATTTTTCTACCCACTACAGATGTAGGGTTTTTTTTTTTCAATTCTGATTCTAACTTATCTTAAGTATGTTGTTGGAAGGACCTCTTTTTCTTCTTATTAGGTTATGCCAAGTGTCTTAGTGGTATGAACATGTCTGGCAATCGCTGCATAGTATCTGAAAATTGTTGATTTAACTTTTGCAGAGGGGATTGTTTGCAGCACTTGCTGCTGAAGCAGCATCATTATTTAATTACATACACTTAAAGTCTATGCTTTAACATGCTATTTGCTTAAGGCAATGTGCTAGTTAGAAGCTGTTCTGCCTGGTGTGTGTGTGTGTGTGTGTGTGTGTGTGTGTGTGTGTAAATGAGAGACTTTCCAGAAAGCAGCAGAGCTGTAACCATTTGCATTCAATGAAAAGTACAGAATTCTGTACATCTAGTAAAGGGTTGATGATGTGGCTTTCTGGATGTAAGGGCTCTTGTCTCAGAGAACAAGGAGCAGCAGTTAGTAACCTTCTCCCTATCCTCTCTGATTTTTCACTGTGGCAAAGGTAAATTATTTTATTTTATTTTTTCATTACTCCTCTGACACTGTTGATACTGGGGTTTACAATGAAACCCTCAAAGATTTTTCCACAGTTCCGTTGTCAGACAGAAATGCACAAGATAATTTTCAGTAAACTGAGGCATTTTGCTGGACAGTAGGGGAGGGAGGAGCACAAGGATCTGTTGGGTAAATTTAATGTTAAGTTGTTAATTGTGAGTAGAGGTCTTTAGTGTTACACTAAATTCACTGTGGGCCTATTCATGAAGGCTTTATTCTGTTGGAGTTTTGCCTAACTAAGGAGTGAAGGAAAAAGAGATAATCTGAGCTTTAGGGGTCAAATGCTGGTCCCCTGTGGTTTTTTAAAGACCAAAATGATAGACTTGATGTAGGGGAATCTATGCTGGGAATGCAGAAGATAGATTATCATCGTTTCTGCCTTCGCCAACCTGTGGCAATGAAACATGGGCTAACTTGATGACAATGACCTGTTTGCAACTCTCATGTAATTTTTAGACCTGATCACTCCCCTATCATCGGTCTTGCATTGGTGTCCTGTGCAGACTTTTTGTGGCCTGGTATCTTCCAAACTGACTGTATCTGTTCTGATTGCATACTTTCCTGTAGAACCCCCTTGTCCGTAAGCAGGTCCAGGATATCCTTGAGTAATTAAAGTGATAGTTCTACAATTTTTAACACAGATTTCTATACACCACCCACTAGAATTCCTACACCATACACTACAACACTCGTTGTAAGAAGCAGGGAGAAGAAAAGGGGAATGCCAAATTTCCCTTGTCGCTTCAACACTAATATGGATGTTTCCTGAGACTATCATCTGTGCAAGACAGTGACAGTAACATAGTTGCCATAAATTGGGTGTCTGAAGGTGTTCACTTATGCTTTTGTTCTGGGGTTTTATTTTCCTCCATGTAATATTTCCTTCTATCAGATCAGAGCATGATCTCTAGCATAGCCTATAGCAGAGGTTCTCAAACTGGCGGTCAGGACCCCTGAGGGGGTCGCAAGGTTATTACATGGGGGGTCGTGAGCTGTTAGCCTCCACCACAAACCCCGCTTTGCCTCCAGCATATATAGTGGTGGTAGATAAATTAAAAACACTTCTTTTATATATAAGGGAGGGGGTGTCACACTCAGAGGTTTGCTGTGTGAAAGGGGTCACCAGTAAAAATAGTTTGAGAACCACTGACCTATAGCATATAATTACAGTACATGTACCTTTATGGGGAGCAGTCAAGGTTCACTGTACAAAATGAGGGTGAGGAACAGATTACATCTTGGGTTGAGTCTTTTAAATTAATATTCATTGACTGACTTTGGCAAATAGCTCCAGATTATTAGGAAAGGGTTGGTAGATTTTTTTTTTTTTTCCCCTTCAGGCTTAAGCATGCACAGTGCTTTACACTTCAAGTTCAAACAAGAGTTGGACACGGATATTGAGATACTTGTGGGTAGCCTGTTTTTCCTGCTGGACTATTCTTATAGTGCTTCTTGAATGAATGAATTTTTAAGATATCACTGGAAAATTATTTCTGATGTTGATGTCTGTATTTCAATCTTGTAACACAATGTTTTGTTATCTGAGAACAAAATCTTGCGTTAGTAGTTTTATCTTTAATTCTGTATAGGTCACTTAAACATATACTGTAATTCTTGACAGTATATACATTTCATCTGAACAACAGCACAGGTTATAATTGTATGTTAGAATTTAGTCCCAGTCTAAAACACATGTGCTGAAGCAATTCTAAGAGAGTTTTGTGCTCAGTGAGTAACTTCAAGGAGAAACACTTCATGAGGTGTTGATTTGACTAAAATCTGAATGTTTAGGTTTAACCGTTCTGAAACATTTCATTTAGAAGTCGCTTAGCAAAACATTAAACTGCATTTTCCTATTGTGTCAGATTGCCTTAAGGGATCTGTAGTTCTGGCCCTTCTCTCCTCTGGGCTGGGCTCCCTGGAGTATATCTACCTTGAGACAACATTTCCTCTGACAGAGCTGTGTGGTACATCATGGGAGACGTGACTTTGGGAGCATTATGGGAGATGTAGTCCAGTGAGGAGAGAATGGGGTGTGTCAGACTCCCAAACTACAACTCTGATAAGGCAATGCATCATAATGGGAAAACACCGTTGAATATTGAAATGACTCAAAACAAAGAGTTTCGGGTAATTTCAACAAAAGAAACCCACGCATTTTGATTATGGGAACGTCAAAATTTAATTTTTTTTAAAAATTTCCATTCAGCAGAAAGATTTGAAATTTCAACTTTTCATTCCAATTTGGGGGGAAAAAATTTGGAATTTCCTATGGGGTAGAAATTCCAAATTTTGCCCAGCTCTAGTAAAATGAGCAGATGAGAACTTGTGAATAAATATATCAACTTTTTGGGCAAGTGGTGGGTGTGTACAAATCAAAGCTATCTCTAAGTAATAATTAACTTGTATATTTATGTCTTTAGCCAATATTTAGGTGAGCTCATCTTGAATAATTATGCAATGAATTGGGCATAAACATGAATTCTTCTTCAAGGAGAGTCCCTGTAGGAGTTCCACTTCAGGTGAATGCACTATCCCCATCTCATGCTGTTGTCGGCGCCTACCTAGCACTCGCAACCCAACCCCTCTCAGTTCCTTCTTAACCGTCCTTGGCCTGAGACAGAGCTCCCAGCAGTGTGAAAACAGATACTATTCTTAGAGCTTAGAAGAGTTTCTTCTTAGAATACTTTTTAATAGATTAGATATGGTTATTTACCCTTTCTTTCCCCGTTTATTTTCTGTTTAAATTTGTTTTTCTTTTTATAACTCTATTTCTACCCATCTGAATAGTTACTGTTCAACTATACAGTTGAACTGCCATAGTTACAGTATGCCTGGTTCATCAGGCTTCAAGTGTTGCCTTTCCTGCCAGGGGACGATCCTGGTGCTGGACGGGCACTCTCAATGTGTCCACTGCTTAGGTGAGATACATACACCTCAGAAGTGCTCTCACTGCAGTAACTTAAAGACTCAAGCCTGAAAGGACAGAGATTTGCATCTCAAACTTATTCTTCTGGAGAAGTCTCTGTGCCTGGTATCCAATCCTGGCCAGCAGACAAAGATCTCCAGAGATGTCATCTTCTCCACACAAGAAGGCTCATTCCTCCAAAAAAGGCTCTGAGGAAAAGAGCATCAACTTCTCCACTGAAAGACCCAGCAAAAAAGAAGCTGTCTTCAGGTCATTCCCTACCCTCAGTAATGACCAGACCACAACTGAGTACATACAAGGCACCAGGATCCTCCAGTATTGCGTGTACCATGACAACCACTGACCCCAAGTGGACAGACTCAGAGTTGAGAAGCAAACGAATGCCCTCCTCCTTTGCTATGGCACTGATGGAACTGGACATGGCACCGAGGCATTCCCCACAGCTTATGGTGCCCCCACCTTTTCCAGTAGTGCAGAATGCTCTGAGGTCAGCACTGACACCTGTGCCTGCAGCAGCATCATTGGCACCGACCACTTTGGCGCCAAAACCACATGACTCTTCAATGCCACAATCTTTGCTATTCGATACCTATGTCTCTCTGGCCTTACAGTGTCATCTTCACTTACATACACAGGTCCAAAGCCCCTTCCATCCATTGAGGGGCACTACTCAACAGTCACCTGAAGTGGACCATCCACAGGGACACTCCTCGACGAAGAGAAGGTTACTCATCCTGTACAGTAACTGAGGATCTTTGAGATGGGTGTCCCTGTGGGTGCTCCACTACCCTCTCTCCTCACATCTATTTCAGAGTTCAATTTCCAGACTCTATGGTAGAGAAGGAACTGAGGAACTGAGGTAGAGAAGGAACTGAGGTCGGGGCATGTGTGCGCTGGATAGGCACCGACAACGGTGAGAGACGGGGATAGCTCATGTATGACTTAGATGAGCACTGCTGCAGAAACTCTCTGATCGAAGGCATGGGGGCATGCATTCACCTGAAGTGGAGCACCCACAGGGACACCCATCTCGAAGAATAATTGTTCTTTCTACCTTCAAATAGGCTAGTCTTATTGTCTTCCCTTCACAATAAGGGCCCCTTCTGGGTCTCTCAGTAACAGAACGAGGTTTCAAAAATGGCCTCCCCAGAGATTCTACCCCTTTCTACCACATGGGTCAGAAGGATCTGCATTTCCCTGGGAGGCCCCAACCAGGGATGTCAGTAAGGTTCCCCTGAGGAGGTAGCAAGATGAGGGAGCTGGACATGTTGGCCCCTTACTGTATTCTCCAGTGCTGGCAGTGTCCATTGCCCTCCAACCACATCCAGAGAAGAGGCAGAATGTGAGGAGGTGGCCAAGCTCTACAGCAGGGGTGGGCAAACTTTTTGACCCAAGGGCCATACTGGGTATGGAAATTGTATAGCAGGCCATGAATGCTCACAAAATTGGGGGTTGGGGTGTAGAAGGGGGTGAGGGCTCTGGGGTGGGGCTGGAAAAGAGGAGTTCAGGGTGCAGGAGGGGGCTCTGGGCAGAGGCAGGGGATTGAGGGGTGGGGGGGTGTGAGGGCTCCAGCTGTGGGTACAGGCTCTGGGGTGGGGCTGGGGATGAGGGGTTGCAGGTGTAGGAGAGTGCTCCAGACTGGGACTGAGGGGTTTGGAGGGCGGGAGGGGGATCAGGGCTGGGTCTGGGGTGCAGGCTCTGGGGGGCACTTACCTCAAGCAGCTCCCAGAAGCAGTGGCATGTCCCCTCTCCGGCTCCTACATGGAGGCGCAACCAGGCTGCTCTGCGCGCTGCCCCACCCACAGGCGTCACCCCTGCAGCTCCTACGGCTTTGGTTCTTGGCCAGTGGGAGCTGCGGGGCGGCACATGGGGCAGGGGCAGCGTGTGGAGCCCCCTGGCTTCCCCTATGTGTAGGAGCCAGAGCGGGGACATGCTGCTGCTTCCAGGAGCACACCCTGGCTGGAGCAGGGCAAGCCCCAGACTCCGCTGCCTGGTGGGAACTCGAGGGCTGGCCCCTGGGCCATAGTTTGCCCACTCCTGCTCTACAGTCAGGAGTGCGGCTGCTGGTGCAAACTGTAGGGACAAAGGCCCAGTTTTCTATCCAGTGTGCTACCCTTCTGGCATTCCTCCCCAGATGGAGATGGAGAAGTAGGAGCAGCTTACCCCTGAAGCCAGCTATTCCATTCCTGCCTTCTTGGGGAAGAGTCTGTGTCTGTGTGTCTAGAGGTTGAGGCAACCCCACCAAGACTGGGCTTGAGTGTGTATGTATGTGGCAGGGGGGACTACACTCTGCCTACAGAGCCAGCAGAGCTCCCCAGTAAGACACATCAGTAAAGAGAGTGCCGGGCAGGTGAAGCAGGAGACACAGACCTTTCCATTTGGTTCTGGCTTTCTGGGCCTTGCTCACTCCCTGAAGCCTGCAGGTGCAATGGATACCAGAAACATCTTGGAAGGGGAAAGGGAGCTGAGTTGACAATGTCTCCAAAAGGCAAATTCAACCCTGGGACAAAGCTGGGAATTAGATAGTTACACTATGGTGCCCCAGTCAGACATTTGAAATAAAGGTTGAATTTTTTCTCATTAAAGCTCTGTGGCAGGGAGGTTTGGCTGAGCTGCTTGCTGCTGTGTAGATAGACAAAACTGGAGGAAACTGCTGGGGATGGGCCATTTCCCTACTGCCAGTGACTGTCAGGTCTGGTTCTGCTTCAAGCTGGCTGAAGTACCCATTGTAATGGATCTCTGGACACTTTTATTTGAAGAAAGGAAAAACATTATGTTCACCAGAAATTTTCCTAGCTTCTGGTGGCTTGCATTCTGGTTGTTTTAATTCATTAGTCTGCAGAAGACACTGATCTGTCATACTGCTGATGTAAATACTGTTAGCCTGATATTTGGGGGGGAGGGATAGCTCAGTGGTTTGAACATTGGCCTGCTAAACCCAGGGTTGTTAGTTCAATCCTTGAGGGGGCCATTTAGGGATCTGGGGCAAAAATTGGGGCTTGGTCTTGCTTTGAGCAGAGGGTTGGACTAGATGACCTCTTGAGGTCCCTTCCAACCCTGATATTCTGTGATTCTATGATAAATCTGTAGGCGGAGTCTAATGAAATCCAGAGCTTGTTCAATACAAACAGGATGATTCTGATGGCTGAAAATACCTGGTATTATTTTGTTTGACTATTAAAAAAACAAACAAAAAACCCCCCAAAAGCAACTTTTGCAGAGAAGTTTCACATTACTACTGTGGATCATATTTCATGATGCAATTAACTTTCTCAATTTTGGGGGCCTTGGTTTATACTTGTAATTAGCATGTGTCATAAATATAAAGGGAAGGGTAAACCCCTTTAAAATCCCTCCTGGCCAGAGGAAAAGCCCTTTCACCTGTAAAGGGTTAAGAAGCTAGGATAACCTCGCTGGCACCTGACCAAAATAACCAATGAGGAAACAAGATACTTTCAAAGCGGGGTGGGGGGGGAACAAAGGGTCTGGGTCTGTCTGTGATGCTTTTGCCGGGGACAGAATAGGAATGGAGTCTTAGAACTTAGTAAGTAATCTAGCTAGATATGCGTTAGATTATGATTTCTTTAAATGGCTGAGAAAATAAGCTGTGCTGAATGGAATGGATATTCCTGTCTTTGTGTCTTTTTGTAACTTAAGGTTTTGCCTAGAGGGATTCTCTATGTTTTGAATCTAATTACCCTGTAAGGTATTTACCATCCTGATTTTACGGAGGTGATTCTTTTTACTTTTTCTTCTATTAAAATTCTTCTTTTAAGAAACTGAATGCTTTTTTCATTGTTCTTAAGAGCCAAGGGTTTGGGTCTGTGATCACCTATGCAAATTGGTGAGGATTTTTATCAAACCTTCTCCAGGAAGGGGGGTGCAAGGTTTTGGTGAGGATTTTGGGGGGAAAGACGTTTCCAAACGACTCTTTCCCAATAATAAACCCGATTAGACGTTTGGTGGTGGCAGCGAAAGTCCAAGGGCAAAAGGTAAAATAGTTTGTACCTTGGGGAAGGTTTAACCTAAGCTGGTAAAAGTAAGCTTAGGAGATTTTCCTGCAGGTCCCCACATCTGTACCCTAGAGTTCAGAGTGGGGAAGGAACCTTGACAGCATGTGAAAAGCACAGACTTGGAGCAGATTAGGCCATGTGTACCTTTCCGAAATGTTACAGTATGGAAATTATTACTGCCAGTACTTGAATATGTTTATGCTGTTTTATAGAATGACTTCAGGCCTCATTCCTGAAAGTGGCACTTTATCAATTTGGGGCTGAAATCTGACCTTAGAAGCGATATAATTTAGTGAAGAAGATCCTCTACATTTTTAAACATTTGAAAAGTAAATCGATCCACCAATGTTCTGAGGCTCATCTTAAAGTAATATGTTCGCTCCGGCTGCTGCTCTGCGGGAACATAACTAACATTATGTATAGCTCTGTACATAGTCCTGCTGACATGAACTGTGCTGGCACACATTCAAAGAAGTAAACAAAAGGCAATCAGTGTTGGCTTCTGCAGAACTAGCAACTCTGAAAAACAATGGCTAAATACTGTTCAATTTATTCATGCAAGTAGTCCCATTGATTAACTTGGAGATTACTCAAGTGAGGCAGGCAAAATTTGGTCCTAAAATGCTTGTCCAAAGTTTTGATCTACTCTGTTTCTCTTGTATATATTTGCAAATGCATAAATCTGTTCACCTGAATTTTTTTTAATTACTCAATATTTTTATTCTTTTTTTAGAAAAAAGATGAATGGCAGTAGCCCAGCACGCATAATGAGCAACCCTCAAATAATAAACCAGTGTGCCCGAGGAGGAATAGAGGAAAAAAAAGTTTGGTAAGTAAACAATCTTTAATTTTAATCTTTCAAGAGGTTAATAAACAATGAGAGAAGTAATTTAAAAAATAATTAAGTACCTTTATGTTTCCCTCTCTTTCTAGTGTCTAACAATAAAACATGAAAAGCGGGGAAGGGTTTTATTTATTTTTATTTAAGAGTGCAGGTCTGGGTGTCTCACAGGTTTGGTAATGGAAGAGATGAGGTGAAATCCTGGCCCCACTGAAGTCATTGGCCAAACTGCCTCTGACTCCGATAGGGCTAAGATGGCACATATGGAATCTTTCAACTTTGTCATACAATTTAAATCTCATCCACACTGGTGGTAATGGAGAACTGAGCCACTTCACAGGTGACAGATATTCTGTTAAACAAGTCTGTGGTCTCACTGTAGTTTCTAGTGGGCTGGTACAGTAGAAGCCATTAAAAAGTCAACATTTTCCAAAACTTACCAAAGAAACTTCAATTCTAAGTGTAGGAGAAAACTGGAAACCTCAATTAACTGTTTACAAATGCTTACATTTTAATTAGAGCTGGATGAATTTTTTGGACAAAACTTTTCTGGCTAACCAAGGCTGATTTAGGTCAACAGAAGTATGTAAGAAATTTGGGTCAAATTGGCAGAATTGTTTCAGTTAGGAAAGGGAAGATCTGAACAAAATTGAAATGTTTTCTTTTTTAACTTATTCAGAATGAAATGTTTCAATACTTCAATTTGAAACACCTTTTTATATTGCATTTTACTTAAATCTTTAAAAAAAAGGTTTAAAAAAGGTTGAAATGAACAAAACATATTGTTACAAATGAAACAATTTTTTTCATTTTGGGTCATTGTGAAGCTGCCATTATTTTATTTTGGTTTGTTGACTGAACCAAAACAAATTAATCATTTAAACAGCACTAATTTTAATGATGACCAAGGTTGCTTCATCAGTAAAACCACCACTGCACGTTACATTGCTTTCAGCACACCTATTGGCATTTACACCAGAGGGGCCAAGTTCTGAATGAGCATTGAGACTGAACTCTTCACTTGTTTATACAGGGTTTACTCCAGCTCCACGGAAGACAATGGGGGAGTCATTCTGTTGCCTTCCCTTCCCTGTTATGTGCACACATTTATCTCACTGTTGCACTCCTGATTTAGCTAGGATATGCTGATGTTGCTCATTCATCATGAAGAAAAACAACAGAATAAACTCATGCCAGGAACGTGTAACCAGCCTGCTAAGAGGGCTAACTCACATCTATCTTGTATATAGAGAAGTATGCAAAAAGAGAGGGAGTACTTGTGGCACCTTCGAGACTAACCAATTTATTTGAGCGTAAGCTTTCGTGAGCTACAGCTCACTTCATCGGATGCATTCAGTGGAAAATACAGTGGGGAGATTTATATACATAGAGAACATGAAACGATGGGTGTTACCATACACACTGTAACCAGAGTGATGATAACGCCCGTTGTTTCATGTTCTCTATGTATATAAATCTCCCCACTGTATTTTCCACTGAATGCATCTGATGAAGTGAGCTGTAGCTCACGAAAGCTTACGCTCAAATAAATTTGTTAGTCTCTAAGGTGCCACAAGTACTCTTTTTCTTTTTGCAAATACAGCCTAACACGGCTGCTACTCTGAAACCTGTAGAGAAGTATGGTTTCACTTATTATACTATTGAAACAAAAAATAATAGCAAACCATATTGTATCCCCAACTGGACCTTTGTTAAGGAGTTAGTGTTGAGTAATAATATTTGTTTCAATAAAATAAATATGTGAGAATTTTCTGTAAAATTTCATTTGGCAGCCTGGATTGGTGTGGCAGATTCACCTCCTTTCCCTGTCCTCATTCTAGGAAAACTCTCAAAACCATAAATGAGACTTCAAATTGTGTTTTGTGTATGTGGCATCTTTTTTTAACCCACAGGGGGGAAACATTTTAATGATGCTGTTAATAGCTCATTGTTTCTGGTCACTTTTTTTTTGCTTTATCATGCCCCTAATATTTGGGTACATCCTAAATATGTCCTTTCTCTTTTATTAGAGAGATGAAATAGGTGAGGTAATATCTTTTCTTGGACCAACTTGCGTTGGTGAAAGAGACAAGATTTTGAGCTACACCAAGCTCTTCTTCAGGTCCTGATCTTACCTCTTTCACCAACACAAATTGGCATAGGAACTGACTCCATGGGTGTTCCGGGGCTGGAGCACCCTGGGGAAAAAATCTTGGGTGTTGAACACCTACCAGCAGCCCCCATATCAGCTCCCCCCCCAGCGCCTCCCACTGGTGGGCCCCACAGATCAGTGCCCATACCTCCTGCCCCCCTCTATCAGCTGTTTCATAGTGTTCAGGAGGCTTGGGGGGGGTGGGGCGGAGCGAGGACATGGCGTGCTCGGGGAAGTGGGTGAAACTGGGCGGGAAGAGGCGGGGTGGGAAGACGTGGATCAGGGATGGGAAGGGGTGGAGTGGGGGCAGGGCCTGGGGTGGGGCCTTGGGGGAAGGGGTGGGGTGTGGGCAGAGCCGGGTGTCGAGCTCCCCCCTCCCCCGGCACTTTGGAAAGTTGGCGCCTGTGCAAATTGGTCCAATAACAGATATTACTTCACCCACCTTGTCTATCTAATATCCTGGGACCAACATGGCTACAACAACACTACAAATAGTGTTCTCTTTTATGGCTCTCTACTTTTCCCTTAGTCTTGCAGAACCATATAATCTGTACACCTTTACCTCACCCTATCTTATCAATAGTGTTAATGACTATCTTAACTATCTGCTATTATTTATTTGCAAAAAGAAAAGGAGTACTTGTGGCACCTCAGAGACTAACCAATTTATTTGAGCATAAGCTTTTGTGAGCTACGGCTCATTTCATCGGATGCATTCAGTGGAAAATACAGTGAAGATGTTTTTATACACACAGACCATGAAAAAAAGTGAGGATGTTTTTATACACACAGACCATGAAAAAATGGGTGTTCATCGCTACAAAAAGTTTTCTCTCCACCAACCCCACTCTCCTGCTGGTAATAGCTTATCTAAAGTGATCACTGTCCTTTCAATGTGTATGATAATCAAGGTGGGCCATTTCCAGCACAAATCCAGGGTTTAACAAGAACGTCTGAGGAACAGGGGGGGAAGGAATAAACAAGGGAAATAGGTTACTTTTTATAATGACTCAACCACTCTCAGTCTCTATTCAAGCCTAAATTAATTGTATCCAATTTGCAAATTAATTCCAATTCAGCAGTCTCTCATTGGAGTCTGTTTCTGAAGTTTTTCTGTTGTAATATCACAACTTTCATGTCTGTAATCGCGTGACCAGAGAGATTGAAGTGTTCTCTGACTGGTTTATGAATGTTATAATTCTTGACATCTGATTTGTGTCCATTTATTCTTTTACGTAGAGACTGTCCAGTTTGACCAATGTACATGGCAAAGGGGCATTGCTGGGACATGATGGCATATATCTCATTGATAGATGTGCAGGTGAACGAGCCTCTGATAGTGTGGCTGATGTTATTAGGCCCTGTGATGGTGTCCCCTGAATAGATATGTGGGCACAGTTGGCAACGGGCTTTGTTGCAAGGATAGTTTCCTGGGTTAGTGGTTCTGTTGTGTGGTATGTGGTTGCTGGTGAGTATTTGCTTCAGGTTGGGGGGCTGTCTGTAGGCAAGGACTGGCCTATCTCCCAAGATTTGTGAGAGTGATGGGTCGTCCTTCAGGATAGGTTGTAGATCCTTGATGATGCGTTGGAGGGGTTTTAGTTGGGGGCTGAAGGTGATGGCTAGTGGCGTTCTGTTATTTTCTTTGTTGGGCCTGTCCTGTAGTAGGTGACTTTTGGGTACTCTTCTGGCTCTGTCAATCTGTTTCTTCACTTCAGCAGGTGGGTATTGTAGTTGTAAGAATGCTTGATAGAGATCTTGTAGGTGTTTGTCTCTGTCTGAGGCGTTAGAGCAAATGCGGTTGTATCGTAGAGCTTGGATGTAGACAATGGATCGTGTGGTGTGGTCAGGGTGAAAGCTGGAGGCATGTAGGTAGGAATAGCGGTCAGTAGGTTTCTGGTATAGGGTGGTGTTGATGTGACCATCACTTATTAGCACTGTAGTGTCCAGGAAGTGGATCTCTTGTGTGGACTGGTCCAGGCTGCGATTGATGGTGGGATGGAAATTGTTGAAATCATGGTGGAATTCCTCAAGGGCTTCTTTTCCATGGGTCCAGATGATGAAGATGTCATCAATATAGTGCAAGTAGAGTAGGAGCGTTAGGGGATGAGAGCTGAGGAAACGTTGTTCTAAGTCAGCCGTAAAAATCTTGGTATACTGTGGGGCCATGCAGGTACCCATAGCAGTGCCGCTGATTTGAAGGTATACATTGTCCCCAAATGTGAAATAGTTATGGGTGAGGACAAAGTCACAAAGTTCAGCCACCAGGTTAGCTGTGACATTATCGGGGTTACTGTTCCTGATGGCTTGTAGTCCATCTTTGTGTGGAATGTTGGTGTAGAGGGCTTCTACATCCATAGTGGCCAGGATGGTGTTTTCAGGAAGATCACCGATGGATTGTAGTTTCCTCAGGAAGTCAGTGGTGTCTCGAAGGTAGCTGGGAGTGCTGGTAGCGTAGGGCCTGAGGAGGGTGTCTACATAGCCAGACAGTCCTGCTGTCAGGGTGCCAATGCCTGAGATGATGGGGCGCCCAGGATTTCCAGGTTTATGGATCTTGGGTAGTAGATAGAATGTCCCAGATCGGGGTTCCAGGGGTGTGTCTGTGCAGATTTGATCTTGTGCTTTTTCAGGGAGTTTCTTGAGCAAATACTGTAGTTTCTTTTGGTAACCCTCAGTGGGATCAGAGGGTAATGGTTTGTAGAAAGTGGTGTTGGAGAGCTGCCTAGCAGCCTCTTGTTCATATTCCGACCTATTCATGATGACAACAGCACCTCCTTTGTCAACCTTTTTGATTATGATGTCAGAGTTGTTTCTGAGGCTGTGGATGGCATTGTGTTCTGCACGGCTGAGGTTCTGTGGGACAAGTAATGCTGCTTTTCCACAATTTCAGCCCATGCACGTCGGCGAAAGCACTCTATGTAGAAGTCCAGTCTGCTGTCTTGACCTTCAGGAGGAGTCCACCGAGAATCCTTCTTTTTGTAGTGTTGGTAGGGAGATCTCTGTGGATTAGTATGTTGTTCAGAGGTGTGTTGGAAATATTCTTTGAGTCGGAGATGTCGAAAATAGGATTCTAGGTCACCACAGAACTGTATCATGTTCGTGGGGGTGGAGGGGCAGAAGGAGAGGCCCCGAGATAGGACAGCTTCTTCTGCTGGGCTAAGAGTATAGTTGGATAGGTTAACAATATTGCTGAGTGGGTTGAGGGAACCATTGCTGTGGCCCCTTGTGGCATGTAGTTGTTTAGAAAGTTTAGTGTCCTTTTTCTTTTGTAGAGAAGCAAAGTGTGTGTTGTAAATGGCTTGTCTAATTTTAGTAAAGTCCAGCCACGAGGAAGTTTGTGTGGAAGGTTGATTTTTTTATGAGAGTATCCAGTTTTCAGAGCTCATTCTTAATTTTTTCCTGTTTGCTGTAGAGGATGTTGATCAGGTGGTTCCGCAGTTTCTTTGAGAGCGTGTGGCACAAGCTGTCAGCATAGTCTGTGTGGTATGTAGATTGTAATGGATTTTTTACCTTCAGTCCTTTTGGTATGATGTCCATCTGTTTGCATTTGGAAAGGAAGATGATGTCTGCTGTATCTGTACAAGTTTTTTCATGCAGTTGATAGATTTCCACTCCATACGGCAAAATGAAGTGCCTTGCATAATGACAGGTTTCAGAATAACAGCCGTGAGAGTCTGTGTTCGCAAAAAGAAAAGGAGTACTTGTGGCACCTTAGAGACTAACCAGTTTATTTGAGCATAAGCTTTCGTGAGCTACAGCTCACTTCATCGGATGCATAAAGTGGAAAATACAGTGAAGATGTTTTTATACACACAGACCTTTGCCATGTACATTGGTCAAACTGGACAGTCTCTACGTAAAAGAATAAATGGACACAAATCAGATGTCAAGAATTATAACATTCATAAACCAGTCGGAGAACACTTCAATCTCTCTGGTCACGCAATTACAGACATGAAAGTTGTGACATTATAACAGAAAAACTTCAGAAACAGACTCCAACGAGAGACTGCTGAATTGGAATTAATTTGCAAATTGGATACAATTAACTTAAGCTTAGAGACTGAGAGTGGTTGAATCATTATAAAAAGTAACCTATTTCCCCTTGTTTATTCCTCCCCGCCCCCCGTTCCTCAGACGTTCTTGTTAAACCCTGGATTTGTGCTGGAAATGGCCCACCTTGATTATCATACACATTGAAAAGAGAGTGATCACTTTAGATAAGCTATTACCAGCAGGAGAGAGGGGTTGGGGGAGAGAGAACCTTTTGTAGTGATGAACACCCATTTTTTCATGGTCTGTGTGTATAAAAACACCGTCACTGTATTTTCCACTTTATGCATCCGATGAAGTGAGCTGTAGCTCACGAAAGCTTATGCTCAAATAAATTGGTTAGTCTCTAAGGTGCCACAAGTACTCCTTTTCTTTCTGCGAATACAGACTAACACAGCTGTTACTCTGAAACCTATTATTTATTTGTAATTCACCACAGGGATGTGTGGAAAACTAATGGATGTTACCGGTCAGTCTTGTCTTACTGATATCTGGTCTTTTAAAATCCTCTGATTTATTGCCTGTCTATTCTTATCCATGATTTCTGCCGTATGTGGTACAATTCTGCCATAGTTGCTAATATTTTTAGTTCTCCCCATCCTCCACTCAGTCTTCTCATCAAATCATCTGGGGATCACAAGCTACTAGTCTCCCAGGGGCTGTAGTCCTGTGTGTGCATTTTTCAATTTTAGACATCTTAAAAATAAAAATCTTAATATCAGGAGATCAAACAGAAATCTCCTTTGTACAGTTGTAAAAATACCTCTCAGGATTTGGGATGGGATAAAAATCCAGAATTCCAGATGTTTATCTGAATCATTGGAGATCTGTGCAGACCCATCTTCTCCCAACAGGTTTCCCTGTTCATTGCTTGTAGTCATCATTATGGCCTAATCTTGAAAGGTGCCGGTGCCCCTGAAGTCTATGGAAGCGACGGCTATTCAGCACTTTACAGGATCAGGCTGATATGTATTAGATCTTTATATCCAAATGTCAGTTTCTATTGGTGCTAGTGTATTTCGCCCTCACTCAGACTCATCAGTGGACATTTGGGTGTAAGATATACACTCTAGAACAAGGGTGGGCAAACTTTTTGGCCTGAGGACCACATCGGGAAATAGAAATTGTATATCAGGCCATGATTGCTCACAAAATTGCGATTGGTGTGTGGGAAGGGGTGAGGGCTGTGGTTGGAGTTGCAGGCTCTGGGGTGGGGCTGGGGATGAGAAGTTTGGGGTGTAAGACGGTGCTCTGGGCTGGGACCGAGGGGTTCGGAGGGCAGGAGGGGGATCAGGGCTGGGGCAGGAGTGCAGGTTCTGGCTGGGGGTGCGGGCTCTTGGGTGGAGCTGGGGATGAGATGTTTGGGGTGCAGGAGGGTGCTCCAAGCTGAGATTGAGGGGTTTGGAGAGCAGGATGGGGATCAGGGCTAGGGTAGTGGGTTGGGGTGTGGGGAGAGGCTCAAGGGCTCAGGCTCCAAGCGGTACTTACTTCAAGCAGCTCCTGGAAGCAGTGGCATGTCCCTGCTCCGGCTCCTATGTGGAGGCGCGGCAAGGCGGCTCTGCACGCTGACCCATCCGCAGGCACTGACCCTGCAGCTCGCAGGCCGGCTTAAAACGGGCCGTAGTTTGCACACCCCTGTTCTGGAAACACTGCACACCGATAGTAACCAATCTAAAGTGTCCTAAATCTTTAAAGTTAGAATCTCACTTCTTTTAAAGTCTCAATCTGCTGTGAGTAAAGAATGTTACAGCTCGTGGAGTGCTAATTAGGGACAATAATAACTTGACTGATCTGCATTGGCACTAAAATGCTTATTACTGGAGGATGGATGAATGAACAATTCCAGTGGTGAAGGACACATTGTGACTTAACTCTTGCTGGGGCAGTGGAATGTTTTGTTGTAAGGCTTGTCATATCCTTTTCTCTTTAAGTACCCTGTCCTATCTTTTCTAGTTAGTGTATCTATTAGATAAGTCAATGTAGCTATGACAGTTTACACCAGCTGAGAATGTGGCCTTTAATGTAATGAAAAAAGCTCAGATGTGGCCCATGTCTTTTTAACTTGTATTTCAAACTACATACTGTAACTTTTATGTTTGGTGATCTTTTAATTTAGAAAACAAACGTCTGTTAGAAGTTGCCCTTTGCCTGCTATGTGTTTGCTTACTTTGCACTTCTGATTTGAGAAGCTGACTGCTTCATTGATACATCCAATGTCTTAAATGTAACGAACAAAACAGAGTGGCTGAATTCTTTATTTTATTATCTGAAACCTGTTTGGAACTTGGAGATGAGATTAAAGATAAAGGGGAAGAATTGGTATGGGGGTGTGGCTGGTTTTTTTTTGTTTAGCTCTTGAGGGTTTTTTTGGCAGGGTGGGGACAGAGGATTAGTATATATGGTCAGATGTTGCATTTTACTTTGTCCTAGCAGTATAATGTTTCATTACAGCTTTAAGATTTTTATATAGATAGGTAGTCTGATTCCAAAAAAGTGTTTGTTCTGTTTCAGTTCTCAATTTGGCTCGGTTATAGAGGATTCTGTTTTTCAGCATGGCAATGTGTAGTTGTTACAGAGTGCTGATGTTAACGGTATTTGGAATGTATAATATGAAACGCATGGTGTAACTGTGTTAATTATGCAGGTTAGGGTGAAAGTCACCTTAGTGCAGAGGAGCTGAAGAAGATCTTATCTGCCACTTAGGGCATACTTATGCTACACATGAAGGGTTTAAGTATTGCGTCAGTCCTTGTTTCTGCCTCCCCCCCCCAAAGGGCTGAATAATTTGATGATTTCAGTCTGGATCAGTATAGAAAATAATGTTTTTTTTTAAAAAAAGATGTATTTTACATAATGCCTAGATAACGAAAGCAAAACTAGTAAAATATCACTAGATGGATCAGTTACTGAAATGTGATATAGTGACCAAGAAGAGGCTGAGTAGATATGTTTAATATCAAGAACATTATTTTATATAGCTAATGCTTGTCAGGACTGTCCATATCACATTATACTCTTCTGAAGTTTTCTCAAGTGGTGTAACAGATCATTTTGCCGATCTTCTCTGTGTTACGTTGGCTGTTTTGTTCAGTGAATGCACGTTGCATCTGTACCATAGTAAAGTGCAGACTTGTCCAAACCTCCCCCCTGCAAAAACAAACAAACAAAAACCACTATGACTAAATTTATAAATGGGGCCCTACCAAATTCGCGGCCATGTAAAATGCGTCACAGATCGTGAAATCTGGTCTTTTGTGTGCTTTTACCCTCTACTATACAGATTTCATGGGGAAGACCAGCATTTCTCAAATTGGGGGTCCTGACCCAAAAGGGAGTTGCAGGGGGAGTTGCAAGGTTATTTTAGGGGGATTGTGGTATTGCCATCCTTCCTTCTGCACTGCCTTCAGAGCTGGGTGGCTGGAGAATGGCAGCTGTTGGCTGGGCACCGAGCTCTGAAGGTGGGGCTCTGTCAGCAGCAGCGCAGAAATAAGGGTGTCAATACCATACCATGCCACCCTTCTGTGCTGCTCCTGGCGGCAGCTCTGCATTCAGAGCTGGGCTCTCAGCCAGCAGCTGCTGCTCTCCAGCTGCCCAGCTCTGAAGGCAGCGCCACTGCCAGCAGCAGCGCAGAAGTAAGGGTAGCAGCACCGTAACCCCCCTTACAATACCCTTGCACCCTGCCACATACAACTCCTTTTTGTATCAGGATCCCTATGATTACAATACCATGAAATTTCAGATTTAAATATCTGGAATCCTAAAATTGATGATTTTTAAAATCCTATGACCACGAAATTGACCAAAATGGACCATGAATTTGGTGGGGCCCTAGTTATAGTTTATAAAGTGTTAGTAAATGATTTGATAAATTTTTTTTTAATCAATTGTTGTAGACTGTTTTGAGTACAACAGATCAGTAGTTGCTTATAACTATAACTAATATATATACACACACCCACACACCCTTAGGTTGACGGACTTATAACCACCTATAATACATACTACTCATGGATGTCACATGTTTATAAGGTGCAACCTTGTCTTTTTCTATCCAATAATTTAGAGTAGTAATTGATCACATGATTCCGTTTTTAGCCAATTGAAAACTTGAAGCGGGGGGCTGGGTAAGGGAAACACTTTATTCCAATCCACCAGCAGAGAGATTCATTATGATCTTTTCTACACCAGATATTTTGCTAACAGTTCCCCACCACTGCTAATATCAGTTCCACTCTGCCAGTGATAGCAATGTTGGGAGCTCTAACATAGCTGGGTATCCATGCAGTTGCCAACAGTTTAACCACTTTGTTGTCCGACAAAATAAGTGGTCACCTGGTGCCCTACTTTCTCTAGAGCTACTACCAGTCAAGCTGAACTGATGGTAACAATATTGAGGAAACCTCTGGAAAATCAACAACACACAAAGGTATAGGCATAGGAAATTTGCTGTGATTGAAAACTTGCTGTCATTTATCTGCTGGAGGTTTTTATTTTATTATTTTTATATATTATATATATATTAAAATTAACTGTTTAGCTATGAAGAGAGCTAGTACATTTATTTACTTCTCATTTTTCTGTCCATGTAATTCATATTAAAGGGATACCCTAGATTTAGGAAAGATTAATAACCCAAGGAAAAGTAACATCAACTCTATCAACATAACCTGCATTTGGTGGTTAACTTCCTTACTTAGTGTACTGGGATTCATTTGAATGATCAGGACTTTATGGAGTGTTTTCTATTGGACCATTTACTGTGATATAATCATTTTGATCTGCCATTGTAAAATATTGTGCATTCAATACTAGTTCTATACAGCACCACACAAAATGTTGTTAATCTGCTAACTCCTCTTTTTTTTTTTTTTTTTAAATGGGTGGAGACGTTATGAGTTATATAATTTTGACTGCTGGCTCAATCTGAGAGGAAACTTCTTCCAAGAAAAACAAGTTTTCTGGTTCATGTAACAGCTTTTTTCAGTGAATGATGCCAAGACTCTGATTGAATTTGGTTGAGCCAATGAATTGGACGGGGAAAGGCAGGTCTGACTGAGGCTCTCTTATCTCATTTTAAATACAGTAAACATATGTTCATGATTTTCATAAATATAATAATTTGGTCTTCAAAATTCAGAGCTTCCTTATACCACTAACATCAGATAATAAGATCTGTGCCATCAATGCCAACACTTCCGTCAATTTTAATATGAGACACAAGAAGAAACTGCAGTTGTGAAATATTCGCGGGTCCTTAATTTTAGTGACTTTTGCTTCATTCTGAGAATTTGGAGTTATGATTACAAAAATTAAGTGTCTGTTTTCTTCTGTTGGGAAGATTCAAAGATCAGAGTAAACTCAAGTTCCCTGTCAATCAGCCCAATCTTGCAGAAAACAGTTTCCAAATGAAAAAAAAGCAGCACCAAATATAGGAACTCTTCTTCACCCCAACTGATCTAAACACAATTCGCATCAGTTTCTGTTGGATTTAACTAAATCTATTTTGTAAATAATCTGTGTGTGGATATACTTAAATCTGTTTACAATGGATTTATATCATTTCAGCCTAGTTCTTACTATGGGTTAAATACTGCGGGCAACATACACTTTGATAAACAGAGAGCTTGTGAAGGGGAGAGGAGCACAGCTTGCTTGTTGCATCATGCTGCTCCTACTGTAAAGGCACGTAACTGTCTGTCTGCTTCTTCGCACTGCTGACCCTGGATCTGACCTTGGGATGTAGCTGGGAGGAAACAGTGGCAGGGCCACCACTACCCACCCCTGTCCAAAAAGTTATCTATGAAATACTAATGAAGTTCTCTTTTCATGTAAAGGCTTGGATAATATGCCTGGTATGGGAGTACTAGCTGCTGAAATAGGAAAGCCTCACCCTGCCATTGTGATTAGTAGCATTGAGACAAACCTACAGCCTCCCAGTTCCTGATCTGTCCCTTGCTCTCACCTCCCCTGCTATTCTCTAGCCTCAGCACCTTGCTTTAATCCTCATTCTTGTTCTCCAGTATCTAGCAGGCCATCAATATTTCAATAAGAATTTCTATAAGTTCCACTCCCTTTACTGCAGCCATCAGCTGTGTGGGGTCTGACTGGCTCCCCAGCTCTCTCCAAGCTGTAATTGGCTGGTACTTATCTCCCATCTCCCTATTCAGCATCTGCATTCTCTTCCTGCCCCCAGAAGGACTACAATTTCCCCTAACACATCTGTTTTGTCATTGCAACCTCTCAACATTCAGCACTTGTTCCTGTTCACTTTCCTTCTACAGCAGATGTGATCCATGTATGGTAGAGCTCTTGGGTGCATATTTCAAGTAGGCAAAAAATGCTCAGTCAGAAAGGAATATGCAGGAAAAAACCCCCTTTGTTTGCTTCTCCATGTGGAGTCTTACTCCCATACCTCATGGTCCTGGGTAAGAGAACCATTTTGCCCTGTAACGGGCTAGAAGCAATTCAGAATCCCTTGCTTCCACCAGTATAAAATTCAATCACAAAATTGCTGGTAGAAAATCCAATCCAATTCCAACAACAGTGAAAAACTAGTTTATAGAAAGTTACTATAGGTATAGGTTGAAGTTAAAGAAGCTTTTCTCTACCTACTATTAAACAGTTTGGGTGTCCACCCAGACATTAATTGCTTGTTTATGCTTGATGATTTTCTACCATCTCAAAATCATGGGCTGCTGGAGGCTCTTGATGCATAAGAACAGCAAGTGCTGGTTGTAAAGGGACTTAATTTACTGCAAAGTATATGTGGATTATACATAATTTTTACAGTGTACTTCATACATTTAATGGGCCTGATGCTGTGTTGTCCTACTCCTTGTGTAGTCATTTACAGAAGAACAAATTACATGTCGTGTCTCTGCTATGGGTCAGTTCCCAATTACCACCAGCCTCTGGCAACACAAGCACTGCCTTCCAGCCCTCCGGAGGCCTTGCTTTCTATTTACAGGTAAAGGATAGGTATGGTTCAACCCCTGAGCGCTCCAAGCTATCCTTTGGAGTTCTCAGCCCCTCTTCCACTGGACACTCACGCAGTTCACAGCTCTGCTACTTTCAAAGGAATAGTACAGAGCAGCTTACCAGTTACACCTTAGGATAACCACTCTGCTCAATACACAGCACTTAGATATGTTTATAGTAAAAGCGAGAAGAAGTTTATTTAAGAAAGAACAGACATTTGAGAAGAAGCAAGTAGAATTAATGGAAACAAATGGTTACACAGAAACTAAAATCATAACATGCTATCTAGAGCCTTAATTTACGTAACTAGTATTGTCATGTCATATAGAACAAAAGCTTACCCAAAATTCTTCCAGCATATGACAGCCAGGCTTGGCTGTGATCTTCTGTTCACACTGTCCTTTTGCCTCCTCACTGGAAAGATCCCCCTCTGTCTCTTTAAAATCCCAGATATATATCTCTCAACAGTCCTTTGATTGTTATTCATAAACAGGACACTTCCTGCTGATTGATCTTCCATGTGGCCTCCTTTTCTTGTTGACCTTGCAGTCTTTTAATCAGCATCTGGCTCTGCTTGCAGATGGGCTTATCTTCTGAGATACATAATACACACCTGACCAGACAAAGAGAGATAAGCGTCTCCTATCCCCTGCCTGAACACAGTCTGTCTGAGGCTGGTCACCTCCTGGTGACCTGCTTTTAACTTCAAGGTCTTTAAGAACATAATTTCCAGTATAAATATATTATATTTAAGAAATTACCTGTACATACATTTCACAGTGACTAAGATGGCCAGTATGTCTGCCTGTTTGTAGAGATCTCGCATGCCACCCTTTGGTGCATTATTATGTAGACATCAGACACGGGATCCCTGTAAATCCCTATACACCCTTATGCCTTCTGCCAGTCGGCATTAAGCAGTCCCTGGAGCCCAACTACCAAAACAGAATGGTAGTGTTTTACACCCACTTGAATTAAGTTAATTGATTAGCTGTAACTTTAGGAGGGTGCTAATAACCGTGCCTAGAGGGGGTTCTTTTTGTTTGTGTGTTTTGTTTTAATATTAACTTCAAAATATGGAAACATCTTAAACACAACAAAAATCAAGTAGTAATTTATAAATATTGTGGTGACAATAGTTAAAGCACAAGGAAGTTTTTCATGTACTGTTTTACTTTTGTGGTTCTACATTTTAAAAAATGAAAGTAGTAGTGTAAAGATATGTGGGTTCAAAATACCTGTGAGTGACAGTTGAAAGTACATAATAGATAAAAACTGAAGGGCAGATGAAGATATGCTTCATAGCAAAGAAGTGGTACTCAGACAGCATAGTAGATACTTAGCTCAATGCATTGGGATTTAGTCACGTTTCCTTTTAATGATGATGCGACTAGTGGTGCTAAATTCCTTCACACCACATTGAATATTTCTCTTTGGATGAGCCATGACAAATTGACTGAACTCTAGCTTGATTTGAGGAGGATGTACAGATTCATGACATGTTACATTTAATTAAAAATGAGCTGAAGTCATTGTACTAATGTTGCAACCTTTACCAGCTACTAACTGTTGAAGAAAAAACTGCATTCCATGATTAGAAAACTGTGAAACATAAACATGCCTAATGACACTTCTTCCATAATTTGCTTTTATCAGCTTTTTGTTAGTATGGCTCACTTTTTGAAGAAAACTACTTAAGTGCAGTTTTACTGCAGATGCACAAAAGATACATAGTGATTGAAGGATATATAGTCAGAATGTCTGCACAAGGGATGATAAAACCATAATTCTCAGATTCAATCTTCTTGATGATTTATATGGAGTCTTTTTTTTTTTTTTTTTTCATACAAAAGTCCTTGAATTAGCTGATTTCCAGCTATGTTTCATTGCAAAGGCAGGGAAGTGTTTGGAGAAGACAAAGAAAATGCACACAAAATGCTAGGATAACTGTAGTAAATGGACAATATTTTAATAAGACAAGATGGAAATGTGCCTACTTAGAAAGAACACTAAAAATAAAACAAAAAAATCCCAAGCCCACATCCCTGTCACCTAACTTGTTCATGTCTTGCTCAATGCACTTCTATGCCCATAAAAGGAGCAGCTGTATTGTAAGAGTTATTACAATGCAAACAGCTGTATTGGGACTAAAATCCTGAAAGCTAATCAGGAAATGGATAAAGATCCAGTAGAGCAGACACAGAGCCTGGAGCAGATAACTCATGTATCATTTTCTGCAGCACACATCAAGAAAGGAGACTATGCTCAAATGGTTAATATGAGGGCAATCCAGCTGCTGACCTTAGGGTCTCACATGGACAAAATGGGCTTTGTAACAGGAAAAGAGCTCCCAGAGGCAAATAAGTTTAAACATATGTTTCATCCTCCTGTTTTAGAAAACTTTGTACAGCTTGCATTTACTGACTGTGGATGTGAATCCTGACTGGTTCCCAAAGAAAGAAATAAAATTGTTTGACACACGGAGCCTAATCCTGTGTTACCACACCAGTCGGCATGCTTGGTCTGAAATGTAGCAGAAATGCTGAATTCTGTACCCAGAATATTTCCACTGGCAGGGGGCTAGGGGAGACAAGCTGCTGAAAGCCTGTGCTGGGAAACTCCACAATCCTCCTCCTGTGCTTTGATTGGGTGCTTGAGGAAGAGGCGAAAGTGTGTGAGAACATGGGCAGGGATGACTGAGTGGTCATATGAGTAGGTCTATACACAGCATGGATCCTTGGGCCCCAAACTCAGCATAGGGAACTATAGCCTCTGTTGCTGTCATAGACCGTATTAGCTGCCTGTTTTTGCAGGTGCTTTATTCCTTGTGTCCAGGCTGGGGGACAAGTATTTCTTTCCCTAGACTGCTGCACAATACTCTGTTCTCTAAGTCTGTACTTGAGACCAGAATTTGTTTCCTTAGTTATGTTTCAACTCATATGAATTTGCATTAGATCTCTTGTAGCATTTTTATAAGTTTAATTATGACGGTATAATGTACTACTACTTTCTCTCACTTATATGCTTTTGTTTTCTTATTATACAGATGAGTAACCTAGGGAGACAAAGCAGATATTTGTGAAATTCATCAGTGGTTTCAGTTTATTATGGCAAGCTCTCTGCAGGTAAAAACTGACACCACTTTTAAACAGCCCTGAGTGGTATTTTGTTTATAAATGCACAGGCATGGCGATTATGTTTTTCATCACTCTGACATACCAAGTAAGTGGAATGCTCTCACAAAGATTAGGGAGAGAGGACCAAATGCATTGCAATGTCTGAAGTGTTAAGAGAAATGTTGAAAAGTTACAATGGTCTGCTGCTTTGATACAGAAAAAGGATTTTAACAATCCAAGTGCTACAGATCATTAAAAATGTCTCTTCTTCCCATCTTACTGACTTGGCAAACTGAGGAAAACTTGAGAAGGTATTTTTCATGGAAATGTAAGGATTGCTCTGAAAATGGTCACCTAAGACTGTATGTGATGGCTGCCATCTTGGCTGACAATGGGAAACTTCAGAGCTGAAAGCCTTGGGCCAGGTCTACATACATTGCTACAACTACGTTGCTTGGGGGTGTGAAAAATCTGTACCCCAGAGCAAAGCAGTTATACAACCTAACCCCCCGGTGTAGACAGCACTATGTTGATGGGAGGTCTTCTTCACTGATTCTACTGCACTTCAATTTATCATAGTGACATGTAGAAGCATCTCTTAATGAATTTTCCCCTCCCCTGTTGCTTTCTGAAAAGCTTGCAGAAATAGGAGTGCTATACAGACAAAACAGTTAAACTGAATGTTTGCAAAGTGCTGTCAAAAGGCTGGTGTAACTTGATTTTTAAGTTGACTTGATTTCCTTAACTTACATTTTCTGTACAAAAATGTTTAGCTCTGAACAGGAAGTAAAATTGGTTAGTGAAAATCTGGCCCCGGCTAAACTGAATCAGAAATGTTGTGATAACTGATTGTTAAATAGTGAAGTGTTTTGAATACAGAGAGAAAATCTCGTTGTGTATTGTGGTATAAAGGCTTTATTGGCATCTGTTTGAGATGATGGCATTAGTCACTAGTGACATAGGCACTTGTGAGTTACAGAGATCACCCCAAATAAGGACCAATAAAACCTTTATAATACATCATTATAATTTTGTACCTTGCACACATTTTACAGGAAAACTACTATTTGAAAAACATTTTAGAGAGTTTTAGAAATATGTTTGTTACTGACTTTCATATCTTTCTCCATTAAAAAAATCCCAAGACACCAGGAACTATACATCTGGTATGGGTATGACAACTCTGTATCATCCGTTTTTTAAAATTTTCATACAACAGGAAATCCTAGAAGCAGCACAGGTGAGCTGATTCTCCACCTGTGACTGATCCACACCATTCATGTCTACTGAAAGAGTTGAGGGTGTCTGGTGCTACCTCTGAGATAATTAAAACCTTATGTGACAGGGTCAGGCCAGATGGCTGCAAGAGAGTGGTCGAAGGTAGATATGTTAGTCTCAGATTAAGCAGGTCCCTTTTCCCTAGGTAAAATAACAGAGATTATTCCAGAACACTCAGGAACTTGCTAGAACCAATTAAGGCAGGCAGGCTAATTAGGACACCTGGAGCCAATTGGGAAGCTGCTAGAATCAATTCAGGCTAATCAGGGCATCTGGTTTAAAAAGGACCTCACTTCAGTCAGTAAGGCATGTGTGTGAGAAGCTGGGAGCAAGAGGCACTAGGAGCTGATAGTTGTAAGGTGTACTGCTGGAGGACTGAGGAGTAGAAGTGATATCAGACACCAGGAGGAAGGTCCTGTGGTGAGGATAAAGCAGGTGTTGGGAGGAGGCCATGGGGAAGTAGCTCAGGGAGTTGTAGCTGTCACGCAACTGTTACAGGAGACACTCTAGACAGCTGCAATCCACAGGGCCCTGGGCTGGAATCTGGAGTAAAGGGGGGGCCTGGGTTCCCCCCCCAAACCTCCCAACTCCTGATCAGACACAGGAGGTGTTGACCTGGACTGTGGGTTCCACCAGAGGGGAAGGTCTCTGGTCTGTTCCCCGACCCACTTGGTGGATCAGCAGAGAGTGTGGAGGTTGTTGTTCTTCCTTTTCCCCATGCTGGCCAGTGATGAGGTTAGCTGAGTGACCAGCAGCTTTGAGCCATGAAAGTGGCCCAAACTGAGGGCTGCCATGAATCTCTGAGGCGAGCAAATCTGCCAATAAGCTCAGGACCCTCCAAGGCAGAGGAGGAACTTTGTCTCACTTATTTAAGGAAGGAAATGTATCAACATGCTGTAGTCTGTCCAACAGTTAAGAAACTCTTATTTGATACAACTTCTCTTTTCAACTTCTGACCAGTATTGAACCTCTCATTCCTCAGCAAGCTAGTTGCCAAAGGTCTCCTCCAGATCAGCCTAGACTCTAACAATATCTTGGACCCTTATCAGTCAGACTTCAGGCAGGGATATGAAGCAGAGATGACTATAATGGCACTAAAAGAGGATCTCCTTTTGGTCATATGAAGATCTTATCACTGCCATAACATCACCTTCATCTGGTGACATCTGCCCCCACAAGACGGCCTCCAAGTCTGCCCCCACAGCCTTATTGTTCACCTGAACTTCTTTCTGCTTCTGAATACCCAGTCATGGCTGGAAAAGAAAAGTCCTCTTTCATCCATGGATGGAAAAACCTACCCCTTCCTATTTGATTTGGACTTGGTTTCTGTGATCTATATATGTATGGCCTCCATCATTGATTTATTGTAATGCTCTGTATGTAGGAATCAAGTCAGCACCTTTTTAAAGCTCCATTTGATTTAGAACACCAACATCCATCTGCTCAGCAACACAGGATGCAGGGAACACGTTCTCCCCATCCTCTACTGTGTTAACTGGTTTCCCATGAATTGCAGGCAAAATTCAAAGTTTTGGTCCTCTGTCTTCTGAAATTTCCATGGGATTGCCTGAGGTAACCTGGGCCATCACCCCCTCCTGCACCCCAACCCACTGCCCCATCCCAGAGCTCACACCCTGCACCCAGACTCCCTCCCAGAGTCTGACCCCCTCATCTCTTCCACACCCAGTGTGATCATAACATCCAGATTAGTGGGTCAGTAACCTTTCTGCCAGTTAGATCCATTTTGTTCCAATGAAACTTATCAATGAAAAGAAAGGGGAAGCGGATCGTAATGAATATAAATCAGAAGCTAGGAATTGAAGAAAATTGATAAGGGAAGCAAAAGGACACAGGAGACTCAATGACCAGCATAGTTAAGGAAAATAAGAAGGATTTTAAATATATTAGGGACAAAAAGAATCCTAACAATCGTGTTGGTCCATTACTAGATGGAAATGGTAGAATTATCAATAATAATGCAGAAAAGTGTTCAATAAATATTTCTGTTCTCTATTTGGGGGAACAAACAGATGATGATGTCCTATCCTATTATAACACTCTTTCCATTCCACTAGTATCTGAAGAGAATGCTAAACAGCCGGTACTAAAATCAGACATTTAAAAATCAGCAGGTTTTGGTAACCTGCATCCAAGAGTTTTAAAAGAGCTGACGGAGAAGCTTGCTGGACCATTACTGTTGCTTTTTAATAAGTGTTGGAACACTGTGCTCATTCCAGACAACTGGAAGAAAGCTAACGTTGTGCCATTATTTTTAAAGGGTAAATGGAATGACCCAGGTAATTATAGGCCTGGCAGTCTGACATCAATACCTGGAAGTATAATAGAGAAGCTAATATGTGACTTGATTCATAATTAATGTAAAGGAGGATAACAATTAATGCCAATCAGAATGGGGTTATGGAAAATAGATCTTGTCAAACTAACTTGATTTTTTTATGGGATTACAAGTTTGGTTGATAAAGGTAAAAGTATTAATGTAATATATTTAGACTTCTGTAAGGCATTTGACTTAGTAACACATGACATTTTGATGTGAAAAAACAAAAACCCTCTAGAAAGATATAAAATTAACATGGTACACATCAAATAGATTAAAAGCAGGCTAATTGATAGGTCTCAAAATGTAATTGTAAATGGAGAATCATCATGAAATAGATGTGTTTCTAGCGGGGTTCTGCAGAGATTGGGTCTTGGCCCTATGCTATTTAATATTTTTATTAATGACTTTGAAGAAAACATCTCCAAGAAGAATTCAGGGCAGGGACACCAGAATGCATGGGGGAGGTGGGTCAGGGGGCCATAGCCCTATCACCTTTTACCTGCGTTAAGGGTGAGCGACGGAGGGAGGGGTGAAGAGGAGCAAGCGGGGGTGGGATCTTAGGGGAGGAGATGGGCAGGGCCATGTCTGGGTGCTGGTGGACCTCCCACACTTCTAGGGAGCTAACGGTACTCCTGCTTCAGGATGCTCTCAAATCTCTCTGCCTTCACAGTCATATGCAAAACCCACTTCTTTGATTTAGTTGCTCCATGATAACAAATGCACAGTCTAGGCTATGCTATCATCAGTGAAGAGAGACAGAAATATGTGTACTTCTGAATTTTGTGAGGTACTTGCACAGCATGGTAATGTGCTGTATAAGCACTTTAGATACATAACTGATAGGCAGGGGCAGTGAGTTGTATGGGCCTGTGAGTTGTATGGGCCCATGGTGGCCAGGCTCCAGGAATATTCTGGGCCCAGGAGCCTGGCTCCTCCAATGTTCGGGGCCGGGCCTCTCCTCCAGCCCCGCGTGCCTCCCCTGGAGTGTCTCCTGGTCCCGCCTGCCACCCTTAAGTGATTTAAAAGGGCCCGGGCTGGAGGCCCCTGGCTGCCACCGCCACCAACAGCAGCTCAGCGGGACTAAGATGACTTCCTGCCCGGCAGCTCCACGCCATTCCCGGAAGCAGCTGGCACATCTCTGCAGCCCATGGGTGGGGGGGTGGTGGGGAGTGGGGGTGGTCTCCCTGCTCTGCCCCCACCCCTTGTGCTGAGCTGCTGCCAGAGGGGTGTTTCGGGAGCCGGTGCCACCTGAGGTAAGTGCCTACACCCTGACCCCCTCCTGCACCCCAACGCCCGCACCCAGCACCCAAACTCCCTCCCAGAGCCTTAGGCAGGTGGCGGAGAGAGGGGAGGCGTGACTTGGGCCATTCTGGGCACCACCAAAAATTATCCAAACCTGCTGCTAGTGCTGACAGGGGTGATGTTTGGGAACAAATATCCCTGATAGGCAAGCTGTTTCAGCCTTGGACTTCTTACACATCCTTCTGAAGTGCCAGGCTTTGGCCACTGTCAGACAGGGTAGTAGACTACATGAATCACTGATCTGATCCCACAAGGCAATTCCAATTATTTAATTTGGCTCAATATGCATTTAATAGCATAATGTCTCTTATTCTGTTTCAAGGATTATGCTCAAGTTCCTGATAGCAATAAGTATACTGACTATTTTCGAGGACAAATTTGAATTAAACAGAGAGTAATCTGCTATCATAAATATTCTCATCAAAGCTCCTTTTGGGAACACAATTGTAAATCACCTATCACATTATTAAACTAATGTAAACTATGAGACTGGAGAAGGCAAATAAGTGAATATAGCTTTTAGTTTTGAATTAACCTGACATCAGCCAGCAGTCATGGGATTGTAGGGGTTTCTTTCTTAAAAGCAAAACAAACTGCTCACCTTCAGCATTTACCATACAACAAGGCCACCTCCTGGCAAGGAAAAATAACTTAAAATGAGTATTCAGTATGGATCATAAATAGTTTCTCAGTGTATTAACTCTGTAATTAATAATTAGGGATGTGTGAAACCCACTGCCACTTTTAGTGACAGTGAACTAAAATTGCACCTGGATGTTGAACTCTATTGCAAGTTCATGCACTCCTGAAAACTCCAAATGAACTTCAAATGACCCTTGCAAAATTTGCTGGTATGGTAACAAAACCATATAATTTTATAATCCACTATTCTTTCCCCCCTCAACTTAAGGGGCCTTTGCTGGGGTGGTCTACAACTTCCTATCCCCACCTAAAGAATTCAGGAGGATACCATAGTGGGCTGGTTATTCTTTATTCTTCATTATTCTTCCCCCCTCTCCAATCTGATCTCCTTGGAGGAGCTAGCAGGGAAACCTGCTGTTTCCTATTTTCATAGATCCGGAAGGGTTTTCTTGCAGCGGGAACAGAGCAAGTTCTGCCACCCAGGTTGTGGCCTAAAAGGCCTCAGACTTCCCCTTGGAGATAGATGCAGTTTTGAGATGGTGTCAGAAGTGGCATCAGGAAGATCAGCTTAGCCATCTTTTGGCTTTACTTTCAGAGAAACACAAAGTTCACTTGTAGTATGAATCGATGGAGATTCCCTCTCCCTAGCTGAATAAAAGTTACTTTTATTGTAATTTTCCATTAATAAAAGTACTTATTCAGTGCTAAGACTTGCACTGCCCCCTTGAAAAGTCAATACAAAGAGGTTCCATGTGCCAAATGCTTACTGTGTGCCCTCAAATTTGACATTGGATAAGCCCTGTTCAGATGTTGCTGTAGTTGTTTATTTTGGAAGTTCATTCTCAAGAACGCTGAATGGCCAATTCACTTGTCCTGTTACATATAGAACATGGGATGAGAGAGAGGATTAATAAGAATAAAGTAAAAAAGAGCCCTCTGCCTTTCCAATGTTACAAATTTAAAATATACTTAAATCCTGTGTTGTGTTGACTCAGCCACTGCTGTGTTTTATACAGTGTGTACGTTCACAGTTTGACACCTTAAGGACAGGGTCCAACTTTCTAGCTGTATTAGGGAAGGAAAGAACTGTAAGTCACTTGAAGTGTAAAGGTGTGCAGCATAATATAATCTCTTTCTCCCAACTAAACTAACTTGGAACTGATGTAGTTTGATTTAGACAGAGTGTGTGTGTGTGAGAGAGAGACAGAGAGCGAAACCTGATCTGTTGGGGGTTTTAAAACTTTTTTTAAAAAAAAACCCTCTGTGACCCATCAGCAGAAACCTTGAGTTTCCTGTCTCCTTATCCTGCTTCTGTCCTCCAGCAACCGTGTGTTTCCTGTCTCCTTACCCTGCTTCTGTCCTCCTGCAATCATGTGTTTCCTGTCTCCTTTTCTCTCCTTCATTCCCTAGGATTGTTTCTGAGCTTTTACCAGCTGAGTTTTTCGTTCATCAGTGGGTGGCTTTATTATACTAGCACAAATCACAGCTTTGCTAGTACAATTGTGATACAGCATACTAGGAGTGCTTTGCTGGTATCCTATACCAGCATTCCTACACTGCAAAGTACTCGTTTTGTAGGCATAGATTCAGTGTTAATCTGTTTCAATTGCTTACCTGACCGCAGAAGGAGCTGGTGGATGTGTTTACAAGGAAAACAAAACACACACACTCTCTGGATACAGTTATACAATGCAGTATATGGAAATGAAAGTTAAGGAGGAAATGACTGGTTTTGATTTATATTTCTCTCTGGTGAGGGAAGTTGGAGCACGATAAAGAAAAACTCCCTGTACATGGTTACCTTTCAACTGCATGTAAGTAGGATAAGGATAAACTGAACCTGAATATATAAGCAGTCTCAGTCAGATGGCAACAAGTATCAGTTAATGCTGATTTGGGCTGACGTGATTTATTGGTAAGGCTGGCAGCAATTTTTGGCTCCAGGGTCACAAATGTTCCGATATGGGGACTTGGTTGTTACTTATGAGTTTAATTCAGAGAGTTCTTTTACTACTCTTGGCAGCAGTTTTTTTGTGTGACTTCTGTTCAACACTAATAAACATCTGTATAAATCTAGTCAGTAAAAGCTCTAGATTTTTAAAATGTCTAATATTGGAAATGTTTCATATAGAACTGTACATGTTAAACTAATTTAAAACTTTATAACCAAAACAAAAGGAGGAATGGTATGCGAGTGAGTGGGAAAGACCGACCAGAGATCGAAAATGAGTGTTTCTGCTTCTTTTGGCTTGATACTCCGGTTTGGAAACATGATTTAAAGGGAGACACTATAAAGTACATTTTGGCTGCAAATTTAACTTATGTACAATGTATCTGACTTTTACAAAACACAAAATCCTTTAGAAATAACTGCCATTATTTTTTAAAAACAAATATTCCTCTACAGTATTTGCAACAGAAAAATAAGTGAAACTAATCAGTCTGAGTTTTGTTGTTGTTGCCCAAGCTCACCTAACATAAGGAGTTTAAAAAAAAAATCTAGTATTTGTAAACCAACATGGTTATATTAAAAGTGAGGAAATTTTTCCTTTTTGAAAGTTAGGTTTTTTTTAACATGAAGATTTTCCTAGCCCTTGTGCAGATAACTCTCCCAATTCAGCATTTTACATGTATAAAGTAAATTGTGCAAGCTTGTAGGATTGGGGCCAGAGGGTTCTGTGATTGTGCTGTGATAAAGTATTTGCAGGATTGGACCAGGAGGAACTTATTTCACATTGCTGAATCTTCATAAGTCCCAATTAATGCTAGTAAGAGTTGTACAAAACGGGAGAATTAGCCTCCATTTGTAGTTTGTGTGGCCTCATGATCCATTTGATTAATTGAAATTGTCGACTCTTTGAAGTTGTGCCTTTTTGGTTTCAGATTTTAAATACTGATTATCTGGGAAGGGATTAACTGACTGTAGTGCCAGGCTGCATTAACATTCTAATGTATACCTCCTTGGGTCCTGGGACATACTGTGGGTGGGAGTCAGAGGGAACAGGTACTGTGGGAGCACAGAGTTTCTGACCTCCTTGTAGTTCCTTCAAGCATTAAGGGTGATCACCCTCTTATGAGGTCGCCCCATCATCACCTCCATGGAGGGGGAGGTTTCTGAGCAAAAAGTACCTTCCCATGGCTTTTAATGTAAAAAGGGTCTGTCAAGCTGTCCTGCAGTGGCTCAAGAGTGTCAGTACCAACCTCAGGGCAGACTGTTAAAAGCAGGGCACAAACCCCAAAATGGTTGTTAACTATGTGCTTAGATTTCACCAACCAATTACCAAGTGTAAACTCCTCAAGCACTGTAACAGCCTTAACATGGAGTCAAAACAGCCCTTTTGGATACTTAGGTACTCTGAGCTATCTTGCCACCCAGGTAAGCATACCTTTGTGATAGGTGATCCCTGACACCAAAGAGCACAGCAATATTCAGGTTACTATCAGCCCCAAAGGACCAGTCAATTGCACCTTAGATCTCACAGAAAAGACACAACACTTGTAGTCAATCTTATAATAAACTGTCTAAAGATTTATAAACAAGAAAAAGGAAATAAGAGAATTATTTTCAAGGTTAAAGCAGGTAAACAGATAAATATACAGATGAGTTCCATTCTTAAGCTTCTATTTCTTTTTTAAACTTATATGCTAAGCAAACTCTATATATCCTTTAGGACTAACCCAGGCTAAGCACTGCGGATCCCTTGCCTATGGCTAGAAATCTTGCCCCACTAGAGGCCAAGGAGCAAAGAGATTAAGGCTTTGTCTACACCGTCAAGTTTTGTCGACTACACTTAAATCGACACCCAAAAGTCGACTTAATAAAAATCTGAAAAGCTTGTTCGCAGTAGCCCACATTAGCCCACACTAGCCCACAGATCACGTCCACACTGGGGGCACCATCGACGGTGTGAGTAATGCACTGTGGGTATGTATCCCACAGTGCATGGCAACACCTTCTGTTGCTAGGTGTTGTGGGAAGGTGGAGCAGATTGCGGCACATCTTGGGACTGTGCTAAATGTCCTGACATGCATTGCTTTGTGTTCCAGCCCTCCATTGGCTTCCCAGCCCTCCATTTTGCTCCATTTTTTCAATGGCCATTCTTTGCTATGCACCCCAGCATCTGTAGTGAGAAGGGATGGATCCTGCACTTCTCTCCTATGCTCTGTTAAGTGTCATGAGGACATCGCGCACGGCAGTGCAGTTAATCGTGAAATTACTGACAGAGGAAGACTCGCAGGTGCCCGACATTCTGCATGATATGGATAGCAGCAACTTTACATTGCTTTTGGCATTCACAGAGCAGCTGCGTAGGGTAGACTGTCGCTGTTGGGCTAGGGAAACCAGCATTGAATGGTGGGATTGCATTGTCGTGCAGGTGTGGGATGAAGAGCAGTGGCTAAAGAACTTTTGGATGCATAAAGCCACCTTCCTGGAACTGTGTGCTGAGCTGGCCCCAGACCTGTGGCACAAGAACACCAGAATGAGAGCAGCCCTCTCGGTAGAGAAGCATATGGCAGTCGCTGTCTGGAAGCTGGCAACTCGGTTGCAAATCAATTAGGAGTGGGAAAGTCGACCATTGGGGCTGCATTAATGCAAGCGTGCAGGGCAATAAATCGCATCCTGCTACAAAGGACCGTGACTCTGGGAAATGTGCGTGAAATAGTGGACGGCTTTGCAGAGATGGATTTCCCTAACTGTGGAGGAGCGATAGATGGCACACACATTCCAATTTTAGCACCAGACCACCTTGCAACAGAGTACATCAATAGGAAGGGGTACTTCTCCATGGTGTTGCAGGTGCTTGTTGATCACCGTGGGCGTTTCACAGACAACAACGCAGGGTGATCTGGAAAGGTGCATGATGCATGCATCTTCAGGAACGCTGGCCTGAACAGAAAGTTGCAAGCGGGGACTTTCTTTCCAGACCACAAGATTACAGTGGGGGATGTGGAAATGCCCATAGTGATCCTGGGAGACCTGGCTTACCCTTTACAGCCCTGGCTCATGAAACCTTACATGGGACACCTGGACAGCAGTAAGGAGCATTTCAACAACAGGCTGAGTAAGTGCCAGATGACAGTTGAATGTGCCTTTGGCAGATTAAAGGTGTGCTGGCGTTGCCTTTATGGCAAGTTAGACCTTAATGAGGAGAATATTCCCATGGTCATAGCCACGTGCTGCACTTTGCATAATCTCTCTGAATCTAAGGGTGAAGAGCAACTTACCTGGCAAAGTGGAAGCATTTCTTCTTCTGGGCGTCGGAGCGGAATATCTCCCCAGCCCAGTCATCTCTGCAGTCCATCCTGGATTACCTGTTTCACTTAAAGCACCAAGGTCTTGCCTCCTCTTCAATCAAGGTGCACTTGGCAGCCATATCATCCTTCCATCCTTGCATCCAGGGTAGATCGGTGTTCTCGCATGAGGTGTCGATCAGGTTCCTGGAAGGCCTTGAAAGACTCTTTCCGCTGGTCTGGGACTGGTTCCCCAATGGGACCTCAACCTGGTCCTCTCCAGACTCATAGGTCCACCCTTTCAGCCTATGGCTTCTTGTTCCCTTTCCCACTTGTCGTGGAAGGTTGCATTCTTTGTAGCTATTACCTCGGCAAGACATGTCTCTGAGATTAAAGCCCTCACTTCTGAGCCCCCGTACATGGTGCAGGAACTCCTCACTTAAAGTCATCCTGGTTAATGTTGTTCCATTGTTACGTTGCTGATCAATTTGAGAATATGCTCATTTAAAGTTGCGCAGTGCTCCCTTATAATGTCGTTTGGCAGCTGCCTGCTTTGTCCACTGCTTGCAGGAAGAGCAGCCCATTGGAGCTAGCTGGTGGGGGCTTGGAACCAGTGTGGACTGGCAGCCCCCCATCAGTGTCCTGCTCCCCTAAGTTCCATGTGCAGCAGCCGCCCAGCAGGCTATCAATTGCTGGGCAGTTCAGCTGTCCCTCCCCCCAGTGCTGTGTGCTGCTCCTGCCCTCTGCCTTGGAGCTGCTCCCAGGAGCCTCCTGCTTCCTTTGCAGGGGATGGGAGAGTGGGGCTAATGTCAGGGTGACCTCCTCCGCCTGCTCCTGTACCCCATCTCCATAGAGCGAAGGGGGCGGGGGGACAAGATAGGGCTCAGAACAGAGGGAGCTTGCTGGCAGCAGCTGCTGTCTGAACTCACTGATCTACTTAAAAAGGAGGTGTACTTAGAGTGAGGTCGGCGTACTTAAAGGGGCAATGCGCATCTCTCTCTCTGACCCACACACACACATGGTGTGTGTGTCTCTCTCTCTGTCTGCCATGCTGTCTCCCCTCCCTCCATTCGTGCTGCCTTGTACAGTGTGAGGCTACATTAACAACATGTTAACCCTTGAGGACTCAGCCGAGTGCTCGTTCATCATTCAGCAGTAAGGCATTCCCTGGAAAATATCCCACACTCTGACTTCGCCACCTCAACCACACTTCACAATCATCATTGCTGTGTACAGTATTAAATTGTTTGTTTAAAACTTTTATATGGTGTGTGTGTGTGTGTGTGTGTGTATCTATATATCTTTTGTCTGGCAAAAAAAAATTCCCTGAAACCTAACCTCCCTATTTACATTAATTCTTATGGGGAAATTGGATTAGCTTAACATCATTTCGCTGAAAGTAGCATTTTTCAGGAACATAACTACAATGCTAAGTGAGAAGTTACTGTATTCTACAAGGACAAGGTCCAGCTGCGGCCCCATCCGGCCTTCCTGACAAAGGTGGTGTTGCACTTCCATGTCAACCAGGATATCTTCCTCCTGGTGTTCTGTCCAAAGCCTCTCATGACCTATGAGGAGAGGCAGCTGCACACTCTAAATGTCAGGAACACCCTGGTTTTCTAGCTGGAGCGCACTAAGCCCTTCCACAGATCGACCCCAACTCTTTATCACAGTAGTGGACAGGATGAGGGGCCTTCCCGTGTCCTCTCAGAGGATTTCAAATTGGATCACCACCTGCATCCATACTTATTACCAGTTGGCGCGAGCTGTGCCCCCACCAATAGTGAAGGCTCACTCGACTAGGGGCTAAGGCGTCTTTGGCTGCCTTCCTTGCACATATCCCTATCCAGGACATCTGCAGGGCTGCGACGTGGTCTTCAGTACACACGTTCACGATGCATTACTTCATCACCCAGCAAGCCAGAGATGATGCTGGGTTTGGCAGAGCTGTGTTGCAATCAACATGTCCATGAACTCCTATCTGCCTCCGATGGTATTGCTTGGGAGTCACCTACAATGGAATGGACATGAACAAGCACTCAAAGAGAAAAGATGGTTACTTTTCATAACTGTTGTTCTTCGAGATGGGTTCCTCATGTCCATTCCATGACATGACTCTGTTGGAGTTCAGGCAAGAAGGAACTGAGGGAGGGGGGAGCCGACAGCACCCCTTATACCGGCACATACATGTGCCGCTCCAGAGGGGCACCAGAGCCAGTCCCTTATGGATACCACTGACGGAAAAACTTTGGGCACTGGTGCATGTGGCAAGCACACACAACTACAACAGAATGGACATGAGCGGCACATCTCGAAGAACAACAGTTACGAAAGGTAACCATCCTTTATGGGTGATTTAATCCTGGATTGGATCAAGAGATCCAATCACTTAAGATTCTATTAATTTTCCATTTAAGAGTACTAGAAGCATAATCTTGCTCCAAGATTTGCACTTAGATATCAGTGTAATAGGTCGAATATTAAAAACTACAGAGATCTGTAAATCAATGGATTATGATTCCTACCATATGAGTGGGATATTAATTTTTTAGAATGCTTACCTGTATTGAGTAACTGAGACCAAGAAATAAAGATCCATTCATTACATCTCTCACATGTATATCACCTTTTATTAAAAGGTCTGTTTCTGAAAATCTGGGAATATTCCTGATGATTTTCTATAAAATGGTCTTGTTGTGGGTCACTGCCAAACTGAAGAAAAAGAGAGGGAAGATGTACATTAACAAAACCTGAGAAACACACTTGTTAAAAGACAAAGATGGCATTTATATATATATATTTTTAAACTTGACATTTTTGCTTAATTGATCACAAACAGCAAGGCAGTATTCCCGGTGTTGAGTTTCCTTTTATTTTGTTTTTGTAATTTAAAACAAATAAGTTAGCTTTCTCTATTTCCAGAAAATTGAATTAGATTATCACTGTGGGTCTGATCAATAAAATAAGTATTACACTACTCTTTCTGGCCAAGAAATTAAATTATAAGGTGCACATTTTTCCCCCAGTGTGGCAGCTTTAGATACCCAGGACCTTATTTGAAAGACACTGAGCATCTATATCTCAATGGGATTTGTATGTGCTTTAGCACTTCTGAAAATCATGCTGCTAGCACTTAATTAGAAAACTTGAATTCTCTTTTCTTTGTCTGGCTGCCTCTGTCTTAAATTACAATACACCTTTGTTAGCACTGCTATAATGTCATTCTCTGCCTTTTATTGGATGAACAGCACATTAGAAACATTTGGATATATAAGCTTTTAAATACATGTTGGATGAATAAAGGGATATTTAAAATGCCACATTGTAATTTGTCTCTGTGTGATTTTTAGTGGGGAATAAGTCAGTGAAGGGGAAACTTGTTGGATGTGATGGAAAAAGTTGGGATTGTCTCAGTAGGACCATAACGTTTTCATATGGTTAGGCAGACATCCAGCTAACACAGATTCAGTGGGATAAGCATAAGGTCAGAGTACTAGATTGAACCAATTTTTAAAAAATTTTGTTATAACTGATGATGACTGTAATAAATGGGGGTGATAAACAAGTGCCCTCTATGATGGTTATTTTCATTGTGGTGTTTTATAGCATATAATATGGGCAATTTGTGCAGCATGTACAAAAAGCTACAAATCCCACCTTCCAGACAAGAATCACACTTTCTTGCATGTCTGTAATGCTTAAGCTGCTTGCTGATCTATCTGAATTTGTTGTCTGTAAATTGAAACATGCCTTTAAACAAGAGACAAATCGTTCATACCCCTGTGTGTTATTTTTATTGCAGTAGCAGCTAAAGGCTTCAGTCAGGGCGGGGCCTGGTTCTGCTGGGTGCTGTGCAGATGCACTAGCCTGGCCCCCACATCCCAGCTTACAATTTAATTTAAGACAAGATGCAACAGCGATTGTAACAAATAGTAAACTGGAAGAGAGACGGGAGGACAAGAAGGGGACCCTCATTACTGCAGTCTGCAGTATGGTGTTTCTTCTAACCCTTTTACCATAGTTTAGAAACTGTGCACCTTTATCACAGGCTGGCAGAGGATGCTCTTCTTCTCCTATCCAACCCATAGGATTAGCTTTGGTACTCTCCTCCCTCTCCCATATGCCACCTCAGATTGGGGCCTTCCATAATAGAAGGGGAAGATGTGTGAAGCCTCCAACACAAATGAAAAAGAGGCAATAAGAGAATTCACTGTAGCAGAGGAAACTCTGAAGACTGGGTGTGCTCTCAGGAATGATTCTGTGTAATTTGGTATAAAATTAGATATTTAAATTTGTTTACGTTACTGATTGGCACTTGAAAATATCCCAATGTGTTGTTCCCAAAATAGAGAAATTAATAAAAAAAAGAATAACAGATTTAAACATTATAACTGCAGAATATGATCAAATCTGGCAGTGATATAACTGGTAAATGGATGCATTTTTCTAGTCTTTTCTGATGTAAGCTTCAATCTGTGTTGTTAACCTTATTTAATACCTGAAGGGTACCATGTGTTGGATCCACAGATTAAATATAATTTTTTTATTGTCTTCATATTATCTTATTCCAATTCATTTTTATCTTCTTGATATTTGCTATATTTGCTTACATTTTAAGCTGTAACCCATCACAAATGCTGGCACAAGCCAATGTTAGTTTCTGTCAAAATTACATGAGAAGACAATTACTCCTTAATGGATTCTTATCTCTGTGTTTCATTTCAAGGAAGAGTTCAAACAGAACATGTCTTTTTTCTTTTTGTTTTGCACTGCATTATATTTGGAGGACTTTTTATATGTGTATGATCATCTTGTCTAAGTGTTGATTTAAAAAAAAATGATGATTATTAAACACAGAGATTTTTGGTGAGGTTCTCATAAGTACCACAATGGATGGGCTCCGTAATACCCATCCATCTAGACTCTTTTCATTTTCAATGTCCCGGTCTACTGGCAATTTCCTGGCAACTTAAGTCCTTTTGTTATCCCGTGCTCTAAAATTCTGATTTTAAAATTAAAAGTAATTTAGCAGAACAAGTACGATTGTACATAACAGTACTAGACAGGTGAACATGACCAATGTTGGGGATTTTACAACTTTGGGCAGCAGAGGGCTGTATTCACTAAGAATGTGAGAGTATATTGTTTTCTTTCCCTCGCCTTCTCTCTAACAAATATTCCCTTATGGTAAAAATAAACACACCAAGTTGTGCAGATAACTTCTAAAGAATGTGTACAAATAAAAAGGAACAGACTTGTTTTTAAAAGGTTTTCCTCTCATTTTCTTTAAAAAGATATAGGAAATTGTTCTCCCTTAAAAGTAGTAATCATAGCATATTTATGTACCTTGTCTAGCTATTAAGGACCGTTGTAATACTCCTGTCCTAGTTACAGGGCTATCTGTACCTCTGCCTTCCTTCTAGTCTCACATGCTTCAGGTACACATACTTCAGGTGTTCAGCCTCTTGCCCTTACCTGTCTGAAGGTGGAATCTCATGATTCCATTTCTCTTAGACCGGGCTGCAGGTGTACCACCCTGTGCTTACCAACCACATATCATCTTGCAGGGATGACTGGAATCCAGGCACCTGTGTTTCTTCCCTTCAGGACCTGTGACCAGTGGTACTGACCAAAAGCCTTCTTAAAACAAAGTATTTTTATTTAGTAGATTGAGTATTAAAGAAAAAGGGATTTTAAAACAACAAACTGCCTACATAAGTATTTAGACTTCTCTAATCCTGTGCTTCACTACAAGATAAGTAGAATAGACTTTCATTTTAAATTACAAAAACAGAACCAATTCACATTCTCCTAGCCAGTCCAGATTCTTCTGTTTGTCGATCTGTTGTCCCCTCTTTTGGGGACACTTGGTTTAAGAAAGCCGCCAACTTCCCTGGTGGTGTCGAGGCCCAATTACCATATTGTTCAATAGTTGTTGGTTTTTTGTTTGTTTGTTTGTTTCAGGAACCAGGATGCTTCACACGTGGGGTCTGAAACAGTATTTCTTTTTCTTCATTGATGTCTTCATAGATTCCTCTTTTGATGTGTATGTGCCTTGTGCTTGTTATATCAGATTATTCTGGCCAGCAGTGTTCACTGGGGGTCATGCTTGCACTCTGCCTCACTCTGCATGCCCTCATATCCCTCATCTGAGAGCATAAAGGAGATAGGGGGCCTAACTGTCTCTGTTCCTTCTTACTGCCAGTGACGGTGAGACAGAATCCCTAAAGTGGCTGTTTACTGTATGCACTGTGGGATTTTTCTTAGACTTGTCTATATTATTTAGTTAGTATAGTTGATGTAGCTCTTTCTCTTATTTACCTGTTGGCATTTAAACAAACAACTTTCTCTGTTAGAGATGGAGACAAGCTGGGATTTAGCTGTTATGGCTGAAACAGAGTCCTTCGGATTCACAACTTGTCTGTCCTGTGATGTGATTATTCTGCTCAGTGATGGACCTACAAGGTGCTTTTTTATTGCCTTAGAGAGGGTCACATCCCTGATAGATGCTCAATCGGTTGCTTCTTCTCCAAGAAGACCCTGAAAGCAAGAGGGGCCTGTCTCAAGTTCAACCTTTTTCTCATGGAGCTTTCAATGAGAACAAATCTTTCAACAACCAAATCCAGCAGAACAACCAAGACCTTCTCCACCCAGTAGTGGGCAAGGAGGTCATTCCCACAGTAAGTGCAGGCCTAAGTCACCATCTCTGTGAAATCTCTTTAGGTTGCTTAGTCAAAAGGCATTTTGTGGACCCAGATACGTTTCTCTGATGCCACAGCACAGTCTCGTCATTTAGTAACCATGATATGGCTTGAGACAGTGGTCCACAGTTCACCCAGTACTGACCTCTTGGTACCAATATCAGCACAGTTGGTGCCAAGAAGCCTTGTGACAATGACTCCAGCACCGACCCTGATGATGCAGATGCTCCTGGCTCCAAAGACATTCTTGGTATTGAGTCATCTTATTGGATGCGGAGCTTGCAAACCATTTTGAAGCAGGCTCATCAGTGAAGTTCAGAGCCTTCAGGCTACCATCAAATCTGGTCAGAGCATAGTTATCAGGGATGTGAGACATTGTCTGTCTTTGGCCAAAAATACAGTGTGGGATTCTTATTGGCCCCAGGCTGCACATTGACACTGGCCTGTTCGAAATCGGTTCAGAAGGGCCCATTAGCAGTGTGGCAAATCAAAACCCGGTACATGCGTGGTCAGGTCAGTAATAAAAGACTGGTTTCTGATGTGAGCTGCAGACCATTCTTCATGCCACATCGACATTGCAGTGAAACGTGGGCAGGGCAAGTGGGTCCACAACGGGTGCCTTGATGACAAGTGCACTTTTGGGTGGTCGAAGAAGTCTGTGTATAATGGTAGGCTTGGGTTTGCTGTGATCTTCTCAACCATTCTGACTGACTGTAGCATCCTCCTAAAGGATGTTGCTTAACACAGGGATTGGTATTGAGTGATCTTGAGATGACTGCGCAGTCAGTCACCCTTGCTGTTGTCTGCTGTTAGAGCACCTTCTAGCTAGTATTGCTACAGTATTGATGAGCTCTTCTGCTCAGGTTCAAGATCACCCTAGGACACCAGACAGCGAAACTTCCCCCTCTCACTTTCTTTAGAGGAAGAGTACTTGTTTCTTACTCCTCTTCTGAGCATAATACAGAGGCAACCTCCACCCATTCACCTCCCTCTTACAAGCTCTATGAATCCAAGATTTCATGGGGACCATCCTGGGATTTCATGGGGACCATTCACCTTGGTGTTCACCCCCATGGCTCTCAATCACTTACTGCTACCATATGCAGTCTGGGCCTTACTGAGCCTCTTGGATTATGCAACCAGCTGGGAAGCCTTCTTCTGTTGTCCGTCCCACCAGGGTTAGATTCCCCTTCTCCTACAAAATATCATAGGCCTACTCAAGAAAGTTAGTTGGTTCAGTACCATAGCCTGCACCAACAAGAACAGGACAATGAGGAAGAATATGTGCAGGAAACAGAAGCGCAACTGATTCCAGCAGCAATATAGTCTTTCTTATTTGACGAGGCAGACATACCTTCCACTCCTTGCCAGCTGGATGATTTTAAAATCCTCCAAGACCTTTTACATAGCATGCTAAGAGACCTTGAAAGTTCTGGTGGCAGTAGTACAAGAAAAATTCCACACGTTACTGGACATCATGCTATCCTCCATGCTTGGAAGGCTTGCCATGCCTATTAACATAGGACTACTGGAAGTGCCAAAAAATGTGTGGGGAAACTCCAGCATATGTGGCACTCATGCCTAAAAAAAGCAGATAGATGTTAGTGAATCCCTCCAAGAGATTTGAATATTTATGTATGCACCCAGTTCCTGGATTACTAGTAGTGGCAGCTCTGCATGGAAAGTCCAAACAACAAGGGACCACAAGGATGACATAAAGGGATAAAGACTCCAAAAAATGGATTTATTTATCAAAAAGATGTATTTATCTTCAAGTCTGCAGATGTGTCTCTCAAATTACAAGGCATTTCTGTGAAAATATCTGCTGTTTAAAATTCAGGTCTCCATAATCCCTTCATTGCATCATCAAGACTAGTTTGTGGCTCTTGGCCTACAAGACACATACTTTGACATATCTATTAACCTGGCATTCAGGAAATACCTCAGATTCCAAGTGGGAGCATCTCACTACCAATACAGAGGATTGCCCTTCAGTATTTTAACTGCACCAAGGGAAGTTATTGGTGCTTGATAATCATAGCAGCTCATCTATGACGAGGGATCAGGTCTATCATCAAGAAGATCTTCCTCAACAGGTGAATGACTCCATCCACTTCATACTACACTTTTTTTTAAAAAAAACAACACTGGAACTCGGGATAAACAAGGAAAAGTCCCACTGTTGCCAACCCAGAGGACAGAATGTATATGGCCTGTGTTAGATTTTACATCAATGAGAGCTTATTTACCACAGCAAAAGTTCCAGGCCATGGTAGTCGTCATCATTAAGGTTAAGATTCTGTCACGGGTATTTTTGGTAAAAGTCGGGGCAGGTCACGGGCAATAAACAAAAATTCACAGAAGCCCATGACTTGCCCTTGACTTTTACTAAAAATACCCTGGTTGGGGAGAGGGAAACTAACAGTTGGAGTGCTGCTGGGGCTGAGCTCTGGCAGCTGTACCCGCCTCACGGCTGCTCCTGTGGCAGGGGCTGACTGCCACTGCTTCAGCTCCAGGGGAGCGTACCTAGCCCTGGCCACTGCTTCAGGCCTGGGGCTGCTGCTCTGATGGTCAGCCATGGCCCTGGGAGCAGGCACTGTGTCCCTGGGGACTGACCAGGGACTCCTGCTTCAGGGGTACTGGAGCTGACAACTGCTTCAGCTCTGCCCCTGCGGAAGACGTCACGGAGGTCCCAGAAAGTCACAGAATCCGTGACAGAATCATACCCTTACTCGTCAGCCATCTGCATGCAAACCCACAGATATCTGTAAAAGAACACCTTAGACTTCTGGGTCACATGGCCTCCTGCACCTGTGTCACCAATGTGCCATATTGCACTTCACTTCCATGCAAGGGTGACTGAAATCTGAAATCTACCCAGCAATCATCATATGGACATGAAGGTGCAGATCTGCTGAGAAATCTTCTCTCTAGCTGAGCTCTCTAGTCTGATCCCTTTTTGTCAGTCAATATACCATTTTTAGAAGTCAAGCACATAAATCACATTTAGGTTACAGAAAAATTGCACATTTCAATCTAGATACTTATAGCATATTTCATCACAGCTCCCTAATGGCCAAAATAGATCAAAGTGCATGAGTTGTCCTGGGGAGACGTGTACTAACTTGTGTAGGAATCCAGTTTCCAATGATGAAACATTACTTCATTTATCTGAAAGTTTGAATATCTAGAATTTCACAGATATAGTGAGCCATACATTCCCAGTCTGCTGTAACATGGAAAGTTCTTTTTGTCAAGCTGTTGCATAAGGTGTTCTGCCACTCACATTTTATTTTGTATTATGGCTTTTTTCCATTTTCTAATCATGCATGATAAGAATAGTGTACATGGTGTCAAACATACTTACAATAAACAGCTTCTGTGGTAATTTAATCCATAAATTTTGAGAGACAAGTGGGTGAGGTAACATCTTTTACTGGACCAACTGTGACTGGTTCCCCGAGATGCAACCTGGAACTGGGATAGCACTGAGCCCTCTGGCATACCAACCTGGGCTCCCTCTCACACTGTGATGCTGTGAGAAGCTGCAATCCTCTCCAGGTCCTGCATTACACAGCCATCCACAGGTAGGGATACACCCAGCTGAGTTACCTTCTAGCCACTAACAATAGAGGCTCCAGCCAATTCTCCCCAGCCTAGGATCCCAGAGCTGTACTGTCTTGCCCCAGTCAGAAGGCTGAACAGTGTAAATTTACTACCCAGTATGCCCCTGCCACAATGTGGAGAGGACATTGTGACGGTGCAAGGCCAGATGGCTATAGAAAAATAGTGGAAGATAGATATATTAGCTCCAGGCTAAACAAATTCCTGGTACCAGGATAAGTGAAATGGCAGCTGCTCCAGGTCAATTAAGACACCTGGGGTCAAATAAGAACTTTCCAGAAGGCAGGGAGAATGCTAGGTTGATTGGGACACCTGAAGCCAATCAGGGGCTGGCTGGTTAAAAGCCTCCCAGTCAGTCAGGTGGGTGTGCATGTCAGGAGCTGTGGGAGGAAGCTGCGCTGTTGGAGAGGCTCAGTAGTACACACCATATCAGGCACAAGGAAGGAGGCCCTGAGGTAAGGGTGAAGTGGAGCTTGAGGAAGTGAGGGCTGCTGTGGGGGAGGTAGCCCAGGGAATTGTACATGTCATGTTTCTAAAAGGTCAGCTACCATAGCTGATACTATTAGGGTCCCTGGGCTGGAGCCCGGAGTAGAGGGTGGGCCCGGGCTCCCCCCCCCCGCACCTTTGCCCCCTGATTAATCACTGAGACTGGGAGACAACAGAGACTGTGCAAAGAAGGATAACTTCTCCTCACCTCCCTTGCTGGCTTATGATGAAAATGGCTCAGTAGACTGTGACCCTTGTCTCTAGAGAAAGAAGGGTTACGTGGAGGGTCACAGTGAGCCTCTGAGGCTAGCGAAATCCGCCAGCAAACGCGGGACCCAAGGAGGCAAGGACAGAGCTTTGTCACAACATGCACCAGCCCTTGTTCCTAAGCAGATTTCCCTCGCACTTCAAACAACACACTGTTTTAGGTAAAATATATAACAGATTTATTATCTACAGAAAGATAGAGTAAGTGATTATAAGTAGTAAAAGTACAGCTCAAAGTTGGTCACCTAAGAAATAAATGTAAAATTGCAATCTGAGTTCTATAAATTAGACAGGATTTGAATCAAGCAGTGTCTCAACCTGGCAGACAATACAAGAAGGTCACAGATCTTCCATACACAGGCTGAAAATTCCCGTCAGCCTGCGACCACCTCCCCAGTTCAGTCTTTGTTCTCCAGATGTGCTTCCAGGTGTTGAGTTGTGCGGGGAGTGAGGCCAAGTGATGATGTCACTCCCCCTTTTATAGCTTATTCAGCTTGCTGGAAAGATCCTTTGCTGTGCCGTGAGTCAAGCAGTCTCCATTGTTTACATGCTATTTCTGAGAAGTTTCCATTGTATACAGTTCCTGGGGTAGGGTTTTGTAGTGTGGATTCCCCTTCATGGGCCATCCATGATGTCTGGCTTCTCCATGGTTGTACCTGAGAATATGGTGTTCCAGAGTGTTGCTTTGGGGTACAGAGCATCACACCAATCTTCACAGAGGGTTTGTGGTCATAAATTCATTAATGTAGCAAAGTTCTCAGGTACTGTGCTGATGAGTGGCAGAGAAATGCTGTTAAGAAAAATAATCAGTTTCTGTGAACCATTCTACTAGTTGAAGAAAATTTAAAGCACTTGTGAATTAGTATCTTAGCTCCTACTGAAAGTCAGTGGAAGTAATGTGTCCAACTGTGGTGAGGATTTTTGAGAACCCCATTTTAACTTTTACAGAGAGACTTTTGTTTTAGGTATATTTAACCTCAGTATGATCACCAAATACCAAGGTAGGTTTTTACATCCTGCAATATAATCCACCTTTCAGGGTTTTTTCCACTTTACCTGCTGTGGAAGTTGAAGAGTAGGAAGTATTTGTCCTGCACTAAACTACACTGTAATATTGGCACACTGTTGAACACTTGGTGCGTTCAACGCCAAAGATTGTTGTGTTGCAGTGGGGGATGAAGTGATCCCTTTGCGTATCTGTTTGTGAAGCGCTTGGAATCCATTGGGATGAAAGATGCTGTGTTAAAGACAATATGTTCTTCTTCGTGTGCTTGCTCATGTTGATTCCATTCCAGGTGTGTGCATGCCCACGTGCATGGTTGTCGGAGATTTTTGCCGTAGTGTTATCCATAGTGTTGGCAGTGGCACCCCCTGGAGTGCCGCACCTATGTGTCAGTATATCAGGCACCATCAGTCCTGTGCCCTCTGATCCTTCTTACCGCCTGTGATGGTTAGTTGGAGCGCCTTTCCTTGCATAGCTAGGGCTTGAAGTTTCATATCTACTGACTGAGCCTTAGGGCCTTGTAAATAGTTTGTTTATAATACAATAGTTATAATAGTTAGTGCTAAGTGTAGTTAGAAGTTAGGGTATGTCTACGCTGCTCATGTTACAGCGCGGCCATGGCAGCGCTGTAATGTGGACAGTGCACTCACGCTTTATCACTGGGGGAGAGCTCTCCTGTTGATTTAAAAAAAAAAAATAACCACCCTGAATGAGGGGTGGTAGCTTTATCGCCGGGAGCAGAGCTCCCAACAATAAAGCGCTGTCTATACTGGCGCTTTTCAGCGCTAAAACTTTTGTCATTCAGGGGGGTGGTTTTTCGCACCCTGAATGACTAAAGTGTTAGTGCTGAAAGTGGTAGTGTAGACACAGCCTTAGAGTCCCAGTGAGGACTTTGCCACAGGTAGGGCATGTCCCCGTCTCCACGGTTTACGCCCTGCACGGACTGTAACAGGCCTATGCATGTAAGTGACCCCCCTAGCAGCTTCCTCAAATGCTTGAGGGAATCACACGTGAAGGACAAGTGCTGTATTTGTAAGAACTTTCAGCCCAGGATTCAATGGGACTGGGATACGCATTTGGGGGCTCTCCTCATGGAGTCTGCCCTTCGTCCGGCTTCCGAGCCATCGCGCCAAGACTCACCAAGTGCCTTGGCCTCAGTGCGCAGTGTATTCCTGGCACCGGGCTCCACCTGGCACTGCTCCTTATTGCTGGTGCCCAAAAAGAAAGCATGGAAGCATGGCTATCAGGCAAAAAAGGCCATGGGTTATCAGGCCAGGGACCCAATTTGGGCCTCCTGGCCACTCTGGAGCGAAACATCCATGCCTCCCCAGTCGGAGCCCTTAGCCCCTTAAAAGGTCCACCACCAACTCCGGAAGAGGTATGGGACCCTACCCCCTGACGGCACCAATGCCTTCCCAAGCTCCCCCGGCACCAAAAGAGGAGAGGCCTCCGCCTGTGCCACCAACACAGCACGTGCCTCAGGAAACGGCAAAGGCTGTCCATGAGGACAAGCCAGCCACTAAGACCCCTCAGGGGGCAGTGGAGCTCTGCCAGTCCCCCAAGACAAGACAGTGCTCTCCACCACCATGCCACATATCTCCAGAGTCACAGCCCAGATCCTGTGGGGCTTGCCCTCAGTCACCGGCACCGTGATTGTGGTCCTTGCTGTCTCGACACAAGTTGCCTAGAGGGAGGTGCCGGGATCTGTACTACTGCCACTGTTCATCCTCCCGTGCCAGTCGTCCTCTCACCACAGATCTCAGTTGCCTGCGGGAGCGCTCCCCGTCGCGTCTCTGGTCCCCCTGGCATTGGCAATAGTCCCCTCCATACCGGCACCAATCCTCTCACTCCGGGCACTGGTCTCTAGCAGCGACAGTCAACAGGCAGACTCAGGTGTCAACGGCCTCACCGTGCTGTCAGGAAGGGGATTCCTCTGGTATGGAAGAGTAGTTCAGCCCCTTGCCTAGATGCCACCGACGCAATTGGGCACCGAGGCTGCGTCGACATTGACAGCGCCGCCTTGACAGCACAGCCAGTGGCCAGCAGGGTGGCCTTATTGGAGTGCGTGGGGAGTGCCGGTCATGGTGATGCCCATTTCGCACCGCTCATGCGCCACAGACTTGGAGCAACAGCTGGTGGCACCGGGCTCAGTGCATGAGATCCACTCAGAGGTCTGGGTAGAGGAGTCAGCGCCCACCCCAAAACCCCACTCCCCCACGGGGGATGATGTCCCGGAACCTCCCTCTGTGGTTCAGTCATTGTCCTCATTCCCGGATGAGGTGGTCGTGGGACCCTCAAGGTCCAGCCTACTGGACGATTTTAAGGAACACCAGACCCTGCTTTGATGGGTGGCCAAGAACTTGGGCCTAGAGGTGAAGGAGATGGCCGAGCAGGCAGACACCTTGTTTAGTGTCCTCTCAGCCTCTCCCCCAGCACGTGTTGCACTATTAATGCATGACAGGGTCCTGCAAATTGCCAACACCCTCTGGCAAACCCCATCGTCCATCCCACCCATCTCCAAAAGGGCCAAAAAGAAATATTTTGTCCCAGACAAAGGGTTCGAGTACCTTTATACCCACCCACCTCCGGGCTTGCTGGTTGTCTCTGTGGCCAATGAAAAGGACAAGCAGGGGCACACTAGTTCAACTCCCAAAAATAAAGAGGCTAAAAGACTTTTTGGGAGAATAATTTATTCAAAGCCAGCCTGCAATTTTGGGTTGCAAACCATCAGGCCCTTTTGGGCAGGTACAATTTTAACTTATGCTACTTCCTCCTGTGAGTTTGAGTACCTCCAGGGTCCCAGGAATTTGGCACCCTGGTGGAGAAGGGCACCGCGGTGGCTAGGTGCATTCTTTAGATGGCATGGGATGTGGCGTACTCGTGGCCAGAGTGGTCACGTTGGCGGTGGTCATGAGGCACAGCTCCTGGCTTCAGACCACCGGCCTGTCCCAAGAGATGCAGACCTCTATTCAGGACCTTCCATTCAGTAGGAATGGTCTATTTTCGGAGCAGACTGATGCAAGGCTGCATGGGTTAAATGACACTCAGGCCACCCTTCGCTCTCTGGGCATGCAAGTGCCGCAGTCTGCACGGAAGCAGTTCTGGCCGCCCCCGCTGTCATGGCCTTGGCAGCCTCATCAAGGGCCTGCAAGGAGAAGGGATAGAGACACGAGCTTTAGACTTGAACACCCTTCCTCCTCCCACTCACCCGCACAGCCTGGCCAGGCAAAGCATTCACAAACGCTCATTTTGAAGGTGAGCTCAAGAGCGACGCCCCAGTCAATTCCCAAGATCCATCTTGTTGTTTCCTCAGCCGTCTTCATCCCCACTGTTTTGGCCTGGTCGTGGGTCACCTCGGACCGCTGGGTGCTGGGCATAGTATCTTGGGATTATACCCCGCATTTTTCGGCAGCCCCTCCCTCCCACCTTGTCCATCTTCAGGGACCCTTCTCAAGAGCAACTCCTCGTCCAAGAGGTCAAGAACCTCCTAGATCTGGGGGCAGTGGAAGAGGTCTGTCAGGACATGAAGGGAAAAGGGTTCTATTCCTGCTACTTCCTAATCCCGAAAGCAAAATGGGGCCTCAGACCCATTCTGGACCTGCGTTGCCTCAACAAGTCTTTCAGAAAGTTGAAGTTTTGCATGGTCTCCCTGACCTCCTTCATCCCCTTCCTGGATCTGGGAGACTGGTATGCCGCCCTCAACTTGAAGGATGCTTATTTCCATATTCCAAGGTCACAGACGTTTCCTCCGTTTCATAGTGGGCAGATGCCATTTTCAATTCCTGGTGCTGCCCTTTGGCCTCTCATCGGCCCCAAAGGCGTTCACAAAATGTATGGCACCAGAGGCTGCTTACCTGAGATGTTGAGGGGTCCAGGTCTTCCTGTATCTCAACGACTGGCTCATCAAGGGCAGGTTTCGGGAGCAAGTGCAGAGAAGCCTTGATCTGGTGTGTTCCACCTGCTGCGACCTAGGCCTGTTAATAAACGTGAAAAAAAACACCTTAATGCCAGTCCAGCAAATGGAGTTCATTGGCGTGGTTCTCGACTCCATGCGACCCAGACCCTTTCTTCTGGAAGCACGTTTTCAGGCCATGTTGGACCTGATCTCCCATGTAAAGAACCACCCACTCACCATGGCTCACACCTACTTGTGGGTGTTGGGCCACATGGCCACATGTACATACATGGTCAGCCATGCTCGGCTCCATCTCTGGCCTCTGCAAGCATGGCTGGCATCAGTCTACATCCCCAACAGGCATGACTTAGACAGGGTAGTCAGGATGCCAGACCACATCAGGTCATCCCTGGTTTGGTGGTTGGACCCCAGGTCAGTATTGGAGGGTGTCCCCTTGGTAACCCCAACCCTGTCGCTGACCCTGGTCTCCGATGTTTCAGACCTGGGCTGGGGAGCCCACCTGGATGAGCTCAGCACCCAGGGCTGCTGTTTGCCAGATGATCTGTCCCTCCGTATCAACGTCAGGGAGTTCAGAGCGGTTTGCTTGGCTTGCTAGGCTTTCTTGCCCCTCCTGAAAGGCAAGGTGGTACAGGTCCTGATGGACAATACCGCCGCAGTGTATTCCATCAACAGGCAAGGTGGTGTCAGGTCTTCAGCCCTTTGTCAAGAAGCTCTCTGCCTTTGGGATTTTTTGTGTCCGGCAGGCCATTCATCTGGTCGCCATGCACCTGCCTGGAACAGGAATGTCTTGGTGGATTGCCTCAGCAGGACTTTCTCATCTCGGTACGGGTGGTCGCTCCATCTGGAGGCTGTTGGTATTATCTTCTGGAAGTGGGGGACTCCCCAGGTGGACTTGTTCACATCCTGTCAGAACAGGAAATGTCATGTGTTCTGTTCACTCCAGGGGATGGACAGGGGTTCCTTGTCACATGATTTTCTGCTCCTGTGGTTGGGGGCCCTGATGTACGCCTTCCTGCGAATGCCGTTGATCCACAGAGTCCTCATGAAGATCAAACAGAACAGGATGAAGGTTATCCTAATAAACCCTGAGTGGCCTTGCCAGCACTGGTTCGTCACACTGCTGGATCTTTGGGTAGCTGCCCTGCTGCAGCTACCTTTCTAGCTGGACCTGCTGTCCCAGAACTACAGCAGTGTTCTGCATCCAAACCTAGTGGCGTTGCACTTGACAGCATGGCTACTGCATGGCTGAATGCAGAAGAGTGGGAATGTTCAGTCCAGGTCCAACATGTCTGGTTGGCTAGCAGAAAGCCCTCCAACAGAGCGACTTGCCTGGACGAGTGGAAAAGGGTCATGTGTTTGGCTTTGGAATGACATATCCGGGCCTTGAAGGCCTCGCTGCAAGTGATCCTGGATTATCTTCTGCATCTCAAGCTCCAGGGCTTGTCCCTATCATCGATCAGGGTCCACCTGGCTGCTATTTCGGCTTTCCACCCTCCGTTCCAAGACAGGTCAGTCTTCGCCCCCAACATGATGGCCTGATTTTTGAAAGCTCTGGAGCGTCTCTACCCTCACGTCTGGGACCCTGTCCCTCCCTGGGACTTGAATCTCGTGCTATTGAGGCTCATGGGGCCTCCCTTTGAACCTCTGGCTTCCTGCTCTCTTCCGCTTCTCTTCTGGAACATTTCGTTCCTGGTTGCCGTAACGTCTGCCTACAGGGTGTCTGCGGTCAGGGTGCTTACTTCGGAGCCTCCCTATACAGTATTCTACAAGGATAAGGTCCAGCTGCGGCACACTGGGTGTTCCTGCCTAAGGTAGTTTCCCAGTTCGATTCCGGCCAGGACATATACTTACCTGTCTTCTTCCCGAAGCCTCATAAATCAGCAGAGGAACACAGGTTGCATGCCGTGGATGTCAGGAGGACGCTGGCCTTCTACATTGACCGGATAAAGCCTTTTCTCAAGTCAACACAGCTGTTCCTTGCGGTGGCAGACAGGATGAAAGGTCGTCCAGTGTCTGCTCAAAGGATTTTGTCCAGGATCATGGCCTGCATCCGCTGCTGCCCTGAGCTGGTGCAAGGGCCTCCGCCAGCAGTAGTCAAGGCACACTCCGCTAGAGCGCAAGCATCAGCAGCAGCCTTCCTGGCTCAGGTGCCAATCCGAGATATCTGCAGAGCTGCTACCTGGTCACCTGTCCACACGTTTACGTCATTTTATGCACTTACCCAGCAGGCCCAGGACGATGCTGGCTTCGGCAGAGCAGTGCTGCACGCTGCAAGACCGTGAACTCCGAGCCCACCTCCATTGCCGCTGCTTGTGAGTCACCTAGAATGGAATTGACATGAGCAAGCACTCGAAGAAGAAAATGCAGTTAACTACCTTTCATAACAGTTGTTCTTCGAGATGTGTTGCTCATGTCCATGCCATTATCTTCCCTCCCGCTCCTCTGTTGGAGTTGCTGGCAAGAAGGAACTGAGAGGGCATAGGATCCACAGCACCGGATATGCCGACACTTGGGCGTGGAACTCAAGGGGGTGCCACTGCCCACCCTATGGATACCACGAAGGCAAAAATCTCTGACAACCGCGCATGTGGGCACACAGACCGAGAATGGAATGGACATGAGCAACACATCTTGAAGAACAACAGTTACAAAAGGGTAAGCAACTGTTTTTTTTATTAACCCGAGGACGCAGGATAAGTTATGGAAAAATGCCAGCAATTTGGCTACACATACATATTCACAATAAAATAAAAATAAAAAAATCCCCAGAACAATTTGTGCTTCCAAGATAAGTCAGACCAATACTGTTCCATAGCATATAAAGAAATACACTAATGTTCCTGTTGCTCTGATGGCAGCTGATAGTACCTATATCAATTATATGAAAGACCACAGAGATAGCTGTAAATTGTAATTTTCCATTATCCTTGGCCAAGATCACATCTCTCTTGTTTTATTTTCTGATACTTCATGATTCCTACTTTAACAGCCAAAGCAAGCATTGTCTTTTCATGTTCTGGTCCTAGATATTTCTGGATCCAGACAGAGAGAAACTGCTCTCTTGTTTTTGTAATTAGCGAATTTGTCAGCTGACTCTTGTTTGACAGGCTCTTGAATTCAGTTTCCACTCTAACAGCTTTCATCCTAGCATTCTGCTTTTCTCCTCCCAAACCCTAAGCTTTAATAAAGCCTCTTTTTGATACCAGAATCTGAGTCTTCAGCATGGGGAGTGTGAAAAAGCAGGAAGACATACTAAAAAACACAGCTAATGTAAAGGCAGGCCATAGGAAACACTCCAGAGGAAGGAGGATGACTTCAAATATGATGGGATTAATGAAAACCTGATAAATGCAGAATAAAGCACTGTGTAGTTGCTCACATGCTGCTACAGAAATAGAAAACAACAATAACTGGCGTAGTCTGAAACAAATCGTTTCCACATGTTAGTGAATCAGTTACAAAGTTTCTACAAATCATGGGCTCCTGTCACATGAATACAATCAAATACTAGTGCTATAATTGCTTACTGTTTGGGCATGTATCACACATTAGTGGTAAATAGCTTAAAAATGTCTGTTACATTGAAAACCAGTAATAATATTTGGCATACTTACGACAGAGATTTTCAAATATGCATTACTGGAACAAACTGTGGTATTTTTTATTGTTTCAGTAGTCATGAATGACCAGAGTTCCTTAGCTGGCTGGTGTTCTAGGAGCTATTGCATGTTCTGTTTCTCTGGCCTTTTTCTTTCTCTCTTTCTTTTTTCTTTTTTTTAAGTGCAAGTCAGTAGGAGTAAGTTTCAGTGTTCTGTCTTGCACAGCTCCCTCTACCAAGAACTTTGCAGATATAATAAAACTAAAAACAAAAGTCCTTCAAAATCTTTTTTTAAAAAAACTTGCATGCAGTGTAGCTGTAGCTATGTCAGTACCAGGATCTTAGAGAGATAAGGTGTGTGAGGTAATACCTTTTATTGGACCAACTTCGGTTAGTGAGAGAGAGAGAGAGAGAGAGAGACAAGCTTTCAAGCTTACACTGAGCTCTTCTTCAGGTCTGGGAAAGGTACTCTGTGTCACAGCCCACGAAACTAGTATCTCATCTCTTAGATCTGGGCTGGGCAAACTTTTTGGCTTGAGGGCCACATCAGGGGATAGAAATGGTATGGCGGGCCATGAATGCTTACAAAATTGGGGTTGGGGTGTGGGGGGGGCGAGGACTCTGGTTGGGGGTGTGGGCTCGGGGTGGGGCTGGGGATGAGGAGTTTGGGTGTAGGAGGGCGATCAGGGCTGGGGCAAGGGTACAGGAAGGGGTGCAGGTTCTGGCTGGGGGGGTGGGCTCTTGGGTGGGCCTGGAAATGAGAGGTTTGGGCTGCAGGAGAGTGCTCCGGGCTGGGATCTAGGGGTTTGGAGAGTGGGAGGAGGATCAGGGCTGGGGCACAAGGTTGGGGCATGGGGAGAGGCTCAGGGGTGCAGGCTCCAAGCGGCGCTTACCTCAAGTGGCTCCCGGAAGCAGTGGTATGTCCCTTCTCCAGCTCCTACATGGAGGCGCAGCCAGGCGTCTCTGCATGCTGCCCCATCCGTGGGCACCGCCCTTGCAGCTCCCATTGGAGCGCATATGAGCTGGAGTGGGGCCATGCTGCGGTTTCTGGGAGCCATGTGGTGTGGCCCCTGACCCTGCACCCTGGCTGGAGCAGGGGCTGAGCTGCAAGGTGTGGCCCCCCGCCAGCACCGCAGTTGGAGCTGGGCCAAGCTGTGTGGTGCGGCCTGCACCCCAGCGCCCCGGCCGGAGCGGCTCCCAACCCAGTGCCCTGGCTGGAGCGCTGGAGCGGGGCAAGCCCCAGACCCTGCTCCCCAGCGGGAATTTGTGGGACAGCTTAAAACAGCTTGTGGGCCACAGTTTGCCCACCCCGTTGTAGATGATCCCTTGGTCTGATCCAGTATTGCATTTCCCACTTTTGCAGTGCAGTTTATTAAACTTGTTTTAAAAGTTTAAAACGATCTGAGACTGTTTCAAGAGCCAGGATCCAACATCATACCTCCAAACTCAAAATATTTTGTCCCTGATCCAAAGTGTGTATTTTAGAGCCATCACTAGCGTTAATGCAATATTATTTTGCGAATACACTACAGTATAGCCTTAACTAAATTCTTGTTAGCAATGTATTCTTACATGCTTTTTAGAGTTTATGTTAGTATGTAATAAATATAATAGGCTGTAATGTAACTGGAAAATTTATATAGGAGAGATTGTAAAACACAACTTGGTAATGGTGGAGGCTAGGTAACTAAATGTTTTCTGATCGTGAATTGATATTCTGAATGGAGCTTTCATGGGAGCTATAGTTTCATCATCCACTGCATTCAGAGGTTTCTATAGTAATTGCTATGGTAACACTGATGCAAGAAATGTTCCCACAGGCACCCAGCTGTGAACAATGGCAGATTACTGAAAACATTTTGCTGCATCTCGATCAAATTATTGAAAATATCCCTTCAGAGATAATGATGTAAATAGTCAAAAATTACTTATTTACTAGGCAACATGGTCATTCTCCTGATAAAGTTCTAAATGCTCTTATTAAAGCAATATTTGGTTACAGAATATCTACCATATGAAAGCCTTTCCTATTGCCTATGTGGATTCAGAGAGATTGTCAACTGTTCAGGCCTAAAATTTTGTTAAAGATGTTATAATTTTGAAAGAAACATTCAGATGCTAACTATATAGGATATATGTATAAATAAGTAAATAATCCTTCAAAAATTATAATTTAATAGATAACACTATTCTTCTGTAATGAGGGTATTTAAGAGGCTGATCTTTATTTCCTGACCCAGTCACATGACAGACTATGGTTACAAAAGTCACATGACAGGGATCAGTATTCGTTAATTCTGGTGTCTAGTCTTAAATGGCCCATAAAATCTATTTTCATCAATCTGTGTAGGTTTAGCAGGCTTAAATTAACCAGTACCATTCCTAGAGCTGTGCTGACATCAGTCAACAATGTGCGCAAGCAGAGATGTTCTGTTATCAAACAATACTGTATATATTGAAAGTGTTGTTAAAACCAGCGTGTTGCACATTAAGATAGGATTTTGTTCATGCAGTCACTTTATTCTGAATGGAAGTTAAAGTAATACAGACAAAGAGGAAAACAATCCAATGTTTACCACATGGACATAGATTTTTTTTTTTTAACTTGAATGTATTTTACAGATTGATTTGTTAGTTACTGGAAGTTTTGTCTGCATGTGAACTGCAAGACAGAATCCTAAATTATTATAAAAAATGGGGCATGAAAAATTCAGTACTAAAAAAATACCATCAAGTTGTTTTAAAGATGTAGTGTGTCAAGACCAAATGTAGATAACAGGCAGGCCAGAACATGATTGAAAGTGGTGGAAAACAGGGTTTCTAAATCCCTTTGACTAGTGTCTGTCCTCAGTTACACCTGTACAATTTCACTGATATTGCACAACGTAAATGAAGAATGAATTCAGCTCAATATTTACGTTTAATTTGACTTCTTGAAACAAACAGACTGCCCAATGATCCAAGTGTAATGAAAGATTTGCCAGTCAATTCTTCTGGTAAATCTAAGTGTTATATCATTTGACACTGATCATAGAATATCAGGGTTGGAAGGGACCTCAGGAGGTCATCTAGTCCAACCCCCTGCTCAAAAGCAGGACCCATCCCCAATTAAATCATCCCAGCCAGGGCTTTGTCAAGCCTGACCTTAAAAACTTCTAAGGAAGGAGATTCCACCACCTCCCTAGGCAACGCATTCCAGTGTTTCACCACCCTCCTAGTGAAAAAGTTTTTCCTAATATCCAACCTAAACCTCCCCCACTGCAACTTGAGACCATTACTCCTTGTCCTGTCCTCTTCCACCACTGAGAATAGTCTAGAACCATCCTCTCTGGAACCACCTCTCAGGTAGTTGAAAGCAGCTATCAAATCCCCCCTCATTCTTCTCTTCCGCAGACTAAACAATCCCAGTTCCCTCAGCCTCTCCTCATAAGTCATGTGTTCCAGACCCCTAATCATTTTTGTTGCCCTTCGCTGGACTCTTTCCAATTTATCCACGTCCTTCTTGTAGTGTGGGGCCCAAAACTGGACACAGTACTCCAGATGAGGCCTCACCAATGTCGAATAGAGGGTGACGATCATGTCCCTCGATCTGCTCACTATGCCCCTACTTATGCATCCCAAAATGCCAGTGGCCTTCTTGGCAACAAGGGAACACTGCTGACTCATATCCAGCTTCTCGTCCACTGTCACCCCTAGGTCCTTTTCCTCAGAACTGCTGCCTAGCCATTCGGTCCCTAGTCTGTAGCTATGCATTGGGTTCTTCCGTCCTCAGTGCAGGACCCTGCATTTATCCTTATTGAACCTCATCAGATTTCTTTTGGCCCAATCTTCCAATTTGTCTAGGTCCCTCTGTATCCTATCCCTGCCCTCCAGCATATCTACCACTCCTCCCAGTTTAGTATCATCCACAAATTTGCTGAGAGTGCAATCCACACCATCCTCCAGATCATTTATGAAGATATTGAACAAAACCGGCCCCAGGACCGACCCCTGGGGCACTCCACTTGACACCGGCTGCCAACTAGACATGGAGCCATTGATCACTACCCGTTGAGCCCAACAATCTAGCCAACTTTCTACCCACCTTATAGTGCATTCATCCAGCCCATACTTCTTTAACTTGCTGACAAGAATACTGTGGGAGACCGTGTCAAAAGCTTTGCTAAAGTCAAGATACAATACATCCACTGCTTTCCCTTCATCCACAGAACCAGTAATCTCATTATAGAAGGCGATTAGATTTGTCAGGCATGACCTTCCCTTGGTGAATCTATGCTGACTGTTCCTGATCACTTTCCTCTCATGTAAGTGCTTCAGGATTGATTCTTTGAGGATCGAATTCATTTATATAGTAAACACTGCTTTCCTTAACAGAGCTGAGTGGAAAACGGTTTTCTTGTCCTGTGAAAATTTTCAAGATTTTGAAATTTTTTCCTTTCCTGAATCAGGTCAAAACATTGAAATTTTGGGAGGTGGGAATTAATTAAGGGTCAGTTGAAACATTTTGTTTAAATTTCAACCATTTTAATTTTTTTTACTATAATTAGCTACATTTTGAATCAAAAAGCCATTTTGAACCAGAAGAGCAGAGATTTTTGTTTAGAAAATGTCAAAAAAATTGCATGTTGATACCTTTGAAACTTTTTTCCCCCAAACCTTTTCAAATTGAAAAAATTGTCAGAACAAAAACTTTTCGCTGGAAAGACTTGGTTTCAATTAATCCGCATTTGCAAGTGAAAAAACATTAGCTGAAAAATTCCAACCAGCTCTAGCACTTAATACTCTTTGCCTGATTTTATTGCTCATGTACTTAGTTAGGCAAGTGCCCACCACCTTACACATCAAGCACTTAGTAAGATTCTACATGCCTATTATTGGACAATAATCTACAAAGCAGCTAAATGGAATTTGGCATCGTTTCTATAATTCCCTGCTCTGGAAAGTCTGAACACCTGGCTAGTTTAGACACTGAATTATGGAGGTATCGTTCACCTTCTTAGCAGGTGGTTACCACACACCAGAGTTAAAGATTATTGGCAAGGCCACAGTCACTTGGCAAATTAGTTTTTTAGTTCTCAGTGCTGATAGACTTGTAACTTTCCTAGAATTAGACAAAGTCTTTCTTTGTTTCCAAAGAAGAAGTATGTTCTAGTCGTTCGAGCTATAAAAATATTCCTTTACACAACAATTATCTTTCTTAGTGAAAAATACTTTGAAAGCAATGATCTGCTTTTAATTGATTACATTTTATCAAAGCAAGTCTCCTTCCTTGACTGACTGGCATAATGCCATTTCTCTAATGATCAGCTATAAAAAAGTAGCATTTTGGGGACAAGGAAGATGATAGCGCACACCAGGCAAGCGGAGAAGCTGTTCTCCCCGACAGCCAGGAACTGTTTATCACCTTGGAGCCAATACCCTCCCAACCCGGGCTCCTGGACCTTGAAGGAGGAGAAGGCATCTCTGGTGAGTGTACCTTTGTAAATATAATACACGGTTTAAAAGCAAGCATGTTTAATGATTAATTTGCCCTGAAGACTTGGGATGCATTCGCGGCCAGTACAGCTACTGGAAAAGTCTGTTAACGTGTATGGGGATGGAGCGGAAATCCTGCAGGGACATCTCCATGAAGCTCTCCTGGATGTACTCCCAAAGCCTTTGCAAGAGGTTTCTGGGAAGGGCAGCCTTATTCCGTCCTCCATGGTAGGACACTTTACCACGGCAAGCCAGCAGCACGTAGTCTGGAATCATTGCATAACACAGCATGGCAGCGTTTGGTCCCAGTGTTTGCTGGCATTCAAGCAACATCCATTCTTTATCTCTCTGTGTTATCCTCAGGAGAGTGATATCATTCATGGTTAAAATAGGGGAATTTAATTAAGGGGACATTCAGAGGTGGCCATTCCTGCTGGGCTGAACAGAAATCATCCCTGCTGTTACCCATGAGGTGGGGGGAGGGGTGAAGCGATCATCCCAGACAAGTGTGTGTGTGTGTGTGTGGAGGTTAGTCGGGTTTGTGCTGCACGAAAACTGCAGCCCTTCCTTTTAAGTGGCCAACCCATTTTAAAGGGCCAACCCAATGGGTGCTTGGTATGTGAAATGAGGGTGCTGCTGTTTGAAACCATTCCCACATGTTAGGAAGGTTAAAGAAGCCAAAAGACTGTGGCTTACCATGTCTGCCTGCAAGCCGAATTCTGTTGCCCGTCGTCCCTGCGTGTGTGATCTGTCCCCTACCAGCAGGCCCTCCATATAAGAGGCAAAATGCGATCTGGTAAAGAAACCACACATGCTATGTAATGTTAACAGCTTGGTTCACCATGAAAGAGTCTACCCATTGTTCTCTAAAATGTCTCTTTTTAAAGACTAATCTCCCTTTTTTCCCTCCCGCAGCTGCAAATGTTTCAACACTCCCACTATCATCTCCATCCCAGAAGCTATCAAAGATTAGAAGCTGAAAAAAACACACCTGTGATGAAATGTTCTCTGAGCTTATGCAGGCCTCCCATGCTGAAAGACCCAAGTACAATGCATTGAGGGAGACAATGTCAGAGTCCAGGAAAGCACAAAATAAACGCGAGAACAGGAGGGATGAGTGAGAGGAGAGAATGGATGATTGAGAGGACAGGAGGGACGAGCGAGAGGAGAGGTGGCATCAGCATGATGAGAGGAGGCAGGATGCAATGCTGAGGCTACTGGAGAATCAAACTGATTTGCTCTGGCGTATGGTTGAGGTGCAGGAAAGGCAGCAGGAGCACAGACTGCCCCTGCAGCCCCTGTGTAACCAACTGCCCTCCTCCCCAAGTTCCATAGCCTCCTCACCCAGACACCCAAGAACACAGTGGAGGGGCCTCTGGGCACCCAACCGCTCCACCCCAGAGGACTGTCCAAGCAACAAAAAGCTGGCATTCAATAAGTTTTGAAGTGCAGTGTGGCCTTGTCCTTCCATCCTCCCTTCCTCCCCCACCCCACCCAGTGCTTCCCTCCTCCCCAACCCTTCCCGGGCTACCTTGGCAGTTATCTCCCCATTTGTGTGACGAATTAATAAAGAATCCATGAATTTGAAACAACAATGACTTTATTACCTCTGCAAGCGGTGATCAAAGGGGGGAGGGAAGGGCAGTTGGCTTACAGGGAAGTAGAGTGAACCAAGGGGGTGGGTTTCCATAAGGAGAAACAAACAGAACTGTCACACCATAGCCTGGTCAGCCATGAAACTGGTTTTCAAAGCTTCTCTGATGTACAGCGCGTCCTGCTGTGCTCTTCTAACCATCCTGGTGTCTGGCTGCGCGTAATCAGCGGCCAGACGATTTGCCTCAACTTCCCACCCCGCCATAAATGTCTCCCCCTTTCTCTCACAGATATTGTGGAGCACACAGCAAGCAGGAATAACAATGGGAATATTGGTTTCGCTGAGGTCTAACCGAGTCAGTACACTGTGCCAGCGTGCTTTTAAACGGCCAAATGCACATTCTACCACCATTCTGCACTTGCTCAGCCTATAGTTGAACAGCTCTTGACTACTGTCCAGGGTGCCTGTGTACGGCTTCATGAGCCATGGCATTAAGGGGTAGGCTGGGTCCCCAAGGATAACTATAGGCATTTCAACATCCCCAACGGTTATTTTCTGGTCTGGAAAGTAAGTCCCTTTCTGCAGTTGTTCATATAGACCAGAGTTCCTGAAGATGCAAGCGTCATGTACCTTTCCCGGCCATCCCACGTTGATGTTGGTGAAGCGTCCTTTGTGATCCACCAGTGCTTGCAGCACCATTGAAAAGTACCCCTTTTGGTTTATGTACTGGTTGCCTTGGTGATCCGGTCCCAAGATAGAGATATGTGTTCCCATTGCAGCAAAGCCATCCACTATGACCTGCACATTTCCCAGAGTCACTACCCTTGATAGCAGCAGCTCAGTGATCGCGTTGGCTACTTGCATCACAGCAGCCCCCACAGTAGATTTGCCCACTCCAAATTGATTCCCGATTGACCGGTAGCTGTCTGGCATTGCAAGCTTCCAGAGGGCTATCGCTACTCGCTTGTGAACTGTGAGGGCTGCTCTCATCTTGGTATTCTTGCGCTTCAGGGCAGGGGAAAGCAAGTCACAAAGTTCCATGAAAGTGCCCTTACGCATACGAAAGTTTCGCAGCCATTGGGAATCGTCCCAGACCTGCAACACTGTGGTCCCACCGGTCTGTGCTTGTTTCCTGGACCCAGAATCGGCGTTCCATGGCATGAGCCTGCCCCATTGCCACCAGGATGGCCAAATTGCCAGGGCCCGTACTTTGAGAGAAGTCCATGTCCATGTCCATGTCCTCATCACTCTCCTCACCATGCTGCCGTCGCCTCCTTGCCTGCTTTGCAGGTTCTGGTTCTGCATATACTGCATGATAATGCGCGCGGTGTTTAGAGCAGTCACAACTGCCGCGGTGATCTGAACGGGCTCCATGCTTGCCGTGGTATGGCGTGAGCAGGAGAGCAGAGTGGCAGCGGAAGCGGCAGGTGACGATGCTGACAGGAATATGGCACCCGCACGGAAAAAGGCACGAAACGATTGTCACCATTGCTTTCACAGAGGGAGGGAGGGGTAGACTGGCAGCAGACGGTGCTGCTGGCTGAGAGAGCTATCCCTCTGCCAATATTCCAGGCAGGACTGAATCTCCATTAGACAAAACTTAAAGAAGAGCATGACCTGAGTCACTCCCATTTATGTGCACGCACCCCTGACAGGCTTTATCGAGGTCTGCCAGGAGCACCCATGTCCGCCCAGGTGCCCTGACTGACCTGACCAAGGCCAGCCAGAGCTGCCAGGAGACGACGAGGATGGCTACCAGTCTTACTGCACTATCTGCTGCCACAAAGCAATGAGACGCTGCTGTATAGCAATGCAGTCCCAAGTCTGCCAGCACCCAGGAGACGTACGGTGATGGTGAGCTGAGCGGGCTCCATGCTTGCCGTGGTATGGCGTTTGCACGGGTAACCCATTAAAAAAGGCGCAAAATGATTGTCTGCCATTGCTTTCATGAAGGGAGCGAGGGAGGGAATGGGGGCCTGAAGAAATATACCCAGAACCAGTCCGCGACAATGTTTTTTGCCCCATCAGACACTGGGATCTCAACCCAGAATTCCAATGGGCGGCGGAGACTGCAGAAACTGTGGGAGAGCTACCCACAGTGCAACGCTCCGGAAGTCGACACTAGCCTCGGTACTGTGGACGCACTCTGCCGACTTAATGGTCTTAATGGTTTTAAGTGTGGACATACACAATCGACTGTATAAAATCAGTTTCTAAAAATTCGACTTCTGTAAATTCAACCTAATTTCATATTGTAGACATACCCTGGGATAGCACTTGCGACCAAAGCTTGACTTCTATGGCAGTATACCTAGTGAGGCTTGTTGACTTCTGTTGACTAGCAGCCATGAAATCTGTATTTCAGTTTTGGATAGGGGCTTAAATACATTTATCACAGACATGCTTTTCATGTTCTGTATCAACTGTAATTTACCACACTAATTTGCAGTAGTTAAAACTTCAGAAGAAGAATACCTTAAAACTTTAAAGCAGGCCCATATTTCTTCAACAACTGAAATGCTATATCAATAGGGGGCTCTGACAATTTTTACATCGAAACTTAAATCTCCCTTTTGATCTTCAAAAGTGTTCCCTTCAGAAGACAAGATTTTGAAAATACTCTATTTTTACAAGAAATTAATCAAATGCAAAAATTGAAAAAGATATTGTGGTTTCTTTGGTAATCTGGAGTCAGGGTATTTTACAGTGCTATGCATTGATTCATGATGTAAATAAGTATATTGTGAAGAAAGCATGGGACAACAGTATGTGTAAGACTTGTTTCACTGTTGACTGTATCTGGTTCCAGAGTAGCAGCCATCTTAGTCTGTATTCGCAAAAAGAAAAAGCGTACTTGTGGCACCTTAGAGGCTAACAAATTTATTTGAGCATAAGCTTTCATGAGCTACAGCTCACTTTATCGGATTCAGCTTTTCATTTGCATAGATCCACATTCTTAGAGGCTGTTTTCTTATTTAATTTCCTGCTTAATGTTTTCTGACACTGCAGCCTCAAAATGTTATGTTCATATTTGGTATGTCAGCATATGCTGCTAAAAATGCTTCACTCACTCTCAATGAATAATTTTGTTTCTTTTTAAGAATGTAGAGCCCAATCTTGCTATACTGAGTGGACTCTTATGAAGTGCTGAGTACCCACAACTCACACTAACTCTTATGGGAGTTGAAGGAATTCAGGTCTGTAGGACAGAGACCTAAATTTTATGGGCCATATTCTGCTCTGTTAAGCTTGTGAAAACCCTGCTGGAAATAAATTGTGTTTGTAGGTGTTGTTGGAGCAAAATGTGACTGTCCATCCTTTGAGTGCAAAAGAGTGCACTGAAGAGAACAAAAATTGTTTCATGGATTTCAAAATCACAATTGCAAATGCACACAAGGATGTAATTCCTAAATATATTATGCTTAGGTTTTCTTTCCTGAGTTAGTCATACAAGCATTTAAAACAAAAGTATAGTTTAGAAAATTGCACTTAAAGGATATTTTGCTTTAGAAGCAGTTTTTTAAATGAATACCAAAAGTACTTTTTAAAATTCCATTTCCAGCAAATACTTTGTATTCTAAGTTTTATAACCTGGAGGGAATTTCTGTTGTAAGAAACGTTGGGGCAGAGTTCCTGTCTGAAGTATCCTTCCCCTTTGTCACATTCCATAATCTATTTCAGATGTTCATAGGGTGTCAGTTTCATCACATATAATGCAAGAACCTTCCCCTCTCTTGTTCTTGCCACCTGGAAAACCCTTTCTATAATATCTGTTTCAGCTTCATTCAATCTCTATCTCCTTTTAAATCATATATTTTCCACTGTACGTGCCTTTTAATGTAGGTCTTCCTTTTGGTCTCATGAGTGAATGGCGTTGATGGACCTATCCTGTGGAATATAGACCAGATCATTATACTTTAATTAGATGGATTTTAAAACTCTCTTGCACTCTGCAGTATTTGTTTAGGCAAACTCCAGCTAAAATTACGACATGGATAGAGGAATTGCAGAATTGAAGTGACTCCAAGACACTAAAGGCCCAGTTTGAAGGCTGCAAACAGGACTTTGCTCTTGAGAATTGCATTTTCTGACTGGAGATGGATTGAAACAATCTGGGACATGCATTCTGCTTCACTATAATTTAGGAATAGGCTAAAGCTGAAAAATTCAATTTCAGCTTTAAATTTTAGACATTTTGTAGTTCAGGTTTAGCTTGGCTCATTATAAAAAAAACGGAAAAAAAAAACCTCACCTGTGAAACTCAAATTTAATCTTGCATTTTGATACCTCTTCTCTCTCTTACCTCCCCAAAGTTATGATCCGGGGTTTGATTTGGTCTTATCTCTACTATAAGTAGAGTTTGGCTACTTTCTGCATCACTGAAAGTGGTTTCTATATATAGGACAGTCAGCCTTTTGAAATAATAAGCCACATAATGCTGATTAATCTGATATTATAACTATAAATGGAACAGAAAATGGGAAAGTCAGTTCTATAACAGTGGAAGGGTCAGTCCTGGAGGGAGTTGGTTAAGGAAGCTTAATCTTAAACTGATAACTGTAGGCTTGCAGTGTAATTACCTCCATCTGATTTCTGCTGCTTATAAGAGCACAAATTGGAGGAAAAACGGTTTGTAGGGAATGTTGTTACGCCCTCAGTGTTTACCAGACCATAAAAAATTAGTAATTACTTCGGTGTCAGAAGAACAAACCGTGTCTTGACATGTTTCATTACTTTGTTAATTTAAAGCTCCTTTTGGTAAGACTTGTTTTCTTTCACTGAGCTGTTCTATTAGGGCTCTCTGATAACAGCATGATTGTGGAGAAAGAAAGGAACAGGGATTCCATTATGAATGTATATCAGAGTTGCTCATTCTAACCAAAACAAACTAATGTGCTGATTTGTAAGCCAGTAAGAGTGCAGAACGGGGGAGGGGTGAAAATTGGCAAAACCAATTAAGTATGAAGTCTGTTCTATAAAAACTTTTCTGGCTGTTGTCCATATGGTGTTGGATACTTTCAACTTAGTTGAAAGTTACAGGCTGATAACAGTTTGACAGTGATAAATTGAGTCATCAGAATTGCACTAATGGATGGTCTTCAGTTCAGAGTCCCTAGTAGATGATTAGGCATGTCAAATTTATATTACTCGTTGCAGAGTTTCAAGCTCTTGTTACAGTGATGATTGCAGGGATGGATATAAATGACTTGTTCTTATTGTTAAGTTTTTCTTTTTCCTTGTAATTGTTGTCTTAAATACATAAATCATGCCATACTTGCTTAAGATGAAGTGTCTTTTGTTTTCCACATACTGAATTAAAATAGAACTAATAGTCTGTGCTTTGTGATAAGGAAGGCAAGAGAAAAGGGAAAATGTATGGGATAGTAGCATTAAAATGTTGAAGAAAAGTGTAGTAATATGAAGTAAGGGTGGAATTTTGAGAAGTGTCTAAGTGATTTAGGAGCACAAGTCCCATTGAAAGTCCATTGGTAGTTTTCAAAATCCCACCCTGAATTCCTGCTGTAGGATCAGCTGTGTATGCCACGTCCTAGAGAAGAGTGTGAAACACTTTCTGGACAAATAACTAACTTTTGAAAGTAGTTATTGATGATCACAGGCCTCTCTCCTTGTGTGATGTGATGTGTCCGTCGCAATCCAGCTGAGGCTCTTGAGTTGAAAATTTCACCTTAATGGCCACTATTGGAAAAGGTATGGCAAAAGGGCTTTTTCAGAGCCAGGTCTTTGATTCTAGAATTCACGGTGTGTGTAGCCTTGTGAGCTATGTTGACTCTATCTGTGTACTTGAAGTTCTGGAACTGTCTCTGGGCTGACAGAGCTCACAACTGGGAAATTAAATATCAAAATTAAATGTCAAAATTTGAAGAGGGAACTGAACAAAAGATGGGATGATCATTATTATTTGTATTATGGTAGCAACAAGAAGCCCCTACTGAGATCAGGGTTCCATGTATGCCGTAAATACTCATGGTAAGAGTCAGTTCACATTCTAGACAGTGAGAAGTGTTGTTGTAGCTCTTTCAGTCCCAGGATATTGGGGAGATAAAGTGCGTGAGGTAATACCTTCTATTGGACCAGCTTGCGTTCGTGAAAGATACAAGCTTTCAAGCTTACACAGAGCTCTTCTTCAGGTCTGGGAAAGGTACTCCCAAGGTTACAGCAAAAGGCAAAGAAGAACAGACTGTTTAGCATAAGCAGTTAACACGTATTATAAGGGACCATTCAAGATAGAGTGCCCCCTTAACGCTTCTGCAGTCATAGGACAAAAAGAGGGGGTTAATGTTGTAATAGGCCATAAATCCGGAGTGTCTGTTTAGACCATGATTTTTAGCGTCCAGCAGAGTCATAAATTTAAGCTCCCAGGCTTGTCTTTGAGGAAGAGGACTCATAGGTCAAATATAGAGTGATAGCTTTGTGAAAAGCATTCACCCATAGATGATAGGGTGTTTTTGTCTTTTATCATTTTCCTGTGTGAGTTCATTCGAGAGTGCAGTGATTGTCTGGTTTCACCCAAATACATGGGCAGCAGGCGCAGCTGCCCCCGAGGGATACCTGGGCCGTGGTAGCCCTGCCACTTCCCCAGGGTCTCCCCACCCACCGCCTGCTGCTGCCTACCTACACTCCCCATCTTTCTCCCCCTGATCCCTGCACTGCGTCGCTTCTCCTCAGGGGCGGTGGAGTGAGGAGGGATGCTGCAAGCAAGTGGTGGGCGGGGGAGTGAGGCATCTCAGCTGGGCACTGGGGCTGCTGGCTCGGAGTGGGGGACAGGGTGGCAGGCACCGGCTCTTCCCGGCACTCGGGCAGGGGATGGCTCAGCCCTGCGCTTGGGGAGGGGAGGGAGAGGCTCAGTACTCAGTTTGGGGGGCGGGGGGCAGCCACTTGTCCCTGTGCTCGGGCAGGAGTGGCTCGGCCCAGCCCGGTGCTCAGGGGCGGGGGAGGGAAGCAGCCTGGCCCAGTGCTTGGGCCAGCCTAGTCCAGTGCGGGGGGAGTGGCCTGGCTAGGCGCTGGGGCTGAAGGGGCTGGCTTGCGGGAGCTGGGGTGGGTTAGTCGGGGCTCCTCTAGTCATGAAGGGGTGCTTCAGGGCTCTTCCTGTTAAGGGGGGTGGGGTTTCGGGGCTCTGGCATGTGGGGAGTGGGGCCTCAGGCAGAAGGGGCAGGTCTGGTGGGCTAGCCTCCCCAAAGTGGAGGTTCACCCGCCGCCCATGCCCAAATAGTTGTTACTGGGCCACTTAGTGCATTGGGTGTTGTACATGACGTGCTGTGATAGGCCTTTTATAGGACCCATGGATTTTGAAAGGTGTGTTGGGGGGGTGGGTGTGTTGATCATTGTAGCCATGGAGATAATGTCTGCAGGTTTTGCCAGATCACCTTGCATTTTGCCGTAATTCTGGGAGTATCTTTCCCAGACCTGAGGAATTGCTCTGTGTGTCTGGAAAGCTTGTCTCTCTCTCTCCAACAGAAGTTGATCCAATAGACTATATTGCCTCACCCACCTTGTGTCTCACATTCTAGACAGGACAGACAAAAGGTTGCAGAAAGGAATATTATCCCACTTTAGAGAGAGAGGAATTTAATGCACAGAGAGATTGACTTACCCAGGGTCATGAAGGAACTCTGTGCCAGAGCCAGGAATTGTTCCTAAATCTTTCAAGTCTCAGTTCAGTTCTTTAACTCCAAGAACAACCTTCCTCTCTTGGATGGATGGCAGTTTTAACGTGCAGCTTTCTACTGTGCTGATTTTGAGTTCTTTTTTGTTTTCTTGTTGCTTGTTCCTCCCTGTCCCCTTTGTATAAAAGGCCATGATGGCTAATTAGACATCTAGAAAGAGAAATCCTTTTCTCTTGGTCCAGCAGAATCTGGATTTTTTGACTTTGAGGGCATACTGCAATGTCAATATATTCTGTCAGGCTTTCCCTGCAGGATATATTCATTAGGGTAAGAGTAAATTGGGCTGGAGAGAATATCTGGGTAGATTGGGAGGAGTTATTGATTCTTAGGGGGCAAACTTTATTTGGCTTTGATTTGAGGAATTTTTGTTGATATTAATATACCTGGAGTTTGTTCATGTGCTTTTTTTTATAATATGTGTGCTGTCCTGAAGTTTGGAGAGAGCTTTAATAAACAGAATAAATAATTCATAGATTCTTTACTTTCCTATAGGTAAGTGATTATTTATTTGAATAATCTGTTCTTCATGATTGAAAGGTGGTGGTTTCCAAAATAATCCCAAAACAATCAATCTGCCTCCCCCAAACCTAACTGTAAATGTAAAAATGTAACTGTCAGATATGTTTAGAATCTGGTAGTCCCCTGACCCAGTTACAGTAGTTAACATTTGTTATGTGGTTGGAAGCCCTGTGATGATCACGTGTAGCCAGGTTAAAAGTCAATCACAACATGATTAGGTCATACCCACCCTACACAAGTCAACAATATTTGAAACAAGTGCCCTGTCACTGTTGTTTATATTATAGGCAGAGCCAAAATGCACTGAGTGATCCGGACAGCAGGATCTATCTTGGAGTGTACTTTTAAAATTATTAATGTAAATGGCAGCTAGCAGTATTCTTAATGATGTAAGTAACACCTGGATTCAGTTTGCTAGCCATTTGTTGATTTGCTACACTTCAGCAGCTGTCTTAACCTTTGTTTTAGTTTCCTCATTGGTAAAATCTTGATAATACTTGTCCAACTTTGTAAAATGATTTGAGATTTGCTGATAAAAGACACTATATAAGTATAAAAGTGGTGGTTGTGATGATTACTTTACAGAGAGAACTGCATAATATGTAATTGTAATATATTGTAGGAGAGGAGTTTCAGAATAAGCTGAAACTGTAAATGTTGCCTGGTACAAATCCAAAATGCATTTGAATGTCAATTGATGGCAAAACTTTGTTAAGTTGCCTTTATCTTCTTCCTGGTATAATTTTAGACATGGTCTGAAGAAGGCACAGGCCTGATTTTTTAGTAGTGTTGAAGTCACTGGAAGCTATGGGTGGTAGGTGCTGAAAATCAATTCCACATGTCTCATTAGATTTGTAAGGCTGCCTCTTTATTTTGGCTTTCAAACCATATGAAAACAGGTTGTTTTCCGAAATATGCCTGAAGTGAAAAGATAAATTTGTCATGAATATATCCAGTTCAAAGAAAACAGTAAGAAATCTAAGGTGTCTGTTTAGCACTTATGTTGCTATTTCCCTCTCACTCCCTCTCTCGCCCAGTATTGATCTGGAGAGTCCTAGGCTAAAAATGCAACCAGTAAATGCTATCCTTGTCTCATCTTGCAGGCCTAAACGGCAACATCAGAACAACTTTTCCCTGTTTCCTTCCACGAAAGGCTGGAATTTCAGAGGGGTAAGTTTGGGTATTTTATTTAATTGTTTTGCCTACAAATGCTTTAAAGTGATTTTGATTAAATGTCAAAAAAGATACAGATTTGTTGTGGTTATGATGATGATCCTGGACAGACGTGTGTGTGTGTATTTATAGTAGCTTAATGGAAGGTTGGGTAGAAAGATCTGTCTGTTACATACAGTATTTTATGAATTTAGATCCCAGTTCAACAAAGTATTTAAGCACATATTTTATCCCTATTCAGCAAAGCACTGAAGGACGTGCATGTGCTTAAATGTTTTATAAGTAGGGATTGGATACTGGCAGATTAAGGTTTGTATTTTATCTTTATATAATTATATATATATAAAATAATTAAAACTAAAATAATTTGGTAAAAGTCTTTCTCAATTTCCATCCTTTATACTGTCTGTCTACTTTTGCATTATATTAAATTTGGACACTGTACATAGACTAGTCAGTTTCACTCTTGTTTGTAGCCAATTTTGTATTTTCATAATTTGGCTCTGACATATTAACAGGATGCTGCAATATTGGGGTTACAAATGTTGCAGAGGAGTGTTGTACTCTTAAATAAAACTTCCCCACACAACTAAAAATGTGGAACTATTTCTACCAAATAAAATAAAACTTATTCCTAAATTTGGGACTGTAACAATTTGGGGAATCTGTCTATGAACAACTTACGAATTCTGGTTGATATGAAATTCTTGAATCATGGAAAGCCTTAGTGGATGTGGAGTCGGCCATCTGCTGTCACAGATGTTGCAGATCCTGCCCAGACCAGGTGCTATGATCAGTCATCTTGGGACAATGGTTAACATCCTCCCAAGATACTTTTGGAATGGAAAGTATTGCATTATCATCATTCTCTATGACTACATCATGTGCTTTTTCCCAAATACAAAACAGTAATATTTATTGACTACTCAGGAATTTTGCTGGAAATGATTGTGAAATGATAGATTTAATGATTCTAAGGAAAGGAGGAAGTGAGAGCAGCAGAATAAGAACAATAGACTTCAGAAAAGCAGACCAACAATCTCAGAGAAATGGTAGGTAATGTCCCAGGGGAAGAAAATGTAAGGGATAAAGAAGTTAATGAAAGCTGGTAATTTCTCAAGGAGACAAATTTAAAGGCCCAACTGCCAACTATCTTGATGTGAAGGAAAGATAGAAAGACTCATAAGAGGCCCATATAGCTCCATCAGGAGCTCTTCAATTACCTGAAATTCAAAAAGGAATCCTACAAAAAGTGGAATCCTGGACAATTTGCTAAGGAGGAATTCAAAAGTATAGCACAAATATGTAGGGACAAAATCAGAAAGGCTAAGGCACAAAATGAGTTATGCCTAGCAAGGAATATAAAAGGCAATAAGAAGTTCTTTAAATAAACTAGGAGCAAGAGAAAGATGAAGGTAAGTATAGGCCCTCTATTTAATGGGGAAGGGTAGCTAATATGTGATGACATCAATAAGGCTGAGTTGTGTAAGGTTACTTTGCTTTAGTCTTCACTAAAAAGATGAATGGTGGCCAGATACTCAACACAATTAATATTGTAATAAGCCAGCAGATGGCACCTAAGGGCAGCCAAGTCCTGGAGGATCAACAGCTTGAAGGGTCAAGATGACAGAGGATTCCATGGCAGATTGGAGGAGCATGAGGCCAAGTGCCATCTTGGCTGTAGCATCAGGGGAGCGGGGGCAGAGGGAGCTGTGTGGAAGGAAGAAGGACTGTGTTGCTTTGGGAGTGGGTGTGCATAAGACAGGGGAATAGGAGTTGTGACAGACACTACCAGACTTTGACTTGTCAGCACTTTGGACTTAAACTCCCAGGTGTCCTGGGGGAATGGGAAGGCTGGGTAACCAAGGAGCAGCATTCCACCTAGGCTTACCACCTGGCCCGTATTTGACCAGTCTCGCTGGGGTTTTTTTTAATGGATTTGCCAGTTGTCAGAAAAATAATTTTTTTACATGGGTCTAAAGGTTTCCATTATTATCACAATACACTGGGATATCTAATATTAAAAGTGTCTGTGTCCAGCTAAAGACGCTGCAGTGTTCCCACTTCCGCAGTTTAAGCTATAACAGATCAAAACTATTGAAAATACAGCAGCTGTCTGCCCACCAACACACAAGTGCACCATGGCTGTGTGTGTGAAAGAGGGTCTGAGTCATGCAAGAGTGAGGAGACGTGTGAGGCATATTAAATAATGGAAGATCAGGGCAATGGTGCGAGTGATTCTACTACGCCCCCGAAATAAAGCTTGAATCAGAAACCGCACATTCAATGACAACTGGCTAAATGAAACTACATTTGAGACTGGCTAACAAGTAATAAATGATAAAGCTCTTAAAACCAATGCCCATTTGTGGTCAATGATGGTATAAATTTTATCTATATGTGTACTCTCTCTAGATACTGTTAATGGCTGTTGAAGGGGGCAGTTGCAGAGTTGCCTGGGGTTTGGGGTTGGAGCCAGCTTGCCTTGTGATGGCGGGGGCAGGGGTTGCTGTGGTTTTTTTGCATTTCAAAGATGGTAACCCTATTTCCAACAGGCTGGAGGCCCCGACTGAGCAACGCAACCCACAAAGCTAGCATCCGAGCTTTATGTGCAGCACTAGTGGGTTTAGAGGCCTTGGGTGGGGAGTGATGGTTTTTGGCACATCTGAATGTACTCCTGTTTCACTGTTGTTGAATTCCCTTAAATTCTTCTTCGGATGCTTGCTCATACCGATTCCAATTAGGTGTGTGCGCGCCGGGTGCATGGCTGTTGGAAAGTTTTCCCCTAGCAACATCCATCGGGTTGGCTGTGGAGCCCTCTGGAGTGGCACCTTCATGGCGCTCAATATATACCCCAGCCAACCCGGCGCCCCCTCAGTTCCTTCTTACTGCCTGTGATGGTCATTGGAACTGTGGCATCTTGCTCACATGATCTCCACATTTCCTTAGCTCTGTAGATAGTTGTTCTTAGTTTGGTTTGTAGTTCTTGTTTTTGGTTTTTAGTTAGTGCTAGTCAGGTTGGGGGGTTTCCCCTCCACCCTGATTCTTCTTCTCGGGGCTCCATGCCCAAGTCCCCGGGGTTCAAGCCCTGCAGGTCCTGCTCTAAGCCCATGCCAACGGGCAACCTCCATGACGCTTGCCTGAAGTGTCTGGGGGAGGCTGATGAAGACGAAAAGTGCAGAATCTGCAAAGGATTTCATCCTCAGACTAAAAAGGAGTGGGACCTTAACTTGAAGCAGCTCCTTATGGAGGTGGTACTTGGCCCCGCCCTCCTTCAGCATGCCAGGACCTGGCACCGAGCGCTTCAGTGTGCACTGCCCCAATGGCAATTGTGGAGGTGGCACCATGGTTGGACTCTGACCGAGACCCGCAGCACTTCTGCTCTCCAGCACTGCAACCGATGACATCAGCTTGGCACCCCTCCCACTCTCCTGGTCAGAAGCCGGAAAAGAGTACGCCTCCTGCACAGAGACGCTCTTCCCTGGAGCCAGCCAATGGGGAGCGTCCCGGAGGGGAGCGCCCAGGAACAAAGTCCATAACCCTGGCACCGTTGACTCTGGCCCTACGAGGGGATCTGCTAAGTCCAGTACCTCTGGACTCCCCAACTAGCTCTTGTATGCACTCTTCCCACTTCGGGACCCCCTCCGACCCCAGTCCCTAAGCTGGACCCTTTGGTTGGTGATGCAGGACATCGAGCCCCCGCAACCCAGGGGAGATAAGATGACCCTCTTGCCCCTGTGGCCTCCTCCCCTGACAAGGCTGTGGCAGCAGCTCGATCTCCGGGTCACCGCCGATTGACATCTGTGCCCACCAGGACCGCCTTCGCAGGGTTGCATGTATTACGAACCTGCAGACAGAGGAGGTAGTGGAACCGGAGGATCCAGTGGTGGACTTTTGGCCCCGGAAGGCCCGTCGAGGGTGACCCTTCCCCTCATCAGGACCATTCAGATTAATGCCAAAACCATCTGGCAGACCCCAGCCTCCATTCCCCTGCGGCTAAGGGGGTGGAGTACAAATACTTTGACCCCTCGAAGGGGGGTGATTACTGGTCCACTCACCCGCAGCCCTGCTTGCTCGTGGTGGCGGCTGTGAATGAGAAGGAGCGGCATGGTCAGCTGGCCCCTGAGCCCAAGTCGAAGGACGCCAAGTGCCTCAACTTGTTTGGCCGCAAAGTTTACTCCATGTTGGGGGCTTCAGCTCCGGATCACCAATCAGCAGGCGCACCTGAGCCATTACAATTTTAACTTCTGGAACTCCATGCTGAAGTTCAAGGAGCTTGTGCCTCTTGAGTCCAGAGAGGAGTTTGGGGCCCTGGTTAACGAGGACAAAACAGTGGCACGGACCTCTTTGCAGGCCTCGCTGGATGCTGAAGACTCGGCTGCACACATGTTGTCTTCCAGGATTGCCATGAGGCATGCCTCTGGCCTGCCCCCAGAGGTTCAGCAAATGCTGCAGGACCTACCCTTTGACAGGGGTGATCTGTTCTCAGAACAGACTGACTTTAGGCTGCACAGCCTTAAAGACTCGAGGACGACCATGAAGTCCCTGGGTATTGTGATACAGCACGGCCAGAGGGCAGCAGGAGAGTGTTAGAAGGGAGACTTATTCCCTGTAGAGAGAAGAAAGTTTGCTATAAATTAATTAAAGCACCTGAAGCCAATTAGAGCACCTGAAGTCAGTCACATGATAAAAACTTCCTGTTTCAGACATGAGGAGGAGTTGAAGCAGAGTGCATTGATGTGGGAGTAGAGAGCAGTTGGGACGAGTTGAAGCAGAGTGGATTGGCATTGGAGCAGAGAGCAGTTTGGACGAGTTGAAGCAGAGTGGATCGGCATTGGAGCAAAGAGCAGTTTGGAGGAGTTGAAACAGAGTGGATTGGTGTTGGAGCAGAGAGCAGTTTGGAGGGAAGCAGAGAAGAGTTTGGAGAAGTGCTGCCATGGGCTAAGAAGACCAAGATCTTAGGTAAAGGGACACCTGGTTTGTGCAGAGGGAGGGCAGAAAGCCCCACAAGCTGAAGGGCAGGAGAGGGAAGTTGCCCCGGGGAAGGAACCGCTAGTTCTAGTGATTTACCGCGATCCCTAGGGCCCCTGGGCTGGGACCCAGAGTAGAGGGTGGGCCCGGGTCCCTCCTCTGGCACACTAGTGGGGCAGCTAATACCCCAGTTCAGGGGCAAGAAACGGTGCCCTGAACCCCGCCAAGAAGAGAAAGCGTGAGACCCATCATAGTGGTGCCGGCAATTTGCCACAGTATGCACACCCCGGCAAACCAGTGGAAGCACTTCAAACCTCAGCAGTCACAGCAACACTCCTACCTTCCTCAGCTGAGGCAGGATTTTTACAGATGGTGGCGATGTAACAGCAGGAGGAAGCCCTCCAACCAACCCCCTGTCTGGACAAGGCCAGCACCCCAAAAGCCATCATCGGGCTCCAAGCAGGCCTCTAGAAGGGACACCCAAGGACGGCGTACCAGACTTCCCCCAGGATCCTACCCTTTTTTGAATCGTTTGTCACATTTCCATGGAAATAACCACGGACTGAACTTGGTGGTCACCGTTCCAGAGCGGGTCCTTGCCTCCCTCCGCTGGTGGCTAGATCCCAGGGTGGTGTGTGAAGGGGTCCCCTTCCTTGTCCCTGGTCACGGATACGCCAGCCCTGGGGTGGGGCACTCATCTCAGAAACCTTCGGACCTAGGGCCTGTGGTCTCAGTCCATGCTCTCCCTCCATATCAACGTCCAGGAGCTGATGGTGGTGCGGCTTGCTTGTCAAGCCTTCCAGGAGCACCTGCAGGGCCATTGTGTGGCGGTTCTCACGGACAACACCACGGCCATGTTCCACATCAACAAGCAAGGGGGGTGCACTCCTCCCCCCCCGCCAGGAAGCCATTCAACTTTGGGAGTTCTGTATAGCCCTCTCCATTCACCTGGTGGCATCCTTCCTTCCTGGGATCCAGAACACGCTAGCGGATCACCTCAGCAGGTCCTTCCACTCTCACGAGGGGTCCAGCCGGCTGGATGTTGTCCACCCCATCTTCCAAAGGTGGGGGTTTGCCCAGGTCGACCTTTTTGCCACCCGCGGCAACAGGAAGTGCCCAGCGTTCTGCTCCTTCCAAGGTCACTGTCCGGGCTCCCTCAGACACGTTCCTGCTTCCCTGGTTGGGTCGCCTGCTTTACGCCTTCCTTCTGTTCCCTCTTGTGCACAAGCTCCTGCTCAAGATCCACAGAAACAGGGCGAGGGTGATTCTGGTAGTTCTGGCGTGGCCCTGGCAGCATTGGTACACCACTCTGCTGGAGCTGTCAGTGGACGTTCCAGTCCCATTGCCTCTTCTTCCCGACCTGCTCACCCAGGACCATGGTTGCCTCTGTCATCCTGACCTGTGGTCTCTCCACCTCACAGCATGGATGCTGCGTGGCTAAACCGTACGGAGCTTCTGTGTTCGGACCCCATTCAACAAGTACTGCTGGGCAGCAGGAAGCCCTCCACTCGAGCCACGTATCTGGCGAAGTGGAAACAGTTCTTGTGTTGGTGTAACCAGTGCTACACATCCCCCCCTCTGGGTGTTGGTGCCCATCATTTTGGAGTACCTTTTACACCTGAAGCAGCAAGTCCTGGCGGCGTCCTCCATGAAGGTTCACCTTGCTGCTATCTCGGCTTTCCACCCGGGCATGTCTTGCTGCTCTGTCTTCACCAACCCGATGGTTGCTCGCTTTCTTAAGGGCTTGGACCTCGTCCTTTCCAGGCTCAGGGGCCCCTATTCGAACTGATGGCCACATGCTTCCTCCTGTATCTCTCCTGGAAGATGGCTTTCCTTGTCGCCATTACATCGGCGAGACGCGTCTCTGAGCTAAAGGCCCTTACCTTGGAACCGCCTTACACAGTCTTCCACAAGGATAAGGTGCAGCTCAGGCCTCACCCGGCCTTTCTCCCCAAGGTGGTGTCAGGTTTTCACACCAGACAGGATATTTTCCTGCCTGTTTTTACCCTAAACCTCACGCCAGACCCCGGGAGCAGTGCCTGCATTCCCTGGATGTCCACAGGACCCTTGCCTTCTACATTGAGCACACTAAGCCCGCATATCAGGGACGACGCGGCTTTCAGTAGAGTGGTACTGCAGTTAACATTGCTTCACTTCAGCCCCTCTGCCTAGGTAAGGCTTGGGAGTCACCTAGTAGGAATTGATATGAGCAAGCACTCTAAGAAGAAAAAACGTTACTCACCTTTGTAACTGTTGTTTTTTGAGATGTGTTGCTCATATGCGTTCCATACCTGCCCCCCTTCTCCTCTGTTGGAGTAGCTGGCAAGAAGGAACTCAGGGGATACTGGGTTGGCTGGGGTATATATTGAGTGCCATGAAGGCACCACTCCAGGGGGCTCCACAGCTGACCCGATGGATGCCGTTAGGGGAAACTTTCTGACGGCTGTGCACACGCCTAATTTGAATAGATATGAGCAACACATCTTGAAGAACAACAGTTACAAAGTAACTATTTTTTTCCCACCCATCTCCATTTTGGCCCATTGGTCGGTCCCCATTCTTCTGCCTAATATTGTTTTATATAAATGCTTTGAACACCTCTCTGCGTGTAATTGGGTTTTGTATCAGGAGTTTCCAGACCCACATGAGAAAAGGGGGCAAATGCCTGACCCAGAGAAGAATAAGTGCAAGCACGCTACTGTGGGGCATCTATCAGCACCTATGTCCAGCACAGAGGGGTCAAGGTGGGTGGGGTGGCACGATATTAACAACACGGGTAAAAATGCAAGCCAAATTAGGGAAAGAACAGGATAAAGAATATTTATGGAAGTTAGATGTACTCAAGTCAGCAGGGCCTGATGAAATTCAGGGTATTTAGGGTATTTAAGGAACTAGCTGAAGCAATCTTGGAACCATTAGCAATTATCTTCAAGAACTTCATGGAGGATGGGTGAGGTCCCAGAAGCAGTAGATGTGATGTATGTTGATTTTAGTAATACCCTCAGAACCTTCTCTTGAGCAAGCTAGGAAAATGTGGTTTAGATGAAATTATTGTAAGTGGGTGTGCAACTGGTTGAAAGCCCATACTCGGAGTAGTTATCAATGGTTCATTGTCAAATTGGGAGGGTGTATGTAGTAGGGTCCTGCAGCAGTCAGTCATGGGTCTGTTACTACTCAATATTTTCATTAATGACTTGGATAATGGAGTGGAGAGTATGCTTACAAAATTTGCAGATGATAGCAAGAAGGGAGGAGTTGCAAGTGGTTTGGAGGACAGAATTAGAATTTAAAATGACCTTGACAAATTAGAGAAGTGGTCTGAAATCATTAAGATGAAATTCAATAAAGACAAGGGCCACATATTTTACACAGGAAAGAAAAATCAAATACATAACTACAAAATGGGGAACAACAAGCTTGGTGTTAGTACTTCTGAAAGAATCTGGGGGTTATAGTGGATCACAAATTGAATGAGTCAACAATGTGATGCACTTGCAAAAAATGCTAATAACATTCTGGGATGTATTAACAAGAGTGTTGTATATAAGACAAGGAAGGTAATTGTCCCACTCCCCTCAGCACTGCTGAGGCCTCAGCTGGAGTACTGTGTCCAATTCTGTGCACCACACTTTAGGAAAGATGAGTACAAATTGGAGAGAGTCCAGAGAAGAGCAATAAAAATGATAAAAAAAAAAAAAAGGTTTAGAAAATTTGACCTTTGAGGAAAGGTTAAAAAAAACTGGGCATGTTTACTCTTGACAAAAGAGGATTGAGAGGGGACATGGTAAGTTTTTATTTACATTAAGGACTATTACAAAGAAATGGTGATTGGTTGTTCTCCATTTTCACTGAAAGAGGGATAAGAAGTAACGGGCTTAATCTGCAGCAAGGGAGATTTAGCTTGGATATTAGGAAAAACTTTCTAACTGTAAGGATAGTTAAGCTCTGGAATAGGCATCACTGGAGGTTTTTAAGAACAGATTGGATAGGATGGTCTAAGTTGATTTGGTCCTGCCTCAGTGCAGCAGGCTGGACTTGATATCCTCTTCAGGTCTTTTCAAAGCTCTACATTTCTATGATTCTACTTCTTGTCTTTTAGGTATTTTTGTTGATGATTCTACCACCTCCATCTACTAATGGACCAATATTGTTGTTAGGATTCTTTTTCTCCCTAATATTCTTTAAAAAACGCCTTATTGTCCTTAACTCTGCTGGCCATAAATTTCTTATTGTGTCCTTTTGTTTCCTTTATCAATTTTATACAGTTCTTAACTTTTGATTTATATTCATTACTATCAACTTCCCATTTCTTCCATTTGTTATATATCTATATCTGTGTGTATCTGTGTAAAATATATAAAAATATACCTTTACTGCCCCTCTAGGCCAGGTTGGTTTTTTAACCAAGAAGGCCTTCTTTCTTGATTTGTGGGATTGTGGCTTTGGGGATATTTCTGAGCATCCATTAAAGTGTTTTTAAACGAGTTCCAATTAGCATTCACGTATTTTCTGTTAAAATTTTCCCTCACTGCTGATTTAACTCACAATTGTAAACTTTGTGAAATTGACCCTTTAAAGGAACCTAGTATATACATTTCTGAACTGAACTTTATTCTGTCTGCACATAACAAATGTGATCAAGTAATGATCACTTGTATCTAAGCTACCACTAGTTTTTAGACATTTCAAGGATGTTTTAGTACTGCCAGCAAGAAACTTCAAGCATTTTGTAGTGGTCATTTCCCACAAAACTTGTACAAGAGTGCAGTTACAGAACCAAATATTAATTCCTTGGAAAAGTTTGGACCAAATACCTTAAAGGGTCAAGGAAGAACCTGCATCAGTAGTCCAGCTGACTTGTCTGGACACTGAAATGCACAGACAAGTGAGCACTGGACAAGAGAGCCAAGTTTCATTCAGCATTTGCAACTCTTTGGCATCAGCTTGGCTTTGATGAATGGAAAAAGTATGTTCTGAAAAGCTTAGTGAGCTGACTTCAGGTCACTAAGGTTTTGGTACAGATGGTGAATAATAAAAAGAAATGTTGATATCTTTTCAAACAGGAGTACAGTTCTAACGGGATAAAAAGAAGAATTGAATTAATGTTGATGACAGAACAGTGAGTTTGGTGCTGTCACACTTGGGCATGACAAACAGATCTCTGAGGAGCTCTTGAAATGTGTTCACTGCTGATGATTTGTTGAAAACTTATATAGCATGTCATCTAGAAATAGCATACAAGAATATTTCAACAGCCCCAAAACCACGAGGACAACCAAAAGTGGCAAAGGCATGAAATGAAAATGTTGTGCTTACTTTCCAATCTTCATTTGACAGTCGGTTTGATAGTTTAAAATGCCTCTGTCTAGTGTTGAAAAAAATGGGTCTGTTTAAAGCATCAATCGGCATACACCAACACAAACCTCAAAGTGAGATAAGGAGGGCCCGGATGTTAACAATTTACCAAGGGAAACTCCTCTTCACTTTACATTAATTTATTTTATCAGGGGAAACTTCCCCCCCCCCCATGCTGATAGCAATCAATTTGAGCCATGTATGTAGAGACCAACAAATCTTCATATTTTTGTTTCTTAATGGGAAGTTCCGTGACTAAAACAGTCATATAGCACTACTAAACTTAGTGATGCTGTGTGTGTAAGTGGCTAAGAGTAGCTGGTGCCCTACACTGAACCTGATGGCATTTCTGTCTATCCTGTAATGCAATAACTTTAGAACACTGCACCCAATCAGTTCAAAAACTTCAGGGAATGTTCTAGGCATCAGTGGGCTGAACCCAATTTATTTTGGTGAAAGTCAAAAAAGTATTAGAGTATTAGAGGGAAGTGGAAGTGTGGACCTGGAGGGAGAGGAGGAAAAAATAGGGGTAGAGGGAAGCAGCAGAGACCAAAGGGATGAGGAAGTGGTGGGGGAAGCTGTGAGAGGAGTCCACAACTGATTTAAAATGGAGAGTATAGACTGTAGACTAGACTCTGGATGATTATTTGAATAATGTAGTCATTTGTATTGGTTTTCTTAGACATTGTGATGATTTGGTGAATCTTTCTGAACAACTTATCCATTCTGGTTGATAGTATAAAGTTGTTGTTCTGAAGTTGATGTATTTTTTTGAATACCTGTAGTGGATTTCATCCTTGCTGATATGGGCTGTTTTTGTCATGTACTTTCCAGACCACGTACAATGGTGGGAGTGGGGAGAGGAGTAGAGGGGTCAGCTCTAGTTCCACAGGTTGGGCAATTGGACTGTGATGTCTTAGCTCTTGGCAGGGGGTCCTAGACAGAGGACAAAAGTGTGCTTAAAGAACCCAAGCCAAAAGCAGTGTCTGGACTTGGTTCAGACTCTGAAGGCTCAAAGCACACTGAATCAGCAGTTGAATCCCTCACAGCAATTTGAATGTCCAAGATGGGGAACTCAGCTAGATTTGTGACAAATGGGTTTGATATGGAGAAGTTACTAGAAGACCAAGGGAAAAAAAAGTTTCCTGGTCAGTGAGGAATGGTGGGTTTGTGGGAATGATTGGAAAGGACCATCATTTCACCCCTGCTTATCACTGCAATAGGTATGTCTATTCTGTTCAACAAAAAATGAATACAATCTTCTGCATTTTTGAAACAAACATCTGGAATATTACATTATGTTGGTTTTTCTCTCTTCCTTTTCCTACTCACCCAAATTAGCTGAAAAACCTCACTGCTAAAATTAAATAAAAAAATGTATAGTGAAATCTAAACCAACATTTCTGCTTGAAATATTTTTAGAGGCATGTGTTTGGTGTGCAGTTGCCTGAAGATTGGAGATAATTTACTGCAGTGCAGTTTCTCTTTATTTCCTCCTTTTTGTTCCATTTCCTTTTTAGTTTTACAAAAGTATTTAGCTAACCAAGCTGCAGATGCTGCCACCTGTGAGCAAAGCCGGTATAATTTATTAGATGCTGACACAAAAATGTGCTAAACATACTAAGGTCAGTTTTTGATACATAAGCAGTTTCTCTGCTAGCCTGATTTCAAGTCTGTGGGGGGAAAGGTAGCTTGCATGCCAAATGGGATAAATTCCACAATTCTCAGACGGTATTTACAAAAAGCATACATGTATTTTGTGCAAGTTGGCTGACTTCAATTATTCCTATAATGAAACAAATCTAAGCAGGGTAAAAGTTAGTAAGAAAGAAAGAAAAGTTTTTCTTAGCTCTGACTGGCAGGTTAGTTACATAAAAGAACTTTTCAACAAAAAGCAGCCACCTACCTCTCCTATGCTCCAAGATTCCTATAGCAATTTAACACTAGATTGCACTTAATGCATTTATCTATTGGTTTTTATCTCTTTGACTAAACAACAAGAATAAGACTATTAATATGGGCATAATTCAAGTAATGTCAGACTGGTCTCACTTGAGATAAGTTGAAGTAAAATTATATGCTGGTGATTCCAATTTGATAGTGCTACAATGCCCTGTTATTCCACTGTTACAAGGAAGAGTATTGGAATATGGCAAACATCAACAAGACTTTTTGTTATAAAGTACAGTATGAACTAAAATGCTTGAAAAATCTTTCCATGACTCTTTTTTTTATTTATTTGTATTTTGTGTGCATGGTTTTAGTATGCTGTTACAACACCGACAGACCCTGGTCGTCAACGGGTGGGATCGAACCTGGGACCTCTGGAGCTTAGTTCATGAGCCAAAAGCCATATGGCTCTTAGTTAAGGCTGTAGAGCAGACTCATTAATCTCTCTCTAAGCACTGGTCTACACTGGGGGGGGATCGATCTAAGTTACACAACTTCAGCTACGTGAATAATGTAACTGAAGTTGATGTACTTCGATCGACTTACCGTGGTGTCTCCACTGCGGTGAGTCGACTGCTGCTGCTCCCCCGTCAACTCCACTTTTGCCTCTCGTGGCACTGGAGTACAGGAGTCGACGGAAGAGCGCTCAGGGATCGATGGCTGCCTGCCGATCCGGCGGGTAGTGAAGACATACCCATATAAGTGGTCTCGGTGCCACTAACTGGGATAGAGCACCACACCCAAGAGGTGTGTGGTTTACATAGATGCATAGACTTTAAGGTCAGAAGGGACCATTCTAATCATCTAGTCTGACCTCCTGCACAACACAGGCCACAGAATCTCACCCACCCCCTTCTGCAATAAACCTCTCACCTATGTCTGAGCTATTGAAGTCCTCAAATCATGGTTTAAAGACTTCAAGGTGCAGAGAACCCTCCAGCAAGTGACCCCTGCCCCATGCTGCAGAGGAAGGCGAAAACCCCCCAGGAGCTCTTCCAATCTGCCCTGGAGGAAAATTCCTTCCTGACCCCAAAAATGGTGATCAGCTGAACCCTGAGCATGTGGGCAAGATTCACCAGCCAGATACCCAGGAAAGAATTCCCTGTAGTAACTCAGATCCCATTCCATCACAGGCCATTGGGTCTATTTACCATGAATAGTCAAAGATCAATTAATTGCCAAAATCATGTTATCCCATCGTACCATCTCCTCCAAAAACTTATCGAGTTTAATCTTCAAGCCAGATAAGTCTTTTGCCCCCACTTCTTGCCTTGGAAGGCTGTTCCAGAACTTCACTCCTCTAATGGTTAGAAACCTTTGTCTAATTTCAAGTCTAAACTTCCTGATGACCAGTTTATATCCATTTGTTCTTGTGTCCACATTGGTACTGAGCTTAAATAATTCCTCTCCCTCCATGGTATTTATCCTTCTGATATATTTATAGAAAGCAATCATATCTCCCCTCAGCCTTCTTTTGGTTAAGCTAAACAAGCCAAGTTCCTTGAGTCTCCTTTCATAAGACAGGTTTTCCATTCCTCGGATCATCCTAATAGCCCTTTTCTGTACCTGTTCAAATTTGATTTCATCCTTCTTAAACATGGGAGACCAGAACTGCACACAGTATTCCAGATGAGGTCTCACCAGTGCCTTGTATAACGGTACTAACACCTCCTTATCTCTACTGGAAATACCTCACCTGATGCATCCCAAGACCGCATTAGCTTTTTTCACGGCCATATCACATTGGCGGCTCATAGTCATCCTGTGATCAACCAGTACTCCAATACATACTTCCCCTAGCTGAGGAAGTACATCCCGAGCTTCAGAGAATTCCTGTTGAAATCCTGGACGAGCCCCCACAGACCCCGGTCGGCAGCGGGCAGGATTGAACCTGGGACCTCTGAAGCTATATCCAGTGGATATAGTATACTTAGATTTTCAGAAAGCCTTTGACAAGATCCCTCATCAAAGGCTCTTAACCAAAGTAAGCTGTCATGGGATAAGAGGGAAGGTCCTCTAATGGACTGGTAACTGCCTAAAAGATAGGAAACAAAGGGTAGGAATAAATGGTCAGTTTTCAGAATGGAGAGAGGTAAATAGTGGTGTCCCCAGGGGTCTGTACTGGGACCAGTCCTATTCAACATATTCGTAAATGATCTGGAAAAAGGAGTTGTCAAGGTTCCTTCCCCACTCTGAACGCTAGGGTACAGATGTGGGGACCTGCATGAAAACCTCCTAAACTTACTTTTACCAGCTTAGGTTAAAACTTCCCCAAGGTACAAACTATTTTACCCTTTGCCCTTGGACTTTCGCTGCCACCACCAAACATCGAACACCAGTTACTGGGACAGAGTTCGTTTGGAAACGTCTTTCCCCCCCAAATCCTCCCAAATCTTACCCCCTTTTTTCTGGGGAAAGTTTGATAAAAATCCGCACCAATTTGCATAGGTGACCACAGACCCAAACCCTTGGATAAGAAGAATTTTAATAAAAGAAAAAGTTAAAAGAATCACCTCTGTAAAATCAGGATGGTAAATACCTTACAGGGTAATTAGATTCAAAACATAGAGAATCCCTCTAGGCAAAACCTTAAGTTACAAAAAGACACAAAAACAGGAATATCCATTCCATTCAGCACAGCTTATTTTCTCAGCCATTTAAAGAAATCATAATCTAATGCATATCTAGCTAGATTATTTACTAAATTCTAAGACTCCATTCCTGTTCTGTCCCCGGCAAAAGCATCACACAGACAGACCCAGACCCTTTGTTTCTCCCCCCCTCCAGCTTTGAAAGTATCTTGTCTCAAAGTATCATTGGTCATTGTGGTCAGGTACCAGCGAGGTTATCCTAGCTTCTTAACCCTTTACAGGTGAAAGGGCTTTTCCTCTGGCCAGGAGGGATTTTAAAGGTGTTTACCCTTCCCTTTATATTTATGACAGGGGTAAACAATAAGGTGGCAAAATTTGCAGATGATACAAAACTACTCAAGATAGATAAGTCCCAGGCAGACAGCAAAGAGCTACAAAAGGATCTCATAAAACTGGGTGACTGGGAAACAAAATGGCAGATGAAATTCAATGTTGATAAATGCAAAGTAATGCACATTGGAAAACATAATCCTAACTATACATATAAAATGATGGGGTCTAAATTAGCTGTTACTACTCAAGAAAAAGATCTTTCTCTGATTGTTCTCTGAAAACATCCACTCAATGTGTAGTGGCAGTCAAAAAAGCGAATAGAATGTTGGAAGTCATTAAGAAAGGGATAGGTAATAAGATAGGAAAATATCATATTGTCTCTGTATAAATCCCTGGTACACACGCATCTTGAATACTACGTGCAGATGTGGTCGCCCCATCTCAAAAAAGAATTGGAATTGGAAAAGGTTTAGAAAAGAGCAACAAAAATGATTAGGGGGTATGGAACGGCTTCCATATGAGGAGAGATTAATAAGACTGGGACTCTTCATCTTGGGAAAAAAGACGATTAAGGGGGGATATGCTAGAGGTCTATAAAATCATGACTGGTGTGGAGAAAGTAAACAAGGAAGTGTTATTTACTCCTCATAGCACAAGAACTTGGGGGCACCCAATGAAATTAACAGGGAGCAGGTTTAAAACAAACAAAAGGAAGTATTTCTTCACACAAAGCACAGTCACACTGTGGAACTCTTTGCCAGAGCATGTTGTGAAGGCCAAGACTATAAACAAGGTTCAAAAAAGAACCAGATAAATTCATGGAGGATAGGTCCATTAATGGCAATTAGCCAGGATGGGCAGGGACTGTATCCCTAGCTTCTGTTTGCCAGAAGCTGGGAATGAGTTACAGGGGATGGATCACTTGACGATTACCTGGTCATTCCCTCTGGGGAATCTGGCATTGGCTACCGTCAGAAGACAGGATACTGGGCTAGATGGACCTTTGGTCTGACCCAGTATGGCCGTTCTTATGTTCTTATGGAGCTAAATGCATGAACCTCTACTACATGAGCTAAAAGCCACATAGCCCTTACTTAAGGCTGTAGAGCAGACTCATTAATCTCTCTCTAAGTGGTCTCGGTGCCACTAGATGGGACAGAACACCACACCCAGGAGGTGTGTGGGTTACACTGTCTTTCTAGGGGCCTTAGCAGGGGATCCTTTAGGATTTGTATACACAGGGAAATTGACCAACATAACTATAGTGGAATAATTAATAATTAGCAGCTCCCCTATAAGCTTTAACTTGAGCTGCTAACTCAAGTTAAAAGATGAGTTGCTGGTTCTTTGTTTCTATTTTAATCCTGGTTAGCTAACTTGGGTTATGACCACACTTTTTTTACAGTGCAGGCATAAAATAAGACCTGCTGCACTGAGATTTAAGCACTCTTGGGGAGACATGCTCTGCACTTAGGGCCCAGCACGGAGATGGAGTTTCCCCAAAGTATTATGTAGTGTGGAGAAGCTTCATCAGTGATGATTAAAAGAGACAGTTCAGTGGGACCTGGAGGATTGTTTTTCATTTTTGCTAGCAGACAGAATGCACATGGTCCTTTGCTCTCGTGATGGAAGAAGCCAAACAAACTCTTTTGCTCTCTACCACCCACATGTGCTAATTAGGTGCATCACGTAACTGCGAAATGCAACTGAGGAAACATTTTAAAGAGCACTAGGCTGTTTGGGAAGGAGAACAACGTTCTCTTCCTTCAGAGTAGCTGCCGTGTTAGTCTGTATCCGCAAAAAGAAAAGGAGTACTGCCAGAAGTAGTCCTGTTCTCTTCCTTATTTCTGATAACCTGAATTTCCCTTTGGGTAGAACAAATGGGTCACTGCCTGCATGTGTTTACAAGGTAACTGTAATAGAGACAATGGTTACAAATCTGCCTTGCGCAACAAACTGTTTACAGACCTGGTGATTAGAGCTGTGATTGCGGTACATAGATAAACTAGTCACAAGTTTTTATTTAGCGAAGTACTGGTATTGATGTCTCCTTCTTAATCTATGGAAGGAGTTTTAATATTTTTTATTTGTTGTTGGTTTTTGTTGTTGAACAGTCTAATAGACTTATTGTTGATTACTCACTACACTAATTTCTACTGAAACAGCAAGGTTTATGTTGGCAAAGGAGAGGAGATTCTATCAGAAATTCATTGTGTGGCATTTGCGTAACTGGATAGCAAAGTCAGTTCCAACTACAGTTCCAAAACACACATTAGATTAGCTGTACTTTTTAATATATACACTGAACTGGAAAAAAAAAGCAGCTCACCATGACAAATTACAGACAATGTTGAAATTAATAATGCATAATTCTAAACTGATGTGTTGATTCAACACACTTTAGTTACCACGATAATCACACTGTACCCAACAAAGTATGATATGAATAATTACTTCCAGCCAGGACATTGTTTTAAGTCTGAGCAGAACACTGTTTGCAAACACATTTACTGTTCAAGTCTGTGATTAATCAGCCAGTGAGATCCTTTTTCCTTTCATAAAATCTTTGTGAACACTTTGGTCTACTGAGATAAAGAATAATCTTTAAACATTTTGTCTTACAGTAGTTTATTATGCGTCTAATAGCTAAAATGGCACATAAAATTGATTGTAATTGTTACTGATAACTAAAGAGTTCTACAATGCGGAGGTGTCTGTTATTCTTAGAGAATGCTGCATGGCAATGTTTGTTTATGGATTGTTTTTTTAACGGCATCTTAATTCATCTAAGAATTAAGCACACAAATTTACTCCATAGCCCAGTAAAAGTATTGTTTCCAGGTTAAGAACATAAAACCGGCCATACTGGGTCAGACCAATGGTCCATCTAGCCCAGTATGTCGTCTTCCGATACCAGGCTAATACCAGGTGTTTCAGGGGGAATGAACAGAACAGATAATCATGAAGCGATTCATCCCCACATCGTTCATTCCCAGTTTCTGGCAAACAGAGGCTAGGGACAGGGGCATCAGGTTTGTATAATTTTTTGGTGGTGCCCAGAATGGGTCCAAGTCCCATCCCCTCTTCCCTCCGCAGGCTCAGCAGCCACCGCTGGTGCTGCTCCCTTTGTTGTAGCCAGCAGCTGGCGAGGGAGTGCAATGCAGAGCAGCAGGGCAGCCGCATGCTGCCTAGGGCACAGGCAGGGACGCTCTGGGGGGTGGGGGGGCATGCAGGGGCAGCAGGCAGGGCCGGGGGACACTCTGGGGGAGGTGTGAGGGGGCAGCAGGCAGGGCCAGGGGAGAGACCCGGCCCCAAATGTTGGTGGAGCTTGGGCCCTGGGCCCTGAATATTAGAGCACGGGTACCACAGGCCCATATAACTCACCGCCCATGGCTAGGGACACTTCAGAGCATGGTTTTGCATCTCTGCCTAATAGCCATTGATAAGCCTATCCTCCATGAATTTATCCAGTTCTTTTTTGAACCAGATTATATTCTTGGCCTTCACAACATCCTCTGGTAAAGAGTTCCAGAGGTTGACTGTGTGCTGTGTGAAGAAATACTTTCTTTTGTTTGTTTTAGACCTGCTGCCTGTTAATTTCATTGGGTGATCCCTAGTTCTTGTGTTACCAGAAGAAATAAATAACACTTCCTTATTTACTTTCTCAACACCAGTTATGATTTTATAAACCTTTATCATAACCCCCCTTTGTCATCTTTTTTCCAAGCTGAAAAGTCCCAGTCTTATTAATCTCTCCTCATATGGAAGCCATTCCATAGCCCTAATAATTTTTGTTGCCCTTTTCTGAACCTTTTCCAATTCCAGTATATCTTTTTTGAGATGGGGCAACCACATCTGCACACAGTGTTCAAGTTGTGAGCGTACCAGGGATTTATATAGAGGCAACGTGATATTTTCTGTCCTATTATCTATCCCTTTCTTAACGATTCCCAACATTCTGTGCGCTTTTTGACTGCCACTACATACTGAGTGGATGTTTTTAGAGAACTATCCAGAATGACTCCTACATCTTTTTCTTGAGTAGTAACAGCTAATTTAGACCCCAACATTTTATATGTATAGTTGGGATTATGTTTTCCAATGTGCATTACCAACATTGAATTTCATCTGCCATTTTGTTGCCCAGTCACCCAGTTTTATGAGATCTCTTTGTAACTCTTTACAGTTTGCTTTAGACTTAACTATCTTGAGTAGTATCTGCAAATTTTGCTATCTTACTGTTTACTCCTTGTTCTAGATCATTTATGAATATGATGAATAGGACTGGTCCCAGTAAAGACCCCTGGGGGACATCACTGTTTACCTCTCCCCATTTTGAAAACTGACCATTTATTTCTACCCTTTGTTTCCTGTCTTTTAACCAATTACTAATCCATAAGAGGACCTTCCCTCTTATCTCATGACAGCTTACTTTGGTTAAGAGCCTTTGGTGAGGGACTTTGTCCAAGGCTTTCTGAAAATTTAAGTTCACTATAACGATTGCCTCACCCTTGCCCACATGGTTGGTGACCCTGTCAAAGAATTCTAGGAGATTGGTGAGGCATGATTTCCCTTTACAAAAACGATGTTGACTGTTCCCCATCAAATCACGTTGATCTAATTACAGATGTTCATTAATTACATCTGAGTTCTTTTATACGTATAAAAGGCCTTTTAGACTGTAAGCACCTCAGAGCCAGAATTATCTTTTGTTATGTGTTTGTACAGTGTCTAGCACAATGGAGTCCTGATATAATTGGGGTCCATAGAGCTACTGTTATACAAATATGAATATAAACTTCATATGAAAACAGAGCGAGAGCCTCCTGTTTATTGATACTCAGTTACTTTATGTAAGGTTTTTCTTTTAGTTCTGTTAATAAAGAAAAAAGTATTGTCTTCTATCCCTTTAAGAAGGTTGTCTTGGTATGTTGTATTATCTATTTTGGGTGTGCAATTTTCTCTTCCACAGACATTGCATGTAACTATCTCATGAACCTTTTTAAAAGCTTTTAAAATGCTTTGTAATTAGGTTTACTTTTGTCTTGGGTGTGGCTTGTTATTTATAGTAAAAATGTTCTGTACGTGCTATAAACCTGTCACCCCCTCTATTTTGCACATACAAAGGATACTAACCTTTTGAAGCAACATGTGATTCAACAGATAGAGCTAGACACCCTCCCAATTTAACTGCCATGTTCTGTTATATAACAGATTTCCTGTCTTTAATTATAGATAGGGTGTTACCTAGTGCTCCCACTGTTATTACTGCTGTTTTCTTTGTTCAATAGCAGATGACCTCGACCTCTCTTCAGTTTAATTCAAACTGAACTCTGTCCATTTCTTGGTGTGTGTTTGGTTTTTTTCCCTCTGGTGGCTACTCTTTGAGAACATTGTGTGGGAAGAAATTGTCACGACTAATGCCACCCCTGTGACTTTGTTCAGGAACTTGCATTGTAATGGTTAAAACTAATGAAATGACTCAAATACAGGTCATTTAAAAGTTGAACTTGATTCTTCTTGGTTTGCAAATTTAAACTTTCTGATGGTTTAGGTTATAACATATTGTTACTAAGCTATTTTTAGACTGATAATTATATATTAGAAGAACTGGTAGTCAGGGATTCGTCAGAGGAACACTGGTGTTACTGGAGCCTGTTCAAAGATGCAATATTAACACCCATCTTGCCTTTCTTACCACATAATTGAAAAAGTTTGATGTCTCGGTTGCCAGTGCAACCATTATAAATAGGACCCACCCAATCTATTGATGTCACTGGTCAATCACAATTTAGGCACTTCCAAAGTTTGTCTCTTCCCTTCTCCAGCTGCCTCTTCCATTCTCTAGTTCAATTGTTTCTTCCTCTCTCAGGCCAGTTTCAGACTTGGTGGCTATGACTACACAGTGAATTTTTAATCAAAAGGAATTGGGGGAAAACTTTATTGAGCATAGATAATACATTTTTAAAAGGCTGCAAGTGCACCATTTGCAGAAAACTTCAGAAGCGTTTCTGTGTTGCAAATGCCTGTGTGTTATCTCCACTGCCTCTCAATGGGAAGTTCCACAGGTTCCATTTTGAGGAAGACAGGTCTTACTGTGACAGAATACTTGGCATAATGTTGTAAGGACCAGAACAGAAAAGAAAGTCCAAAGGAACCCTCAGTAGGTGCTCGTGAAGCTGACAGGGGAGGGCAGATAAAATCTAGTCTTTCCCTTAGAATTTCAGTGGCTGAAAGTGTTTTGTGGAGTTTGCTGGTGCTTTGTTTCATGCCTCATATTCATCCTAAGCATAAAGACATCCTTGAATTAGGGCCCATTCTCAGACATCCCAGTATGAGAATATACCATGTTTTAGATAGGCTTAACTCTCAACCCAAGAAAGCACAATGAGGAAAAGATTCTTCTGTGGATTAGGGAACACACAGCATGAAAATATGTGAGCTCCTGCCTACATCCAGTTAACTGTTCCCCTTAAAAGATATAAGAGCAAAATCATTATTATTATTATTTATTATTAATAATAATATTTATTCATTTGTATTGTGGTAGCATCTAGAGGCTTCTGCCTCGTTGTGTGAGGCACTGTATGAACCTAATTATGATGTCATTCCATATTATTTATGAATATATGCTTATAATATGAATATGGCATAACTGAGATATACTTTATGCAAGATGGCTCATATGAGATATCATTGGATAGGTTATGATTTACTGAATGTTATTATCCTATTTGTATACATGTATCATTTCTGTATCTGAAATTAGGAATATTGACTATGTATCTATTTCAACTATGCTACTTTGGGTGATGCCCACTGCCAGCACTTCAGGTACAACAATGGAAAAGCCAGACAGGGCGGATGGCCCATCAACAAGGACAATGGACTGTAAAAAAAAAAAAAAAAAAAAAAAAAAAACTTAGTCTTATGTGAACATGTGGGTCAGCCTGTGAAGAATGGCTACAAAGGCCCTACAGAGTCACGTGGTCTTGTCACCTGATACTAAAACATTACCTCGAACTTCTTGTAACTTTACACTGTAAAGGAAGGGGGGTCAGCTAGGAAACAAAGGACTCCCGCTTTATGCAAATCCTATTTAAGGGTGGGGAGTGAGATAATCCTGTCTTTAACTTCTTCGTGCCATTTTACTCATGTACCACAAGTATTCTGATGGATTTTAATTGTCATAGGGGTAGATTAGGCCCCAATCTTGCACTGAACTCTGCACATACAGAGCCTAAAGTAGTACTCACTATGTGTAGGGGTAACAGAAACTGTGAAGTAGATTATTCATTAACTTTAATATGTCTATAAAAATACACAAGTTGGGAGCCTTTTAATAAACAGTCAGTTGCATCTCTTGACAAGTCTCTCTCACAGTCTTTCTTCCAGCTATGGGAAACTGAAAGTGGCCAGGCCCATTTCTAGTTACATTGTATTTCTTGATTTTTTTAAAAAAATATAGTTTACTAATTTTGTGGTCATCTTGGATCAGGTTTTAAATCCCTGAACTAAATCTTATTAAAGTGAATAGAGAGAGAGCCTTCCATTCATTTCAGTGAGGTCTAGATAAAAGCCTTGAGCAAAAATTTTTATTTTATTTCTTCAGATTTCAAATAATAAAATAGACAACTATCCAAGGCTGTAGGAACCTAATACATCATTAAATATATAATAAAATTCCAGCAGAACCTTTGTACTTTTATTCCTGAGGGCATTCTATGCTCAAAAATTAAAAATTCTGCACACAATACTTTAACATTTGTCAAATAAATGTGGAGGCTCCAGCATGGCATTGGGGAGCACAGGCCACTTGCTGCACAGAGGTTGGAGATCACGGTGCAGCTCCCCCTTTGACATGGACTCGGTGGTGAAGCTGCACCCAACCCTGACACAGCACAAGGACTGGGCCTGTCCCAGAAGCACTCCAGGGCCCTGCCCCTCCATGCCAGGTGCACCAAGTGTGGGAAGGCAGGATCCAAGTGTGGAGGGACTTAGTGGGGGGTGGGGATCCAGGTGTGGGTTGAAAGGGTTCTGTGTGGGACAATCTGGATATGAGTGGCTCAGTGGGGGAACTGGGTATGGGGGGATCTGGATGCACAGGGGCTTGTTGGGTCAGGGGCTCTGAGTGCAACAGTAATGGGACTCTGCAGGGGGCTCCAGGTGAAGGTAGTTGGGGCTCAGTGGGGCCCGAGGTCTGGGTATCGGGGGGATAGAGCTCAGCAGGGGAGTCTGGGTGTGGGGGGCTCAGTATGGGTCCAGATGCTGAGGGAGTGGTGCTCAGTGGAGTGGGACTCGAGGTGTAGCTATTTGGGGGCTCAGAGGGTTGAGTATTCAGGTGTGGATGGCTCATTGGGGAGGTCCAGGTGCAGCGGGAGTGGAGCTCATCAGGGAAGTTCTAAGTGCAGGGTGGCTGAGGCTCGGTGGGAGGACTTCCCTATCAGAAAGTCATTTTTCTGCAGGAAACAAAGAAATCTGTGGAGGACATAAATCCTGCACATATGCAGTGGCACAGAATTCCGTCAGGAGTACACTTTCTCTCATGTTACCCTTCATGGTTAGAAGGAGCTCTCCATAAACATTTTCAAATCTACCTCAATATCCTTCTTCAAATCCCTCTTTAAAACTATACTCTGCTGTGATGCCTACAAAAATCTTGACAACCATTAGGCCACTGGTGTACCAAGACCACTGCCTATCATGTTGACCAATACTATCTCATTGTTTCCTTGTACTCCCCCATTGATTTATCTGTATCAATCTGTTGTCTCTTGTCTTAGCTTGCAAGCTGTTTGGTGTGGGGACCATTGTTAGGGGGCTTCTTCCTTCACCCACTTACTTCCCTGGTCCTTCTCGCATGAACAGAGAGCAACAATACCTGAAGTCCAAAGGTGCAAACAATTCGATGTTTATTGGGGTGAACTTCCAGCAAGCATGATTCCAGTTTCTTTCCTTAGTGTCCTCCTTCCCAGCTCTGACACCACAGAGCCTTACACCTGTGTCCCTGTTCCCATTCCTGCCCTTAGCAAAACATGATTCCAACTTCCTTACTTCCATTCCCTGTTCCCATCTCCCCCACCCACACACCCATCCCCTCTCCCACCCACACCCACTCACTTCCTCATTGGCTACAGATTATATAGTAAAACTTGAGTTCTGCTTAGCTATACCTTAACCAATCATTTTCCTGAAATTTAACTAACCAATCCTAACATATTGTAACATGATTATGTAACCAATTATATCCCACCACCTTAATTAGTTTACACCCAGAAAAATTAATTATACAGCAGACAGGAACAATCACAGAACCAGACAGAGATTATACAGACAAACAATAGCAAAGTGGGAACTATAATGACAAGACAATACAGAAGTGAGGATTTCACATCCCAGCTATTGATAAGTGAGTTCTTGCCAGACAGGATGCTATCAAACTAAGTTTCCTTTTACATTTTCTAGGCACTTCCCTTTCTCTGGAGGTGATAGGAATACAATCCTGTCCTGATAGTGCCTAACAGCCCAATAGCACCTTATTTCAATGTGACTAGTTTGGAATGTGAGGATGTGACTGTTCGCTTCCTAGCTTATGGCTGCCTCCGCTGCTTAGCCAAAGGCCTTAGCCTAAGAACAGGGCCTCAAACTGTCACAGTAAGAGAAGGCCCTTACACCAGCAGACAGTGATTTTGATTCTTTCTTTTATACCTCTAGAACTAGCCAAGTGATAAGAATACACCTAAATTCTTAAAGTACAGGCCTTTGCAGACAGGCCTGAATATCTATATCCTAACAACCATCTTTTAGTTCTGTGTTTGCACAGAGCCTAACACAATCATTTCTTGATCTGTGACTGGGGTCATAGGTACTACAATAATACAAATAAATAATAATTTCAGTAGAAACTCAGACACCTACAAAAACTTTCCCAACTCTTCATCATTACCGGATGCATACTCTCAGACATCTCAAAAACCTATCAAACAAATATATTTTGCAATGTACTCAGAAGGCCACCAAATTCAGGCTATTTTGGACTAGGACAGGGCAAGCAAATTCCAGTGTCTCAGACCCATCACCCACTGTACCTCCTGTTTTATAATAAGGGGGATCCAGGTTGGAAACACCTGCTGGCCACATTTGTGGCAGTATGGCATAGGAAGAGAGGTGATCACTCAGGTAGGCTTCATAAAGGTCAGGATAGAGCATTTAGGTTTGTTGACATGGTTTTTGATTAAAATAAAAAAATCAGCAAAAATCTGAGAATAATTTTGAATTTAAATTGAAATTATTCCAAATTTACTATTTTTGCATTCATTGTAAAAAAAAATTTTGAGGAGAAGGTCAGTGGACTTTAGATATCTCCCATGTTTGCTAGAAGCTTATTCCCAAGAGAGCTGGGCTTTTGGAGGAAACTCATTTTGGAAACAGTTCAAGGAAAATAATATTTTTAAGTACTGGATTTTGTGGGTGGGTGGGTAGGAATGTTACTCCTCATAAGATCTCGAGTAGGAGTACAAAGGTTATTTGACCTCTGTATTTGGCACTAGTGCTACCCCTGCTGGAATACTCTGTCCACAATTAAAGAAGGATGTCGATAATTTGGAAGAGGGTTCAGAGAAGAGCCACAAGAATGATTAAAGGATTAGAAAACCTGCCTTATAGTGACAGACTCAAGGAGCTCAGTCTATTTATCTTAAAGAAGGTTAAAGGGTGACTTAATTACAGACTGTAAGTATGTACATGAGGAGCAAATATTTAATAATGAGCTATTCAGTCTATCAGAGAAAGGTATAACATGATCCAACAACTGGAAATTAAAGCTTGACAAATTCAGACTAGCAAGAAGGTGTTAAATTATTAACATTGAGAACAATGTACCAATGGTTGTGGTGGTTTCTCCATCACAATTTTTAAATCAAGATTAGATGTTTTTCTAAAAGGTCTGTTCTAGGAATTATTTTGGGGAAGTTCTTTGGCCTCTGTTATACAGGAGGTCAGACTAGAAGATCACAATAATATCTTCTGATCTTGGAATATATGAATCTTGAATTTGCCTTAAAAGTAAACTTAGAAGCCTAGTAAATTTGATACAAAATGAACACTTAATACTGAAAAAATTAGGTTTATCATTCCATAAACCAGTATTCTCTTCAGAAGTGTTACCGAAAGCATCCACTTACAAAGCTTAACAAAACCAGAACAGAAATCAACGTGCCATCACTTATGGTCCTCCTACATTTCCCTTGTTTTTGATATGCTTTTATTACCTCACTGTACTATTTTGTGGCTATTGAGAGTTGCTAAACCATTGTTGTTAACATGAAAGCCAAGTTATTTCAAGTTTAAACTGCTTTGCAGCTTGACTCTTATACTGAATTGCCCTGCTTATTTTATTAGTTTTCATATGTTGCACTCTGTTTCAAGTGAATTATAACTTCAAAATTAAAAAAAAGCAAGCAAGATAACATATACAGACAGATACTTCATTTATATTTAACTGAATGACAATTTCTTGTGAAATGATGAACAAAAACTTTCAAGGTGACTTTATTGAATATCCAGGGTTAATATAATGTGTCAGACTCCTACTAGCCAGTGGACAATATGAAAAATGATAGATTGCCACCCTACCCCCACCCCCCCCAAACAAGGTCAGTTCCCCCAGATTCTGGGAAAAGGAAAGAAGCTGGGATTCTTATTAGAGTGCTTTTCCTGAACCTGGTTTGGTGGTTCCATCTGAAGCCTCTACTCACCTGAGAAGGAGCATTCTCTCTTTTCTGCTATCATATCCCAGAGGCTTGTGTCCTGCGGGAGTGGGGATATGGATCTCTATTACTTTACCCATATCTCCCAACTTCCTGGCTGCTGCAAGGAGAATCCTGTGAGTCACAGCATTTTCATGTTCTCCAGCCTTTTGTTAATAGCTTCAGTGCCTGCCTCTGCTAATGCCCCTACTTTTACTACGTAGTAGTAAAGTGAAATAGACTCGTATGGATACAGTCAGACATCATCTTCCTTTCCAAATGCAAACAGATGGACATCATACCAAAAGGACTAAAGGTAAAAAATCCATTGCAATCTACATATCACTGAGAGATTGTGCCACACGCTCTCAAAGAAACTGCAAAACCACCTGATCAACATCCTGTACAGCAAACAGGGAAAGATTAAGAATGAGCTCTCAAAACTGGATACTCTCATAAAAAACCAACCTTCCACACAAACTTCCTCATGGATAGATTTTACAAAAACTAGACAAGCCATTGACAACACAACTTTGCTTCTCTACAAAGGAAAAGGACACTAAACTATCTAAACTGCTACATGTCACAAGGAGCCACAACAATAACCCCCCATAACCCCCTTAACCCACCCAACAATATTGTTAATCTTTCCAGTTATACTGTTAGCTCGGCAGAAGAGTCTGTCCTGTCTCGGGGCCTCTCCTTTTGTCCCTCAAGGCCCACAAACATAATACAGTTCTGTTGTGACCTAGAATCCTACTTTCGACATCTCCGACTGAAAGAATATTTCCAACACATCTCTGAACAACATACTAACCCACAGAATCCTTCCTACCAACACTACAAAAAGAAGGATTCTGCATAGACTCCTCCTGAAGGTCGAAATAACAGATTGGACTTCTACATAGATTGCTTCTGTCAACGTGCACTGGCTGAAATTGTGGAAAAGCAGCATCACTTGCCCCATAACCTCAGCCGTGCTGAACACAATGCCATCAACAGCCTCAGGAACAACTCTGACATCATAATCAAAAAGGCTGACAAAGGAGGTGCAGTCATCATCATGAATCAGTTTGAATATGAACAAGAGGCTGCTAGGCAGCTCTCTAACTCCACATTCTACAGGCCATTATCCCCTGATCCCATTGAGGATGATCAAAAGAAACAACACCATCTGCTCAAGAAACTCCCTGGAAAAGCACAGGAGAGATCTGTGCAGACACATGCCTAGAACCCCGACCAAGGGTATTCTATTTGCTACCCAAGTTCCATAAACCTGGAAATCCTGGACGCCCCATCATCTCAGGCATTGGCACCCTGACAACAGGATTGTCTGGCTATGTGGACTCTCTCCTCAGGCCCTACGCTACCAGCAATCCCAGCTATCTTCGAGACACCACTGATTTCCTGAGGAAACTATAATCCATCGGTGATCTTTCAGAAAACACCATCCTGGCCACTATGGATGTAGAAGCCCTCTACACCAACATTCCACACAAAGATGGACTACAAGCCGTCAGGAACAGTATCCCCGAGAATGTCTCGGCAAACCTGGTGGCTGAACTTTGTGACTTGTCCTCACCCATAACTATTTCACATTTGGGGACAATGTATACCTTCAAATCAGCGGCACTGCTATGGGTACCTGTATGGCCCCACAGTATGCCAACATATTTATGGCTGACTTAGAACAGCGCTTCCTTAGCTCTCGTTCCCTAATGCCCCTACTCTACTTGCGCTACATTGATGACATCTTCATCATCTGGACCCATGGAAAAGAAGCTCTTGAGGAATTCCACCATGATTTCAACAATTTCCATCCCACCATCAACCGCAGCCTAGACCAATCCACACAAGCGGTCCATTTCTTGGACACTACTGTGCTAATAAGCGATTGTCACATAAACACCACCCTATACCGGAAACCTATACTTACCTAAGTGCCTCCAGCTTCCATCCAGGACACACCATACGATCCATTGTCTACAGCCAAGCTCTACGATACAATCGCATTTGCTCCAACCCCTCAGACAGAGACAAACACCTACAAGATCTCTATCAAGCATTCTTAAAACTATAATAGCCACCTGCTGAAGTGAAAAAACTGATTGACAGAGCCAGAAGTCATCAACTACAGGACAGATCCAACAAAGAAAATAACAGAACACCACTAGCTGTCACCTTCAGCCCCCTTCTAAAACCTCTCCAGTGCATCATCAGACTATCCTGAAAAAATGATCCCTCACTCTCACAGATCTTGGGAGACAGACCAGTCCTCTCTTACAGATAGCCCCCCAACCTGAAGCAAATACTCTCCAGCAACCACACACCACACAACAAAAACACTAACCCAGGAAGCTATCCTTGCAACAAAACCCGATGCCAACTTTGTCCACATATTTATTCAAGTGACACCATCATAGGACCTAATCCCATTAGCCATGCCATCAGGGGCTCGTTCACCTGCGCATCTACCAGTTGATATATGCCATCATGTGCCAGCAGTGCCCCTCTGCCATGTACATTAGCCAAACAGGACAGTCTCTACGCAAAAGAATAAATGGACACAAATCTGACATCAGGAATCATAACATTCAAAAACCGGTAGGAGAACACTTCAACCTCTCTGGCCACTCAGTAAAAGACTTAAGGGTGGCAATTCTGCAACAAAAAAGCTTCAAAAACGAATCCAATGAGGAACTGCTGAGCTTGAATTAATATGCAAACTAGATACCATTAACTTGGGTTTGAATAGAGACTGGGAGTGGCTGGGTTATTACACATATTGAATCTGTTTCCACATGTTAAGTATCCTCACACCTTCTTGTCAACTGTCTAAATGGGCCATCTTGATTAACACTACAAAAGTTTTTTTTCTCGTGCTGATAATAGCTCATCTTAATTAATTAGCCTCTTACAGTTTGTATGGCAAATTCCACCTTCTCTGTATGTATATATATATACATATATCTTCTTATTATATGTTCCATTCAGTGCATCCGATGAAGTGGGCTGTAGCCCACGAAAGCTTACACTCTAATAAATTTGTTAGTGCCACAAGTACTTCTGTTTTTTTTTGTTTTTTTTTTTTGCAGATACAGACTAACACAGCTACTACTCTGAAACCTGAAATAGACATGATTCTTTTCAGTTTCTGCACTTTGCTGCAGGGTTCTGAATAGCTCCAGTGGAACAGGCTAGAATAGTGGTTCTCAAAGCCGGTCCGCCTCCTGTTCAAGGAAAGCCTCTAGCAGGCCAGGCCAGTTTGTTTACCTGTCACATCCACAGGTTCAGCCGACTGTGGCTCCCACTGGCTGCGGTTTGCCGCTCCAGGCCAATGGGGGCTGCGGGAAGTGGCGCAGGTAGAGGGATGTGCTGGCCACCCTTCCCACAGCTCCCATTGGCCTGGAACAGTGAACCGTGGCCGGTGGGAGCCACGATTGGCTGAACCTGTGCACGCGGCAAGTAAACAAACCGGCCCGGCCCACCAGGGGCTTTCCCTGAACAAGTGGCGGACCGGCTTTGAGAACCATTGGGCTAGAGTGTCTTTACTCTCACTCTTCTGCTCTTTGGGAAAGTCTGAGTAGCACCAGATGTACACAAGCTGACAGTAGACTGCCTAAAATATAGATATAGCAAGCAATCAAAGCTCTTTACAGACTAATAACACCATACCTGTATGTCTGTGGAAGTATTATCCTCTTTTTACAAGTGAGGAAACTAAGACACAGAAGTTTAGTATCTTCTTTAGTTTCTAGTTTAGTTTAGTATCTATCTTTTTACAAGTGAGGAAACTAAGACACAGAAGTTTAGTATCCAAGACTTCAGAGGGATTTTGATCACTGTCTCTCTCTAAGGGCTTGGCTACACTTGCAGCCTTCAGAGACCAAGGCAGGGAAAGTGCTGCCATGTGTTTACACTGTCAGCTGCAAGCGCAGTGGCGTAGCCACATTAACAGCTCTTGCAACGCCACAGAGAGCAGTGCATTGTGGTAGCTATCCCAGTGTGCAAGTGGCTGCAGCATGCTTTTCAAATGAGGGTGGTGGTGGACTGTGACAGGGAGTGTGTTGTGTGTATATGAGGGGAGAGACAGTGTGTTCTGGGGGGCAGAGAGTGTGTCAGCATGCTGTCTTGTAAGTTCAGACAGCAGCAGAACCCCTCCGCCCCTCCCTCCCTCTCTCTCTCTCTCTCTCTCTCTCTCTCTCACACACACACACACACACACACACACACACACACACACACACACACACACATCTCTCTCTCTCTCTCTCTCTCTCTCTCACACACACACACACACACACACACACACACACACACACACACACACACACACACACACACACACACACACACCCCCTGCAGCAGCAGCATTCCACAGTAATGGTTTGCTTTGTCCCGGAGCAGATAAGCATGCCGATTGTCAGAAATGGAGCTTTGAAAGGGGATATCCGCATGCCTGAACCCAAGTTCAAAACAATGACCAGAGTGGCCACTTGACTTCAGGAGATTTTGGGACATTTCCAGAGGCCAATCACAGCACAGTAATACAACACGTCATCCACACTGACACCCGGGCGTTTCAGCCAGGTCACAGCAAGCTTTATGCTTCTCATGGAGGTGGATTACTAGGAGCGCTCCAGCTGCAGAGTTCAGGCGCTCTAAGTGCCTTGCCAGTGTGGACACCTCAGGAGTTAGGGCACCTGGGGCTTATGTAATGTGCTCTAACTTGCAAGTGTAGCCAAGCCCTAACGCACAACTAAACGTGACAGTGGTCTATTAACTACTTTTGCCTGCTATTTGGGCAGTATGTTTCTGAGGATTTGTTGTGGAATGCTGGTGTTAACTCGTTTTATAAAAAGAAAACTAATGTTCTAGTGTTGTATTCCACTAATCAGCAATTCTAGCTCCACCGTGATGAGACAGCAATCTTCATAAGTTTGTGTATCTTGATTTTATCTATTTGTGATTTCTTGAGTTCAAACTTTTGTGGTATTAGCCCCTTGAAATTTGATTCTGTTCTTTTGTTCCCTTCTTCTTTGATACATGTACACATTTGTATAAATGTGGGCACTCAAGCCATATTTTCCTTCATTGCTGCAATACATATGGAAGATGTCCCCATGGAAAATGACTAACTTGAATGTCAAGTGGATGCTGTTGGAGCTCGTTGATGTTGATGACATGCAGAGATCTCAGGTTGACAGATAGCAAGCCATTTGCTGACTCGCTGCAGAAAACATGCAAGAGCGATGACTTATATTGACTTTTGTAGAGTAGGTAAATAGCAGTTTGTTCTGTGTTGTCAGCCTGTATTGATTCAGAAACTAATGAATGGAGGCAGTCTGTTTTAAAAGTACCTATGTGAAACAATTTGGTCATTTCAATCCAATTCCCAATGGACAAATGTCTGTATAACAAAAACCACCATCGGAAGAGACACACATTGGCCTTTTTATTGAATCTGCCAATCAGAGTTGCTGAAGATTGTATGGCTGTGGAGGCTGAACTACCCTTTCATCCCTAGAGATGATTGGCCCATGTCGGGCTGAGAGACTGTGTAGAAGAGCTCACAGTATCCAGCACTGTTAATCCAACACTTTTCATTTGCACTGAAGATATAATAGTTTAATATTTCTTTCTGAAACCTCCTTTCTTTTATTGTTCTGCAGTGTTCAGTGATTGGTTGGGCCAAGGACAACCTCACTGTTTGAAAGGCGGTAGCGGTGAAAAGCTTTATTTGCAATTACAAAGTCATGCATTCTTTTTTAGGAGTATTTTTCACTGCTGTGCCCTTACCTTGAGCTGAGTCAAATGTCTTGGAATCTATTTTCTGATGGATTGGGACCTCGCAACTTTTGATATGCATGTGCATATACTTATGTGCTGCTGCAGCTAATTTGCCAGTGTACACGTCAGTATGCATCATGTGTCTTAAAGAAAAATCGAGATTTAACTACGTTCTACAAATGCATTTTTGGCTTCAATAGCTTATCCTACAAAATTTCAGTGTACAAACACCGGGACATATACTATCAGTCTGTGACAGAACTGCACTGGAAATTATAAATGTGTTTTGTTTGTTTTTTTTTCAGGCAGGATTTGCTCCATGTAATGTAAAAAATTATATTGCTAAAAAATCCAGAATAACTCTTTCAATACCTTTTGGAAATGTAACGCTGAATTTCATAAGACATGTATTGGAACTTCATATGAAATATTTAAGAACTGGCATATAATTCAGATAATAATACAATAATAATAATACTACAAAACCAGAATCCATAGTATAACTAGGTTATTCAACTGTCTAACTCACATATTCTCATTTTAATTTTCTGCTGGCTGTATATGCAGCAAAATTTCAGATTTACTCTTTGGCCTTGTAATATACATATATTCATCTTTTTTGTATTATATCAGTACATAAAGGAGCACAGATATCGCAAGGTTAAGTGTTTACATGTTGTGGTCGCCAGGAAGTGGTATAAGGAAATCTGAGTGTTACCAGGAAATGATTTTATAGTCCCTGCCTGCATGCCTACTTCAGCTTTCTTGCAATTTAACTCCTATGAAATTCATAAGAATTTTAAAAGGTTTGTTCTTTTGAGGATCACAGAAATATTTTAAAATGAGCTTCTCTGTTGATTTTACTTAGTTACTTCAGCCTATCTGTTGTAAGGAAAAGCTGGTAATGACTATAAGAATTTAAAATAACAAGGAGAATACATTAAATTTAACTGTGTTTTAAGGTTACTTTGCCATACGACTGCAGTCAGGAAAGTCTCATTCTGTCTTGTTTCTGGAGTCTGCCTATCTTGGTTGCTTTTGTCTGCGTTAAACTGATTTGTGCACGCATCTAGACCTCTTATTATAATCTTTCATTTTGCAACACTAGACCCTTAAGATGTTTGATCTTTAGCCAGCACTATTCAGTGGGAGCAAATCTACAGTTCACTGATCTACTGTAGAACTTCACTTCACAGAACAGAGTTCTTCCCGCACCAGTTCATTGGTTCAAGAAACAAACAGGGTAACTGTGATCTGGCTGAGACTATACATCAGGCATCATTCTTGAGGGGATGTGTAGCAAGCACAAGAGTTCATTTGTGTGCTAGAAGCAATTTAATCTACTGGTATTTCTTTTGGTTCAATAATGTATGAAGCTATACCCCAAAGATAAAAAAATGCTGAGATGAAGTTCACATGGAGGATTTACTTAAAATTTTGAAATATTTGCATGTTCCTAAAGATTTCTGTTGAGGGAACTCTTGTTAACAGTGTCAAAAGATTTTTAGAAGGTAATGGGGGAGAGAAATTTTGCAGTTAGTAACTTGCGTTTTAGTGTGCAAAATGCTACAATAGTTCATGCTTTTGTAAATAATTATTCTTTACAATCCACTTTGCAGATGATGTTGTGGAAAGCTTTTCTTACTTTTAGCCTTCATATATATATATAGGTCTGTTCAAAAACATTTTTCTTAAAATTAAGGTCAGGCTGTACAAAAAGTGATCAGTGATTTTGGGTGTCTCAATTTCTAGATGCCCAACTTGAGACACCTCAAGGGGACCTGATTTTTCATAAAGTACTGAACATCGCTCCCTGGAAATAAGGCCCCTTTGAGATGTTTCAAATTGGATACTCCAAAACTGAAGTGACTCAAATCATAAGTCATTTTTGAAAGTCTTGGCCTAAATGTCAGAAAACTTCCTATGGCATTTTTTTAACCTTTCAATTTTGTATCCGTCTATACGTCAAAAGGAAAATGAAGCGGTGATTCTCATTTTCAAATGACTTCTTTGCTGATCGATATCAATTTAGCGGTTTTGCAGCCTGTCTCCTTCCTCTGCATTCAGCAGAAGCCTATCATTTAAGCTGATAAAAGATCAAGGTCTTACAGTTAACTGAGGCACTCTTACCCATATGTGTCAGTTTTTGTCTTCTTAAAATGTGAAATAAAGTTTAATAGTCCTGAGCTTTCTGCCCAACTCAAATTCTTTTTGATATTCCTGTCTGTTAGAAGTATATAAAGCTCTGAAAAACAAGCCTGTATTTGATGTTCTGAGCAAATAAGAAGAAATTAAAATAAGTGGAGTGAAGATGGGGGGCCATGGGAAATAAGCAATATATCACTTGTTAAAAGTAATTTATTGTAAAAGAAGATGTTTGTCAGAGATAACAAAATATTGTTCGTCAAATGATTTTCCTATTGTTCATCAAATGATTAGTAGAAACAGTATGGTTCAAAGAGCCTACCTTTTAAAAACACTTTTTAACTTTTGCTCAGCCATGTTCAATGTATCTGACTCCTACAAATTTAATTATGTTTAGCCACAACCAAGTTCTCACACTGTTATCCTTATTTTAGACATTTGTAGAGTTGGGATATTAACATTACTATGCTTTAGAACATCTCCAAATTCCATAAGTCATATTCATCAGAATATAAAAATCTTAAGAATATAATGATCCAGATCCTCAGCTGCTATAGACAGGTTCACTGACTCACTTCTGATAGCTTCATGTTTTTGATTTTGAGTTAGCCTTTGAATATAAAGCAAGAAAATATTTCACATTAAATGTGTTTTTCCAGAAGACATGATCTTTTCCCTCCCTTTTGATGAGGCATTAAAACATCAGGATCAGTGGATTGTGGATCCAAATTTGTTCACATAAATACATGCAGATGTCCATTGCATGTGTGCATTTAATCGGTTGTTTGACCCACAGAAATACATATACAAATGATACTGAGCAAAATTAGGCGCTGTGTTTTGATAACTTGGCAAAAAAAGTCCTCAGGGGATTTATCTGTTGTATGCTTAAAGAATATATGATTTTAAATGATAGACAATGAGACAATGTTCTAAATGTTAATGAGGGATAATACATTTAATTTTATGCAAATACTGGAATATTTTATAAAATAATAGTACATGAGCTGGGATAGCCTGGAGATGTATTGATGAGAATTGTTTTTTAAACAATCTTTCTTCCCACCTGAGAAGAAATTTGTTAGCATGCAGATGGAAAAACTCTCAAGGAGGTAGTCCGCTGATCTGATCTTTAGACTGGGACCTAATCTCATGAGTTCTTCAAAAGCGGAGCTTCTACTGATCTCAATGCGGGGGAGGGGTGAACGTGCACATGGAGATCTTGCAGGATGAGGGTCACAAGTCTGAAATTTCAAGACTCTATTCAGTTTGCAATTCTGTGTCACTGAGGTAGCCTGGGTGTATTATCTGATACATTAAAAGCAGCAATAGCATAACACAATGTTTTCTTAATACAGCGCAATCACTATTTTCCAAACTCCAGTCAAATGGAGGCTGTATAGTTCCCAAAGGAACTGACCAAAGTTCCATTCCTGTGGGTCAACTAAGATCAGCAGGAATGAAGCTTCTAGCTTCAGTTCTGTAGAACTAGTGAGCTCAGAATGGCTAAAAGTAAGCTCATGTGAAGTTCCTGCACAGTTTCTTTCCTGCAGAACTTGGGCCTTTTTCAAAATCTTATTTTGAGGCCTCACTTCATCAGCGCTTCTATACTCTCAGGATCTTTGCCTGCTATTGCTCAATTTCTGCTGGCTTAGGAGTTCCCAGTTAACTACCCTGCCTCTTTCATGAGGACCTTTCAAAACCTTTGTTAATCAAGGTTTACAATGAAATATATATATTTTAAAAGCCCCCCAATAAATAGCTACAGTCTGCTTTGTTTTCTTGACTGAAGCATGTATACTTGGCACTAATCAAGACATTTTGGAAGACAAAAAAAAGCACAACATCATTGTCAAAAGTCTACAATCATCCCTCTCCCACATGTACTGTGCCTTTTTTCCTATAACTGGGGAACCTCAGAGCCACAACAGTCCTGCCCATTCTAGTAAAACTTACTAGTGATTATCTTAATCACATTGATTATAGCAACAAAACAGTGTCGTTCACACTTGGTAGCACTTTTTCTTAAATAGCTGCTCTACCTGTTTACATATATTAACTGCAAAGTATTATTCAAAGATGAATGACTTACCAAAAAAAAAAAAAAAAAAAACCCCAAACCAACAAAAAACCAGCAAGATATAGGTTGTTGGGCTGGTGTGCATCTCTCAACTTCTGAGACTTCTAATATATAGCTTGCTGTTGCTTCCTGTCATGCATTGTGGCTGCATGTTGAGGAGTTCCTGCAGAAAAGTGGAGAAGAGAAAAAAGGACCACTCTATTATACTGAGGATTAAGAAACCTCTTGAAATCTGAGTACAGTACAATTACAAAGTACCTCATGGTGTGGTGTTGCTTTTTTGTGCATCATCAGGTATGTCGGGGGCTATGCTACTTTACTCTGTCTGTCTGTCTGTCTGTCTTTTGTGCACAAAAATTTCACAGATTTTTGTTTACTTAAATGCATGGCAGGATTTAAAGTCAGATAGACATGCAACCCAGGGGTTGTTTAGCGAGTGTATTTATTTATGTAAAGGAAGGATGTACTTAAAAACATAAATATGTAACATGCTATAATACTGCCTATAGAAAGAGGATTTTTTTTATTGTATTTATTTTTTGTAGTTCTGCTGTAAAATGAGAGAAGATGTGATTAAAAAAAATACTGAAGGGCCTGCTTCTGCAACCCTTATGTGAGGACCACCATTTTGTCAAGTAATGGGGACTGAAGTGAGTAAAGAGTTAGATTCTGAAGCGGAGAGTTGTTACTGATTCATACTTTCCAGATTTGAGCACAGAGGAAGGTACATAATACATATTGAGCAGTGGTTACACTTACTTGCATTAGGTAGCTTTTAACCATGTGACTATTTCCATTGATTTCAATATGACTACTTCGTTATATGCTACTTATGAGTAAGGGTTGCCTGATCAAGTCTGAAGTGGGCAAAGTCGAACTTTAATTTATTGGTCTAATTCCAGAACCTCTAATATGATCTCTCCATTTGGACGACTAGAGAACTTTTTATTAAATGAGGCTATCTTCAAATTACTTACGTCTTGCTTTTATTAAAGCTGATTTAATTCCTGCTAGGATATTTGCACATTAAATATTTATATAAAAGTTGAAGCATGTGGTATTCTTTATCATTCGTCAGGTCTTGTCAATGTATCCTTCATGGGTTTAATTTATCCTCTGTGTTTTACCATATATATGCAGTATAGAGAACACATGAATTACCTTCTGTTGGGTTCACTGTCTGTATTTGTGCTGGCAGAACTGCAATACTGCAGCTAGTATTTTACAATGTGGCTATTATATTAGATGGGAACATGTTCTTTGTTTATTATAAATGTACAGCAACAAAAAATGCTAAAATCTATCACATTCAAGGAAGGTAGTGGAAGTTTAGGGCTTGTTTCTGCCAACCTTACTCATGTTGCCAAGCACTGAACTCTGTGAAGTAGCCACAGTACTAATCCATGTATATTGGTGGCAGAATCAGGTCCATAGTATGAAGCAGGATGAATCAGTTACCCTACACAATCATTCAGAAGGCTCTTTCAGGTCCAACATAGAAATAATTAAGCAACTACACTACGTGATAATGAAATGTTTGGATTGGGCTTCTCATACAAATATTAACAATATTGAAGTGATGCCTATTCAGTTAGGATCCTATGTTTTGTTAGCAGTAAATGTTATTATGTTTTTCTGAAACTTTAACTCATAGGAATAAATCCACAGTTGAGCTTTTGGAAGTATTATATGGGTTTTTTTGACTGAATATACTATTTTTCAGGACCTGCCTTAAATTTATTAGTAGGAGACAAGAGCTGGGGTTCTTTCACTTACGTGATTACACATTGCCAGAGTCTTGTAAAATCATTCATCATGTCTCCTATGTGCATTCATGGTTGCTGATTTAACAAAATACACATGCAGGTGTAAAAACCTTCATATTTTATTAAATTGCTAGGAGTTCTGTGGAAATAAATAAATATAACACTTAATAATGCTGTATACAGTGTTGTATGATTGTGGTTGTCTGTCATGCCTATGTGGATGCATAAATAGGGTGACCAGATGTCCCGTTTTTATAGGGACAGTCCTATTTTTTTGGGACTTTTTCTTATATAGGTGCCTATTACCCCCTCCCCCCTACCCCTTGTCCTGTTTTTTCACAGTTGCTATCTGGTCACCCTATGCATATAACTACTCAGTCTGTGCATTGCATTGGGTATCTGCAGTTACATGAACAATTTTGTGTGCCTACCTTGAAAAACTTGGCTGTAACAAGGGGGGAAATAAAAGAAAATTTAATTCAGAATAGACATTGCAGTGAGTTACTACAGAGAAAGCTAAATTGTTTTTCTGGAAGTTATAACCAGTATCTTCAGTGTAGCAATGTTATAGCTTGCACATAACTCTTTGACAAAAGTTACATGAAGTAGTTTGATCAAAGACTAACTACAGGAACTGTCTGTGGTTTTAAATATATCAGCACAGCCGTGTTGAATGCAGAATATCAAGAGAGCAGACACAAAGCAAAATTCTAGACCAATAATTAGGGCATTACCAAATTCATGGCCATGAAGCATCATGAAATCTGGTCCCCCTCCCCCCCCCATTCCTTTTTGGGTCAGGACCCCTACAATTAAAACGCTGTGAAATTTCAGATTTAAATAGCTGAAATCATGAAATTTATGATTTTTTAAATCCTATGACCATGAAATTGACCAAAATGGACCACGAATCTGGTAGGGCTCTACCAATAATGGATGACTGCAGCTGCCTAAAATATAAGTCTGGTTGAATCTCACATACATGCCTAGTTTTAAAGAAATTATTTAATTCTGATATAAATTCTGCTAGTATGATGAGCAAGTGCAGCAACATGTGCAATCTCTCTAGTGATGAGAATCCTGCAGGGGATTCTCAATGCTTGAAAAGGTTCTCTTGAATCAGTAAAAAAAACAAACAAACAAAAAAAAAACCCCATGTGTAAAAGTTGTTATATAATGAAATAACTCAGATCCCTCTTACTGGGAGAAAGCTAGTGGCATAGTTTCACACACTCACACTCACATACTCATTAGTTAAGAGATTTTTTTTTGTTTCATCACTTTTCCAGCGTACAGCTAAACTGCAGTCCCCCTTACTCAGGAACCAAGTAGAAATGGCTTCAGCTGATCCCCTTAATCAGATGGGATAAGCTTGGCCAATAAGGGTCACATGTGAAATACCATGTGTGACTTGCTCCATGTGACCTAGCTGAATGAACCAGGCTTGAACTTCAAAGAAATGGTTAACAGCAGCCAGTAAAGTTCATGGATACCCAGATAGAGCAAAAGATGATTATGGTATCATCAAGGGCACAAACATAACTTGACATAGTTTGTAGATACAGGAAGAGCACTGGTCAAGCCTATTGAATACTTTTCCTGTTTGAGATGGAGCTAGGATGTGACAAAGTGGGGTTTTATTCAGCTTGTTATGCTGCATATGAGTCTTACTGCCCTATACTAATACTGTGTATACCTTAATTTCCCAGTGTACTGCACCAATGCTTTGGTGGTGGGAATTGGGTGTGTGATTTTTGCTGAGACCCTCAGGGCAGGTGAGGCTGTCCTACTATTTGCACCTATGTAACCTGAGACCTAGGAGGGGGGTGCAACCAGGTGATACCTGTGGTCGGGGAAGCGAGACAAAGAGAAGGAGGAGGGGCATCAAGAGGGTTGTCGGAGGTCGGGTGGCTGGAGGCTGGCAGTCTGCATGGGGGGACTGGAAGAGGGGGAATCCAGGGCATGTGGCCCAGGGTTCCCAAGATGGACTTGGCTGAAAGTCACTGATGTCTGTAATAGCAAGCTCTGTTCTACGCTGCATTCCCACTGACTAATAAACCTTCTGTTTTACTTGCTGGCTGAGAGTCATGTCTGCCTGCGGAGTTGGGGTGCAGGGCCCTCTGGCTTCCCCAGGAGCCCCGCTAGCATGGCTCTATAATAAATTCCTTCTCCCTGAATAGACAGGACTAGAATCTGCAACCTCTTCTAGGTCAGATTTCCAGAGACAGTGGAATCCAGCTATGGGACAACTATTTGCGCATTCACTGGTTGAATTACTTGGGAGCTCAGCACCCAAAGAATTGATCTGATCCACATAGTGCTTTAAAAGAAGGTCTTATCTGGGAAAAGAGTAGCAAAAGATGTAAATTTAAGTATGTTTGGGACTACTTTAATTTACACTTTCTCTCTCCTTGGTGTATAAGACCAATTTAGAATTCCTTAGATACCAGTAGAGTGTATGTATTCTCAGTTGTTAACTCTTAAGCATTGTTTGTGTTGCAGAAGTGTCTAGAGTCCCCAATTACCTCTGAATTTGGCTTGAGGAGTCTATTAGCAAACCATAAAATGGATTTAAACGTATTTAGCTCTCAGTTAGACTCTAATAATTTGTACTCTCCCTTGTCTTCCCAGAAAGGGACGGAAGAAGGCTAAATAAAAAGGGAATTAATACCAGTCCTCCAACAAAGCTTTGCTGCTTCTTGTCCTTCCAGCATCCCATATATGCACACCTATTTCCTGTTAGTTACACACAGCGAATGAGATTTTCATTGTTCACTTTGTTACTTTGATGGCAAAATCTCAAATCCATCTCACATTACAAAGACAAAAGAATAAATCTCACTTTTCACGTTCAAAGTTGGATGGCACAGGATGCTCTCTCTGCTCTCTGCTGCTGCCATTTTCCTGGCAGGGTTGTGATTTTAGGTAGCCATCTTAGAATTACTAAGAGAGTTGGATCCCGTTTTCATAAGGGCCTGTAATAGCATCCATTAGATTTTCGGTAAAATCAAAACACAGACAAATGTATGTTTCTAGTAGTTGATATAAAAACTTGTGTAGCTCTTAGCTGAATCCTCTAACAGTTCTTGGCCATGTACATACCAATATACGGACACCATGGTGGTCAGCTAACTGCATGCATATGGGATAGTAATAGAACTTGCAAATCTCTGTTAAAAATACTTGGCATCTATTGCTGGACCATAGGGGGAGACTCCATTAGTTATCAATAGGAGTAGGACTTAAATTAAATTTTCAGGTCCTGCGTCAGGGAACAGAATTGCCGTGTCAGAGACTTGATCAGGTCTTGCATATTCCAAACAGTAGAGGGCAGTAGAAACATACACAGAAGCTAATGTATTACAAAATTGTAAAGGTTTTTGGCTCTGTTTAGAGTTTAAGCAAATTATTTGCACCAATATTACATAAACAGCTGATATATTAGAGGTTAGAAGATTGGGTAAATTGTTTTTATGCTCTTCTTCATTCTGTATTAGAATCTGGTATTAGCCTATAAAATTATGGACCTGTGGGCATGTATTTTGCATCATTCAACCTACAGAGAGACATTGTGCTGTGAGCAAATCTACTTCAGGATCCTGTGGGGTTTCCCGTGCCCTCAGGACTGCCTTCAAAATCTCAGGACTTTCACTGGTATAACCATGAAAGTACTGCTAAAATACAAAAGAGGAGGAATAAAGAGATGGGTCCTGTCCATGCAGGCTTCAAAGAAGTCTGTTCTGGGACTCACTTGTATTTGGATTCACTTGAAGCGGGAAACATGTTATTTTTTCTCTTTTTAAAAGAACCCTATTTGTTAGATTTTATTCAGTTATCAATGAGAAACCTTGGAATGGAGGGAGGTGGTCATCCAAAGGGAAAATCATTAGGCTTTTTGTTAGCCAATGTAGGAAGGTAGGCTCATAGGATTAGCGTGACATGGTCTGTTCATCCCCCTCCGCCCCTCACACAAATAAAGAGCTGCTATTAAGAGCTTTATATTGTATCAGCTAATACAAAATTTCTTTTGGCATCTGTAACTTTGATTTCATCGTAGAAACTTGAATACCAGTACAGAAGTAATATGATAAGATGGAAAACTGCTATTCTTACACGACCCCTTAGTCTTGTTCTAGTACCACAAAGCAAGCTGGCATTAAGCTGAGTAATAAGACACCACTGCTGCATGTTGTGGTTAATTTCTAAAGTCTGCTTTGTGATGTTATATCCTACCATCTGTGGCAGGAAATGTTAAATTAGTAATTATTCAGCTAACCTTATCATAGAAGAAGATTAATCTTTTGGTCAGGTAATTTTATACCCAGTTTAAATCTGATCCAAAACATTTTTTTTTTGGTTAATTGAGAACCACATGTATAAAACACCTTGGTAGTTTGGGTCACTATAGCTCATTGTTATACTGAGGAGACCAACCTACCCAAAATATAAACTTACAGGTTTCTAACTTGATGATGATTTTACTTTATTTTGGAGCTATATCATCCATGAAACTTCTAATGACTATCTGAAATTAATGTATTTATAATCCCTCTAGAGCCAGAATGGTACTGAACACATTTCAATAGTTTCTTGAAGTACATACCTTTATGTACATTTCAGGGAAACATTTAAGAATGAGCAAGTTCTGTTGCTTATATCTTTAGTATATTCCAGTGTGTATGTACCTGTGTCTTGCTAATGAAGTGTTTTATGTGTCAAAATAATTTTTAGGCCACACTGGATTTTTTTGAAGGAGTGTTAGGCTGTTTTGAAAAGTCTGGAAAAGAGCATATCCGTTTATTTGAAATGTCAAATGAAAACCTGGATTCTTGCTCTGCTCTGTTGCCTCCTGCAGAAGCAAAGTATTGTAGCAATATGTTTCAGCAGTTCTACCCCACCTCTCACTCCTTAGAGGGTGAAATTAATTTCTGGTGCAGAGGGTCAGCCTTTCTCATGACTTTAGCGGTGCTTAGGGGCTGTTCTGGTGATCAGCTGGTCGAGCAGCTACTGGCAGCCTGTAAAGGAGAAGGGCAAATAACTAGTTTTCATGTTAATTTATGTCAGTTTGGTGTGGAAATCCATATTACTGGAGGGCTGGGGGTGGGCCATGGATGCAAGTTTATACAGATGGATTCAGCACCGTGACCAGCACAACTGGCATGGAGGAGCTTCAACTGCTATTTGACCCTCTATACGTGGAGTACAGATGCACAGGGTTTCACCCTCACCTGACTTTATGCAGGTGAAGTGAATTTAATTCAGAATGCACCTCATAGACTTGGGAATGGAAGCCTTTTTCAAACATCCCATTCTGTTCTAGATATCTTTCTCTATCACATACACCTTGTAGGTGGTAAGTTGCAAGGCTGCTACTAGAAAGTCAGGCTGACTAAAGAGCTTTTTTCTCAGAGAGATACACCAGAAATGTCTTCCATAAGATCCTTTAATGTTCTTCCAGGTATGACTGAGGTTAGCTTAAATAAGGTTTGTTATGCACAGCTATACCTAGTGGCTGAACAGTATAAGACAGTTTAGCATTCCATTACATCTCCCCCTTTAAGTTCTACATTTCTACCATTTACAAAATTTACGCTGTCTTGAAGTTCACTATGGATCAGTCTGGACAGGTGGATAGAAAGCTGGCTAGATTGTCAGGCTCAAAGGGTAGTGATCAACGGCTCGATGTCTAGTTGGCAGCCAGTATCAAGCGGAGTGCCCCAGGTGTCAGTCCTGGGGCCAGTTTTGTTCAACATCTTTATTAATGATCTGGATGATGGGATGGATTGCACCTTCAGCAAGTTTGCAGATAATACTAAGCTAGGGGGAGAAGTAGATACGCTTGAGGGTAGGGATAGGGTCCAGAGTGACCTAGACAAATTGGAGAATTGGGCCAAAAGAAATCTGATGAGGTTCAACAAGGACAAGTGCAGAGTCCTGCACTTAGGAGGGAAGAATCCCATGCACTACTACAGGCTGGAGACCGACTGGCTAAGCGGCAGTTCTTCAGAAAAGGACCTGGGGATTACAGTGGACGAGAAGCTGGATATGAGCCAGCAGTGTGCCCTTGTTGCCAAGAAGGCCAATGGAATATTGGGCTGTATTAATAGGAGCATTGTCAGCAGATCGAGGGAAGTGATTATTCCCCTCTATTCAGCACTGGTGAGGCCACACCTGGAGTATTATGTCCAGTTTTGGTCCCCCCACTTCAGAAGGGATGTGGACAAATTGGAGAGAGTCCAGTGGAGGGCAATGAAAATGATTAGGGAGCTGGGGAACATGACTTATGAGGAGAGGCTGACGGAACTGGGGTTATTTAGGCTGCAGAAGAGAAGAATGAGGGGGGATTTGATAGCAACCTTCAAATCCCTGAAGGGAGGTTCCAAAGAGGATGGAGCTCAGCTGTTTTCAGTGGTGGCAGATGACAGAACAAGAAGCAATGGTCTCAAGTTGCAGTGGGTGAGGTCTAGGTTGGATTTTAGGAAACATTATTTCACTAGGAGGGTGGAGAAGCCTTGGAATGGAAGCACTAGGGAGGTGGTGGAATCTCCATCCCTAGAGGTTTTTATGGCCTGGCTTGACAAAACCCTGGCTGGGATGATTTAGTTGGTGTTGGTCCTGCTTTGAGCAGGGGATTGGACTAGATGATCTCCTGAGGTCTGTTCCAACCTAATAGTCTATGATTCTATGGTCAGTTTGGAATCTTTGGGCGTGCCTACACTGCAGTTAAACACCTATGGCTGGCCTTTGTCAGTTGGATCAAGCAGTGGGGCTGTAAAATTGGGGTGTAGGCATTTGGTCTTGGTCTGGAGCCCAATTTCTGGGACCTCAAAAGAACAAGGAATGAATCTTCCTGCTGTAGGACTTTTTTGGCTTTCGTAACTGCTCTCTCAGCCAGCCCCAGCTTGTGGGTAATGTGGGCTGCTAATAATATGATCAAAATCATATTTTGTTCAAAATGACTTAAATTCTGGTGCAGTAAATTGTGGTCCATTGTCTGTCACTAGTTCTGGAATACCCAAAGGAGCAAAAGAACACTCCAGTTTTTTGATAACACTGCAACACGTTATGTCTTTCAAATATATTATTTCTATATACACCTCTACCCCAATATAACGCGGTCCTCGGGAGACAAAAAATCTCACCGCATTATAGGTGAGACTGCGTTATATCAAACTTGCTTTGGCCCCCTCTGTTCCTTGTTCCCTGATGGCCCCTCCAGAGACCCGTCCCGTCCCTAATCACCCCCAGGACCTCTACCCAACCCCCCTGCTCCCTGTCCCCTGACTGCTCCGACCCCTATCTACACAGCCCGACCCTATCCACTTCCCGCCACTGGTGAGTGTGGGGAGGTTGGGGAAAGGACGCCCCCCGGGCTGGGGCCGCGTCACTCCACTTCCCACCACAGGTGAGTACGTGGGATATCCTTTCCCCAATCTCCCCGCACTCACCAGCAGTGGCAGAAGCGGAGGAGCCCGGTCCCAGCCTGCTCCACTCCGCCAGCTCCCAGCCGCGGCGCTCCGCTTCCCTCTGCCGGTGAGTGCGGGGGGCGTCCTTTCCCCAAGCCCCCTCCCCTGAGCGACATGGCTGGGGCTGGGGTGAGGGAAGTGGAGTGGGCTGCTCCCGGCCCCCCGCTAATCCCCCGGGCCACTCTGGGGCCGGGCTGCTTCTCTTCTGCCGTTTAGTGGAGGGGGATCCCTTCCCCCAAGCCCCCTCCCCTGAGCAACACGGCTGGGGCCAGGGCGAGGGAAGCGGAGCGGGCTGCTCCCGGCCCCCTGCTAATCCCCCGGGCCACTCTGGGACTGCGGAGCCCCAAAAGTGCCCCATCACCACTCCTGCCTCCCAGACCCTGGGGGGGGGAGCCCCTGACTGCCTCCGAGACCTCTGCCCCTTATCCGAGACCTCTGCCCCTTATCCAACCCCTCGGCCCCGGCCTGGCACCCTTAACACGCTAGCTTTACCGCGTTGTATACGAATCTGCGTTATATCGGGTTGCATTATATCGGGGTAGAGGTGTACCTGGAAAAATAGTCCACTATGACCAGGTAATTATGAAATTGCATGAGTCTGCAGCTTGTCTCTCCCAAGCTCTGTCTGGTAGAGGCATTTCTACACTTTAAGGTTCAACATTGTCTCTTGAGGTTATTTATACTAGATCACCTTTCAAAAGTCCAGTATTCTCAAATCCTCTGTCAAGTTTTCCACTTTCTCACCAGGCCCATCATGGCTGCCACTCTGAGGCTGAGGAGGTTTCGGTCTTTGATCATATGCATGCTGAATGTATAGTTTTTGTAAGTTGTTTCTGTGGTGAACTGGTCCATGCAGTTCAGAATACCTGCAAGTCAAATCAAGGCTGTGTCAAGTGATTTCAGCTCTCTGAGGGGTTAAAGGTGATTTTACATCTACAGTGACAGTCATATCTGCTCCTAAGTCAATTCTAAAGTCAGTAGTCCTTCCATGAATATTCAGTTTCACTCTCCAGGTAGGCTCTGTGTCAATACATGTGATAGCTCCCAGAACAATGGCTCTTGATTGTCTGTAATATGAGTCAACTCCTGACTGTGTTGGTATGATAAACAGCTGCAAAATGTCCATATTTTGTGTATTTATTACACCTTGTGCCTTTGGCTGGACATACATCATTTCTTGGGCTATGAATTTTTCCACATCTTGTACAGTTAGGCTGAAAGGCTTTGGTGTTTGGAATTTGTGCCTCTTAGTCTGGGAGTTCTCTCATTGAGAGAGTGCCTCAGGGGTTTTCTGATAATGACTTTTAGCTCATGCTGTTTACAGCTTCTAAGCTAATTTCTTGTTTTTCAGGTTTTTCAAGTTGCTTCTGCCTTTGGTTATGCTGTTTGACCAGACCAGACTGTTTTGCTATCTGTATAGCTGCGTGGGTTAAGTCTGTCTTCATCTGTAGCTGCTGTGAAAGATTCTTGTCTGTTAACCAACCCAGTGACTAGCCTGTCTCTGATATTTTTGCGTTGCAGTCCCAAAATCACAGTTTACAGCCAGTGCATGCAGAGATCTTATAAAAGATTCAACATTTTTCTTGGTTCCTGACTTCTCTGGTGAAAACTTTCTCTTTCATAAACAACATTTCACTGAAGTATAAAGTATGCATCGAACATACTCAGAACCATTTCATAGTCATCCTTATGACTGTCTTCAGTAAAGTCAAAGAATTTAAAGACATGTTCTGCTTGTTTCCCCATAGCATAAATTCAAGAGCATATCTGTATGTCTCTAGTTTCCCTGTCGAGTTTGGTTGCAATGTGAAATCTTGCAAAATGCTGTTTCCAGTCTGTCCATTCTGAAGGTTTGTCAAAACTGAAGTTTTCTGGGGCATTTAAGAGTGGCACGTTGATGAGATCCAGCAATCTTTGTTGCTTTTTTACTTCTCTCTGCAACCTTTGCTGCTTTGTTCCTTCTGTTTCTGTTCACCTTTGGCACTAGTTTACTTCCACCACCATATCATGTATACTCTTGTACACAGTACGTTGCAGGGCTACTACTTCTACCAGGTTAGGCTTCTGAATCAGATGCTGACTGACTACTCCTTCTCAAGCTTGTATGTCAAGCTTTGGATGTTCTGTTAAACTTAAAACTTAAGCCAGTAAAAGACCCAACAAATGGGATGTCTCCAAATACTTTAATAAAAGTAATGGGGAGGTTCGATTTTTCATTTCTTACAATATGGTCGCTGATCAGCTGGGCAATTGACTGTTTATATAGATGTATATTTTTTGCTGAGCAAAAAAATGAATTTAATAGTATTTTACATCTTTCCAGATATTCTAGTCTTATCAAAGACATGCAGCTTATACAATATGTGTTATTGTTCTGTTGTGAGCTTTAAAACTGAGAGTTCACAGTTGTTCATCTATTGAGCTTTCCAAAAACATTATTATAGGTTAATCTGATTTTAGCTCCCTGAGTAATTTTGAACTGTTTTCATGTGATTCTGTTTCTTCATGTTGCAGACGTGACTCTTTGACTATACAGTAATGTGCACTATGGTTGAGATGTCTGTTACTTTGAAAACAGAAGTCACAGAACAGTATATTCACAACCCACTATAATATAGTGCATCTTGACATACTTTTGTTTGGCAAAATATAATCACATTTTAGAATATGATGCAAAACCCAGCTTCTTACACAGATCTTTTTTCCCCAATAACAATGCTGGAAAGCAGTCCAGCAGCAGTCTTCTGGGACTTTCAATTTTTCAGGTGATTTAAAATAAAGAAGGGGAGAAGTGTTGCAGTCCCTTTTTTGACCTAGTAGGGATAAATCCTGATTTCTGTGAAGGGCATGCTATAGCAATAGGAGCAGACTGGTTTTCTAAAACGTAGTTATTTTGGTGCTATTCTGTGTGAGACACTCTTGTATTCTGGAACAAAAGTGGCTAAAGTAGATTTGTTACTGGCAGCCGCTTCCTTCCCCATCACGGGATATTTTTTATCTAGTTATTTTCATACATCTTGTATTTCCTCTCCCAGGTGGTAGTATATAAATCTCCGGTGTCGATAAAATAAACCTGGTGATGAAGAGAAGATGCCAATCTATGCTTCCTGTAACAATGTCTCATTACTCTAATTCCTGTAATTAAATCATTGATTTTTATATAATTAGATATCTTACTCTCTCATCTCCTGTGAGATAATTACTGAGAAGAACAATTCTATCCTGATATATTGAGACCAGGAAGCATTCGGCTTTTAACCTGCCAGTGATGTTGACCCACATGGTGTGAAAGAGGGGCACTTAGTTGCACCTGCTATATACTTAAAATTGCTAACTGCAAGTGTTCTAAAACACAGTCATAGCTTTCCAAAACAGTCGTTGCCCAAAGGTAGGGGAGATTTCTACCTGTTGGGATTTCTGTTGTTGTTTTGTTTGTTTGTTTGTTTTTGTGGAAAGAAATTTTTCCATTTGGCTATTTTTGATGTTGGCAAGAGTATGGGGGGGAAACAGATTCTTTTAACCAACAGTCCAGTGAAAACAGCTAAAGGTTGACACTTACTATGGAAACAGTATTAACTGAGAACTAGTGCTTTGGCTTGGTTTAAAAATTTATTATTTTAACTGTCCATTGGGCACAAAGAGAAGAAAATGTCCTTAAGTCTAGAGGTATACACTTGAAATGTGTACACTGTGTATATATGAGTAGCTGGTGCACACATTTTTGTGTGCAAAGAAGTTATCATGGGACAGGCGTGAATGTTCACTCACATGTGCAGACACACACACACCTATTGCTAATATCTGCAATTGAGGCACAGATGAAAGAGGAGGCATCAAGGACTTAAAAACACCCAAACCATTTCCCAGTGAGGGTATAAATCAAAACTGTTCCAGACCTGTTTTTAATTTAATAATTAGACTACAAATAATAAAGAACAAATTTGTAGTGAGATAGATGCTACTTGACCACGGATGCATTATGCTGTTCTGGAAAACTTATGATTAAATAGGAAATACTGTGATTAAATAATGTTGCAGTTATGACACTAATCAACTAAATCAAAGACATTTAAAATGAACGGGGATTACTCTCTCATTATCTGACAGATTTTTCAAACAACAAATCCCCATATTGGACAAGGACAGGATATTGACTATAATATTGTCTTTCTTAGTTTTTGTTCGGAATTTAAAGTAGAAATAGGCTCAAGTCAGAAAATTCAGATCCAGATTTTAAATACTGCAGATTTCAGGGGTATTCAGATTTTGGATATTTCCTCAATATGGAGAGAGGATCCTAAATAGTATTGATTTATCTCAGTGGGAAACACTAATTTTTATGTATTTTATTAGTTAATTTCTGAGTCTGTTTCTCTGGAACCATATAATATTGGGGTTTCTTCTTGGGGTTTAATCCAGAAGAAAGTTGATACAATATCAGAATGTAAGGTCCTTATAGTAATATTAACTTGTCCAGGTGGCTTATATAGAGTACATGTGTATATATGGATAATATGTGGTAAAAATTTAGTATCCTAACTTGTAATCAAAAGTATTATACATGTGCAATGCAGGCAATCTTGAGTTTCCATAAGGACCTTAACTTATCCATTCCATGACATGTTTGTGTTCAAATCTTCAATCGCGTCCCATGAGTGTCCCTTTCTTGGCATGCTGATGGAATGATCCATGCTTGTTTATACAGCACATTCTGTTGTCTGGGCTTGTGATCTGTCTGTCACACTCCCTTTCCTATCCGTAGGAATCTATAACTCCTGTTCTTTATTTTCATTGTAATATGTCAGTGTTACAGAACATGCTGAATTCTAGGTAATATTAATCGGAACTGGGCATGCTCTCTGTACGTGGTATAAAAATTCAGTCCTTCCATTCTCAGCTGCATTCTTTCCCTTTGACGTGATAGAGTAGCCAACTTTTTGTTATGTTAGAATGTTGATTCTTTTGGAATATTTTGGATTTTTAGGGTTTTCGGACTGAGGCCTGGTCTACGCACAGCTTTTGTACTGGCATCATTATGTCCGTTGCGGCCATGGGTTCTGGTTTTTTATTTTTGCTTTTCTTACTGATGGTATATGATGCAACCCCTATTATGGATGCAGTTATACAGGTATAATTGTGTCCATTCTAGGAGGGTTGTACTGCTTTAACTATACTGGAATAGTAAAGCAATACAACTTTTGTATGTAGACCTGGCCTAAAAGAAGAATACTTCCATTGTTCTTGCTTGCAAAGCAGAGACTGAAGAGGCAAAGCACACCCAAATATAACAGTACTTAAACCCTTTGGAGTAAACTGAAAGGATTTGGGCAATTACGTGTGTCAAGTTTTTATGGGGTATACAGAATATTCTACAGTTCATTTATTAGTACCTTATGAAACATTACCATGTGAACAAAGTACATTTTGTAGTGCTCTATCCCTGACTTTTTATTATGTGTCTTTCATCATTAATTCATCATGCTTGTCCTAATTAATAATGTGGATTAGTTTATTCTGTAAAGTAAAATGTACTGAGTGTTGCCTCCAATTTACACATCTGCTGTTTGGCTGTCTAGACCAGAGTTCCTCTGGCATTCCATTCTGTCCTTGACTTGTTGCTGATAATGTTTTGCCCTGGAACTTAACAGCAAGAGGTGTTCAATTATGTACACTGTAAAAGGGGAGAATGTGTTTCAATTAAGCATTTCCATTGTGTCTTCATATGAGAATTCACAATCTGGTTCTGCTTCTAAATTAAAAAATGCTAAAATGCAACTGTTATGGTTTTAAAATAGTCCTCTACTTTTTTCTCTCACTTTTATAAAAAATCTTGGCTATAATTTTGAGGATGAGATTCTGGGCTTTTTCTTTTTCTTTTTTTTAATTCCCTGAAAGAGATTCAGAGATAGCATAATTACATATTAATATGATTAGGCAATTCATAGATGTATTTAGGTTTAGTAATGATATATTATGCATGTCACCAGCTATGCTTAAATATTAACATCACGTCCAGTAAGAACATTTGACTTTTATGGTATTCTCTCTTCTCTTTCATCGAAGAGAAAATACCACCTTGGCAAATGATCTTACTGGATCTCACAAGTCATGCACTGGTCATAATAAATATGTTGGTTGTGTTAGTAATAGGTGGAAAAAGAAGAACATTGTGCTTAACAACTGTGGGGGAGGAGGGCGTAGAAGACAAGTTGTTTCTACTGTTACTGTTGGTAATTTTTCCTGAAAAACAGTTATTTCTTGAAAAGTACATGCTCTGTAATACTCCCAAAGTTAGTGAAACTTACTGTATTGGCCACTGATGCTCATTTGTGGGATGAGTACCATCAACTGTGGTCCTTGAAATACTTGCTGGTAATCCTTGCTCTCAGCTGCTAACGCACATATTAAAAGAAGTTAAAAGTATTACTTTTTTCATGTCAGCAATTGCTGTAGTAGCCACAGGGATGTCATTATGATTGCAAATGATCGTGAAGGTGGTTCATGTACTCATGAATGAGAGGGGAGGAGTCCATGAGGGAGACGCTCTCTACCAGAACAGTGTGAGAACCCATGGGGTGATTTCCTGTGGGATTGGTATTTGAACTTGGAAGCTGCTATAACTTTTTTCCTCCAAGATTTCAAAATATACTTTCTAAATATGCCATTGCCCCCTCCTTCTGCTTTCTATCCTTTTGTTTGACGGTAGTTTGCATAAACTCTATTTGTGCACCTAGTTTAATGATGCCACCAAATTGTAGGGAAGAGTACGCTGACATCGAGTCATTTTAAATTAGGGGTCATGTTACTCCTTTTTCTCTAGTAAAGGGAAGTTCAGAAAAGATCAAAATTAGGATAGTGAGGTGGAATAGCTTAAAGTACAAGACATTAACAGCGTTGTCAACTCTTGCGAGTCTCGTGGTAATTGATGTTTTTCTGCAAGCCCAAGCTCTGTGAGTCAGGTGATTGTGTGACAATATCAATTTTTGATTAAAAAAAGTTTCATGGTTGTGGAGAAAACCATGAAAATGTTCACCAAGTATATAGTAGGGGCTGAAAACCAAAGCACCCAACATTTATTATATATTTTTTTTAAAAATCATGATTTTTAAGCCAATCTCATAATTTTATGGGGTTCAACTCATGATTTTCGAATGCTTGGGACTGGCAATACTACGTGCACTTAAAATCACAGATCACAATAAAAAAACAGTTGCTCAGTTTAGAGTCTGTTGTCCAGGTCACAAAAAACAGTGCCAGGTTTGACATGATTCTGCATGATTTACAGTCTGCACAAAGAGGCCCAAAGTTTGGAAAAGCGGAGATGTCAGAAGTGAAGTGCCTTAATATTAACACGTATACATTTATGCAACACTTGTCCATACTATTTCCAGGTGTAGTCATTGGCACCAGTTCCTCAGTTTTATGAGTACTGACAGTCATCTACAGTTATTAAAATGTGGAGGTAACTACAAGGCTGACTTCTTCAGCTTTTGACAAACAACAGGGTGTATGAGGTTATATCTTTTATTGGACCAGTTTTTGAGCATACACAGAGCTCTTCTTCAGGTCCGGGAAAGGAACTCTGAGTGTCACAGTAAAAGGCAAGATGGAACAGATTGTGTAGCGTAAGTAGTTAGCACTTATTGTAAGGGACCATTCAAGGTAGAGTCACAGGACAAAAAGAGGGGGTTAAACATTGGATTGATAGTTTAATTCAACAATCTGTAAATCACTAACCCCCTCTTTTTGTCCTATGCCTGCAGAGGTGTTAGTGGGCCACTCTACCTTGAGTGGTTACAATATATGCTAACAACTTATGCTAAATAATCTATTCCACCTTGCATTTTGCAGTTGATGCTGGGAGTACCTTTCCAGGACCTGAAGAAGAGCACAGAGTAAGCTTGAAAGCTTGTCTCTCTCACCAACAGAAGGTCCAATAAAAGATATTACCTCACACACCTTTTCTCTCTAATATCCTGGGACTGACACTGCTACAGCTACACTGGTTTCAGAGTAACAGCCGTGTTAGTCTGTATTCGCAAAAAGAAAAGGAGTACTTGTGGCACCTTAGAGACTAACCAATTTATTTGAGCATAAGCTTTCGTGAGCTACAGCTCACTTCATCGGATGCATACTGTGGAAACTGCAGAAGACATTATATACACAGAGACCATGAAACAATACCTCCTCCCATCCCACTCTCCTGCTGGTAATAGCTTATCTAAAGTGATCACTCTCCTTACAATGTGTATGATAATCAAGTTGGGCCATTTCCAGCACAAATCCAGGTTTTCTCACCCTCCGCCCCCCCCCCCACACACACACAAACTCACTCTCCTACTGGTAATAGCCCATCCAAAGTGACCACTCTCTTTACAATGTGTATGATAATCAAGGAGGGCCATTTCCAGCACAAATCCAGGTTTTCTCACCCCCCACTCCCCTCCAAAAACCACACACACAAACTCACTCTCCTGCTGGTAATAGCTTATCCAAAGTGACCACTCTCCTTACAATGTGTATGAAAATCAAGGTGGGCCATTTCCAGCACAAATCCAGGTTTTCTCACCCCCCCCCCAAAAAAACCCACCCACACACAAACTCACTCTCCTGCTGATAATAGCTTATCCAAAGTGACCACTCTCCCTACAATGTGCATGATAATCAAGGTGAGCCATTTCCAGCACAAATCCAGGTTTTCTCACCCCCGCCACCCCCATACACACACAAACTCACTCTCCTGCTGGTAATAGCTCATCCAAACTGACCACTTTCCTTACAATGTGTATGATTATCAAGGTGGGCCATTTCCAGCATATATCCAAGTTTAACCAGAACGTCTGGGGGGGTGGGGTAGGAAAAAACAAGGGGAAATAGGCTACCTTGCATAATGACTTAGCCACTCCCAGTCTCTATTTAAGCCTGAATTAATAGTATCCAATTTGCAAATGAATTCTAATTCAGCAGTTTCTCGCTGGAGTCTGGATTTGAAGTTTTTTTGTTGTAAGATAGCGACCTTCATGTCTGTAATTGCGTGACCAGAGAGACTGAAGTGTTCTCCGACTGGTTTATGAATGTTATAATTCTTGACATCTGATTTGTGTCCATTTATTCTTTTACATAGAGACTGTCCAGTTTGACCAATGTACATGGCAGAGGGGCATTGCTGGCACATGATGGCATATGTCACATTGGTGGATGTGCAGGTGAACGAGCCTCTGATAGTGTGGCTGATGTTATTAGGCCCTATGGCTAAGTCATTATGCAAGGTAGCCTATTTCCCCTTGTTTTTTCCTACCCCCCCCCCCCAGACGTTCTGGTTAAATTTGGATTTATGCTAGAAATGGCCCACCTTGATAATCATACACATTGTAAGGAGAGTGGTCAGTTTGGATGAGCTATTACCAGCAGGAAAGTGAGTTTGTGTGTGTGTGGGGGGTGTGTGTGAGAAAACCTGGATTTGTGCTGGAAATGGCCCACCTTGATTATCATGCACATTGTAGGGAGAGTGGTCACTTTGGATAAGCTATTACCAGCAGGAGAGTGAGTTGTGTGTGTGTGTGTGTTTGTTTTTTTTGGGGGGGGGGGTGAGAAAACCTGGATTTGTGCAGGAAATGGCCCACCTTGATTATCATACACATTGTAAAGAGAGTGGTCACTTTGGATGGGCTATTACCAGCAGGAGAGTGAGTTTGTGTGTGTGTGTGGGGGGGGGGGCAGAGGGTGAGAAAACCTGGATTTGTGCTGGAAATGGCCCAACTTGATTATCATATACATTGTAAGGAGAGTGATCACTTTAGATAAGCTATTACCAGCAGGAGAGTGGGATGGGAGGAGGTATTGTTTCATGGTCTCTGTGTATATAATGTCTTCTGCAGTTTCCACAGTATGCATCCGATGAAGTGAGCTGTAGCTCACGAAAGCTTATGCTCAAATAAATTGGTTAGTCTCTAAGGTGCCATAAGTACTCCTTTTCTTTTTACAGCTACACTGCATTTTTCAGCTTTGTTTTTTGTCTCGCGTGTTCTTGTATCTTTTCCAAAGCAGCTGTTCTTTCATTGCTTTATCTCTGACTGTAAGGTAGGAATTAGCGATATTGACTACAAGGGTCAAGCTACCTTATTGTTTTACCACTATTAAGCCATACAGGTGAATTATAATTATTTCTATATGTCACTGTAAGAGTGTGCAGACCTATAAGAATATAGACTGTCACTGCTTTGAGGGGCTTTCTTTAAAGATGTGTAATATTTAGATACTTCAGTGAGAAGTAAAACAATCTTGAATTTTACTTAAACTTGGGCCTTGCCATAAAACTGGGGCCCAATGTGTCATCTATATGTTTTTGCTTACCTTCTTTACCACACATAGAATTCACAGACTGGGAAATAAATCTTCTGTTATCTCAAACACTTATCTCTGTTTGACAAGGAAGACAACACAGCTGGATAAATAAGGATCAAATGTACTGACTTCTCTTGTTTCCTAAATCAGTTTGGTGCAATAGAAAATGCAGAGCTCTGTTAAATGTTTTTTCATACTATTTGTTTTTCACTGGGCATAGAGAATTCTCTTGTGATGAACTTGTGTGAAGACTTCAGAAGCATATCTGTCATGTCACAAAACAAAAAAAGTGAATATGTGACAGAATGGGATCACTGACCTATTTACCAAAAAGCCAAATATATTTTAATATAATTCTTGTGGTATAAATTCACTTGTTTTTCAAACTATGCCATGTTGGCTATTTGGAGATAGCATTTGTTTGTTGAAATTTATATATTGGAAAGACGTAATGTCAACTGTGTGTGCACACGTGCATGCACACGCAAACACAATAAACTTTTATTTCTGTATTTTAAGTAATTTTAATATAAAACATTCATATTGTCTTGTCAAACTGCATGCAATGCACAATGTGTAAGTGTTTCTCTCATGGTTTTGGTTAGAAGTAAAATATTTTCAATATAACAATATAATGTAAAGAGCCCATGTGACTTAGGAGCCTAAACTCATTTTCAAAATGATTTAGGCATTTTTGAAAATTTTACCCATTGTCTTTACCAGTAGTACAACTATTAGCGTATTTGGGGCATAATTAATTAAACTATAATAATATGCAGGGTTTTTGTGTGTGTTTCATGGAGTGCATAGTGTTCTAACAATTCATAAAAGGAAAACTCAAACACAATCTCAATTATCATTAGGGAAGACTTGTAAGTGGAAAGTAATAGCAGCCTTGTGAAACTGATCACATTCAGAAATGGAATAAGCACAGGGCATTTGAAAATTACATAAGAACCCAGTCAGGCAAACAAATACAGTACAAGAATATTTGCTTCTGCGCAGAGTAATTTGGTGCTGGGCAGCAGTAACTATGCTTGAAGTGAAACTGTTGGATTTGGGCTGGTAGGTTTTGGCTTCTACTTTGCTGAAGCATGATAGTAGTAAGAGAACAGAACATTCCCATCAGGTTGTGGTGGCTGAAGCACTTCTTTTGGTCAGGAGTTCAATTCTTCTTTGAATCACCCTTCTGAAGTCACAACAAGGAATTTAAACATAATAGTAGAGTGCACCTGTCTTTAAATGACTGCTCAGTATCTGAGCAATAAGTTTCAGTCAAAAAGTTCTCACTAACTTCTCATTAAGATGTTTTGTGTTAAAATGACTACTGGAGAGGGTATGCAGCTCTGACAGAGCTACCATCCCCCTCTGTCAGGTTAAAATAGGTATCTGGTGGGTGCCTACATGGAAGTTGAAGATCCCATATCCTTTTATGAACAAATAGCCATGGCAAGTTTGATTCATGCAGCTAATTATTATACTACCTCTGAATTATGCCTAAAACTGGGGTTTATAATTTGGATTACTGTGAGGTGATATGAGGAGGTGGGAGGATAGGAAGAGGAAGCAGACCCTAATATATAGTAGCTAGATAGAATATGCAAATAAGAAAACAATGGCACAAACAAGTGAATATAGAACTAATAGTCACACGTAGCTGTTATCCTCTTGAACTATTAATATGCGTAAAGAAAGAACAAATGATTAAAGTATTATTTTGTGATATCTGTTACATGCTTACTTATCTGTTTCAAGATCTTCTTGCTGGCAACTTGGTAATCTTTACCAATGTCTGAGCTTTTCTTTCCATTTTATTTTACAGAAGAAACGGAAACAGAGTACCCAAGATGAAGATGCAATCAGTATCTGCAGCCTTGATGCAAGAGTGAGTAATTTCTTTAGCGGGTTTTTGTTCTTTTTTTTTGTCTTGAACTAAAATGCGGATATCCTGTTGTTTCCTGAAACAAAGGTACATTGGCCATTTCAGCTGCATTCTGTTCATTCATGGCCTGAAATAACTGTAGTTTTGCATACTACTTAAATTTAACATATATCATTGCCAACTAGACTGAAAATGTCCTGATCCTATAGTGTAATAATTGGAGGATAATAATGTCAGTAGAATAGACTGTTGTTAGAAAGGTTTCAGAGTAACAGCCGTGTTAGTCTGTATTCGCAAAAAGAAAAGGAGTACTTGTGGCACCTTAGAGACTAACCAATTTATTTGAGCATAAGCTTTCGTGAGCTACAGCTCACTTCATCGGATGCATACTGTGGATACAAGCTTATGCTCGAATAAATTGGTTAGTCTCTAAGGTGCCACAAGTACTCCTTTTCTTTTTGTTGTTTCAAAGTGTATAACCTTGGTATTAGTGCAATAGTGAGAGCTAAGTGCATCATTAGTGAAGACCTGTATTGTGATTGTTCTGTGGAATATTTCTGACATCCAGAAGCCAGCTTTTACATAAAGGATGCAGTTTTTAAATGTGTACAGTTTTTTTGTTCAAATAAGCTGTTTCTAATTGGCTGATTCTCCTCTGTTCTTCCTGTCTCCTCCTTAGGGCTATCCCCAAAAACCCCAACCCCAAAACTGTTTCTGTAAATAAATTTGAGATATCCAGTAGCCTTATTTGGTAACACTGATTTCATTTTTATATAAATGATGATTTTACTGCACTGATAGGTGTCTGCTTACTTTAAACACTATTTAGCTTCAGGAGCTGAAAGATTCCCATTGACTTCAATGGCTGTTGGATCAGGATTTTAGTGAGGACAAGTACACAATAAATTGAAATGCCTATTATTTTTCATGCAAAGGTTATAATTCTGACATGAGGAGATTCTTACGCTTTAAGAGACATTGTCAGATTAAAAATCACACTTCTCTCTGAAAATAACATTTAATATTTCTGCAACTGAATTAGCGGGAGATTTTTTCCTTTCTCAGTGTGTTTGTTTTGTGTTTTAATCATTTTCAGTGTTTTCTCCTGTACTCATTTAGTCAGTTTCTCCTTTTGCTGCAGATATTTCACACTGTATGGTGAGGAGAAAGTAATTTTAAAAAATAGAAAATTTGGATTGTACCACCACATAACATGACAGGATTTTTCAGGACCAGGTGTGGTACCTGAAACAACTTTGCATTCACTTTTCTAAATTATGGATTAGCTTTCAAGTTGGTGGTGCCTCTTTACTGTTAATATTCAGTGGCACGTGAGGGCTATACAACTTTTTATCAAATTTCTCACTGTCAGAAATGTGTTTTTGTTCCTTATGAGTATCTGACTAAGAGGCACTCTCATAGACTCATACCCCAGATATATATAAATTCTGTTTATTCAGTAGTTCTCACTTTAGCCAGAACTACAGCTAACGAGAAGGTTTTTTTCATTGTGCCTTTCTGTTGTTTTCAGGCACAGAATGGGCCTAACTGAAAATACATTTATCTGAATCATATTTATATTTCTCCTGCAATATCAGGGTACAAGAAAATAATTCAAATTATTATTCTAAAATGAGTTATTCCATTATATAAATGCAGCACCCAAAATAATCTATGTCAGATGAATCAAATTTCATGAGTGCTTCATTCTCCCCATGATGTGCCAGCCAATTTGCTTAGAAGGTTATTACACGACCTCACTTTAGCCACAGGTTTCAGAGTAGCAGCCGAGTTAGCTGTAGCTCATGAAAGCTTATGCTCAAATAAATTTATTAGTCTCTAAGGTGCCACAAGTACTCCTTTTCTTTTTACTTTAGCCACAGTTTTCATCAGGTGGCTAAGATATGTGAGAAATATTACATCTAGGGTTACTCTGAGGTAAACTGGTTGGGGATCTGTATTTCAAGCGATGTCCATTAAGAAAGATATTCAGTTCTTGGGCTGCTGTGGCATTGTAAAGATGTAACACACTTGAAACTGTCTTGGTCACACATGGTTGTAAATATCACCGTCTACAAGTATTTGGCCATCTTATACAAGTCAGCGTTGTGGGTGTCTTCAGTGGTACCAAAATCATTTAGATACTGTCCCAAATTCTCAAAGTGATCTTGTTTCCAGAGATTTTTCACTGACACTTGTAAAGTAGCAGGTATATTTATACAAACATGTGTCACCATATGGCTCTGCGTCAGCTTTGCGTCAGGGAAAGTTACTGGATATGAGTTATTTTACTTATACTCAAGAGTAACTTGCACTACTGAAATGGACATTTAGTTAAGTGCTTTTTCAGACAGTAGAAATTGAATTAATGAAGTATTATGCTAAAAATGCCCATTTTAGAGCACCAGCATCTGAAACACAGTAGATCAGGAGCACATTTAGGAGTTATTGGCTTATAAATAGACCTCACTTAAGTCACCTTTAGAAGATAAGCATGTGTGGCTCTTTTGGGATAAATTGTCCCTAGAGGTTTTCATCTGGTGCTGATTTTAGATCTACACATAAGGACCATCTTCAAAAAGAAAAATTTTCAGACTTGCTAACTGTTAGGTATAATTGTCATTTATGTTTGAAAGAACAATTATGTTTAAAAGTGAACATACTGATAATTATCACCTTTTTAATGTAATTTAGGATTTTTACAGAATTTTGTTAGAAGAACGCGATGGGTCAAATTCAACAAGGATGTATAACTTAGAACTCCTTTCCCTAACTTAGACTTTCTTAGCGTGGCTACAATTTGTTCCAAGGCTATCTGAGTACAAGAGAGTTTAAGTGTACCTTGCACCCAAAGTTCTGTAAGACAGTGTAATTTAAAATCCCCCCCCCCCATCCTCCTTATACTCCCTTAGACATAAACAGTGTAGGTGTAAGTATTTCTAACAGTGTCTAAATTACTGTAGAGTTTGTTGCACATTTTCCAGCCAACGGGTTTCCATTGGAAAATGCTGATTCATTTCATAGACGTATCAATTTCATCAACATTTTCTATGACAAATTATTGAAGTGCTTTTTTGGTATAGTAATAATATATTCAAAATGAAGCACTCTGACCTTGTTAAAATAAAGCATTTTGATAAGGTCATTTTGATACTTCTGAAATAAAATTTTTCAGAAGTTTCATTTTTGTGGGAAATTTCAAAATTTTGACTTTTTGTTCTGATTCAGGATGAAACGAAATTTCAGAATGGAAATTCCAAGTTTTCAACCACTTTAGGTTACCGTAAAATGGCCCTTGGCCTGGTCTACGCACATTTTGTAATGGTGAATTCCAGATGTGGAGAGTGACTTCTACTGAAATAAAAATTTGTTCAATTTGCAGTGGGGCTGTAGTTATACCACTATAAAAGTGCTTAGGACACCCTAGTTTATTCTCTTTGCTGTATGGGAATAAACTATACCAATATATAAGCACTTTTATATCATTATAGCTGTGTGCTCGCTAGAGAGGTTTAACTGTAGTTAAAGTAGTACAATTTCTGTGTTTGGGCAAGGCCTTAGTGCTCAGTGATCTAATGTACACAACACATCACCTCTGAATTTGCCAAAGGAGTTTAAATCTAGAAAGAGACTAGAGGAGCAGCTATCCAGCTGTGGTCCATGGATCACTGGTCATTTGCAGAATGCTGGCTGATGAGATGGCACTAGCTCTTTTTCATTTCTAGTTGCCAAATCCTATTCAAAAATACCTTCACATATTTTCCTAATATTTCTTTCCCATGTAAACAATTGCTATCATTGCCACAGGCATAGTATATAAATGTGAATTGGAGGGAAGGTGGTCCATGTAACTGTAAATGGTTAGGTAGTTGGTCTGTGAGACAACCTCTGCTAAATTGTGGTCCTTGCTATAAAAGTAATTGTGAATTCTTGCTGTAGAGTCTGTTAGTGTAATATATACATTGAAGGTACCAACAGAAAGTCTGAGTTACAATGTAGATTCCTTCTAGACTGTTTCAGATTTGTTTAGACTCACCTCTGGTTTTTGGTCCAGTATTCTAGATGTCACTTAGATCAAGACTGAAGAAGATTTGAAGAATTATATGTGAAAATCCCTTTGAAGGGCCTGATCCACATCTGACTGTTGCTCTTTTTCCTCATGTTCATGAGCATTAAACAATTTATTTAATTCATCCAAATACAAAAAGCAGTAAAGCATCCCCAACCCTAGCTCTTTCGTATAACTTTTGTCTCCATAATTCATAATCATTGGCCTGATCTGGCAAGGTGCGAAGTGCCTCCTGTGAGTATCCTTAATTCCAACTCAAGCCAATGGACTTTGTCGGCACTAGGAAATGGCTTACACCTTTAAGGCTGCAGCTGCACCAGTGCTACCCCTGTTTCATCTAACCCTACTCAGAGAATGGTGCTCACCAGCTCATAGGATTGGAGCATATAATTATAGTGTATAATGGTCATTTAAGGATACTCCTATGTTGAAGGCCTCACTGGATCTTTATGATGCAATGGAATTTTCACTTAGTTTTGTTACCATGTCATGTATTTCATAATAAACTCTGGTCAAGTACAGTTTCTTATTCTCAGACTACAAAAGATGGTTACCTGCTGTGTTGAACATGACATAACCATGCAGTTTTTGGTCTTACTGGCAAATGAAAATGCTTTTCAGTGTTATCAGCAGGATGCAGGCTTTCCACATCTGTAGACTTGAAAATTATTTGTAGAGATGCCTTTTTTCAACCCTTAATGGGATACCTTGTTGGATAAGTTTTCAGGAGTGCATAGGTTTGTAAATGGCTTTCTCAAAAGGTTAAATGAGACATTCTGAAAGTTTCTAAGATTTTTGTTAGCGTTGAGTTAAAGCTTTCTTAACAGTATAATGAAATTGCTTTCTCATTAAGTATTGTAGACTCTCTAAATGTCACTGAATAAGTGGCTGTGAAAAATGTGAACACTTCTTTTTTTAATCCTTTTATGAGTACAAAACAGTTTTCCCAGTGGGGGAGAATTTTAGCTGATTCTAACACTTTATTTCAAAAGGCACTGGTGTTAGAGATGGGCTAATTAAGGGTAGTTGGGGAATGAACCATTTGCACTTAGCTGTACGTACCAAGGTAAAGTTTTGAAAAGAGAGGGCATTTTTCCCCCTTGGATACTACCTGTGAACTAAAAGTTGATGTTTCTTTTTGCCAGTTATCTGACTAGCTTCAGGAACTTTGACTTACCATAACTTTCATCTTGACAATAGTTTTACACTAGATCTTTAACAACATTGCATACCATTGAAGAAACGGTATTTATGTGAATGTACAGTATTTGATATAATTCCCAGAATACCTTCTACTAACAGGTGCTTTGCATGTAGAACAAAAGTAATGTTCTCTTCTTTTTGTGAACAGTATGTGTTTCCAGAATGGCCTTTGTAAATTAAATGTTACTGAAAAGGTGTTGTAACACTGTTAAATAAGACCACACCTTGGGTGTCTGAAGATGTAATGCCCAATGACAGGATTGTTTTGCTTATGTGCAAAGGATGGGAATGTGGCCCAGTGCTTGGAGTTAATAGATTAAGGCCCTGTCTACACTGGCAAGTTTCTGTGCTGTAAAGCCGCTTTCTGCGCTGTAAATCCCGAGGTGTACACACTGCCAAGCCACTTAGTTCGCAGAAACTGCGCAGTTGCAGCGCTTTAAAAAAACCACCCCAACGAGAGGCATAGAGCTTTTTGCACCGGGGCTACAGCACTGTGGTGCCAGTGTAGACTCTGGGGTCGATTACAGCGCTGCGATTGGCCTCTGGGAGGAGTCCCACAATGCCTGTTCTCGCCTCTCTGGTCATCAGTTTGAACTCTGCTGCCCTACCCTCAGGTGACCAACCATCATTCCCACCCCGTAAATTCCTTTGGAATTTTGAAAGTCCCCTTCCTGTTTGCTCGGTGATACTTGCAGTGCTCTCACATCTTTCCAGGTAGCCATGCCTGCTCCATGCACCAGGCGATCCCCTATTGGAGCAATGCTGAGCTGCTGGACCTAATCAGCATTTGGGGAGAGGAGGCTGTCCAGTCCCAGCTGCACTCCAGCCATAGGAATTATGATACCTATGGATACATTTCATTATGCGTGACAGAAAGGGACCATGACTGGGACACACTGCAATTCAGGGTCAAAGTGAAGGAGCTGCAGAACACTTACCACAAGGCACGGGAGGCAAACCGCTGCACCCACGCTGCGCCTACTGGTTCTACAAACAGCTGGACATGATATTCGGCGGTGACCCCACCTCCACTGCAAAGACCATTGTGGATACTTCGGTGGCTTGCGTGCCAGTCAAGTGTGGACCAAGCCAGGAGGAGGAAATCTTGGATGAGGATTTGGAGTGGAAGGGGAACCCAGAGGCATGACTTGGAGGTCACAGAGGCATGCAGCCAGGAGCTCTTTTCTACCCCGGAGGAGGCTAGCCAGTAACAGCAGTTGTATCTTGGCAAAGCGCAATCAGAAGTTGAGACCCCTGGTAAGTGGATTTGATTTTGGGAATTGCTGAAGCAAGTTGTTGGAGGCAGGAGGGTTACAGAAAGCAGGCTTGTCTCCCACCACATGCCTAATCTGAGCATCAGAACAGGCTGTTGATTGACTCCTTCACTTCACGGGAATCTGCCTCAGAGATCTTGAGGAAACTCTCATGGAGATACTGGGCAATCCGCTGCTGCAGGTTCTTCGGCAGAGCTCCTTTGTTTCTTGCCACAGGTGAGCTGCATGGGGCCAGGGCGGAAGCCGCAGTCTTGGAGAAGACCCTCCCTTGATTTCCTGCTCACCCTCAGCAGCAAGATATCTTCCATAATGATTATATCCTGTGGAAAATGTGGGGACAGGAATGATTATCAGGCCACCCCTACAGTGCTGTCTCTCTCAAAGAGCCATGTGCCCTGTGTACAGCAGGATCCAGGAAGAGTGATTTACCCTACCCCTGTGGCTACTCGTCATTTGGGGGGTCTTGTGGCTCATGTGTGCTTGCTTGGGGTCAGCCAGTTAGTGACAGGTGTGAGAGTACTGGCTGTGTTTTAAATCACTTAATCAGTGTTCTCTGTGTTGCAAACAATACTGCTTCTGTAAAATGTTGCGTTTAAACGTCACAGAGATGACCGTGGAAGCCCAACCTCCCTCTTTTTTATCGGCAGCTGAACAGCTGTGCAGAATTAGAAAGTTTCCAATAAGAACTAAGGAGGACTTTCTGCGTGATGTTATGATGCACTCCACTGCTGAGAAACAGGAATTGAAGGAGTGGTGGGACAGTGAGAAGAGGGACCGAAAGGAGAATGCAGCATGCCAGAATGAAGCCACGAAATAGCTCTTAAATGTTATGGAGTGCCAAACAGACACGCTCCAGGTGATACTAGATCTGCAAACCGAGCAGCTTCGCACCTGCCCTCCCCTGCAGCCACTGTTACAAAACTTTCTCATGCTCCCCAGACACCACCAACACATTGTTATGAACCTCCTGGTTCCAGTCTATACCTGTGGCATTCCAGTCCTCCCCCATCACAGTTCAGCACTGCAGACTCTCACCCACTGCACTCAACACCCATCCCTCTGCAGTTTGGCGCTGCTGAAGTACAGTACCCGCTGCATTGTACTGCAAAGGAGAAGGTGGGATATGATCCCTGGACATACACAAACCTTCAGTCATCCCAGGACCCCACCTCCTCCTGGGGCCTTCCCTTCCCCCATCCCATCACTGCTGATGGTTTTTGTTTGTTTGTTTGTTTGACTCCCTCCTCCGGTTGTTGTTCTTTTAAAGAAGAATTGTGTTGGTTTGAAAGTAATCTTTATTCTATTAATTGAAAGCAAACAGAGCCCTGCAAAGCAGCATACAATTATGTTTAACCTTCATATTATATCGTCTGCACCAATCACAATCACCTCCTATCATTACAAGCACTGCACTCCCGAGCATAGCAACAAATATTCTTCTTCGAGAGATGTCCCTGTGGGTGCTCCACTTCAGGTCAAGGTGTGTCCCGGTGCCTTCGATCGGAGATTTCTACAGCAGGACCCCTACGGGCTGTGCATGCCTCTAATCGCGCGTGCAAAGCCCGGGCTCCTCAGTTCCTTCTCTACTGTCCCTGGCTAGAGATGGAGTTCAGCAGTGCTCTCTGAGATTAGTTAGTTAGTTGGTTTCTCAGTTTAGTTAGATAGTTTTTAGTCATTAGAGTTACTATTTAGTTAAGATACTTTAACTGTTACATTTATTTCTTTAAAAAACAAACAAAAAAAACCAACCCACCTCTGGGGTTACAGACATGCCTGGTTCTCCAGGCTTCAAGAAATGCGCCTCCTGTAATGAGGCCATTCCCATCTCAGACTGGCATTCACAGTGTGTATGCTGTTTGGGGGCGTCTCATGTACCCCAAAAATGCATCCACTCTGACAAACTGAAAGCGCAGACCCGCAAGGACAGGGAGCCCAGACTTAAAATGCTGCTCTGGAAAACTCTCTCAGACCTGTGTCTGACCCTGGACAGCACACCTCTGTAACACCCTTCAGAGGCAAAGCCAAACCAAAAAAACAGCCAGCTTCCTCCCCACTCAGGAGCCGTTCCTCGGGGAAGAAGTTAAAACTGGCTCTCCTATCTCCAGTAACTGCTGCTCCGCGGCTCAGTACCTTTCACTTAAGGTGTGGCACCTCAGGCACCGACCGTGAGTCAGCTGCCCCCATATATGGTACTGAGGCTCAGGGCTTTCAGTTGCCCACCTCTTTCAGCTCTCCCTCGGCCACCTCGATCACTGTGGTGCCAAGAGCTCCTGTGGTGCCGAGATTACAAGCGGCGGCTGCGGCACCATCCTTTGATCATGTGGCGCCACTTTTGCAGTCGACACTCTTGGCACCAAGCCTCCTGTGGTCTCCAGCCTCCCTGACAATGCCTACCTCAGGGGCACCTACTCCACTGAGCCAGCTTGCACCCCAGGGACACCCTTTGGTGCATCAGCAGATTCCCCAGCAGACTCTGCCTCCGCCAGCTCCACCAGCACCGACTCCTGGTCCGTCAGCTCCACCTCAGTTTTTACAGCCAAAGGAATTAAGGGTGTCCCATGCTCCTGAGCCTCCCCTTCTCGGCACCGGTCTAGCAGCACACGGTACACAAACCATTGAAAGATGGCACCAAATGTGGACGGAAGCACAGGGATTGCTGGGATGCAAAGGAATGCATCACGGGGCATTTGGTCAAGACCCAGGATGCCCTGCGACCCTCCTCCATCTTCCCACAACTCTTAGCAGCAGAAGAGGAAGAAATGCTTTGTGGGTTAGCTCCCAGAGTGCAATGCTCTGAATACCACGGCAACTGCCACAGGTGTGAACACATTATTGCGCAGGCCACTGACTGTGTGAACACACAATAGCAGTTTCCCTTTACCGCTCTCTGAGCAGCACTGTAATTCCCGGTGCTGTAACTCTGCGAGTGTAGACATGCTCTTTGTTTCTGTTCCCAGTCCTGCCAATGACTGTGGGTAGGTCACTTAACCTCTTTGTGATACAGTTTTCTCCATCTGTAAAATGAGGACAATTCTGTATCTCAGACAAGTGGTGTGAATAGTCATTATGAATAGAGAGCTCTAAGATCCTCCATGTAAGACTCCATAGAAGTACAAAGTATTATTAATTGTTATTCAAGTGGTTGGGAGTTAAGAGCCTGGGGAAAAGGAGGTAGGAAAGGAGAATGAGGGATTGGAAGCAGTGAAGCCCCAGGAGTTGTTAGATGTTTATACACTGAAAAAAGATCATTGTACTTTTTCCCGCAAACCAGCCTTCTTTCACATAGGTTGTAGGACTGTATAAAAATATGCTATTTTGCTAACTCATCTTGGTAGTCAGTGGCATTGCTGGTTCACCATAGTGACATCTATCTCACACTGGAGCCGCTCTTGACCAATTTCTCATTGATTGCTCCCTCATTTCTGCAGTTGTGAGGGAGTTGGCTGCTCTCAAACAAGAATTTTATGCATAAAGAAGATATTCTGGGACCCTGTTTGCTGGCTCATGATTGGCGCTACCATTGACTATTTTATTCAGAACTTTTCAGTGTGCAGTTGTGGAGAAAATCTGTGTGTTCCTTCAGTGCCATTTTAACCTGTTGTGTACCCTCATTCCTCAGCCACCATTAATTAGCCCACCATTAATGTCATTGACTTTTTAAATAAAAAAGTGTGTTTTTGGAGACAGCTGAAACTCTCCCCTATTGGGAATAGTCTTTCATGTTTATGAAAGGATTTAAAAACAAGTCTCTGTAACAAGGCTGGCCTAAGACTGCAGATCAGTATTTGTGAATCTTTTCAAGTTCTGAACCGATGTTCAGTTCAATAATATTCATACACCCTTGTTGTTTGCTATTTGCAGACATTCATGCAAAGACATTTTGCTCACACTGAGCTTTGGTGAGTGGCTTTGTATCAGTAGCCATATTTGTATATCAACAAGAATATTGCTGCACAAACGAGATTTTTTTGTTTCTTGCTATTTGGTGTCTATTTATTCTCTGATATTTTAAATAAATAAATAATTTTAAAAAAGCTTCTGTTATCCAGCCAGGGAGCAGTAAAATTCCAGGTGACTTAAAGTAGGTGAAGTTCCCACCCTCCCCTGAACAAAGGATACATATACCACAGAGAGACAAAACCCGTTTTGTGCGGTTAGGCTTTATTGCTAACTTAAAAAATAACCCTAAAACATAAACTTCAGCCTGAATTTTCTCTCCAAGACTGGCTGTTCTAGTTTTCCATACAGGACCTCTCTGTCACAGACCCTAGTTTTCTGTTCCTTTTCTAACTGAAACTAATTAAATCCACCTACTAAGGTTTAGAGTAATTATATTGTACATACCTGTAGGATTCAAGTCTGGTATCAAAGTAGCTCAGCATAGCATACCTGCATTCCTTTGCAGAATCCTTGAGCCTGGCACCCTGTTCGTGATCAATCGCACACTACATACAGCCAACAGAATTATTGTTTAGTTCATGAATAATATACTGCAAATTGTTTATCCAATCTATCTGGGAAAGATATCTTGCAGAAATCATGGACAGAAAACATTTTCTAAGGAATTAGTAAATTCACACTACCTCCTAACATATCATCAAGGTTGATATCAGTGGGGAGTAACCTAGGGTGACTTTTCCTTATGTTTACTTGCTTGTGGTTTGTGACCTGTACTGCAGATGGCCGAAGGACATCCTGTAGAAAATTGCAGGCTACATTCCTAAATGTATTTCTACTTTTGCAGAGGTAGAGAGGAAGTGTCACTTTTGCAAGAATTCAGTGCAGTTAGAGGTAATTTTTCTTGCAGGGCTGCTGTGTGACAAAGATGTTATCACCTCAGTATGAGTCTATCATAGAACATTTGCATGTCAGCTAGTGACTGTCCCACGAGGATATAGTGGACAGTGATCCCAAATCTGTCTTGGAGAAGGGACAGGGTCTCCAGTCATCTACTTTTTTTTTTCTTTTTACTTGGCATAGCATTAAGCTTGTCACCCCATTCCTCTACCACCCTGAATTCATTGCTGTGGTTAAATGCCATTATGGTACATTAAAACAAGATTTTAAAACGTCCAATGTCCCTTTAAATTCTTCTCTCTGCACTGTCCTTTACTAAACCAGGGTAATTATCTACTCAGCTATTGGCCACTTGCCTTCATCAGTTATAATTTGTCTCAAGGTTTGTTTAGTTCTGGCTCTGAGAGTTGTGTTTCAGAATCAAACATGAGTCCGGTTGATTCCAACTGTTCCAGTCATGGCAGTAATCTATGGTAAATTGGGCTGATAGGCAATCTCAAGCCTGAAACCCGACTTTTAGGTTTGGGTAAGGGTTTGGTCTATGGTTGTCACATAAGGGTTTAGAACAGGGTCCTGTATTGTCAGCTTTTCATGCTTGCAACAAATTGGGAAAGATTCCTGTGCACTTTCTGATGACTTGTCCTGCCAGTCAAATAGGAGCCACTTCCGGTCCTTTGGGTAAGAAAGTAATTAGCTGCCCTCAAGTTCTCGAGATACCGCAAAGAAGCATTTATGATGTCCCTGCAGATTATCCTTTGGTGCTAGGTAGTGGTACAGCCAGTGCCTTTCATGGGTGGATCAGAGGGTGTAATGAAGGAATGTCTGGTGGGACACCACATCAAGGTGGCAACTACTATTTAATATGGAAAAAAGTGAACAAATTCTATGGAGTTATCGTAGAATGTGACACAGGAAATAATTTTGGGCAATTTTCTCACAAGATGCACATTTCCTTCTACTGCTTTGTGATTTAAAATTTTATAAATAAGTTATTTATTATTTTGCTAATATATTGTGCTAATATTGGTTTATAACGGCAATATATAAAATTCTTCTAATGGCAAACCTGCATTCTAAACCAAGGAAAAACATAATTTGAATAGAGGTTCAGTTTAAATTTTCCTTCTACCCCACTCCATATCCCAGCTCCCTCCTCAATAGTTTGGCGTCATTACAATTTTACTTCAAATAAATTAACATAGAAAACATCTTCCTTGATAGTCATAGTTACTTGTTTTCTATTTGTTTTACTTTTGTTCCAGTACAAAAATCATATTAACTGGTAAACTAAAATATATATTTTAGGTAGAAATATATTTGATACTGTAGGCAAAGGACATAATGTTTTGTAAATCTAAAAATATATAATTTTGTAACTATTTAAGACATGTATTTGCAGTTGACATTTTTCAACGACTGAATTACATCTAACCTATGACAGGTTTCAGAGTAACAGCCGTGTTAGTCTGTATTCGCAAAAAGAAAAGGAGTACTTGTGGCACCTTAGAGACTAACCAGTTTATTTGAGCATGAGCTTTCGTGAGCTACAGCTCACTTCATCTGATGAAGTGAGCTGTAGCTCACGAAAGCTCATGCTCAAATAAACTGGTTAGTCTCTAAGGTGCCACAAGTACTCCTTTTCTTTTTATCTAACCTATGGTAGCAACATACTACAAATTATTTAATTTCTGTACTGGTTAGTTACTAGTCTTAAGGGTCAGTGTGTTGCCAAAATTAATGATAAAGACACATTGGTAAGAAGCTATGATGGGGGAACAGTTAATTTCAATTGCTAATAGCCTAATAGGATTTATGCTGTTATGAAATAGTAGTTTTTTTATGTTCTGCGATTACATTTTACAACTGATCTCTACACAATTGTTAATTCTGTCCCTGCAACTTCAGTGAAAACCTGACTGCAAATACGTTGCTTTAGAGGCTGACTTGATATCTATTACTCTAATAAATCTATTTCTATTTTTGTTTATATTATAAACGCTTCAAAGTAATGACCATTTTTGTGTTTCCATACCACAGTGGGGCCCAAATCCAGGTTGGAGCCTCTGAGCACTAGCCCAATGCAAATAAATAGTAAGTGACTAGCTGCCTGTTGTATGCCGGGTATATTATATTATGCCAGTGTGGTGATATGCCATACAACAGATGGATATGTCCTCAGTGAGATCACCCACTGCCAGGGTAATAGAACAGTTAAACCCCAGGACTAGGGATATAGAAACTGAATACAAGTAATGCCTATTATTAGTTTAGATTCTATTATTTTTACAGTTCTACAGAAAGTAAATCTCAGATTCTGTAATAGGATTCATTATCTGGCTTATTAACTGGATGTGCATTTAATAATTAAACATATTAAACTTTCCTGTGCAGCACTCTTCCCGCTACACAGAATGATGGAGCAATTTACATGAGGTTCTGCCTGCTGAACACTTAGCTGTTATTATACCCAAGCTCCGTAAGCTACAGGTTGCAATAACTGGTAGGCTGGCTAGGTTTATGTTGAGCTGTGCTCACTGATCCACCTCTGTTTTTCAAGCATTTTTACTCCTTACACTGAAGTTATCTTGTTTTTTCTCTCAGTCTCCATACTAGAGTAAATGATGCTATTTCCTAAGTCTAAATCTATCCAGAAAAAAAAAAGTATCTAAATAGGGGTGTTAAACTTCTTAAAAGCCTGGAGTCACTCCTGTTCCATAAAGTGGATAGCAGAATCTGTGCTGCAGATGGCTGGGTCTCTTGCCAGCTTACATCTATATCAGTCCACTAGCAGTATCCCTTTTTAAAAATAGGTTTTTAATTTTTTAATGCCTCTTACCAGTGCCAGACCACCTGTCTCCCACTGAATAATCAGTCATGAAGGCAGAGCTTCCTTTCATTCTCACAGGAAGCATTGCTTGCAACTCTGCTGATTTGTCACAAGGAGGATTGTGGCCAAATCATATTGTTGTTGTTTTTTAAACACTTTTTGTACTTTCTTGAAGGAGTGGATTGAGATAGGAGTGCTCCATGGATTGATAACCTGGAGTAGTAACTCATGCAGGCGGTCACTTATGGCACATTTTATTGCCAGCTTTGGGAATATCAGCCCCTGATGTCATGTAATTAGATATACCTGTGATACATGTGGCCAGCAGGCTATAACAACAAAATTCTGTGAGTGGATACATGCATGTATAAGGCTATTACACTCAGATATCTGCATATGAAGAAATGTGGGAATTATCCAACCTGCTTCTATCTCAACAAATCACATCTCTCTGTACAGGAAGGCCTTAACTTGTTTGTGCATGGGTCCTGTGAACCATACCTGTACATAGGCATAGCTCTGCTCATTTAATTGATTGTCTAATAATAAGGTTTACATAATGATTTACATATTCTATTTTATAAACATTATCTAACTAAACTGGCTCATAAAAACCTGAGAGAGAGAATTCTTTTTATGAATGAGGGAACTGAAGCAGAGAGCTAACTCAATCTTCCAAGGTCATATAATGAGCCAGTGGTAGAGCTAAGTAAAGAATTTAGGAGTTCTCTATTTCCATTCTGTGTTCAGACCATTAGATGGTGCCTCTCCTCAATCCTCTGCATTCTGTATTTCTGTTTGTGCAGTTATTATGCCTCTTCATGCTATCTGTGGCATATAGTGTCTCTCAGCAGTCCTCTGGTGTCCTGTTTCTTTCCACATTTCTGTCCACTATTGCTGTTGCCATTCACCCCAGTTTTCAATCCACCACCCCTACTGTATCCTGGATATTCCTCCCCCAAACCCATTCTTTTGCTAGATGTGTGAATCTACCCATCTAAACTCAAAAGGAGTACTTGTGGCACCTTAGAGACTAACCAATTTATTTCAGCATGAGCTTTCGTGAGCTACAGCTCACTTCATCGGATGCATACCGTGGAAACTGCAATAGACATTATATACACACAGAAACCATGAAACAATACCCCCTCCCACCCCACTGTCCTGCTAGTAATAGCTTATCTAAAGTGATCATCAAGTTGGGCCATTTCCAGCACAAATCCAGGTTTTCTCACCCTCCGCCCCCCCACATACAAACTCACTCTCCTGCTGGTAATAGCCCATCCAAAGTGACCACTCTCTTCACAATATGTATGATAATCAAGGTGGGTCATTTCCAGCACAAATCCAGGTTCTCTCACTCCCTCACCCCCCTCCAAAAAAACACACACACAAACTCACTCTCCTGCTGGTAATAGTTTATCAAAAGTGGTGGGAGACAGGCCAGTCCTTGCCTACAGACAGCCCCGCAACCTGAAGCAAATACTCACCAACAACCACATACCACACAACAGAACCACTAGCCCAGGAACCTATCCTTGCAACAAAGCCCGTTGCCAACTGTGCCCACATATCTATTCAGGGGACACCATCACAGGGCCTAATAACATCAGCCACACTATCAGAGGCTCGTTCACCTGCACATCCACCAATGTGATATATGCCATCATGTGCCAGCAATGCCCCTCTGCCATTTACATTGGTCAAACTGGACAGTCTTTACGTAAAAGAATAAATGGACACAAATCAGATGTCAAGAATTATAACATTCATAAACCAGTCGGAGAACACTTCAATCTCTCTGGTCACGCAATCACCGACATGAAGGTCACTATCTTACAACAAAAAAACTTCAAATCCAGACTCCAGCGAGAAACTGCTGAATTGGAATTCATTTGCAAATTGGATACTATTAATTTAGGCTTAAATAGAGACTGGGAGTGGCTAAGTCATTATGTAAGGTAGCCTATTTCCCCTTGCTTTTTCCTACCCCCCCCCCCCCCCCCGCAGACGTTCTGGTTAAACTTGGATTTAAACTTGGAGAGTGGTCAGTTTGGATGAGCTATTGCCAGCAGGAGAGTGAGTTTCTGTGTGTGTGTGTGTGTGTGTGTGTGTTCCCGGGGGGCGGGGTGGGGGGTGAGAAAGCCTGGATCTGTGCTGGAAATGACCCACCTTGATTACCATGCACATTGTAGGGAGAGTGGTCACTTTGGATGAGCTATTACCAGCAGGAGAGTGAGTTTGTGTGTGTATGGGGGTGGGGGGTGGTGAGAAAACCTGGATCTATGCTGGAAATGGCCCACCTTGATTATCATGCACATTGTAGGGAGAGTGGTCACTTTGGATAAGCTATTACCAGCAGGAGATTGAGTTTGTGTGTGTGGTTTTTGGAGAGGGGTGAGGGGGTGAGAGAACCTGGATTTGTGCAGGAAATGGCCCACCTTGATTATCATACACATTGTGAAGAGAGTGGTCACTTTGGATGGGCTATTACCAGCAGGAGAGTGAGTTTGTGGGGGGGGGCAGAGGGTGAGAAAACCTGGATTTGTGCTGGAAATGGCCCAACTTAATGATCACTTTAGATAAGCTATTACCAGCAGGAGAGTGAGTTTGTGTGTGTATGGGGGTGGGGTGAGAAAACCTGGATTTGTGCTGGAAATGGCCCACCTTGATTATCATGCACATTGTAGGGAGAGTGGTCACTTTTGATAAGCTATTACCAGCAGGAGAGTGAGTTTGTGTGTGTTTGGTTTTTTGGGGCGGGGGTGAGGGAGTGAGAGAACCTGGATTTGTGCTGGAAATGACCCACCTTGATTATCATACACATTGTGAAGAGAGTGGTCACTTTGGATGGGCTATTACCAGCAGGAGAGTGAGTTTGTGTGTGGGCGGGGGGGGCGGAGGGTGAGAAAACCTGGATTTGTGCTGGAAATGGCCCAACTTGATGATCACTTTAGATAAGCTATTACCAGCAGAACAGTGGGGTGGGAGGGGGTATTGTTTCATGGTCTCTGTGTGTATATAATGTCTACTGTAGTTTCCACTGTATGCATCCGATGAAGTGAGCTGTAGCTCACGAAAGCTCATGCTCAAATAAATTGGTTAGTCTCTAAGGTGCCACAAGTACTCCTTTTCTTTTTGCAAAGACAGACTAACACGGCTGTTACTCTGAAACCCATCTAAACTCAGTCACCTTTGTCACTCACAAATAAGATCAGCAAACGACTTCTCAAACTTCGTTGCATACGTACATCGGCGCAGGGCTACTTTCTCATTAGTCTTGCTGGGAAGAACAGTCTTTGTGAGTACAATCTCAAACAATGTTGCACACTTTAGTTTGGCTGTACAGTACTAAGCCAGACAGTGGTGGGAACTATAATCTAATGATCTGAGTGTGGAACAGATAAAGCTAGGGAATGTGAGCCCAATTATGATTGTAAAAGGGGGAACTGTGAATGTTAGTTGGGCGTCTTGTTATGGTGACAGATGGTACAATGTGCCTGACGTTTAAGGATCTTTGGCTTCTGAGGGCTTGTCTACATTACCCGCTGGATTGGAGGGCAGTGATTGATCCAGCGGGGGTCGATTTTACTAGGTTAGATGTGATAAATCGACCGCTGAGCGCTCTCCCATCGACGCCGGTACTCCACCAGAGAAGCACAAGCGGAGTCGACGGGAGAGCATCAGCTGTCAACTTACCGCAGTGAAGACACCGCTGTAAGTAGATCTAAGTACATCGACTTCGGCTATGCCATTCACGTAGCTGAAGTTGTGTATCTTAAATCGACCCTGTGTAGTAGTGTATACAAGCCCTCAGTAATTTAAAAGTCTCTTGAAATTTACTCTTTTGTATTTTTGTTTGTGCAGTTATTATGCCTCTCCATTCTATAAGTATGCCCTAAAGTGTCTCTCACTAGTCTTCTGGTGTCCTGTTCCTTTCCACATTTCTGTCCACTATTCCTAAATTAAGGTGCCTTTGATCATTAGAATCTTGTTGGACCTAACTTGTGCTGTAAACCTGCATGGAATCTATCAGCAACGCAATTTATTAGTTAGTTATCCTTAACTTCCTCATAAGCTCCCATACTACAGTGATGGATGATGCAATGACTATGTATCAAAAACAGTGCACACTGAATATTGTGCATTCTTAAATTCACAGTGCAATGTTTCTCTTCAGAGTACTGTGGCCTCATGGATAGAGCACTGAAATGAGATTCTGGAGACATGGGTTGTTTTCTAGGTCAGTTACTGGCCTACTGGGTGACCTCGGGCAAGCCACGTAACCTCTCTATGCCTCACTTATGTCCTCTGTAAAATGGGAAAACTGATATTTTTGGAAAGTGCTTGTAGCACTATGCTTGGCCCCCACAGCGAGTGTTACAGACCGGCCCCCACAGCGAGTGTTACAGACCAGCCCCACATTTGACAGCAGATTTTTGGAATAAGTCAGCATCCAATATGCTGAGCTCTTTTGAAAATCTGGCTACTTACCCTCATGCCTAAATGGAAAATTTAGTCTTCTGAAAATTTTCCCTCATATACATCATGAGTATTGCCATAAAGCTGTCTTTGAAGTTGTGTATGGTTATAGTGAATGGATACTAGTAGCATGAATTTTATTGTACTTCATAATGTCAAAATCATAGTAAAATTCCCTATGAAAGGTAGTTATTGTGCATTAGAGAAGTTACTTGTTTGTTCTTTGGGTAACATATAACAGTTATCATTGCTGATAATAACCTTAAAAAGAAAGTAGTGTTTTAGCAGGTTCTGAACTAGAGAAGACTTCATATCTATGGATCTGTTTAGAAGTTTTATTCTATATTTGAATGTTAATAAAATGTGTCCCATTATGAAATATGAACAGAAAGTTATCCAGGTTCATATGTAATTTACATGCATCCTTCAGAGTTCCTTAATTTTGTTTGCTTTTAATGCTCATTGAGAACGCATATTACATATTTAAGTCAATATAATTGAAAATTTATTTGACCTAATTAAACCTAATAATAAAGTTAGTATTTGATTGCTAAGGTATGGCAAGCCAGACTTAAAAGCTTAAAGGGGATTACTTTTATCTCTGCTTATCAGAGTTGAGATAATTAAAATATATATTGTTTCTGCCTTTTTTGTTCTATTAAATTCACTTCTGTTACCTGCTAATGTTAGAGATACTGTTAGCCTTGGCCAGTAGGGTATATGCAGTATGCTTGAATTATGCATGACTTCGTAATAATTCCCTTATCGTACTGGAGGTCAGTGCCCCATCTGGATTCAGATTTTATTATAAGGTGACTGTCCTTAATCCATTATTAATCCATCATATGATTGTTTTAGGACAGACAGATGCTTGACTCTGGTATTATTTGGAATAGTGGCATGTGTTATTTCTCTCAGGGCTATGTTACATTATTCTCTCTTTATTCCTAAATAAATAAAACCCAGGAGCACTCTATTGAAAGAATTTATACAATGCTGGCTATGTCCCCATGTCTCTTCCCTTTTTACTCTTGCATGGTTTCAGTCTGTTTCTGAATAGTATCTTACTGGAGCATGGAGGACTAACATTTCCTTTATTATCTATCTTTATTCAATATAGCAGCAAATATGTACATAGCATAGGCTGAACATACCAGCACAAACTACATGTAATAAAGAAACTGTCTTGAAGGCAAATGTCCTTTCTCTTTTATTTTTCTCATTCAAATTAAACACGAACATAGAGGGAGTATATCTTGACAATTTAGTATATTTAGCAAGTTCACCATGACTGTTATGATCCTTAAGTGGCCTTTTCTGCTTTTAAAGATAACAAAAGTGATTTCCTTAATAATCAACTGTATTCAGATTTCTTCATTTCTGGTAAGTTTCCTATAAGACGAGATCTGTCTCTGACCCAAATAAAGGCATTCCTTACTCAGTCAAAATGTTCTTTGACTTCAATGGGAAATTTGAATAAAGAATGTGAAATTTAGCCCAAAGGAGAGCAGAATGCATGTATCAGATGGCAGCATTTGGTTTTTCATTATTATTGATTTTGGTCTTAGTTTGATTTGGGATCTTTAAGCTATTTTTTAAAAAAAAGTTTACAGAGGCTTTGCAGATCACTTACAATGTGCTTCATAAAGTTTGTTTATATTAAGGGTTGAGTTGGTTGACAGACAGAATACCAGTCTCATATCACCTTTAAAAATATTGTTTGTTCTGCTGACTGTGTGGCAACTAAATGATGAGAATGATTTTAACATTCTATATTTCACAATGAGACCAGGCCAAACTTTTTCACATTGTTGGTAAAGAAATTGTGTCAGATACTTTTACATTAATAATAATTAAGGGACCCGAATCAGTAGTCACTTCTGAAACTTGAGGCTGTTAGTTTTAGAAGCTAATAACAATGTGTCTATAATGGAACTTGCTGCATTCAATAGTATTGTTGATTTGATGCGTTGATAAAGAGTTGCATTTTACTCCTTAACTGAGGTAACTCCTGGAATCTTTTGGTGAACATAATACTACTGATTCACTTTTTGACACTGATGTTTGAGCAGCATTGTAATGCTTGAAATGATAGAAATGATTACCATCTAAAGTGTTTTTATTGTAATTTGGCGGGGAGGGGAGGTGTTTTTGTTCCCCTGGTACTATTGTAGCTTTGTCAATCCTTGTCTAAACTTCTGTTCTGACTAAAGAGAAGAATGAAGTTGGGGGAAATACCAGCTTTGGGGGAATTTGTTTATTACAGTCTGACATTCCATAACTATGAATACTTAATCCTACCATAGAAAGTTTCCAGCACTCAGGACCATTCATGCCTAGTACTTTCTGGTCACAGAGTTTCTCTGCAAAAAAGAAAATTTAGGGAATTATGCTCCAGTGTAATTATATCTTCAGCAGACTAATAACTGTTTCGGAAAATAAATGCAATAGCCATTATGCTGGAGTAACTGATCTTTATAATTTAGGAGTTTTATTTGCATGTGTTACATTAATTTGTATCAGCACGGTCACAACATTATCAATTAATTTTTTTTTTTACTTTTACCTTAAGTCCCTCTGATGACTATGAAACCTGTAAAATATGTAAAAAGCTTTCTATAGAGTAGTAAGCTGGTTCGACAGAATGGATGGTGGTATGTTAGCAAAATAATGACTGAAACCATTATTGTATTCCTGTAAGCAGTTATGTGTAATACATGTCTCAGATGCTATTCCTAATTATGATCAGAGCATTTACAACAACAACAAAAAAAGGATGAAAAAGGGTTCTAGTGTTAAGCCAGTACAATAGTAGAGCACAAGATTAAGCATAATGAATATATAGCAGTTAAGCTTTGTCTGCAGCTGCTATATACATCTTTATAGAATAGGTTTCAGAGTAGCAGCCGTGTTAGTCTGTATTCGCAAAAAGAAAAGGAGTAATTGTGGCACCTTAGAAACTAACAAATTTATATGGGCATAAGCTTTCGTGAGCTACAGCTCACTTCATCACTTCAGCATTTATAGAATAGAATGTCACAGATGTTTAACATCTGAAATTTTTGACTAACTGAGTCTATGCAGTAGGTACAATTAAAAATTGTCTATGAATTAAATATAATTTTCCAGTGAAACAGAAGTTGTTTCAGCCTATTCACTTCAATACTTTGTGAATTACATCCATAAATATATAATCAGTACACTTTTTTGCATGATATTATGTATGAATATTGTTGTTTGAAGTTTTTTTTTAAATAGTCAGACTTTTCATGAATAGATCAGTGATGTTATATAAAAAGGAAAGTACTAATGTAAATAACAATGCACTAGTAGGAAAAGTGGTGCTGACAAGTATTGTACTTTATGTAAATGCTCCTGAATAACTGTTTTTATTGGGAGTGATAATAATCAATCTGCAGCTGAAACAACTGTGTATTTCACAGCTCTTTACCTGAATGGAGACCTACTGTAAACTCAAAGTAGACATGGCATTGTGGGTAGGCATATAGGCAGTCAAGTAGGGCAACAGTCCTGCATATAGTGGCAAACTGAGGTGCACTCTGACAGAAACTATAGCTTAAGGGTGCAGTTGGGTAGAGCAACTGCTGCCCACCGGTGAGCTCCACCATTAAAAGAGGGTGCAGGGACCAGCTGAATCTGAGCTACTTGCTAGGCTCTCTAGTTTGCTGCCAGCTGGCTGCTCTCAGTAGATTGCAAATGTACTGCATGGTATGAATTCTGGATTGTTTGAAATCAAATGATCTTTGGGACTACAGGAGTTGGAATGCTGCAGAATTCAGAGTGAACAGCACAGCCTCATCAGAAACAAAAGCTTAGTTTCGGGGTTGTTTTTTTTCTCCATAAATTGATGGCAACTCACAAGTGGATTTACCATGCTCTCATTCCTTGTATTTTGTAAAATATTTGAAAGATCAGGGAGCAATTACTAGGATCTGTATTTGAAGACAAGAACCAAAGGAGACAATATGTTGCCCATTTGCTATTATGATCTTGAATAAAAAGCAGTGTTAGTCTAACTATTGTAGCAGAGGAGGAAAATACGAAATGGTCACAGAAGTATGTATGCAAAATGTGAATAATATGTTTGTGTGTGTAAAGATGCAATCAAAGCAATAGAAAAATAAAATAAAACTGTATGAATGGACAAAAATAACAAATTTGAGTTACTGTGCATGCCTTTTCCTTCTGCTTTGAAGTTGCGTTTGTTATTGTGAGTGTGCATTTCTTGGCATACAAATTGGACATTCACAGGACTCTCTCTGGGGGATAATAAAATAACACATTTTTGTGGAAAATAGTTGCTGGTTCAGAGAAAACAACTTTTTTAATGTGAATAGTTTCTCTGGTGAAATATGCATAGTATTGCAGTTCCTGTACTGAAAATAGCATATTTATGATACATCCCAGGAGCAAAAACATGTATTTTTGGAATCCCAGAAAGGAACCAAAAGGAGCTTCTCAAACATTGTAAAGCCACCGACTATTCTTTTGCCACTCTATTGTTTTAGTCATGTTTTAACAAATGCAGTGGAAAAACATTACTTTAGAAGTAGCAAAGAACTTTTGTTACAAGCCTAATGCCTGCTGGTTAAAACCAGCCAACGTTCACATATGCCTTTTGCGGCTATCTCTGTGCACTAGTGACAGTAGAAGAAGGGGAGCTGATGAAAGGTTTGACCAAAATCAGAATTTCATCATAAAGATGTCTTTAATATGTGTGCTTTTTTGATACTTCTGTTTCCATAGAACTTTAATATCATGATACTGAGAAAATCTGTGGTGTTATGCCAGAACTTGGGGTGAAACCTCATTGAAGTTGGTAGGCAAGACAACTACCCTTCATTCAGGGTCAATGTAAAAAGCAATTAAACTCCATTATGGAATAGATAGCTGAAACAATAAGAGCTACTGCCCAAAGCACAGGCTATGTGCAAGGCTAGTAGGAGTTGAGCCAGGCGATCTGAGGGGTTTTTCCTGGGATCTGAATATGAACACAGGGTGTGACCAGGGTCCTGGGGGAGCCAGCTGAGGTCACTCAGTTAGGGTGAACTGCAAAGAATGGGGCAGATAATCCCCAAAACTGGTGAATATTCCAATACTTAGATTTACCAAGCCAGCACTAAACAGCTTCTGTTATACCTCACTGGTTACTCAGAAGTCCAAAACACAGTTCCCTTAAAGTAACCCAGTCTCAGGCCTCTACCTAGTTACCCAAATCAGATATGATGAGGATTAATGAAAATCTTATTTCATCATACAAAAGAAAAGGTTCTACCAGTCCCAAAGGATCAGACACATTACCTCCCAGGTAAATGAATATTCCAGGTCTTACCCAGATACATGCTTACAGTCAATTCTTATTAACTAAACTAAAATTTATTTAAAAAAAAAAAGACAGAGAGAGAGTATGGTTAAAAGACCAATATACATACAGACAGGCGTGCAATTTTTGAGGTTCAGATTTATAGCAGAGATGGTGAGCTTTGTAGATGCAAAGAGTTCTTTCAGAAATAGTTTAAAGGTTATAGTCCAATGTTTATATTTCAGGGCAATCCAGTCAGAACTGGGATCTCAATCCTTGTGGCTTCCCCTGCATGAAACCTCAAGCAGATCTGAGATGACAGGATCAGGACCCAAGGATCTTTTATACAATTTCAAGCCTTCTTTGACAGGTTGGCGTCTCTTGGCTTACAATAGGTAATCAGGGCGACTTTGAAGTAGGTCCATTACTGGTACTTACGAACACGAATTAACATAAGGCAATTGCCTGTTCTTCTTCGAGAGATGTCCCTGTGGGTGCTCCACTTCAGGTCAAGGTGCATCCCCGTGCCTTTGATTAGAGATTTCTACAGCAGTACCCCTACGGGCTATGCATGTGCTGTGCATGCCTCTCGAGCTGTCAGTGTTCTAATAACGCGTGCAAAGCCCGGGCTCCTCAGTTCCTTCCCTCCTGTCCCCGGCTAGAGACGGAGTTCAGCAGTGCTCTTTGAGATTAGCTAGTTAGTTTGTTTCTCAGTTTACTTAGATAGGTTTTAGTCATTAGAGTTACTATTTAGATAAGTTACATTAACTGTTACATTTACTTGGGGCGGGGAGAAGCCTCCGCGGTTACGGGCATGCGAGGCTCCCCAGGCTTCAAGAGATGCGCTTCCTGTAAGGATGCCATCCCCATCTCGGACGGGCATTCACAGTGCGTACGCTGTTTGGGGGAGTCTCATGTACCCCCAAAATGCGTCCACAGTACCAAATTGAAAGCACCAACCCACAAGGACAGGGAGCTCAGACTTAAAATGCTGCTCCTGGAAAACTCTCTTAGACCTGTGTCTGACCCTGGCCAGCAAACCTCTGTGACACCCTCCCCAGAGGCAAAGCAAAAGCAAAAGCAAAAAAAAATGGCCAGCTTCCTCCCCCATCAGGAGCCATTCCTCGGGGGAGAAGTTAAAACCGGTAACTCCTGCTCTGTGGCTCAGCACCTTTCACACAGCAGGCACCTCAGGCACTGACGGTGAGTCAGCTGCCCCTCCACGGTGCCAAGGCTCAGGGCTTTCAATTGCCTGCCTCTTTCAGCTCTCCCTCGGCCACCTCTGTCAATACGGTGCCAAGAGCTGCTATGGTGCCGGCAATACAAGCAGTGGCTTTGGCACCATCCTTTGATCTTGCGGCACCGCTTTTGTAGACGCTGCTCTTGGCACCAAGCCCCCTGAGGTCTCCAGCCTCTATTGCAGTGCCTATCCCAGGGGCACCTACTCCGTGGAGCCAGCTTGCTCCCTCGGGACACCCTTCGGTGCATCAGCCGATGTCCCAGCAGACTCTGCGTCCATCAACTACACTGGCACCAACTCCTCGTCAGTCGGCTCCACCTCAGTTTTTACAGCCAGAGGAATTAAGGGTGTCCCATGCCCCTGAGTCTCCTCTTCTCGCAACCAGTCTATCACCGAGACCTTTAGCACCCTACCTTCACTACTCCCCTACCACTTCAAGCCCCTCCAATGAAGTGTGGGAGGAAGAGGACGAGGAAGAGGAATACAATGACCAGATGTTTTCCTCTCAATACTCTTCCCAGATTTCAGAGTAGCAACCATGTTAGTCTGTATCCATAAAAAGAAAAGGAGTACTTGTGGCACCTTAGAGACTAACAAATTTATTAGAGAATAAGCTTTCGTGAGCTACAGCTCACTTCATCGGATGCATACAGTGGAAAATATAGTGGGGAGATTTTATATACACAGAGAACATGAAACTATGGGTGTTACCTTACAGACTGTAATGAGAGTGATCAGGAAAGGTGAGCTATTACCAGCAGGAGAACGGGTGGAAGGGAGGGGGGTAAACCTTTTGTGTGATAATCAAGGTGGGCCATTTCCAGCACTTTACAAGAACAGTGGGAGGGAAAATAAACAAGGGGAAATAGTTTTACTTTGTGTAATGACACATCCACTCCCAGTCTTTATTCAAGCCTAAGTTAATTGCATCAAGTTTGCAAATTAATTCCAATTCAACAGCCTCTTGTTGGAGTCTGTTTTTGAAGTTTTTTTGTTGAAGAATTGCCACTTTTAGGTCTGTAATCGAGTGACCAAAGAGATTGAAGTGTTCTCCGACTGGTTTTTGAATGTTATAATTCTTGAGGTCTGATTTGTGTCCATTTATTCTTTTACATAGAGACTGTCCAGTTTGGCCAATGTACATGGCAGAGGGACATTGCTGGCACATGATGGCATATATCACACTGGTAGATACGCAGGTGAACAAGCCTCTAATAGTGTGGCTGATATGATTAGGCCCTATGATGGTGTCCCCTGAATAGATATGTGGACACAGTTGGCAACGGACTTTGTTGCCAGGATAGGTTCCTGGGTTAGTGTTTTTGTTGTGTGGTTGCTGGTGAGTATTTGCTTCAGGTTGGGGGGGCTGTCTGTAAGCAAGGACTGGCCTGTCTCCCAAGATCTGTGAGAGTGATGGGTCGTCCTTCAGGATAGGTTGTAAATCCTTGATGATGCATTGGAGAGGTTTTAGTTGGGGGCTGAAGGTGATGGCTAGTGGCATTCTGTTATTTTTTTTGTTAGGCCTGTCCTGTAGTAGGTAACTTCTGGGTACTCTTCTGGCTCTGTCAATCTGTTTCTTCACTTCAGCAGGTGGGTATTGTAGTTGTAAGAACGGTTGATAGAGATCTTGTAGGTGTTTGTCTCTGTCTGAGCGGTTGGAGCAAATACGGTTGTATCGTAGAGCTTGGCTGTAGACAATGGATCGTGTGGTGTAATCTGGGTGAAAGCTGGAGGCATGTAGGTAAGTATAGCGCTCAGTAGTTTCTGGTATAGAGTGGTGTTTATGTGACTATCGCTTATTAGCACCGTAGTGTCCAGGAAGTGGATCTCTTATGTGGACTGGTCCAGGCTGAGGTTGATGGTGGGATGGAAATTGTTGAAAGCATGGTGGAATTCCTCAAGGGCTTCTTTCCCTGGGTCCAGATGATGAAGATCTCATCAATGTAGGTCCACCTCACGGCAATCACTGCCTTCCACCATAAGATTAACAACATTACGGTCTTTGCCTATCCAATCACCAAAAGGTTCCTGAAGGGTATCCATACGTTATACCCAGACATGAAACTGCCTGCTGTACCTTGGGATTTACATCTAGTCCTCAAAGCCCTGATTGATAAACCCTTTGAACCGATGGCTACCTGCTCTCTTCTCCACCTATCCATGAAGACCGCCTTCCTCATAGCAGTCATGTCTGCCAGACGAGTAGGAGAAATGGGGGCGCTTATGGCGGACCCTCCGTATACCACATTCTTCCGCAATAAGGTCACACTCCGCATGCATCCAAAGTTCTTAACTAAGATACTTTTCTTTTCACCTCAATGAACCTATTAGGACAAAGTTCCTCCTCTACCTTGGTGGGTACTGCACTTATTGGCAGATTTGCTCGCCTCAGAAATTCACGACAGCCCTCAGTTTGGCCACTTTCATGGCTCAAATCTGCTGTTTTACTCAGATAACCTCATCACTGGCCAGCATGGGGAAAAGGAAGGTGAACAATCCTCATAGTCTCTGCTGACCCACCATGTGGGTTGGGGAACAGCCCAGAGACCTTCCCCTCTGGTGGAACCCACAGTCCAGGTCAACTCCTCCTGTGTCTGATCAGGAGTTGGGAGGTTTGGGGGGAACCCGGGCCCATCCTTGACTCCGGGTTCCATCCCAGGGCCTTGTGGACTGCAGTTGTCTAGAGTGCCTCCTGGAACAGCTGTGCGACAGCTGCAACTCCCTGGGCTACTTCCCCATGGCCTCCTCCCAACACCTTCTTTATCCTCACCACAGAACCTTTCTCCTGGTGTCTGATAATGCTTGTACTCCTCAGTCCTCCAGTAGTACGCCTTCTCAATCTCAGCTCCTAGCGCTTCTTGCTCCCAGCTCCTCGCATGCACGCCACAAACTGAAGTGAGCACCTTTTTAAACTCAGGTGCCCTGATTAGCCAGCCTCTCCTAATTGATTCTAGCAGTTTCTTCTTAATTGGTTCCAGGGGCCCTAATTAGCCTGCCTGCCTTAATTGGTTCCAGCAAGTTCCTGTTTGTTCTGGAACTGCCCCTGTTACCTTATCCAAAACCTCACGCTAATGCCTTAGAAACAACAATGCACGCTCTTGATGTGCGCAGAGCATTATCCTTTTACCTGGATAGAACAAAACCATTTAGAAAACCCCCCAGACTTTTTGTCTCTACTACTCAGCGCTCACGGTGAAATGCTAGCTCTACACAGAGACTTTCCAAATGGATTGCTGACTGCTTACGCCTTTGTTACCAACTCAGGGCAAATACACCCTCCTACATCAATTAGGACACACTCTACCAGAGCTGTCTGCACCTCCATGGCCTTTCTCCGTAATGTCCCAGTGTCCGACATATACAAGGCAGCTACCTGGGCATCGAACCTTTCCTTCGCCAATCACCACGCTCTCATCCACACTGCAGCGTCTGACACCAGATTGGGTAGAGCTGCCTTGTCAACAGCCTTCTTGCCTCATCCAAAGTCCCAACCACCCTAAGGGATACTGCTTTTCAGTCACCTGAAGTGGAGCACCCACAGGGACATCTCTCTCTCGAAGAGGAGGTTACTCAGCCTGTGCAGTAACTGACGTCCTTTGAGATGAGTGTCCCTGTGGGTGCTCCACTACCCGCCCTCCTCCCCTCTACTTCGGAATTCGTAACGCACTCTGTTGTAGAGAAGGAACTGAGGAGCCTGGGCTGTGCACATGCTATTCAAACACTGGCAGCCCAACAGGCAGGCATAGCGTGCCCCCCCACCCCAGCCCAGAGCCTGCACCCCGCACCCAAACCTCCTCCCAGAGCCCAACCCCTCACCCCTGCTGCACCCAACCTTCCTGCCCCAGCCCAGAGCCTTCACCCAGCACCCAAACTCCCTCCCAGAGCCCTGCTCTAGCCGAGAGCCCACACCCAGCATGCAAACTCCCTCCCACAGCCTGATCCCCTCATCCCCTCCTACACCCTGTCATACACCTCCCTGTCATCCCCTCCTACACCTAATTCCCCACTCTGGCACTTCAAGTGCAGAAGCTGAGGGCCTACAAGGATTCTAAAAATTAATACTGGCCACTCCAGGCTTGTATTAAACTCCCAAGGTTACAGCTTTTTTCTGACCTTGGATTGGTAGATGCTGCCACCACCAAAGTGCAGAACCCCTTTGAGTGCCCAGGAAGGCACACTTGGGAATTCTTTCCTGTGCAGTATCCTCAAGCCCTTTCACTCCCCCTCTGGAAAAGAGCTGGGGGGGGGGGGAAAGGAAATCAGTTGTTCCACCAGCTAATTAAACAACATGTGCACAAACCTCTTAAGGCACAAAAATCAAATTCTGTTCTTAAACAAGGTAAATTTTATTAATAACAAAAAGAAAGAAAATACATCTGGGAACGCAGGTTACTGCTAGATTTTAAAAGAGCAACTACAAGGATTAAGCACCAAGAATAGCTTTCTTAAGGTCCATCTTAAAGGTTACAAGCAAAACAAAAGCACCTGGGGTGAGCACAGAGGAATCCACAAGCCATAATGAAATAAAAGGGATAAAGCTAATCACGTCTTCCTAGACATTTCCTGATCTACTTACGTATCTGGGATTTTAAATGAGTAGTTTCTAGATATAATACTGATGATTTTTTCATACCTGGCCCAAGCTTCTTACAGCATAGCAGCTTCCCTGTCCACCTCTCCCAAGGAGAACAACAACAGACAGACAAAAGGGGAGTCTTTTTTCAATTTTAAAAAGTTCTAGCCTTCCCATTGGCTCTTTTGGCCAGGTGCCCACTCACCTCCTTTTACCTATGCATAGCAGTGAGACTCTTAACCCTTTACAAGTAGAGCAATTAGAGAACAGCTACTAAGAGGGATTTTATAGCTACTGGCTGGCTGGGTGTCCATAAAAGGGAGCTACCCCCCTCCCTTCATTTATCATACACCCCAACTCCCTGCCCCAATCAAGGTACCTCACTTTATTTTCATTTTCTTCCCATTACTTATAGGAAGAGGATGAAGAAAAAAAGAATGAAAAACAGGGGAGAGATCAGAGAGAATGTTATTTTTCTTGGCTGGGTCCCGAGTGGGGTGGGCAAAAATGAAGCTGTACACAGGGCCCCACTAACTCTAAATCCACCACTGCAAGCATTATTTCCCCATATGTTTTTAAGGTTGAATTTGAGTCATTTATCCTGCAGGATGCTTAACCCTTTCTGGGTATGTGTCACACAAGGGGATTGGTATTTTTTAATGGAGCTGTATATGAGGGAGAGAAACACCACACCAAATACTGGCTAACTGCTTGGGTTGAAAGGGGTAACCTGGACTCCCCTATATTAGAATTGGAATTGTATTACATTTGTGAAGCAAACTGCATGTTTGAATCCAATATGAGAAGTGGAAATTATATTTGGAATGTAATAAATAGAATATGAAACAGTCATAGTTTGATACTGTACATTTAATTCAATATCTTCAGATTCTAAATATTATCCTTATATTTTTGTGACTGTGTGACAGAAATTCTCTTCAGAAAGATCTCAAAGGGCTGGTCTACACTACCGCACAGGGTCAATCTAAGATACGCAACTTCAGCTACGTGAATAGCGCAGCTGAAAAGTTGACGTACTTAGATCTACTTACCGTGGTGTCTTCACTCCTGTAAGTCAACAGCTGATGCTCTCCCGTTAACTTTGCTTGCACTCCTCGTTCTGATGGAGTTGACGGGAGAGGACTCAGCGGTCGATTTTTCACATCTATATGAGACACAATAAATTGACCCCTGCTGGATGGATCACTGCCCGCCGATGTGGTGGGTAGTGTAGACAAGCTCAAACAGAGTGTATAATCTGCATTCCTCTGACTGATCCCACTTTTTTGTTAATAGCAGAGTACATCTGAATGTGAACTGTAATCTAATGCCTGCTTCATTCCAACTGCCCAAAACATTACTGCACAATTATGGTCATATGATAGTTTCTGCCCATCAGAATAAAAAACAAAAGATACCATGTTTTACTACATGAGGCAGTGGTAAGTGAAATGGTCACTACAGCAAATGAAAATAGAAAGCATTAATACACATATCCAGTTTAATGAAGTTGAGTGCTTTGCAATTTTAGGAGCAACATTATTTTGTAATATCAATAAGTATAAAATGTAGGGAGAGTTTGAGGGGCTTGTTACATGTCTTTATGAGTAAAATAAATATAATACACTGATTGTACAAGAGATATGTATATTTCTCAAATGACAAGAGATATACTTTGTCCTTTTTGAGGGAATCTCACTATGATGAATACAATATTTTAAAATATATAACGGTTCAAATGAAGTAGAGACTACGGGTGAAATTCTGGCTCCATTGAAGTCAATGGCAAAACTCCCATTGATTCAATGAAACCATGATTTAATCCTATGTCATGATGGGCTTTGCAGTGCACTTTTATATTTGAGTCAAGACGACCTTACAACTCTCAAATGGGAGAAAGGAAGTCAAAAATAGAGTGTACATGGTCATTAACTTAGGGCCCATAACTCACCCTCCACTATATACAGAATGATTGAATTTATGCACAGAGATGGCATTTTGTACACATGTTTTTTGAATATATGCAAATAATTATTCATTAATTTTTCTTACACAAGTGATTGTGTGTATGTACAGAGGGCATGAGTTGAAATTTGGCACAAGGTGTGTTATAATATCCATTATCACAGTATATATCAAGTATATCCATTATCTATTTTATCAACATAAGTTGATAAAAAGTCACTTATGTGAACAGCTTGTTATATCCACGCATACAAAAAATGCAAAAGTTCCCAGAACACTGTAGTGAGGAATGAAAATAACTTTTACATTACCTTTAAATTCCTGTTTTGCATTTTATCAACCTCTTTAGAAAGCAATTAAATATTGCAAAATTACCTTGTTTAAATACACTTAAAATGAATGCAGTTAATTTTATTGAAAACTTAGGGAAAAGAATTATGTAAAACAAATAAGTAACCAATTAGTATAAAAAAAAGGCAAACAGTAGGCAAGCCAGAGGGATGTCATATACATATGGGGAGATAATATGGTCCATTGGGTAGGGGACTGGACTGGGAGTCAAGAGACCTAAGTTCTTTTCATAGCTTTGCTGCTAACATTTTGTATTACACATCTCAGTTTTCCCCATCTGTAAAATGGGGATAATGATCTTTATCTTCCTTTGTAAAGTGCTCTGAGATCTACAAATGAACTGTATGTGTTTAGGAGCTAAGTATTAATATTATTAGCAGTATAATAGGAATTTCTAAGGATTCTTCAGAGAGTTCAACAGAACTTATAACAGGATATTAACAGTTATTAACAGGATGTTAACAAAATATGAAAAAGCCAGAGAATATAAAGTTTCTAAATAAAATATACAAACAACTATTTGCGGAGCCTTCACAAGTGACTCTAGATCAAGCACAGGTAGTTCGTGAGCTACTGAGTCTGTATACAGTGTGATGAGAGTGGGTTCTTAATGCATTTACTCTTTTAATATTTGGCATATTCTATTGGTCTTCTAATACACTGAACTTGTATACATGTGGTGTTTTTGGCAATGCAATATTTTTCATCTTTCTAGTGAGTGTAGCCATATGACAATGCAGCATAGTAATTCTATAAATGGATTGTTTTCTGGGTGATGTTTGCTGTAATGGCAACCGTCAATTTTAAGTTTGAAATTCAATTTAAATTATTGTCATTGCAGAACCAGACCTGACATGTTTGCTTTCTACATGGAAAAATCAAAAGCATTTGAAAGTAAAAATCAGCCAGCTGCTGTTGACAACCATGAAGTTACTTATGTAAAAAGTGGATTACATGTGAAGCTATTATCTTGATGATACAAACCTGCGGAATGAGAGATTGGTTTACGTTTTCATAGGAAAACTGAAACAAGAAACAAAACAGTTATTGGATTTTGGTAGCTGATTTATTCGTCATTTAGGACAAGGACAGATATTAGATCTGTGTGTATAAAAAACGAACACTGTGCAACATACAAAGAACGTTCGTTCATACATTGTCATTTAGGTAATTTTTTGGAGTTTGATGAAATGGGTCATACAGATAGAATTTCAAATGACAGACAAATAAATGCCTGTCTCTGTAAATAGCAATATACTGAATAGCCACTGCACTTACCCAATTGAGGGTATTCCCAAGCTCACGTGTATCCCCAAACTCACATATTAACCTCTTGTTATTAAAACACATATCCAAAACTACTCTATCGGAGGATAAAATAGACAATGCATCAAGAAATGGGTCGTCTTCCTCCAAATAAGTGCTGGAAATTTTTTAAATGTCTGACTTGATCAAATGTCTATTGAAGTCATTAGAAAGGCTCCCATTACCTGAATATCTGTAGTAAATTAATGGGAATATGTATGTTTTGCAAGTCCATGAGTTTTTGCAATGATAACTGCAGTTTTATCTAGGCTCTTTTAAACCTCAGCCCAGAGAGAAGGGACCTAAGTAATACGGTGCATAGATATATCACTGTTCTTTCACTTCTGGAGTCTTTTATGGCTTTATGGTACAATGACACAATACAGTAACTGATATTAGTATCAGTATAAGATTACCATATAACAGGGAAAAGCAAAGGTTTTTAAAAAATTGTAATGCATTTGGAAATCAAACAAGAAAGCAAAATCATTTTTTAAATAACATGTTTGTGACAAACAGCCGAAGTAACAATCCACCTAAAGAATGCACTGATAAAAAATGTCTGAAACACTCATTCGAACCTTTGTTCCAATGTTCATTTGATTTCCTATATCACTGGTCTTGTGAACCCTTTGTCAACAGTAATGTTAAGCATGTTTAGGATCTCAGCCATTCAAACGTTTTACAATGTGAGAGCATCAATAATATTTACACTGACTGACCTAAGAAAGCAGAACTATAGTTTGCTGGCCCAAGTAGTGACAATTTATCAGTTCTGCCCTTTCCACTATAACTCCAGGAAATGCAAATTAGCAGAGGTTTTCAGATAATGAGCTTAATTCAGACAGCCTAATTCAAAAGAACATACAAATAAAAATATATGGCACTTTCTGCTTTAAATTTAAAGCTCATATATTTATGTCTTAATATTGCACAGTTGAAAAAGTATAGAATAAGCACATGACAGCAACAGAATTGAGTGACGGGGCTGAAGAAAATATCTTGCTCATCTTTCTTAAAATTGATGGCAACAGCCACAACGAAAGACAAAAGTTATCATCTCTTCTTGATGTGTTTGTAACTCTCATTAAATTTATGGTTGTGGTGTTTAAGTTGAAATCAGAATCTATGCCACTGGTTTAATAGAAAGGTGAATGAGAGGATACATTTATGGAAAAATCAAAAATAGGATTTCAAGTGTGACATGGAAATAAGTTTATATGACTGAATCAGTCTCACTCTACCACCATGTCTTTATCTTAAGAAGTTCTCTGTGATAGTTTATTTATAACTAAATAAAAGATTGCTAATCATCCTGGTTGTTCTTCATCTCAGTGGTAATGCCACAATTTAGTATTTGGTATCAGAACATTTGTTAAGAAGATTTTTCAGTCTCTCATCCTGTGTATAGTTAGCTGGTTAGAGTTATGATAAAATAACCAGTTTAAATAGGAAGTTTGTGTCATTATGGATTTGAAAAATTAAATGCTAAAAAAAAAATTATGTCAACACTGAAGGAATTATGAAGCACAATGGACAAAAATTTTCCCTCATAAAGTTCTTAGAGACATACAGATGAGAAGTGCTGTATGCATACAAAGTAAACTTGGTTCAGAATCCTGTACAAAATTTAATTGATTTAAAAAAATTAGTTTTTTCACCATTTTATTTAAACTTTTCTATAATAGAAAGATTTCAACCAGCTCAAATAGAAAGTATGTATTTATTAATATTATTTGGAAGTATAAACTATTCTTTGTAAATCTGCGTCTCTAAATCCCAAGGCAAAACAGAACATCAAAAATTATTGAGAAGGTTTTTGCAAGACAGTTCCAAGTATCTAGCTGCCTCTGATCTCTTTGTCCCTTTGAATGTGGGTACAGACCTGGTCATGCCATTGAGACTGCTCTAGTTACTTTGATAGATAAATCTCATGGAGATGGATAAAAATCTTCGGTATATCTCTCTGGGAAGGAGGCTGTGACCATTTCTTTCAGATGTGACCTCTGCTACTGTCGTCCATGCTGATTGGGATATTGAAGAGGACCTCAAGGAGTTAAATGCCCCCACTCCCATTAAAATTCATTGGGATTTAGGTGCCTGACTCCCTTTAGCCCCTTTGAAAATCCTAGCCATTGTTGGCACCTCAAGATTAGATTACTGTAATATGCTCTACTTTGGGCTGTACTTTTAAATCAATTTGGAAACTGAAGATAATAAGTACAGCAGCAAGAATTAAGTGGAGTTTCTCATCTTCAGCACATGAAATCAGTGTTCTCTGATCTGTGCTAGCTGCCTGTTTGGTTTCTGGATGCAATTTATTTAATTAAGATGTTATTTCTTTTCTAAATGATCTGAGACCTGCCAGTTTGAGAGGTCACCTCTTTCCCCACGTGAAAGATGAGATCAAGGAGGAATCTTGAGCTGGAGATCCCATGTTATGGATGAGGGATGCCTGGATAGGCTCTCTTCATGTACTGTATAAACCAGGGGTCAGCAACCTTTCAGAAGTGGTGTGCCAAGTCTTCATTTATTCACTTTAATTTAAGGTTTTGCGTGCCAGTAATACATTTTAACATTTTTTAGAAGGTCTCTCTCTATAAGTCTATAATATTATATAACTAAACTATTGTTGTATGTAAAGTAAACAAGGTTTTCAAAATGTTTAAGAAGCTTCATTTAAAATTGAATTAAAATGCTGATCTTACGCCGCCAGCCCTCTCAGCCCGCTGCCAGCCTGGGGTTCCGTTCACCTAGGCCGGCTGCAGGCTGAGCGGAGCCTGCGGCCGGGAGCCCAGTTGGCAAGGGGCTGGCAGGCAGAACCCCAGACCGGCAGCAGGCTGAGCGGGGCCAGTGGCCGGGACCCCAGACTGGCAGCGGGATGAGCAGCTCAGCCCGCTGCCACTCAGCCAGCTGCTGGTCTGGGATCCCGGCCCTGCCCACATAGAGTGGGTACCTACCTTCTCCCTGGTTCTAGCCCATTCTCTTCCTCTCTCTCTGCACCAGGGTGGAAGTGCACTGAGCACAGGGCTGGGGATGAAGGAGTAGGCTGGGGGTTGGGGTGTAGGGCCTGGCCAAGAGCTAGAATGAGGGAGGGGGCTCAGGGTTGGGGCAGGAGGTTTGGGTGTGGAGTTCTTACCTGGCAGCTCCCATTTGGTGCAAGGGGTGCAGGTGGGAATGTGGGAGTATGTGTGCAGGAGCTCCTGTTTGGTGCTCAGGGTAGGGGTGAGAATGTGTGGGCTGCAAGAGTCAGGGTGTGGGGGGTGCAGGATTCAGGGCAGAGGGCTGGGGGCATGTGAGGGGGGTGCAGGAGTCAGGGCATGGGGTGTGGGGGGGCTTGGTATGTGTGGGGGGTGCAGGAGTCAGAGCAGGGGGCTGGGGTGTGGGGGGGTATAGGGGTCAGGGCAGAGGGCTGGGGTCATGGGGGTGCTCCCAGCTCCCTGCCCAGAGCGGCACATGGCGGGGGGCTGGAGGGGATATGCCCTGATTCCACCCCCCTTCCCCAATGCCCCGTCCCCACCTCTTCTTCACCTTCTCCCCGGAGCAGCACACACGCTGCAGCTCCACTTCTCCCCCTCCTCGCAAGGGCCATCAGCTGATCGGCGGCAGGGAGGGAGAGGAGGAGGAGGAGAGGGGACCTTGCCTGCCCTGCAGCAGCAGCTGGCAGGACCAAGCTTCTTCACCCTGCCCCCGCGGGGGGCGGAGAAGAGTGGGTTGGGGCGGGCAGGATTTTTAATGGCACGCTGCTGACTGTTGGGGTCCCGGCCAGGGTTTGGCAGCGGGCTGAGTGGGGCTGGCGGCTGGGACCTGGCAGGCAGCAGCATGCCATTAAAAGTCGGCTCGCGTGCTGTCTTTGGCACACATGCCATAGGTTGCCGACCCCTGGTATAAACCAAAAGATCCATATGTGGCCAGAAACTTTTGATGGCCCAAGCTGCTTCAGATGAGGCCTTTTTCTTTAATGAACTGCATTCTTGATCTTCCAGGAAATGTGACATAAAGTTGATGATGTTTTGCTGTGGTAGACAAGAGATAACTCAGCACCATTAGCCCTAGGCAAAGGGAGATTTAAGGTCAATATATTTTATCAGTCTTTCTTGGCCTGAATCTTGTCAGTGTTACTGAAAAATGTCTGGCTGCGATGTTCTCTAGTTCTTCTTTAGGGAACATTATCTTCATGGGTTTTTCACAGTCAATGCATCTTAGCAGAGAAATCAGTGCTGAGTAAATTCTATTATAGGAGGAACTATATAGAAAGGGAAATAAAAATAGGGCTGTTAGCAGTATGTTATGTCAATATTAGCATTATTAGGCAGTGATTACTATATAAACCTATCTGCAACAGAGGGTGGGACTGAAACAATCACTTCAATCTGGTCGACTAGAGATGTTTTAGGTTTCATGTGAATGTGTGATGTTGCATGATCCAGTGGGCATGTAGCAAGGAGACCTGGGTTCTATTACATTGTGTGCCATAGATTTACTATGTGATCTTGGACATGCCACTTAACCTCTGTGCCTCAGTTTCCTGATCTGTAAAGTGGGAATAATAAGGCTGACAAACACTTCTAAAGTGAAATCTATGGATGAAAAGTTCTATATAAGTGCTGTGCACTGTTGTTGTTAATTATAATGTTCAGAAGCAATGAACATGGCAAACTATTAAGGAACAGTCTTTTTAGTCCAGCTATTGTATAACAAGACATTAATGAATAATAACTGTGAATCTCAAAGGTCAGTACAAAATATCTTAAAAACTAAACTAGGGAATTCTAAAGTACAGTATACCTTCCATTTTTCATAAGCATTTTAATGTATTTTTTTTCCCGTGGCTCTCATTCTGTACTATTGTAAGTTAAAGCTGCTCAGAATATTATCTACCACTGGCAGCAATTTTCCAATTTATTTAGTAGCTTTCAGTGGCTTTTATCTTGTGAAAAGAAGAAAAATGTATGTTCTGATTGCTTCTATCATTCCTTCATTATTGTAGTGTGTAATCTTGGCAGCTGAAAAAATATCTACTTACAGCTGCTGACTCATTTGATTATATAACTGAATCTCACTTCCTTAGCTACAGTGTGTGGGGGGGTGCGAGTGGGCAAGTAAAATCCCAAACAAGTGTTTGGAAATGCTCCAAGACAGTTTTTCAAATATATTGTTGCTTACAAGTGATGGAGACCTGTTTTGCATAAGATATTAGGAATATACCTATTGCATTTATTAACAGAAATGCAGAATAACTCTGTGTGTGTGTGTGTAAAAATATAAATTCTAGGTACTTTGAAGGTTGATTGAGAACTCCCCCAACAAGTCCAGGGTGTTAATTGAGTTCAATAGCAAGCTAATTTATTCACCTTTATCCATAAATCTAAGGTGCAGTGGACCTAGAGTGCAATTGAGACTACAAGATCATACAAGTCTGTATGTTTAAAAAACAATGTTTGATTTGACTGAGCGCTCTCTAGGTATTAGACAACAATACATTTCAGTTCTGCTTTAACCAGGAGAGAAAACTTGCAGCTGAACCTCTTGTTTTTAGGTCTCTGCAAGAACTTTTGCTTTTTCATTTTGTGTAAATTAATTAGAGCAACCGATAAAATCATTTGAATGTTTAATAATTCTGGCCTGATCCTATAAAGGCTTGGGAAGTCCCATTACATTCAGTGGGGATGAAAACGTCTCATATGCATGAGGGTTTGCAGGCCCAAAGTTATTACATAGTAAAATAACTATCTTTTGCTCTTATTAACTTTTCTCTATACTTTCTCTTGTCTCATTAACTTTTAAATTAATTGTTAGTTGGTAATAAGACCTGTTCTTTCACTTGATCAAGTAAGTGAAGGCTACAATTCTATAACAACGTACAATACTGTTAGCCATCATTCACAGTGGGAACAACACTGCAAGGTTCTGATTGCCTCTTTTGAGGTGCTGATCACCCTCAGCTACCGTTGTTTTAATTTTACTTTGCAGGAGCAAATAAGAGCACTCTTCGGATTTTTCTCCACCTGTGGCTTTATTCCTCTAAAGCAGGGGCTCCAAACTACAGCCCACGGGCCGAATCCGGCCGGGGGCTTCCATTTGTCCGGCCCTCCCACCAACCGGGAAGAAGCGAACAGCTAAGTAGGCATGCGGAGCAGGCACGGGGCGGGGCCGCCGGCAGCAGCTCATGCAGGGCGGCAGCACAGCTGAGTTGTGCAGAGGGGTGAGTGCCTCTGGGAGCCAGTGTATTTGTAGGATACAAATGTGTGAGGTTTTTAGAAATAAAATTAAAAAAAAAAAGTGAAATGATTTTTAATGTAGTGACAAATATTTTGTGTGATTTCACAGTACCTGCATTGATTAACTTTTATACCTGATTTAGAATTTAATGCAACACTCACACAGTAGAGTAGGTTTGTTTTTTTTAATGATTTTGCATATATTTAATTTCTTTCACAGTTGCTTCGGCCTGCGAAGCCCCTTCAAAAATCTAATATGGCCCTCGTCTCATAAAGTTTGGAGACCCCTGCTCTAAAGGGAACTTCCTTTCTTCACTTATCTTAAGACACCCACTCCTTTAGTGGATCCCGGATGGAGTTGGGAACAGAACCACAATCTTTTTAATGCTTGTCTTTCTGGAAGTGAAACTAGTTCAGCAGTCTAATTTTTTTTTTCTGAGCCAGATAGGCGCCTAATAGGATTTTCAAAAGCACTTAAGCACCTTGATGGGAGTTAGGCACCTATGTGCTTTTTAAAAACCTCAGTAGGCAATACCTGCACCTTTAAGCATCTAAATACTTTTAAAAATCTGGCCCTATGTGCAGTGTACTGCATTAGGATCATTTACCTTGTGCCTTTATTACAATTTTTTTTTGGAAAAAAAATATAATCCAGAAGTTGACAGAAAATATGCCAATATAGTATTTCCTTTTATTAATTTTTCTATATTAGTCTGCTTTATTTAAAAAGTTTCTAAGTAAAAGCAAGATATTTTTATGGGTATTTGCTATTTGACTTTTTCCTCTCTGTCAAGTCCTTAACAAAACTATAATATTACAATGGGAATAGAATTTCTGAGACCAAAATTATCCTGTTATACTTTAAGAAGTCTAAATACGCTGTTTGTGCATGATAAAAACAAGTTTGGTCTTGATATGCTTAAGGGCCTGAACCTGCAAAGACTTATTCAGATGATAGTCTGATGACTTTATTTATTTACCTGAACAAGGTTTTCTGGGTAAAGCAATGAAGCATTGTTTTGAATATATGATGTTTCCATATTATTCATATTTTCTTTAAATGGCCAGGCAAACTACAGTGATTAGCTGTTATGATAGGTGAAGAAATTGACAAAGGTTCAGTTTTTATCGTAAATAACATAAAATTGGATTAATTCTTGTAGTAGATATAGATGTGAACTATGTAGATGCCCTGAGTTAGGATTAAGAACACCTGTAACATTAAATCTAGAAGTACAATTTACAAGCCTTTCCAAATTTCAGAGTAGCAGCTGCGTTAGTCTGTATTCGCAAAAAGAAAAGGAGTACTTGTGGCACCTTAGACTAACAAATTTATTTCAGCATAAGTTCTCGTGAGCTACAGCTCACTTCATCGGGACACAGTTCAGTTAATCATGTTGTTTGCACTTCTGTATAGAATCATAATACTTTATTGAAATATAAATATTCTGAATATGTTTTTATTAAAGCTTTCACAAATGCATCCTCCTTAAACAGGGATTAAGGTTTCATTCCTCTATATCTATACTTTCTCATTTTGAATCATGTGACCCGCAAAGGCATGCATTTGAGCCTTGAATATGTTACCTCTGTGAGGAGCCTCAGGATGTGTTTTAAGGAGAGTTTAGTGTCTATAGGGCAGTCCTCGTTCCTCTACTAACACTTTGGAAAAGCACTGAAGGTGACTGAAGCTAAGTGTTTACTCAAGCATTCTGGAAGTATGATTTTTTAAAAAAAAGTCTCCTTGGCTGGTGTGATGGGGCGGACCGGCCCCACACTGGGACTGAGAGGGTTAATCCTTCCCTCTTAGCAGAGAAAGCCATGCCTCTGAGGCTCTGCTGGGCATGCTTCAACCGGAAGTCAGGTATAAAAGCCTGCAGAGCTGCTCAGTCAGGGTTGGCAGCTGAGGAGAAAAGATACTCAGTGGAGGCTCCAGCCCAGGAGCAGTTACAACCCTTACCGGGGAGAGCTGAGGAGCCAGAAACCAGGACCAGAGACTCGCAGCTATTGGAACCCCAGGGAATGTTGGCTGCTGAGGAACCTGGAGACCCAGATGCCACAGGGACTACGGCGACTGGAAGACTGGTGGGAAGGGACCCACCACTACGAGGTCAGCGTGTTTCAGTAGGATTCCCTGCTGACCCAGAGGCGGATCCACCCCTGCCACTGACAGGGTGCTGGGTTGGAGCCTGGTGAAGGCGGGTGGGCCCAGGCTCCCCCATCAGGGGTCACTAACCCCCCCCCCCCTTTTTGCTACAACATAGTCACTCGATCCCTCTCTTTTACCAAAGGAGATAGTATATGGACTCCGGCCTCTAGGCCAAGCTATCCCACTAGGGGAAGAGAATTTAGAGGGTCTCTGGCCATTGGGCCACACTGCTGTAGAAGCGTAGTATATGGACTTGGGCCACTAGGCCTCGCTATCCCACTAGGGGAAGAGAATTTAGAGGGACTCTGGCCATTAGGCCACACGATACTGACTACCAGAGGGGTAGTAGAACTGATGTAAACGCAGAGAGGCGGCGTTACCCTTTCTCTCCCTGAACCAAAGGGGTTGACGAGGTACAAAACCCCCCACAGCTGGAAAAAAGATTAAGACCGGGTCTATGGTGTAAACTTACACAGGTATAACTACGTCACTCACAAGTATGAAATTCACATTCCTGTTATACTGACCTAACCCCTCGTATAGACAGCCCTATGTCAATGGGAGGGCTTTGCCCATCGACATAGCTACCGCCTCTTGTGGAGATGGATTAACTACAACGACAGGAGAAGCTTTCCTGTTGGCGCAGTAGCATCTTCACTGAAGCGCTACAGTGACGCTGCTGTACTGGTGCAGTGTTTTAAGTGTAGACCTCACACACCTTAGTGTGAAATTCTGGCCTCACTCGTTTGAATGAAAGTTATTCCTTTGATTTCAATGGAGTCAGGATTTCCTTCTAAGAGTTAGGGTCCTTAATGTGTTAGGACTGTTATATGATTTAATAAGTTTACACTCTTTGCTTGTGCAATAGAATCGATGAGGGGGAAAATCTTATTTTGCTCAGTGTGTTAATCGTTGTACTAGAATTTTTAGCAGGCGATAAACGCAACTCCAGTGTGCTCATAAGCCAAATTCTGTCTTTCTTCACCTTTACTCATTCCCCAAAAAAGGGATAACTAATGCCGCAGATGTACCTTGGTTTTCATCTTTATCCTTGTTGGCATTAAGCCCCCGTCTGGCCAGCTGCACAGACAACTTGTGACAAGAGCATGAGTAATCTGATCTACAGAAGGTGTATAGTGATCATGAGTGTATGGACTGGGGGATGGGTTTGGTTTTTGTTAATATAACAATTGGCTCCACATCACCTAAATGGGTGCCTGGATGCTCTTCCACCATTCAGTTCACAGAGACTCCTATACAGGACTTGTAAAGGGTTTACCTCTTGTGAACTTTAAGTTAGGAGGGGTGTAGCAGTTTTACTCTACAGCTACTTTCCTGACAATGGCTTTTCAGGTGTATATATACACTCATAAACCAGTCGGAGAACACTTCAATCTCTCTGGTCACGCAATCACAGACATGAAGGTCGCTATCTTAAAACAAAAAAACTTCAAATCCAGACTCCAGCGAGAAACTGCTGAATTGGAATTCATTTGCAAATTGGATACTATTAATTTAGGCTTAAATAGAGACTGGGAGTGGCTAAGTCATTATGCAAGGTAGCCTATTTCCTCTTGTTTTTTCCTACCCCCCCCCCCCCGATGTTCTGGTTTAACTTGGATTTAAACTTGGAGAGTGGTCAGTTTGGATGAGCTATTACCAGCAGGAGAGTGAGTTTGTGTGTGTATGGGGGTGGGTTTTTGGAGGGGGGTGAGGGAACCTGGATTTGTGCAGGAAATGGCCTAACTTGATTATCATGCACATTGTGTAAAGAGTTGTCACTTTGGATGGGCTATCACCAGCAGGAGAGTGAATTTGTGTGGGGGGGGTGGAGGGTGAGAAAACCTGGATTTGTGCTGGAAATGGCCTAACCTGATGATTACTTTAGATAAGCTATTACCAGCAGGACAGTGGGGTGGGAGGAGGTATTGTTTCATATTCTCTGTGTATATATAAAGTCTGCTGCAGTTTCCACGGTATGCATCTGATGAAGTGAGCTGTAGCTCACGAAAGCTCATGCTCAAATAAATTGGTTAGTCTCTAAGGTGCCACAAGTACTCCTTTTCTTTTTGCGAATACAGACTAACACGGCTGTTACTCTGAAACCTATACACTAGTTGTTATAAGAAGTTTAATTTCACTCAAGAGCTGCTTGTCAAACACATTTGTTTAGCTTCTCTGACAAATATTTTCTCAATAGTTGATCTTTCATTCATATTTTAGGCTTTTTTATTGTAACCTTTTTCTATTTTTGTTATAGTTCTGTTATCACATAAGAATCTACCTGTATATTTTAAAAAAGCTTCCTATGTTAAAATCACATTTCACATAGTAACAAAATTGCAAAAACATGACTACCCCTTTTATTTATTGGAATTCATCAGTCCAGTGTTGTTGTACATGGTCAGATTGCCTAGCTCATGCTATGTCAGAAGGCAGACCTAGCCCTGAAGGAAAGAAGAAACAAAATTAAAAGAAATTAGAAAAATCATAAAGTAGCAAAAAACCCAGCACCTTCCCTCCACCCCGCAAAAGACCAAGAAAATGTCCAACTACAGATTCAAGGATGACATTTGTCTGTCATCTTTCTTCCACTTTTATTAACACACTGAAAATTTCTTTTTTGATGTCATTTGTTTTGTTTAACAAATATTTGTACTAAAATGTTACACAGTTAAAAATAAACATTTTGAATCCGTTATAACCATAAAATTCAGGCTACTTGTTTTTTACTTCTCCAGTGTTCATAACACCATCTTTATATTCCTGAAAGTTTTCTTTCCTTCCTAGTTTCTTTGTCTTGCTTCAGTTGACAAGCATTGGTGATTTTTGTCCGTGCTTCCAACTGAGCTACAATGAACCAGTCTCATTTTGTTTACTTACATGTTAATTCAACAGTAGCATCAATGATGTCAACTTCTCTGGCAGGTGTGTGTGTGTGTGTGTGTGTGTGTGTGTGTTTTCAGTTGTGTTAATTCAAAGTAGTAGATTTATTTTAAAAGTGCATATTTAGAATTCAGTTTCAAATTTAGCAGATTTATAATGGTTTTTGAGTAGGTTAGTCTTGACCCTAAACTACTTAGCAGTTTGCACTGGGTTATTAGATTCTTATTTTTCTTTAAAAATAAATAAATAAAATCCTCATGGGTTTTGTCCAGTTTTATTCTAAAGCATTTTGGCATGAGATCAAAAGTGTGGAGGTGAATCAATTACAATTTACATTGGTGAAGTTTTTTTTTTTTTAAACACTCTGCACACCTAGTTGTCACCTACCACCCCCCACTTCATCTAATACAGGGTATCATCAAGCAACTACAATCCATCCTGAAAGAAATCTTGAACCCCTTCTTTTGGCTTTGAAACAACCCCCCAACCTCTCCAAGCTCATCATCAGAAGCAAGCTCCCCACAGACCAGACACTCCAACTCAAAGCAGCACCAGATCCTGCCAGAACAACAGATGCAAAACCTGCAGACATATCTTGCCAGTTACAATGATCCACACACCCCCCCCCAACACACTTTAAGATCCATGGGTCCTACACATGCCCATCACAACATGTGGTCTACCTCATCCAGTGCACTAATGCCACAACAACAACTATGTGGCTGAAACCAGACAATCACTACATTCTCAAATGAAGTGACACACGAAAATGATAAGAGAAAAACACCACATCCCCTGTGGGTCAACACTTTTAACAGATGAGCCTGGGAGCTTAAATTGATAAGTTTGCTAGACACTAAAAATCATGGTTTTAATAAAGACACAAGACTTATGACTTATTACAACAATCTGTAGCCACTCCCTCTCCTCCCACCTTTTTGTCCTATGACTACCGGAGTGTTAACAGGACACTTCACCTTGAATGATCCCTAAGTGTATGTCTACATTGCAACTAAAAACCTGCAGGGGTCCATGCCAGCTGAGTGCGGCTTGTGGGGCTCGGGCTAAGGGGCTGTTTAATTGCGATGTAGACTTTTGGGCACAGGCTGCAGCCCAGCTCTAGGATCCTCCTATCTTGCAAGGTCCTAGAGCCCGGGCTCCAGCACAAGCCTGACTGCACCGCAGGTAAACAGCCCCTTAAGCCCGAGTCCCGTGAGCCCGAGTCAGCTGGCATGGCTAGCCACGGCTTTTTAATTGCAATGTAGACATATCCCTAGCACCTCTCCCAGACCTGAAGGAGAGCTCTGTGTATCTCAAAAGCTTGTCTCTCTCCCCAACAGAAGTTGGTCCAATAAAAGATTATCTCACCTGCTTTGTCTCTGTTTATCTCTTGTCAGATTACAAGGTTAGATAGTTGTATCAGATTAGAGTTTGGTCAAAAAGCTCAAGTTTATTAAGAGAAAAAGAAGTCTGAGTGATGAAGTTTGAAAAAACTTCCCAGTGCTTCTGCCCTCTTCAGGGATGTAAGCAAATTTAACTCTCATGGAATTTGATACGGAAGACTGATTCACAGAATTGTAAGAAAAAAGAAAAGATCTATGAAGTCTTAAGTCAACATTGTTCCTTACAGTGTATTATCAATAATTTGTCCAATTAAACTTTAAATCTTTATTTCTGTCTCTGGGCTGTTTACATTCCTCAGCTATTTGCAGATGCTTAGTATGCCTGCCTTAGTCATCGTTTGGGCAAGCTATAGATGTTTAATTATTTTTTCCATTCCTTAAAGCAAAGTTGGCCCCACCACTTCCTACATGTTAGAACATCATGGGATTCCTTGAATATGCTCAGTGAAGTTCCACTGTTTCCCAAGAGTCCAACTACCATATAAGTGAATTAAGATGAGCAGTCAGAGTCTATACCATTAGAAAGAGGGTGATTTAATTTGTATTCTTTGGCCACAGGAGAAGGGAGATTTCTCCCTCAAAATTAGATGAAGCCTTCATTGCTGTATAGCCCAAGAAACCTTAAGAGCTCCATGTGTCAGAAGCCATTGTGAATTTTGGCTCAGTCAATCCCTAAAAGGTAATGGATTTCAGACATTTTCCAGCCTTTGCAGAATTTACCCTGTACTCCCTTTTATTGTGGAAACAAATCTCTTCACTTCACCCAAAGTGCATAGGTGCGAAAGTTTTAACCTGATGAACCTCTTGTTGTTCTTTGCAGATATTCCTAGCTTTAAGTTATTTACTTCCAGAATTTTGATGCCTTGTAGATTTGTGCATGCATGCACACCATAAAAAAAAGTACATTCAATGACCAAATATTCTCTGATAGAGGAAGTAGCAGCTCCAGTGAAAAGTAAGATCATTAAGTATCTGATTCTTCAGAGAGCTTCTTGGCACATTGCAGGATCTGGTGCCTTACTGATAGGACATATGGTGCAGTATTTTAAGCACTGGACTGGGAGTCAGGGCATCGATATTCAGGAGGCTAATTCTTAGCTCTGGCACAGACTTACTGTGTGATCTTTTCCAATCCCCAGTTTAGGACACAGAACTCACTTACGAGACAAGCTGTCATTGCCTCCCCAGGCATAGTAACTTTCTTTCTGAAGTGGTAGAGACTGAAAAGCAGCATCATAAACTTCTGTAGTGCTTCCCAGCATCATGTACAACAGTTTGATGGGAGAACATCTCTGTTAAGCAGTTTCTCACTGACACTCACCCTTCCATCTGCACATACTCCCCATTTATATTTAGCCATAAAAGCATGTTGTTGGCATAGAGCAGAGGTGGCCAAACTACAGCCCAGGGGCTGCATCCAGCCCTTCAGATGTTTTAATCCGGCCATTGAGCTCCTGTTGTGGAGCAGGGTCGAGGGCTTTCCCTGCTCCGGCGCTCCAGCTGGGGAGTGGGGTCAGAGGCTTGCCCTGCTCTGCAAGGCTCCTGGAAGCAGCAGCATATCCCCCCTCCACCTCCTTCACATGGGGCAGCCAGGGGGCTCTGCATGCTGCCTCACCCCAAGCGCTGCCTCCAAACTGTGGCCAATAGGAGCTGCAGGGGCAGTGTCTGCAGACGGGGCAGTGTGCAACATTGCCTGGCTGCACTGCCGCGTAGGAGCTGGCGGGGGGACATGCCGCTGTTTCCAGGAGCTGCTTCAGGTAAGCGACACCTGGAGCCTGCAGCCCTGATCCCCCTCCCATGCTCCAAACCCAGCCCAGGAGCACCCTTCTGCATCCCCAAGCTCTCATCCCCAACCCCACCCAGAGCCTGCACCCCAACCTCCTGCTCCAGCCCAGAGCCTCCTCCTGCACCCTGAACTCCTCATTTCTGGCCCCACCCCAGAGCCTGCACCCCCAGCTGGAGCCCTCACCCCCTCATCTCCAATTTGGTGAGCACTCATGGCCCACCATACAACTTCCATACCCAGATGTGGCCCTCAGGTCAAAAAGTTTGCCCACCCCTGGCATAGAGGGACTGCCAGTAGCTACCTGGAGGTGGTACTCTGTCATGTAGTTGCAGCTCACCATTGTGCATACTACTCTGCCATATTTCAGCTTGATTTCTACAATTGGGGAGCATAGGGGCCCATTGTCCTTTATATTCAGGCTGGAGGGATAGTGTGTAGTTGTAGAGAACATGGTAGAAGCTGTTAAAAAAGCAATGGCAATCAATTAATGAGGACAGAAGATAAATTTCTGCAATTCAGAAAATTTGTTTTTGAATATGACACTTACATAATATCACAGGACAGTGCAATTAGCATTTTCTTAAAAGTTGAGAAATCTTACAAAATCCTGCACAACATATAAGAAGCTAAATTGCACTGTGGTAAACTGTTTCCAAAACCATAAAGACCTCATCTTGTAAATATATAATGCTGAGATGAGAGGATCATCACTACAGGTTGCCCAGGATGCCAGTAGAGTATAGAGGAATGCTTTAGAGCGATGCTGCTAAAAATAAAACTGTTTTAGTGTGGTTGCTAAATGCAGGAAAGGAATCGTGCTGAATATAATTAATCAATGTTCAACACAGTGAGAAATCATTTCATATCATACACTGAAACGGTTGAAGTTTTATTATTGAGGCAGTAGAAAAGAAAGACTGTATAGTAGAACTGTTGGTAAAATGTTTGTTTTGACTGACCAAAAAAGCAACTATTTCATTTTCAGCCAGAAAGCTTTTGGTTTTCAGCCTTTTCAAATTTTAATTAGAAAGCAAATGCATTTTATGAAAAATAGTTGAAAAAATGATTTCACATTGAAAAACAGTTTTTATGGAAAACATTTGACCCAGTCTATTCTATGTATTAAACTTCTGTTATGTATTGAAATCCAGTGATTAAATCCACCAGACTTCCAGTATCTTTACAGCTCTTTGCTCTGAGAAAAGTTCATTATTAATTGAGCTCCATCTTTTTATCTGAGTGCAGCAGGATTATTTTTGGGCAAAAGTCTACAGAAAAGATTCTTAATACTACTAAAGCTGTTCTAAGAAAAAGTTCATACCTATTACACTGAAGTACTTGAAGTTAAAGCAACTGATTTCCTCCTTTTACAGGGTTTGGCCTATGCTATTTTTTGTGTTTTCTTCCAATATTTAATGAGGCTCCAAAGACATGAATGTCAAGTTCAGTGGAATTTAGGAAGTTATAAATGACTTACTGTTTTAATTCAACTGTTTAATTCAACTCTAAAGCTCTATAACAATGTCTATTGTACATTTAGAGGTAGTGTGCATGAAGCACAGATTATCAGGAATGAAGGCCTTTAGCTGAACCTGGGACTAGCAACCTCAGTTTCCAGGCAAACTCATGAACACAGGTGAGCGGCAACAGAGCTGCCTGATTAGCTGTCATGCCTGATTAGCTCGAAGGAACCAGCAGGCATGCTCTTAAGGCTAGCAGCCGCAGCAGGTAGGGCTGCTTAATGCTTACTCCTGTAGCTGCAATCACTCTTGTGCCTGCCTTGTTTCCAACTTTGGTCCAGTCCTGCACCTGCCTTGTTCCCTGCCTTGCTCTACCCCTGTTCTTGCTAAGCTCCAATCCACTCCAGCCTTGCTCCCCTGCTTAGCTCCAGACTCTGGTATAGGCCAGTAGGCCTGATCACCCAAGCCACAATCTCTGGCAGTTTTTACAAGAAATACACCATGGTTTTCCCATAACTATTATTTTGCATTCTGTAGTAAAATCTACCAGATTCTAATCTTAATCTCTTTTTGATGCAGTTGCTGAATTTGTTTTATTTAAATTATGCTTATAAAGGTCCTGTAACTGGTCTGGGCTACCTACTGTGCACTACCTTCATGGCCTATTGAGGTCTCTGGTTACATGCGACAGCCTGTCTCAGTTTCCCCTCTTGGACTGTTCAAATAAAACATTTAATTTCTTGGTAAAAATACTTCAACTTGGAGACTGGGTTTATAAATATAAAATAAACTTCATATGAAACTCAGTATCCCAAACAAATTCCATTTGTCCACACAGCACAAAGTTTCTTTTCCTCTGTCATAAATATAAAGGGAAGGGTAAACCCCTTTAAAATCCCTCCTGGCCAGAGGAAAAATCCTCTCACCTGTAAAGGGTTAAGAAGCTAAAGGTAACCTCGCTGGCACCTGACCAAAATGACCAATGAGGAGACAAGATACTTTCAAAAGCTGGAAGGAGGGAGAGAAACAAAGGGTCTGTGTCTGTTGGTATGCTGCTTTTGCCGAGGATAGACCAGGAATGGAGTCTTAGAACTTTTAGTAAGTAATCTAGCTAGGTATGTGTTAGATTATGATTTCTTTAAATGGTTGAGAAAAGAACTGTGCTGAATAGAATGACTATTTCTGTCTGTGTGTCTTTTTTGTAACTTAAGGTTTTGCCTAGAGGGATTCTCTGTGTTTTGAATCTAATTACCCTGTAAGGTATCTACCATCCTGATTTTACAGAGGTGATTCCTTTACTTCTATTAAAAGTCTTCTTGTAAGAAAACAATGCTTTCTCATTGTTCTCAGATCCAAGGGTTTGGGTCTGTGGTCACCTATGCAAATTGGTGAGGAGTTTTACCAAACCTTTCCCAGGAAGTGGGGTGCAAGAGTTGAGAGGATTTTGGGGGGAAAGACATGTCCAAACTATGTTTCCCAGTAAACCCAGTTAGAGTTTGGTGGTGGCAGAGGATATTCCAAGGATAAAGGATAAAATTAATTTGTACCTTGGGGAAGTTTTAACCTAAGCTGGTAAAAGTAAGCTTAGGAGGTTTTCATGCAGGTCCCCTCATCTGTACCCTAGAATTCAGAGTGGGGGAGGAACCTGGACATCCTCCTTGCAGGCCTTCCTGCTTTGGGCCTCTATAGTCCTTTGCCTGCCTGATCAGGGTCACTTTCAGGCATAGGCGCTGACTCCATGGGTGCTTCGGGGCTGGAGACCCACAGGAAAAAAACAGTGGATGCTGAGCACCCACTGGCAGTCCCCCTGATCAGCTCCTCCCGCTCCTTCCTAATGTCTCCTGCCTGCCAGCGGCCCCACCGATCAGCACCTCCCCATCCCAGCACCTCCCACCCATCTCAATCAGCTGTTCCACATCATGCAGCATGGGGGGAGGGAGAGGAGCGAGGGCTAGGCGCTCTGGGGCAGAGGCAGGAAGAGGCAGAGCAGGGGAGGAAAGAAACGGGGTGGGGGTGGAGGTGGAGAGAAGCAGTAGGGTAGGGGTGGGGCTTTGGGGGAAGAAGTAGGAGCAGGGCCTGGGGCAGAGCCCGGAGCCGAGCACCCCCCCACAGCACATTAGAAAGCTGCTTCCAGGTCTCCCTGTCTGGGTCAATGACTCTGATCTCATGGTCTTCCCTGCAGGCCCCTTTCCTCACTCTCCACAGACTTTACCACAGCTTCCTGAGCTTCCCCCTTCACTGCAGCCACCTTCAGGGAATTACCTGATCCAACCCAGGTGTGCCTCTTTAGTAATCCTGCTAGTCCCAGGCCTTCCAGCCATTAAAGGGGAAGCCACTCTGTTACAGGACCCCAAACAGGTTCCAGTTGAGGATTGCAGATGATCTATGGCAGCAAACCCCCAAGAAATTGGCACAGAACTCAAAAAAAAAAATCAAGAAATTTGTAAATATTGATAAACATTGCATTTTAATCCTTTTCCATTATAAATGTAAATTGCATATTGTGACTAGCTGTTGTTTGTATGGTACTTTGAAAATATAAAGTATGATATAAACCCTAAGTACAATTATTAGTAGTACAGTGAGTGCTTGTCACTGAATGTAAACGTTGATGCTTGTAAACTGCAAAAGGAACTCTGAAATAAGAAAGAATATATTTGTAAATAAGGCAATGTAGTCAGAATCATTTCCTCCTGTTATCTTTGTTTTCAAAAGTTCTGTAGTTGCTTGATATCTAAATCAGACCAGTCAGTTCTGAGTCATTCAAACAAGGCTCTGTGAGCACTGATACATGTGGCGGTAGACAAAGCAAAATGTAATCCTTTATCTGCTTGATGGGCTTCTGTTTGACACGTCCCATTATTTCCTGCCTACGCGTCTGAAAGATGTTCACTGAATTCCGTGTGTGACTGTACTTTACTTTGTTCTATCATGAGTACATAGAATAATACAGTGATTTACTATATATTGGATTAAATTTGCTTTGATTTTGGACAGCTCATGTAGTACATTGTAATGTGATGTTCTGAAATATTTTCATTACTACACTAGAATCTTCTTAACAGAGATACCTAGATGGATTCCCTTTTCTCCCTATTAAATCAATTGATTGACAATTATAACCACAGACTTTATTTTAATACTAACAATGCAGTTTGCTGAGACCATCAAGTTGCTGAATAGGCCCAAAGAATAGCGAGGAGGCACTTAACCTCAAAACTACCCTTGAAGGTCAGTTTGAAGTCTAGCAGTATGAAGTCCGGTTATATTCCTGGCTATACAGATTTCCTATATGACCTTGGACAAATGAGTTATCCCTCCTGTGCCTTGGTTCTCCCAGCTGGAAAATGAGGATAATACTTATTTTCTCTCAGGACTACTGAGAGAATACCTTCATTTAATGTTCAAGAGCTTTGGGATCTTCTTATGGAGGGTTTTATGAAAATGCAAAGTATTATTTATTGTTACATTTAGTATGGAACAGGGACTGAGCTTGCTTCACCTGCCCAATGTGGCAATTGAAAGATTCGGTATGGTGGTTCACCATGTGTTGCTGATGTAAAAGAAGCAAACTAAAACCAGAATAAGACTATGGTAAAGTAGTTCATATGTTTTCTCACGTAGCACAGAAAATAGAGACTTTTTGTTAATATTCTTGAGACAGGTTCCTTCTATGTTTTAATGTGCCTTTTTGACACTATGCACCGTCAACCTGTGGAACTCCTTGCCAGAGGATGATGTGAAGGCCAAGACTATAACAGGGTTCAAAAAAGAACTAGATAAGTTCATGGAGGATGTGTCCATTAATGGCTATTAGCCAAGATGGGCAGAGATGGTGTCCCTAACATCTGTTTGCCAGAAGCTGGGAATGGGCAATAGGGGATGGATCACTTGGTGATTACCTGTTCTGTTCATTCCTTCTGGGGTACCTGGTATTGGCCACTATCGGACGACAGGATACTGGGCTAGATGGACCTTTGGTCTGACCCAGTATGGCCATTCTTATGTTTTTAATGTCAGAATGGTCCTGTTTCTTTGCTCTTGTGTGATTTGAAGGCTTCCCTATTAAGCTGAATTGCCATCCATATTAAGCAGTAATCATTTTTCAGGTCCTTACAGTGAATATCAAATACAAATGTAGGCATAAGTAAGGTTAAATGTAAGGTATAATTCTCTGCACTGAGCAGTAGTAAGTCATGAACTTGCAAATGTGCTGAGTAAACTACTAAGTTACAAAACAGTTTACTGTATAGTCTATGCAGTGAAGTTCTCCATTGAACAGTTATAAAACATGATCAGAAGGATCCTGCAATGTTGCTCTAGTAATGAAAGCCGATTTCAATCTATCAGTAAATTTTCTTGCTGCTCAATATTTGGATCAAATTCTGACTTCAGTTGTTGAATATTTGAAAATGAAATGTTAAAGAGGAAGAGGATTTTTATTTTTGCAGAAGTTCTCTAAATACATTCATTGATATTGCTTAAAGATATGAGTTACTGAACAGTAATATTTTCAAACCTTCATGAAAATTGTCACTTATGATTGCTCTAATGATCATTTCTAAAGATGGGAATGATGTGCGTCTCTAGCAGACTGAGCAATACTGGTAAGACTAATATGCAAAAGCCTGTTTTCTCTCTTTCATATGCTAAATCTGAATAGCATAAATTCCTAATTCCCTTTTGTTTAACAAAAGATAAGCAATAAAAACTGTACTTGTTGCTCTTATTTAAAGTGTTGCTGTTTGGTGCTATGAAAAACACTTGTGCAGAAGTTAGAAATAAAATTCAACAACTGGACCATAACCATAGGGCTTGAAATTCACACTTTCTACATTAAAAATAAAACCGAGTCTTATGTGTCCACTTTCACATGCGTTCTAACTCATTCTTCCTACCCCCTTTTATGAAGATCTCTAGTTTAATTTTATTTTTAATGTTCTATTGCACCTCCTATTTTAATATCTAGGCACACAGATATACAGCCAAATGTCAAAATTGGTAGCTAAATCAAACCATCTACCTCCCACCCACCTCTCATCTTGATTTATAGTGCAATAAAGGTTTTGTTGCATTATATACTGATTCTCAGAATCTAATTACAAAGCGTAAATCACAAAGTGAAACCTCTGATCCTTCTGTCATTTAGAAATGGAAAAAAACAGTCAGGAATTTTTCTAATAAAATATTCTTTGTAGTGGCAAAGACTAGGACATATCCTGCAATTAGACTATAAAACTTTGGAACATCTGATTTAGAAGATTATGCTATTTGTTCTGGTGAAAAAATTTAGTTGACAAAATTCTTGGGTTTAAGATTTTTGATATAATCCATGATTCTCATTTCTTTTTCCCTTAAATTTAAAATGGTGGGAATACAAATAACTGGAGATTTGTATTTTTTGTTATTTATATAATAGTTCTATGAATGACGCATTGTGGAATCAGAAATGTGGACTGAATATTCCAGATAGTTCTTTTCTCTCTCTGCTTTAATAGTAAACATAAATCAAATTGTTTAACCTTAATATATTAATATAAAATTTTCAAGGGTGACTTCCAATGAACTTTAGAGTACGATGTTTAAAAGTGCCTAAGTCACATTTTCAAAAGTGTCATAGGCTCCTAAACCCCAGGTCCTCAAAGGTATTTAGGTGCCTAATTTCAATGGGAATTAAGTGCCTCAGTCACTTTTGAGAAAGTGACTTAGGTTCCTAAGTCTTAGGCACTTCTGAAAAATTCATTCTTAGGCTCCTAAATACCCATGTCACTTTTGAAAATGTAATCTTTAGCCTATTTAAAAACAAAAACCAACCAAACAATAAATAAAATGGAGGAGTGGGGAGGGAGAGAGAAAAGAATAACTTCAGATCGGTTTTAACTGACCAGAAGCATATCATAAGACAGAACTTTGGCACATAATTCTATATGGAAAAGAAAGCAGGCTTGGACAGCCACATAAGATTTTCTTCTTGCTTCCCCTTGAGCCTCTTCAGCTGCATAGACCCAGAGGTTCACAGAGCCCTTGTGGTCCAGCAGCAACAGCACCAATTTTGCTTTAGTTAGAATCCTAAACCCTTATGTAAATAATAATAATTTAACATATATTAATAATTGTTGCTCTCTCATGCTTAAATAGTGCTGGGTGAGCCATGAAGTTCAGGAGTCTTTGGTTTGATTCATCTCTGTTTAAATGTCAGTCCTGTTTTAAAAGCTGTTTGTTACTTACACAGATCTGTGTAACATGATCTCAGCTTTTTAACATTGTTGATTATCAATGGGACTTCTCTGGTATTATCTAATACCCTGACTACTGTGTTATGGCAGATCTGGTTTTTCCTATTATCATTTACTGTCATGAAACAATTAGGCCAGAGGTGATGCCTCCCTTCTGCTGTAGTGGTTGTTTAAGTGCTAAAGCAGAAAGGTAAGTGTGTCAGTAAGAGCAGTTGGTTTTAACAGTTTGCCTCTTTTTTCTCTCCTGGTGAGTTCAGAGAATATACTGAGGTATGAATAGAAACTGTTCATGTGTGACACTATCCAGATGCCAAGTATACATAAATTGCATAATACATCATTCATTTTCTATCCGCATTTTTTTTAACAGGCATATAAAAAAACAACAAATTATGCAAGCCTTCAACTGCTAGTTAATATAAAGTCTACCAGGTGAGCCATTTAAAAGAACTAAATTACATGGAAGTGACTGATCCATTTTCTTCTTGATTCAAAATGTAATAAGAATTTGGGCACCAATTTCTTGGGATATAAATGGGATTAGATATGTTACTGGCGATCCTTGCCCACGTGCCCAGAAAGTTACGCTGATTATAAAATACATGGTCAGAAATCTATTTTCCTGATCCAGTAAAGGATCTATACTTCTAACAGAACAACAAATAACTGTGCCTGCTGATATTTGGGGGGGGGAGGGGCAGAGTGAGGGCAGCTGGCTTCAGCAGCGTTACTGAGCATGCTCAGTCCATGACCCCACATGCCCCTGCCACACATCACTTGTGCTTAGCAGTGTAACTTTGTATTGCATGTTATTGGGGAAAAAATGTCATTCCTCCTATAGAATTGTGAGGACAGTACAATATGAACTGTCCTCGTAATGGAAAAGCTTTTGCATTAAGTATGCAAGAGAAGTGCCCAAAAGAGGCCAGATATTTTAGAAATTTGGTCATTTTTTTGTGTCCTCAGAGGAGAAGGACTCCTCCCCAGACAGCAAGCCAGAATCTTTAGCCAGGTTCTTTGACTGTTAACCTGATCCTGAATAAGTAATGTATGATGTAGTATGTTTAACGTTGTAATTTTGTCTAAATTTTTTTAAAAGATATTTTCCCCCTGAGCAAGAGTTATCCACTAGGATTAGGTGAGCTGTATGTCCCACAATTAGTTTCCTCAATTGTAGGGTCAGGTATCATTGGTAGACTTTAATCCCTCCTGTGATTTTTCTACTTTTCTCTTATTGTGTCTGGGTTAGCAAGAAAAGCATAAATAGTAAATTGGATGAAAATTTATTAGAGTTCTACCATCAGTTGTGCCGCGAACCCATGTGCCAGTCTGTGAAAAGTTTGAATTATTCATATTAAATAATACATACTACTTGTAGTACTATTTAAAAAATCAATCACTTCCTCTTCACGATATTCAATTTTTTAGTAGTTAAAGAAACTTCTAGGAATAGGAGAGGGCATATATGAGGTAATCTTAAGTAGTAACTCAACATTAAACATACAGCAAGCTTTTAATACACAATGGATGGACTTACTGATAAAACTTGCATTCCCCAGTTTCCTCTTAATGACCATAGTACATGAATCAGAGAAATGATTCATTCAGTAATGATTAGTTAATGCTTTTGATCTGATGAATGAGGTTATCCCAAGAAACATTTCTAAACATAACTAGTTGTAGAGTTTATGTGGCATCTTCTGCTATTACTATGCAGACACCAAAATGATGCCATTCTCTTTATAGGGGTTTGCGTACCATTTTACATAAGCCTTCTCACTTGTTAAAATTCATTCAAATAATTTCTGGTTAAGATCTATGATTGGGCTGGAGAGTAAGAAATGGGAGTGTGGAAGAGATCACTTACTCATAGCAATATTAGAGTTTCTCTTGTAAAAGGACTGTCACACAAGCCAAGGAACATACTTTGCCATTAACTAGAAAACCATTCCTTGGCCCTAGTGATTGACACATTAATCTTATTATCATTTAACCCAGGTTATTTGAAAACTGGTGTAGGAACCAATTTCTTGTTCTGAATTTACAGCTAAAATTTTGTCTATTTACTATTAGAAAGGAAAGTTGGCATAAGCCAATGAAACTTGCATTTGCGGGTTAGAGCAGCAGAAGCTAATATGCATTAAAATGGCTTCTTTTTTTCCTGGGAGGAAAATATTGTCAAGAACTATTCAAAATTATTTGTGCATCATGGAGTTGAAACAACATGACTTCTACTCTGTGAAGTGCTAATGAGAGAACATACACAAAATAATATAATATTTAGTATTTATAGCACTTTGCATCTCCAAAAGGCTGTGTGAACAGTAACTAGTTCCTCAAAATATCCCTGTGATGTAGAGTAGTTTTCCCACATTTTATAGATGTGGAAAAACTCCAAAGCTACAAGACAAATCAGTCGCAGAACCAAGTTTAGAACTCAGGATTTCTTGTGATCAGTGCACTAATCCGTGCTGTGCCTCTGGTGTACATTCATCAACAGTATATTTGGGTACTACTTTTTGAAAATCATACTGAATGTTTGTATTTGTGGTGTCTGGTGATTGACAGCAGTGACAAAAGAATTCCTTTAAAAAAAGAATCAATAGACCAAGTCCAGAGTAGCGGCAATAGAGTGTGTGTCTTCATCCTGCTTTTTTTTGATCTCTGTATTAACTTGGCAAGACTACCCCCCTGGAGTAGTTCATTCTCTATACCAGCTCATTTCTGAACTTCTCATGAATAGACACTCAGCTGTGCAGAATGATATCAGTTGTGCAGAAATGTGCCAAATTGTTTGAATTGTGATCTGCTGTCTATTTAACACAGGGTTGAGGGCACCAGCCTCCTTTTATATAGGGCTTCAAGCTGGTTTGAACATTTTTGCTGGAAACTGCGGCTTATAATGCAAAAATAAAAATATTCTGAAAAGCCCAGATTCTCTGGTCAACTAAATCCACTTTGTGCTGCATAAATGACATAAAATGGACTTAAAGCCAGACCAGTGGAGAAGCCTGCTGTGCAGGGGAACTCTTTGCTGATGGAAAGTTGGCAGAGGGGCTCTAGTATCTCCTGTGTCAGCCTCCCTTTCCACCCCTGGCATGTGGGGGCAATGTGGCATCCCAGGCCAGTGGGGATCTGACATGGCAGAGTTTTTCCATTTTCTATTGTTGCATCTATTATTCTAACATATATTAGTTACTGGTGAGTGGCTGTTACACCTGTGAATTCCCTGACATAAAAATTGAACACTTGGTGGTGATTTTTACCTTTGCGTGTTTTAATGTAGCGTATGAGTTATTTTAGATTGTATATTAAGGAAATCTCTGTCTGTAGTAAGAGTGACAAGGTGGGTGAGATAATATCTTTTATAGAACCAACTTCTGTTGGTGAGAGAGACAAGTTTTTGAGCTACACAGAGCTATTCCTGACGAGACCTAAATCGGTCCAGCAGTTTGCAGATCCAACTGTGTTTCCCATCCATTAAATCAGTAGGAACACTTTAGTTACTGACATTCTGATTGTAAACTACAAAGAAGTGGAATAGTGGTCTTGTAAATAAGGCAGTAGTCTGGAATGTGGAAGATGTGGGTTCAATTCCTAGCTTTGCACAAACTGCTTGTATAATCTTGGGAAAATTACTTTAACCTCTGTTTCTGTTCTTTGTCTGCACAGTGAGGATAATGCTTTTTTTTCCATCTTTTGTCTGTCTTGTCATTTAGATTGTAAGCTCTTCAGGAAGCTGACTCTCATTGCACATTTATACAGTGCCTCACACAATAGTATGTTAAATTGGTTGTGACTTCTAGGCACTGCTGTAATACAAATTAATAACAATGCAATTATCAGGTCCATACAAGTGCCTAGATAGATATAAATAAATATAAAAATATGGCTGATATACTAAACACTGTAATCTAGTTAACTTTAAATGTTAGCACAGGCAGAAGTAGATTTAAGCAAGTATTTAACACGCACACACATAATCTACTGTATGTACTCTAAAGTACATAAATAATAAGAGCAGAAAATGTTACCAAGTCACACTCCAGGTCACTCAGCACTTTGTGTGTGTGTGGTATTAATCAGTCCAAGTGGCTAAATGATATCTTAATCGTTAAATGTGGGAGTTCTTGGTTACACAAAGATCAGTTGGGGGAGAGGGCGGGGAAGCTAAATCAAGAAAAAAGAACTTGGACAAAAAGAAGTAAAACAGATACATTATGTATGAGCCTTCAGTGCAGGTCCAACAGTAAATTAGAATCAGGATCACTCTACAGCTACCAATCATTCAGGGATTTAAGTGAGACTTTCGATGAAGATTATGGATATTTTACTGTTTAATCTGAAAAAAAGATACTTTTCTAAACACAAAGCCTTACAAGTTTTGTGTTCAAACAGATACATCAGGATTTAAGAGAAAAAATTACAAGGTACAAGACATATATTAGGACAAAAGATTGGTCTTATTATCAGAAGGTCAAGGTCTGAGATCCATAAGCATATTTAAACTTCATGCGCTACTTCAGATACAGTACTTGTTTTCTAAATTGGTCACATGACAGACACTGTCTGTGAGTGTGTACAAATGGGGTATTTTACTTGTTGCCTAAAATAAGCTTGAATATGCCTGTGCACAAATATACACAAACCTCAGGGATGAGCTTTGAGACTCAAGCCCATAACATTTGTATGGGCCTTCATTGCTATAATGTTTAAACTAACTGAACTAATTTGATTGTTACATATGTTGGTGTAAGGCAGTGATATCTCATGAATTATTCCTTGGTTTCACAAATTTCTTCCTAATCTTACAAATTCCTCTATCTCTGGTTCATAGGGTCTACAGTACACAGTCTAGAATTAGCCTCCAGTTCCATTCTTTGTGAATTTCTGTTTTAGTTTGTGGCACTGAATGAAAACTTGCTTTCTGGGGCAAATATCATTATGTTGTGCCACAGTGCCCCAACTCACTATACTTTTCACTAATATTCTTGAGTACACCTTGCTGATAACATTTCTCTTACATATAACTATAAACATATTAAGAGCAAGGATTCTTCAAAAATAACTAAATAGTACCCCATCTTTGGGAACAGTTACAAATCCATGTAGTTGGTTAGGCCCCAATTTAGCAAGCAACTTAAGCACATGTATAAATGTAAGTACATCATTAGGACTACTCCCATTTTTTAAAGTTACTTAATTGCATATGTACTTTGCTGAACCAGAGTCTTAAACCTTCAGGATTTGAGACTTTTTTTTTAGAGACAAGGTAGGTGAGGTAATATCATTTATTGGACCAACTTTTGTTGGTGGACGGTACAAGCTTTTGAGCTACACAGAGCTCTTCTTCAGGTCTGGGGAAGGAAGCAGAGTGACCTGAAGAAGAGCTCTGTGTAGCTCAAAAGTTTATACTTTCCACCAACAGAAGTTGGTCCAATAAAAGATATTACCTCACCCACCTTGTCTTTCTCATATCCTGGGACTAACATGGCTACAACAACAATGCCAGGTGTAGAATTCATTACGTATCCTAACCAGTCTCAAATAAGGACAAAATGTAAGTTTACACTGCAGAAAAGACCCTTTCACTTTATTTTACTATAGTAACTTGGGTAAGCTGTGGTAAGTTTGTCAGTTTCTTTTTCTGACTCTCATACAGGATACAAGGGCTAAATATATTTTTGGCTTCCTTAGAATAAGCTGTTACGAGTTACCAAAACTGTGTCATTTGACCATCGAGCTTGTAAAAGAAACTTCTGTATTGATGTACTGCAATGCTCAGACAATCTGCCTAAACACTCCCCTGTCTAAATGGAAGAAAAACTGTCTTAAGTAACCTGAAGCTTTCAGAATATAATTTCCTCGAGCCTTATGGAAATGAACAACAATATTCTGAGTTACGTGATACTCTCTAGATAGGAAATTCCAGCATAATGCTGGAAGTTGCTTATACAAATTAATCTCTAGCAAACCTGAAATGACTCAGCATTTTTCCTGGTTTTCCTTAGAGCACACATGTAACAGAGTGCAAGGTTTTTGAGGCCTGTGGAAAATTGTCTTGGTACCATGTTGGATCTTGAGGTCCTCACAAAGTTATTGTGTTCAAAGAAGCACACCTTTGGTTGGTGGCGGGGGAAGTGCACAAGATGTAAGGACTACCTTGCCCATAGGCGTTTGTTATGTTTGGGTTGTTTTTTATATATGCATAAGTCTTCTGAGCATGCTTCAATGCTCCAGGATATGGAGGAATATGTACTTTTGTTTACAGTGGAGAGCATGGGACGCTATCTGCAATCATTAGAAGACTGAAACAGCCGTGGTATTGGTCTTCTCAAAAGAGGGGGTGGGGTTCACTGAGCTCTCTAGGAAGAGAGATGCTTGTCTAGTGGTTAACATAGGACTAAGAGCCAAGAACTCCTGAGTTACAATCCTAGCTCTGATAGGTTTTTTCCATAACTTTGGGCTAGTTACTTTTAACCTGCTTTCAGTTTCCCCTTCTGTAAAATGATCATACTGCTTGTCTCCTTAAATGGGTGTTCTGAGAATAAATATTTGTAAAAAGCTTTGAAGAAAATTGTTAAAAATTCTCCTGAAGAAGGTGAAAGGGAGGCTTGCCTTAAGTGAAATGATGTAAACCATCCCAAGACCAAATCTATTAAAACAGGAGAGATGTGTAAGTCACATTGAGAATCTTGAAATAAATGTTTACAGTTTCCAGGATTTTAGAAGTAGTCTTGTGAGAGCTGAGACTGTTTTAAAAAAAAAAATTGAAGGTGTCAAGGTTCCTCCCCCACTCTGAACTCTAGGGTACAGATGTGGGGACCTGCATGAAAAACCTCCTAAGCTTATCTTTACCAGCTTAGGTCAAAACTTCCCCAAGGTACAAAATATTCCACCCGTTGTCCTTGGACTGGCCGCTACCACCAAACTAATACTGGTTACTGGGGAAGAGCTGTTTGGACGCGTCCTTCCCCACAAAATACTTCCCAAAACCTTGCACCCCACTTCCTGGACAAGGTTTGGTAAAAAGCCTCACCACTTTGCCTAGGTGACTACAGACCCAGACCCTTGGATCTTAAGAACAATGAACAATCCTCCCAACACTTGCACCCCCCCTTTCCTGGGAAATGTTGGATAAAAAGCCTCACCAATTTGCATAGGTGACCACAGACCCAAACCCTTGGATCTGAGAACAATGAAAAAGCATTCAGTTTTCTTACAAGAAGACTTTTAATAAAAATAGAAGTAAATAGAAATAAAGAAATCCCCCCTGTAAAATCAGGATGGTAGATATCTTACAGGGTAATTAGATTCAAAACATAGAGAACCCCTCTAGGCAAAACTTTAAGTTACAAAAAAGACACACAGACAGAAATAGTTATTCTATTCAGCACAATTCTTTTCTCAGCCATTTAAAGAAATCATAATCTAACACATACCTAGCTAGATTACTTACTAAAAGTTCTAAGACTCCATTCCTGGTCTATCCCCGGTAAAGACCAGCATATAGACAGACACACAGACCCTTTGTTTCTCTCCCTCCTCCCAGCTTTTGAAAGTATCTTGTCTCCTCATTGGTCATTTTGGTCAGGTGCCAGCAAGGTTACCTTTAGCTTCTTAACCCTTTACAGGTGAGAGGAGCTTTCCCCTGGCCAGGAAGGATTTCAGAGGGGTTTACCCTTCCCTTTATATTTGACAGAAGGAAATGTTCCAGAAATAGGACATTACAGGATGTCTTTTTGGCCTATACCAGTAATGCAAGAACTGTCCAACAGAAGAAATTATACTAAAATGAGCAGAACTCTGAGCTTGCAGCTTGTCACTGCTCCAGCATGTACAACAAGAATGATGGAATTTAATTTAAAACACAATAATGTAACTGTTGTACTATTTAATATCCTCACTGTAGATTTCAAAATGGTGATATCTTTCTATTGTGAATAAAAAGAAAAAGTGTGTCACTAAGAACGAACAACTTCCTCTCCAGAATTCTGTTTTAATGTATCATTCCAAACAAAAGAATTGTCAAATTAATTAGTCCATCCTTCATTTCTTCTTCCAAAGATACTTGATGTAACCTTGTCCAGCAAAATATTAGCTATGTTAAGAGAGTTAAGGAATGGTGCATGGTGTGTGGAAATCCGGCATGACGGAAACTATCATTCTTCAAAATATGACAGTTATGTACCTGATCTCATCTATGAGAATGTGACTGGTGCTCACTACTAAAAGCTGATCAAGAAAAAAGCAGTAGAAATGAGACTCCTGTGATGAGTCACTGAGTACATAGGCTTGACTGGATTCATGACCCTGACATTCCAGCTGAATTAGTAGTTGAAATGTTGATTCTGTATACTGAGTGATTCCAGCTCAGATTGTCAGAAACATATGCATGAATCACAAGGCTTTTCACAGACTACTGAAAATAAATGTAAACCAAAAATGTCTGATAATGCCCAAAAGTAAATCCTAATCAGACTGGATGCCTATTTTTATTACATTGTCTGCTCAGGGGATAGCTCATTGAGATTGAGAAACCCAAGGTGATTGAGGGACCATCACTACTGGCATCACTCCTTTGTTGGAGTCGCATCTTGTTTTGCTACAGTGATCTAATTTTTATATTTTCTTGAATCTATTTTCTAGCCACTATGTTCAAATTCCCACTTAGAGGAGGCAGCTAAAATACAAACAATTCCTGCATTGACACAGAACCACCTTTTTTGCCAGGTGTGAATGAGCTAACTGTATGTATAGGACTTAGATAGAGAGGAAGTAGTAACAGTTTTCGGTTTAATTAAGCAAGCTATCTTAAATGATCTCTCTTCCTTTTCTCCTCCAGCACTTCCAGTTATTTCCTGATATATTTTAGGGGCCAACTTTAGCAGGTTTAGGGAGGAGCCGTTTTAAAAAACAGATGTATGCTTCCTGAAAGACAACATTAAAACTTCCAGTGAGGAAGGCAAAGAAGTCTGTATCCTTTAAGGAGATGAGTGCATGACATAAGAAACAATGGGTGTATCTACACAGAATGTAATCTTAAGAAAAATATAAATATTTCACAAAAGTCAAACCAGGAATCTTAAAAACTAAAAAGAAAATAAATATATTTTTTCATGGGAAAGTATCTCTTTATTATTTTGAATATTCTAATTAACTCCATAAATAATGGTAAGATTTTTTGTTTTGTTTCAGACCTATCAGTTAGTTAAATTATTTCCACTGGTACTAGCCACCAGGCATGCATGCTGTTCATTGAGGACTAGAAGAAATATGGAATAGTATGAAGTCTAAATCAGTTTTCTATAGTTACCTTTAACTTTCAAAGACTTTTGACCTCTAAACTTGTATATTGGTCATTTAAAATGTACTAGCAGAGGTATTTATAGCAATGAATACAAATCATGGCCAGGCTCAGAAAAATCACACTGAAATTTTTCAGTTTGGACTTCAGCCTTAGGTTTTAGCAGGTGAATATTAAAACATCACACAATATATCCAATACTGTTTTTGTCACAATTAGCTAGGATTTTTGCTTCCTCTTTTCAAATTCCTGGATGTTGCTAATTTTTATGAAATTCTTGTCTTTTGGGTGGATCATTGAAAACTTACAGTTTCTACTGAAATGACCTGGATGTTACCCACTAATTTAAAGATGTTGATCTCTACATGTCAAAAGTGGCGTCAGGCGGTATTTAACTGCAGGGGGTGGGGAAATGGGTTCTGTTGATTTCCCTGTTCTGATGTTCTCCTTTTGGTGGGAATGTGCCTCTCTCACAGTTAATCGCAAACTGCGTTACTCACAATTCCTATGAACTGAAAAAAACAACTCAGATCAATCGGCACTATGGAAGGGAAATAGTGCTACACACTTTATAATAGTCTGGACACTGAAATATAGAATTAATACCCAAAACTGACACATGATTTATAGATTACACTTTATCTTATGATGGGCCCTCAGTTAGTATATATCTATTTGAAATATGTTAGAAGATAGATTGATGTCAGTGTCATTGAGAGAGATGGGAAAAAGTCATCATAAAATAAGTTGTATAGAAAAAGTAGTTATACAAATATTTACATTCATTTGGAAAATAATCTTGGGGAAATGGTGTACAAGGCAGCATATATAGTTAGACATATTTATAATGTAAATGTTTAAATGAACAACAATGAAAATAATGTAAAGGTTATGCTAAATACAGTAGGGTGAAATGGCTGCACTGTACTGCTGGAAGGCATAAGATTGTAAGTGGATCTGTTGCCTAGTGATCATCTTTTCCATATGTGCTAGTAATATCAGACAGGTGATTTAGTTTCATAGAGATCAGGGGGATTGCTCATGTTCATAAAGGCCTTTGTACCTTCTTATTTCAGCTGTTTGACTTATGCCTGTGATGTGGTTAATATATCCTGCAATGTAACATTAATACACATCTGTTGTTACATAACACACAGTAAAATAAATGTCGATTCCTGAGCTAACAAAGCAGACAAGTTCTTAGCAGGGTAAGTTTGAAAGAATTTTGGGGGGTACATTTCTTTAGTTCTGACAGAGGTGGCTGAGTGCCAGATTTTGTTCATTAAAGAGAAAGCAATATTGATCAGAAGCAACCAGTCTTTACACATTTGTACTAAAACAAAGTTACCAGATTTCTGTGAGCACTGTGTAACAAGATACCTGCATTTCTCTTCCAGACTTTAAGTAGATTTCATTCTCCACTATAAATCTGTCCTTCAGCCATGCACCTCTTATCCCATGAACACTACAGCTGGGATTTTCAGAGGTCTAGGGGAATTGTATACCCAATGCTCATTGCCTTTCAGTGGCAATGAGGTGTCTAACTCCCTTAGGCCCCTTTGGAAATTCTAGACTGCATGCTTCACTCCATGTTATGTTATAATTTAAGGTGCTTTGAAGATTGTGAATTGATTTCACAGAATTCACAGATAAGTCTGAAAACATTTATGTCAGACAATCGGTTCTAAAGAGTACTGTGACAAACTTCCTGCTCTACCTTGGTGGGTCTTGCGCTTATTGGTGGATTTGCTTGCCTTGGAGCTTCACAGCAGCCCTCAGCTTGGCCGTTTTTCCTGAATTCACAGTCCAGGTTGACGACTTCTGTGTCTGACCGGGAGTTGGGAGGACTTGGGGGGAACCCAGGCCCACCCTCTACTCCAGGTTCCAGCCCAGGGCCCTGTGGAATACAGCTGTGGAGAGTACCTCCTGGAACAGCTGTGCGACAGCTACAACTCCCTGGGTTACTTCCCCATGGCCTCCTCCCAACACTTCCTTTATTCTCACCATAGGACCTTCCTCCTGGCGTCTGATAATGCTTGTACACCTCAGTCCACGTTCTCACTCTCAACTCCTAGTGCCTCTTGCTCCCGGCTCCTCACACGCACACCACAAACCGAAGTGAGCTCCTTTTTAAAACCCAGGTGCCCTGATTAGCCTGCCTTAATTGATTCTAGCAGCCTCTTGATTGGCTGCAGGTGTTCTAATCAGCCTGTCTTAATTGTCTCCAGAAGGTTCCTGATTGTTCTGAAGCCTTCCCTGTTGGGAAACGGGACGTCCCTCGCTTGCTCCTTAGCTATCTGCTTTCTATTCTTTCTTAAAGCCCCCTGGCCTGGATTTTTCTTACTTTTTGAGCCTGCCTTAGTTCTCCCCCCCGACCGGGCCAGACGCTTTTTTGTTTCGTTTTGTCTTTCTGCCGTTTTCTGCTGCCGTTGAGTGCTGGTCAGCTGCCAACTTGCCGCCAGCACCCCCCGCCACGCCTGCTCCCGGGCGCAGCTATTTGCCTCAGCTGAAACCCCCGGAGGAGGGGGGGAAGATTGCCGACCTGCTATCCAGAGGGGGGAGTGGAAGCCCTCAGACCCAGCCGTTTTGCTGTCAGCTTATTTCTGCAATTTTTCTCGGCCTGCCGAAAGCCTTGGAACACAGCCAATGCAGCTGGAGAAGAAGAAGATAGCAGACAGAAGAAATCACCCAGGGAAGCTACAAATCATCGTGGAGGGGGCCGTACGACTGAGTAATTTTTTGAATTATACTCTCGTGGGGGGGAGTTTGACTGTGGCTTAATTGTGTTTGTGGCGGCACAGGGGGTGTGGCACGGAGCTGCCCCCGATCCATCGGTGCCCCCCCCAACATTATTACAACTGTCACGGCCCCCCCGCCGTCTGTCCCTGCTGGCAACCTGCCATCTGCATCGGATCCAGCTGTTTGCTTTGAACTTTGCCTTTTGGACTGGACATAACAGCCAACCAAACGAGACTCTTTGGACAAACGTGCGTGGGTCCACACACCCCACCCCCGGACTGTTTATCCCACAGCTTGCCCCTATCACCGGACCCCGATTCCTGTTTTCCCCCCCCTTCCTGTCCAACCCATTTGGTACCACCCCCCCCCCCCCCGCCCGCAGCTCAGCAGGGAGGAGCGGTTAATCTGCTTCCCCCTCCCCCCTCCTCGTTCCGGTGTCCCCCCGTCTCTCCCTGCTCACAATGGCTGGGAATGAGAGGGGCGAGGCCCCTTTACCAATATCAGTTGTTCCTCCCCCACCTCTCCCCCTACCCAACCCCCGAGCCCTCCCCACCACCACCACTGTCCAAAATACCTGCCACCGCCCCCGCTGGGGCACCGGCAGCAGGAGGCACTGGGGTGATTACTGCCACTACTATGTCCACCGCCCCCCCAGATTCTAGGACCCCCCCTCCCCAGCTGGCCGAAAAGGCCAGGGCGGGAAGAAAGGAAAGGGCCCCGCTAAAACCACTAGGCCCTCCATGGCAGGGGCTGCCCCCACCGCTGTGGCCTTGTCATCGACCGTGGCGCCCCCACCGCTGTTCCCTCCACCAGCTCTGCGAACGTCCCTCCCCCGCCCCCAGGATGTATGCCCGGGCGGTGGCAGGCTCCCCCCTGCCTGCCACCTCGTCATCTCTCCCACCCACTGCCTCCATCTACCATCACCAGCGGCCGGGGCCCCTTCCCCACCTTGACCAGGAGGCACGGTATCCGTTGCCTCCTGGTGCCCGCCTCACCCCACGTGGAGACATACGTGCAGGCATTGGCGAAGGTGGTAGGACCCACGGCTATTGTGGCGGCCTCCAAAATGTATGGGAAGGTCGTTTTTTTTTCTTAGCTTCAGAGGCTGCCTCCCAGGACGCAGTGGAGAAGGGCCTGGCAGTGGGGGGAGGGGGGTTTGTCCCCCTAGAGCCGCTAGAAGACCTGGGCGTTCACCTCGTCCTCACCGCCGTTCCTCCCTTTTTACCTAATGCTGCCCTGTTACCCGCTCTCTCCACCCTGGGGAAACTTGTCTCTGTCATCAGCCCTCTCCCATTGGGCTGCAAGGACCCCACCCTCTGTCACATCCTTTTGTTCCGCCGGCAAGTGCAGCTTCTACCGCCGGCGGCGGTGCGTGATGGAGAGGCGCTCGAGGGGTCCTTCCTAGTCTCCTACCAAGGAGCCCGCTATCGGGTCTTTTACTCCACCGGAGAGGCCCGGTGCTACCTCTGCCGCTCAGCGGGGCATGTCCGCAGAGACTGCCCTTTGGCCCAGGAGGGAGGGGCACCCGAGACCCGGCAGGACATCGGCCTTGTCGTTGCCGATGCCCCTGGCCACCTGGCACCTGAAACCAATCCTCCTCCTACTCGATCCACCGCTGCTCCCGGCCGGGCCCAAGAAATACTTCCCTACAATGCCCAGGCAAGCAAGGGAGTCCCACCCTTGCTATTACCAATCTGGTAGAGCCTATGGAGGAGGGTGTGGCAAAGATATTACCGGGTATAGGAGAGGGCCCGCCCCAAGGAGAACCCCCCGCCCCTCATGCTGCCTTACCGTTACCCCCCCGAACCCCTGAACCATCGCCTCCGCCCCCTGACACGACCCCTGCTAACCAACCCCCAGACGACGCTATGGAGGGCTGGACCCTAGTCCAGGGGAAGCGAGGCAAGTGGAAGGCTCGAGTTCCGCTGCACCCATCCGATGTGGAAGCCCCCTGGAAGACCAGGAAGGGAGGCACTGATATCGAGCCTTCCGCTACGGCCATGAGTGAGATCCATCCGCTGGTGTCGGGAGGGGAAGACAGACTGGCATTGGAGGGCAGAATCCCCCCTCCACGAGAGACCCTCCCCTCCGAGACCCCTGAGGAAGCTCCTTTTGCCCAGATACCACCCGAACCCTCCGCGAACCCCGAGGCGACCGTTGAGGTGGGCCGTAGAAGAGAGGCCCCCGGGGTAGCAGGAGTTGGCCTCTCCTCCGTGTGTGCGGAGATTGAGGCCCTAGATTTGACCCCGGTCACCCAGGGAGAAGATGATCTACTGCCGGCTGGCCTCGATCTGGGTAGCCTCACCCCAGCCCCCCTTTCCCCATGCTCCCTCCCGCTAATTGCCTTCCCGGGCGAGCTCACCGCAGAAGGTGGTCCACCACCTGATGCCATGGCCGCCAAGACCACCATGGAGCCAGCGCCTAGCGTCACTGGGAGCCCCCTCCCTTACCCCTTAACCCTCAACTCTGCTCAGGCGGCACCTTCTTTTAGCTGCTCGCCTCATGAAGTCCAGAGCCTTACCTCTGCCCCCGCCCCCACTCTTGTCCCTGCCCAATTCCCCTCCTCCTGCAATGCTAATGCCGCCCCGGGGTTATTTCTTTCCCGCCTTTTGCAGATTCCCCCCAGGGAGCAGTCTTTGCACTTTCTAGTCGCGACACATTAGGAGTTGCAATTTTTTCCCTGCCATCCCCTTCCACCCCAAGGCATGAAATGGATTTAATAACCCCATCCTGTCAGACACCCCGTCGGTGGTCCGCACCCTGTCTATCCACCTTAGCAGACCACAAGGCTGCATTAAGAGCCCCACCAGAGAACAACCCGGAAATCGCAACCCCACCCTCGCATGAGCTGCGAAATGCATTGCGGAAGTTTTTAGAAAACATCCGTGGCACCCACAACAGGCTACAGCTAGCTCTCCAGCTATGGGGGGACTTTGATCAAATCCTCCAGGCCACAAGGGCCCTTATACAGGAGGGCAGGGGGCAAGGAAAGCGCGGTGCTGCGGCCTACGAGCGGGCCCACGGATTCCGAAACGATCTACTCATCCACGGGATGGGTCACAGGTTGCTGCGCAACCCGCCGGGGGCCACAAACACCCCCACCAACAAGAACCCCCCCCAGCCCTCCGCATGACGCCTCTTATTATTGCAACCCTGAATACCAGGGGCTGTAGGATGGCTCTCCGCAGGTCCCAGGTGCTCTCTTACCTTCGGGAAGGGGGGTACTCTGTAGTTTTCCTGCAGGAGACCCATACGGACCCGACCGCCGAGGACAGGTGGCGGCTGGAGTGGGGGGACGGGGTATACTTTAGCCACTTCACGACTTGGCAAGCTGGAGTGGCGACCCTGTTCTCCCCCAACCTACGGCCCGAGGTGCTAGGGGGTCACTGAGGCCGTGCCAGGCCACCTGCTGCACCTTCGAGTCCGTATGGAGGGGCTCATGGTCAATCTTGTTAACATCTATGCCCCCCAAATTAGCTCAAGGCGGCCACAATTCTATCAGCGGGTGTCCGACTTTCTCGGCACCCTAGATTCGCACGAGTGCCTGGTCCTGGGAGGGGACTTTAACACCACCCTCGAGGAACGGGACCGCTCAGGGGCCGAGCCGAGCCCGGCCGCCGCGAATATTCTCTGAGGGATAGTTGAACATCACTCCCTAGTGGACGTCTGGCATGACCATCACCCAGGTGACACTTCCAAATTCACTTTTGTCCGGGTGGAGGCCCATCGGTCACACCACTCTCGGTTGGACCGTATTTACTTATCCCGTTTCCATCTTTCACAGGCCCACTCCTCCGCCATTCAGCCGGCCCCATTCTCCGACCATCATTTAGTCACCGTAATGGTCTCCCTCCATGCAGAGAGACCGGGGCCGGCCTATTGGCACTTTAACAACAGCTTGTTGGAGGACGAGAGCTTCGTGACATCCTTCTGGGAGTTTTGGCTGGCCTGGTGAGAGCAGTGGCGTGCCTTTCCCTCGGTGCGGCGATGGTGGGATCTCGGGAAGGTGCGCGCCAAGCTCTTCTGCCGTGACTACACTCGGGGCACCAGCCGACGGCGAAATGCGATGATAGAGCAGTTGGAACGGGAGGTCTTAGAGATGGAGAGGCGCCTGGCCACCAACCCCGAGGACCCTTCCCTCTGCAGAGCGTGCCGGGAGAAGCGGGAGGAGCTCCGGGCCCTCGAGGACCACCGGGCCCGAGGTGCCTTCGTTCGGTCCCACATCTGCCTCCTTCGGGAGATGGACCGCGGCTCCCACTTCTTCTATGCCCTGGAGAAAACAAGGGGGGCCAAGAAACACATCACCTGCCTTCTTGTGGAAGACAGCACTCCCCTCACGGAGCCGGAGGAGATGTGTGGGAGGGCCCGTGACTTCTACACAAGCTTTTTCTCCCCGGATCCGACCGATCCTGGCGCTTGCGGGGTGCTCTGGGAGGAACTCCCCACGGTCAGCATGGGCGACCGAGACCGACTAGAGCCGCCTCTCACCCTGGCCGAGTTCTCGGATGCCCTCCGTCGCATGCCCACCAATAAATCTCCAGGCATGGACGGGCTGACCGTGGAGTTTTACCGTGCGTTCTGGGACATCCTCAGCCCAGACCTAGCCACCGTCTGGGCTGAGTCCTTGCAGAGCGGGGTCCTCCCTCTGTCGTGCAGGCGAGCGGTGCTCGCCTTGCTGCCGAAGAAGGGGGACTGCCGCGATTTACGAAACTGGCGTCCCGTCTCACTCCTTAGCACGGATTACAAAATCGTAGTGAAAGCAATCTCGCTGCTGCTAGGGTCCGTGATGGCGGACGTGATCCACCCAGACCAGACCTATACTGTCCCGGGTTGCAGCATTTTTGACAACCTATTTCTAGTCCGAGACCTTTTGGAACTCGGGCGGAGAGATGGTCTGTCGTTCGCCCTCCTGTCTCTTGATCAGGAGAAGGCGTTCGATAGAGTAGACCATGGGTACCTCCTGAGCACTCTGCAGGCATTTGGATTCGGACCTCAGTTTGTGAGTTTTCTCCGGGTGCTGTATGCCTCCGCGGAGTGTTTGGATAGGCTCAACTGGACCCTGACTGAACCCGTCAGCTTCAGGTGAGGAATGCGGCAGGGGTGCCCCCTCTCGGGCCAGCTGTACACTCTGGCGATTGAGCCTTTCCTCTGTCTCCTCCGCAGGAGGTTAACAGGGTTGGTGCTGTGGGAGCCGGTACTGCGGCTGATCCTGTCGGCGTATGCTGATGACATGCTCCTCATGATCCAGGACCCCGGCGACTTGGCGCAGGTGGAGGCTTGCCAGGCCATCTATTCGGCAGCCTCCTCCGCCCGGGTCAACTGGGTCAAGAGCTCTGGTTTGGCGGTAGGAGACTGGCGGCAGGCGAGCTCCCTCCCACTTGTGCTTCAGACCATCCGGTGGAGCGTGGGTCCACTGCTCTACCTCGGCGTTAACCTTTCTGCCACGCATCCCTCTCCGCTGGAGAACTGGGAAAATTTAGAGGGCGGGGTGATAGAGCGGCTCCGGAAATAGACGGGACTACTCCGATGTCTCTCCCTCCGAGGGAGAGCGCTGGTGCTTAATCAACTAGTCGTGTCCATGCTCTGGTACCGGCTCAACACCCTGGTCCCGGTCCCGGGTTTCCTGACCAATCTCCGGACATCGATTCTGGGGTTCTTTTGGTCAGAACGCACTGGGCCTCTGTAGGGGTCCTTCATCTACCCCTGAAGGAAGGAGGACGGGGCCTGAAGTTTCTACACACTCAGGTCTGTGTCTTCCGCCTCCGGGCCCTACAGAGGCTCCTCTATAGTGCAGGCAGTTCGGCGTGGAGCATACTGGCGCACGCCATCCTGCACCTTATCCGAGGGCTCCGATATGACCGGCAGCTCTTTTATCTCCGTCCGGGAGGTCTTCCGCGAGACCTCTCCGGGCTACCAGTCTTTTACCAGGACCTCCTCCGGACTTGGAAACTGTTTTTAACGACCAGGTCCGTGGTGGCCACCGAGCAGGCAGATCTCCTCACGGAGCCCCTGCTACACAACCCCCAGCTCCGTGTACAGGTGCCGGAGTCCCGCTCAGTGCGCCAGAGCTTGATCCTGGCAGAAGTCACGAGAGTTGAAGATCTCCTGGACTATGACCGGGGAGACTGGCTGGATCCCCTGACGCTCGCCCGGTGCATGGGGCTCTTCAGACCTCGTACCCCCCGGCGCGTACTTCAGGAGGTGAAGGCCACTTTGCCGCCCGCTGCTCGAGCTTACCTCGACCGGGTCCTGCTCGAGGGCACGCCCTGCCCACCCTCTACCCCAGGCCCGCCGGACTTTTTAATTGGACCCCTGCCCCGCAGATCCAATCGCCTCCCCACCCCTTCACTGCAAGCCGGCTGCATGAACTGCAGCCGGTACGCTTCCAAACCGCACCAAGGAAACATCTATACATGCTTGTGCTCCACACCCTTCATGCCCTCACCCTAGTGTCCCGCCCTGACACAAAGTGGCGAGACCTTCTGCCACCTTTGGAGGGTGAGCAGCTCCGGTGGGCCAGCCTATATTTCACCTTGGTTCCGAGGCCCGTCGGGGACATCAGTTGGCGGCTCCTTCATGGAGCTGTGAGCACGGGCACATACTTGGCGCGGTTCACCCCCATCCCAGATACTTTTCCCTTTTGTGGTGTGAGGGAAACCCTGGCGCACATATATCTGGAGTGTGCCAGGCTGCAACCCCTCTTCCAGCTCCTCACAAATCTTCTATTACGTTTTTGGTTGCATTTTTCCCCCTCACCTTTTTATTTATGCACTCCCCATCCATGGCTTCACAAAGTCGCGGGATCTCCTAGTTAACCTCCTCCTGGCCCTGGCTAAAACGGCCATCTATAAAACCAGAGAGAGGAGGTTGGCCGACGGAGTTTCCTGTGACTGTGGGGCTGTTTTCCGATCCTCGGTCTGTTCACGTATCCAGGCGGAGTCCCTCTGGGCGGCGTCCACTGACTCCCTTGATGCTTTTGAGGAGCAGTGGGCGCTGTCTGAGGTTCTCTGCTCGGTGTCCCCGTCCGGGTCCCTTTGTCTGACCCTTTGGTTGGGGGAGAGAGTAAGGGACCCCAGTCCCAGCCATTGCTGCTGCGGACACCACCACCCTAGAGGGGTCCTTTCACATATGAGTGCAAGTGACCCCCCCCCCCCCCCCGGACTGTCCACCCCACAGCCTGACCCTCTTGTTGGGAGCTTTCAGAAGAGGGAATTGTTGGTGACACTCGGGCGTGGTGCCAGGTAACTTGAGGGGGTGGAAGATCACGAGAATCAATGAAGCCCCCTCGCTCTGGGCCACCAGGTAACTCGGAAGGGTGCAAGACCACGAGAGTCGAGGAAGCCCCCCGCTCTGGGCCCGGGCAAGCTTGAACACTTCCCTCCCCTGAAGCTAATGAGAAAACAATTGTGATTGGTTGCTGTGTTACACATTGCATATGCTGCTGTTTTTACTTTGTAAGTGTGTTATGCAAATAAAAATATTTTTGCTTCAAAAAAAAAATTACTCTCCTGTAGCCATCTGGCCCGACCTTGTCACAGTACCTAAAGATTAGTGATCATTCTTACACATTGCCATGCATGCTTGTGTGCACATGCTCTCTCTTGTGCTTTCTCCTTCCTTTTCTTGTTTAGCACACTGCTTACTTTTCCCTTATCATAGAATCATAGAATATCAGGGTTGGAAGGGACCTCAGGAGGTCATCTAGTCCAACCCCCTGCTCAAAGCAGGACCAATCCCCAACTTATGATATGTGGAATGCTACAAGTATATTATGAGCATCTTAGTAGCATCAAACTTCCACCCAATAAGTATCACTGCAGGTACAAATAAAGGCAATGTTATTATTTTCAGGAAACTGTAACCTGCAGCCAAAGAAGAAACATATTTTCATTCTTGCTTCTCCTTTTATCTCCCTCTCTCTGCCTCATGCTTCTGTGTATGATAAGGACTTTTCTCCTTCATCCTATAGCAGCAGTTTCAGATAGGAATGAAATGATGGAAAGGCTTCCATTGACATCAGTGGGAGAGAGTTGATTAGGTCCTTAATTTTTCCTGGTACCAACCACTTGAAACTGGGGTACTTTGGAACAGTTCAAATCACAGTTAACGCTGGTGCAGCTCATCTCTACTAGAGGTATAATCCTGGTCTCACTGAAGTTAATGGCAAAATTTGCATTGACTTCAATGCATTGACTTCAATGGGGCCAAGATTTCAGTATAGATGTTTGCACCATTGCAGCCATACAAAGTGTAGCTGAGCTGGTGGCTGAAATCCACATTTTAGACTAAGCTTAAATTGTAGTTTTATCCTGGACTGGAAATGGAAATACTTCAAGAAATTATTTGGACAGTGACTGAGTTAAATAACGCCAGATAGTATAGGAAATCTCACAAGACAGCTTAACATATTATTTACTAATCAAAATCACCCCTGAAAGGATTTTGCTTGCTAACTATCTGCACTCCTGCCAATTAACCACATTTTTTTATATGTTAGAAATGCCTTTTAAACGTAGTTCAAGTGGCACATTAGCTTTTTGCATGTTATGTAATCAATAAAATCTGAAGGATACATCATGACTCTGCATTATTTTTGCCCATGTCATTAGCATTTAAGCCCAATTGATTAATCAGCTCTTATTTTAGTTTGCATAATTCTTTTGAAGCATTATGAGCCCTTTGATAATTTCCCTCATTAAGGTGCTCAAAAGCCTTGCTGACTAGCACACATCAGGCAGACATTTTTTTAGAGACATTTCTAAAAAATATGGTATGATAATTCATGGTATTGTCTCTGTTCCATTCTGTAGTGCTCTGGCAAGGTATATGATAATTTAATAGTGGAATATTTGGAGCATATTTGTTTTCAAAATGGAAATGAATCTGGCCATCTGTTACCAAAGATGTGTTATGACATGCAAAATTCAGGCATAAGAATTTACTTAACACTAGAATTGCATATTTTCAAGAATTCTATGGCTGTATTGTTGGAATGAAAAGGACTTTTTTAACCAAGTGAGAAAGTGATTCTAACTGCTTCCACAAATCAAGGCATTCTGCTACTACGACATGCCTACTGTTTAACCCTCATCATGAAAACAAGAGAATTCATGGCTTTTGGTTCATTTTAAAGTTTTTTCCATTTCTTTCACTCTACCCCGCAGCCATTTACTAAGATCCATTATACTTACTTACCTGCATTACAGTGGTTTTGTGAGGATTAATAAGCTTATGTTTGTACAGAGCTTTGAAGATACAAACTGTGTGTGCCAAGCTTTATTACTATTTTTCATCAGCAAAAAACACTGAATTGTAAGTCTATATAACAAAGTTAGATTGTGTGCCAAAATATTTGTCTATAGAATCTTGTCTTGATATTATATCTCAAGGTGAAAAATCCATATGTGGAATACTAAGAATAAATGAAGTGTATTTTGGTAATAAAAAGGTTTGACTTAAAAAATCAGTTGTAAATGTTGGGTGTACTAAGTTACGGAGGTAGCTGGAAAATTAGAACCATATTAAAGTTGGCACATTTTGTCAAAAACAAACGATTTACCATCATTGTAAATATTGTAAAAAATAGCATAATATTAGCGTATGATCATTTAAAATATATTGTTATAATCTTTTAAAGGGAGATTAAAGTGTGTGGCAGATTATTCTAGTGATAAACCTCACATTTCCTCTCAATTTCCTTATCCTGAAGCCAAGATGTGCCCCCACCCTTCCCAGAACTTGATTGGCAAACAAAAGTAGTGATATTTTCTAGCTTATTCAGTAGTTTTAAACTCATACTTTATTGTCAAACTTTGTGGCAGGAATTCAATAACTGAATTTGTAAGTATATGTAGAACAGCTCATTTTTATGTGTGTCAATGTGGTGGTGATGTGCTTATTATTATCGTTTTAAGGTTAAGTAATGTTTCGAGTGATTTTTGTTTTATGTAATCTATTTGAAATTTTACCTTAATGGCAGTTTTGCTTAATTGCCATCTATGCTATTAAGAAACTAAGCTATCTATGATGGAAGGTTTGAGGACCTGCTCACAATCTTTATTTCTTGGCAAAGGAAATAATTGCTTAAAGGGGTTGAGCAAGAGGCCTCATAACAACTAGAAACAATCAGCCAAGGAAGTCTGAAAGATGAAAAGTGAAGCAGGTTGTTAAGCCTTTGAAAGATGGCCACTAATCATGTTCAGTGGAACGTCTCCTGGAAGGTGTAATCTGAAACTGGGTACCAAACCCTTCTGTGTGCATAGATAACTGGAGAGAACTGGTTTGGAAAGTGGGGCTAGTTCCTCTGGATCAGTACTGAGGGCTTATAAGGATATTAAGTGAGGAAAGGAGACATTTCATCTCTTTCTAGACAGCAGAGTAGTGCTGACAGGCTGATCACAGGGACCATATAGGGGATTGCTTTCAGGAGATACAAGCTATTCACTTTACCCTTTTTGACTGTAACTAAGCTGAGAATGCCTTATCTAGTTTAGCTCATGAGAAGCGTAAATTTACATGTTAAGCAAACCATTTATTTTATTTTAATACAATTTTCTCTCTTTTTTATATAATCTTGTATTAAAATTACTATTCTATGGGTAATTTCTATGCAATTTGCCCTCAAAAAGAAGCAAACCTCATAACTTCTAAGGATTGGTGCTGAAAGATAAAGAATTTCTGGAACCTACTTCCCCAACCCCCCTAATTCTTGGTCAAGGAGCATAAATTGGCCTATTCCAATAAATTGTATTGCCATCAAGCTGTGATGGGAAAATACCAGGGTAGAAGCTGAAAGACCAAGAAGGAGATGAGAGTTGATGGTGGTGTTAGTCTCACTGTCATCTCCCATTTTTAATCTGTAGTGTTTGTTTTGTTGCTGAATGTTAAGGGATAAAGGAAAAATATTATTGAACATAAAAGAAGATGTAGTTCTGTCCTATTGTTAAGCTTTCAGAAAACCTTTACTATCAAGCTCATTTCTATGATCATAGAAAACTAAAACAATGGGAACTGGCTGTACAATAGTTCTATCGTTGTTGATACATTATCTGATCTTTGCAAGGAAACTTCTGTTACTTGATGTGATGCCACATTTACAAATATTATTTTTAGCTCCACCTCCAGTAAAATATAAGAGATTGCTTGGTTGGTATTTTCTTCTTGATTTTTATCTGCTTTTTATTAGCTCAGATCTCATGGAGATAGTCAAGTTTTTTTTAAGTGGGTTAATTGACCATCACAAACAAAATAGTCCATACCAAATGCTCATTTCATGACGATTCAAATGGGAAGGCACTACATTGCCTCATGGAAACCTGGGTTCAAGAGCAAGCATGGGGATCTCCCGTCCCAGATTATCAGAGCTATGGGAGCATTGCTGGTTACAAGAAAACTACTTAGGCTATGGCTATACTACAGCTTAAGTTGATGTAAATTATGTTGCTCAGGGGTGTGAATTAGCCACCCCCCTGAGCGACATAATTTATGCCGACTTAAGCGCTGGTGTGGACAGCGCTATGTCATAGTTACCACAACTTGTGGTGGCTGGAGCAATTAAGCCAATGGGAGAGTTCTCTCCTGTTGGCTTAGAGCAGCTACACTAGAGAGTTTACAGTGGCACAGCTGCATTGGTGTGCGAGTGGCAGTAGCTATGTTGGCAGGAGATGCTCTCCCACTGACATAGCGCTGTCCACACTGCGGCTTAAATTGGCATAAATTATGTCACTCAGGGTGGCTAATTCACACCCAAGAGCAACATAATTTATGTTGTCTTAAGCTGTAGTGTAGCCTTAGCCTTTGTTACATGAGTGCTCATGGTTGGAGGCTTACATCTCAGATTGCCCTCATTTGTGTCTGGTTGTGGACCAATTTGTAGTTTGAGATTTTTGCTCATAGTGGAAATATATAGTGTGAATCGGTTTAGTATGGGTTGTGACCTTGAGCCCATTAAAGTAAATGGGAAGTTTTTCCATTGACTTGAATGGGCTTTTGAATCAAGCCCTTAATGAGAAAATACACTGGTGTGAATTACTTTATATTTCATCCTTATGAGTGTGTTACTTGTCTTCCTATTTTATACAAGTTTCTCCAATAAAAAAAGGTAAAGAAACAAAAAATACACACCATACCTCTACATTTAGGTGTGTATAAAAAAGTTATATGAGGAAAAAGATGGTCCACGCTGAAAAGGGACGTGAACATTTTATAATCCTTGCTCAAACTAGGCCAGAATAACTTGAGTTATTAACTCAGGGTGGGGAAATACTGCTGGCATCTGCTTTGGCTGTAATCTGGCAAAGGAAAGGCCAGGCTCAGGAAAATATAAAAAAATAAAGTTAACGTTTGGGCTTGTATTCAAAGTAGTTAAACTCAGGAAACTTGGATGTTCTTTGTATACCTAATTTCAGTTTGGCAACAAAAGTATTTATTAAAAGAAATAATAGTGGACTATTGTTATGAAATAATTCATGGGTTGGGCTTTCTTTTTTTAACTTCTGATCTGGAAACTAAGCAAAAAGCTGATGCTGTATTTTAGGAGTATTAGAATATTTTATTTTATTTGGATTTTGAGTATACCAGCTGCCTGGAGTACAAGGTAATAACACACTCTTAAATAAAGTTTGTAAAAATAATAAAATCTTTATGAAAGGTTGGTTGCACTTCAGTAATTCGTGAGAACTTCACAAGACTAAGAGAGGATTGCACTAAGAGGCAAAGATTAGTAGAGCAGCAGAAGTCAACTGAATCTCTGAACACTGAAAGCTATAACATGCTTTATAATTAGTGCAGTTAAGCAAATAAAATATTTATTAGGGATGTGACCCTGCAATAGTGAAGGGAATAGGAGTTCTGCCATTAATTTCAATGGAAGCCAGATCAGGCGCAGTGTCCCTACTGTCCTTACCATAACAAAACGTCTGTTATTGCTATTGTTATTTATGTTAAGCAGTACTTAGAGGCCCCAACAGAAATTTGGGCCCTATTGTGCTAGGCACTGTACGGGCCCATAGAAAACAAAAGTTCCTGCCCCAAAGAGGCAATCTACTGGACAAGACAGGCAAAGGATGAAATGGGGAACAGAGGCTCAGAGTGAGGAAGTGACTTGGGCAGTGTTACACAACAGAACAGTAGTAGAGCTCAGAACAGAGCCCACTTCAGAATCCTAGTCCTGTGTCCTATCCACTAGATCATGCTCCCTCTTACATTTAACTTTCTTTCTGGAAGACATTAACAAATAATATGGACTAATGGATAGAGATTTCTTCTCCTGATTTTTTTAATCCCTTCTTCATTTGCCCCCTGCCCAGACACACCAAAGCCCATACATTCACATATAGTAGCAAAGTCTCTGAGGATCACTATTCTGGTATCTTAATATAAACACCTTGGGCTAGAGACGTGGTTCTCAACCAGGGGTTACCCAGAGGTCTTCCAGAGGGTACATAAACTCATCTAGATATTTTCCTAGTTTTACAGCAAGCTATTTAAAAAGCACTAGCGAAGTCAGTACAAACTAAAATTTCACACAGATGATGACTTTTTTATACTGCTCTGTATACTATACACTGAAACGTAAGTACAATATTTATATTCCAAATGTTTTATTGTTTTATAATTATGTGGTAAAAATGAGAAAGTAAGCAATTTTTCAGTAATAGTGTGCTGTGACACTTTTGTATTTTTATATCTGATTTGTAAGTTTTTAAGTGAGGTGAAACTTGGGGGTACCCAAGATAAATCAATCTTGAAAGGGATACAGTAGTTTGGAAAGGTTGAGAGCCACTGGGCGAGACGCAGGGATTTCCTGCAGAGAAAATAGTAACACTGTTTAGCTGCTCAGACAACAGGGAGCTTCTGCCTTCTCCTCCTCTGCTTCCTCCCTTAAAGACTAGATACCTGAGTCTATAATTTAACATAACTGTCTAAATTACAAACACTTAATCTCTCTTAAATACCATACAGGCAGTTCCCATTCATTCCCTCTCTATAAAGTCAAACTTTTAATTTAAAAATGAAGCAAAGGGCAGTTGTATTTGTGTTCATCGTGATGATCTGGAACAGAATGTGACACACACAGTTTAAAATTAATAAATCAAGCCAGTTCCCCTACCCCATGAACACGCTCCCAAAATATGTATATTAAGTCAACCCCAGCCAACTTCTTTATTATAAATGTAGCTTGTGAAAGGGGCCATTTTATCCTGCCTTACCACACCCTCTACATTCCCTAGTGAGGGACCACCATGGTTAGTAATTAGTTTGCATTGTTGAGTGTGTGAGAAGGGTGGAGAAGCATGAAACTCTTAGTAATTTTCTCAGTGGGCCATTATTAGTCTTGAGCTGCAGGAGGTCAAACCTGAAAGGAGTTTCAATGTATGAAATCTGGCCATTTTTACAAGTAGCCTTCTATTATCTTTGCAGGGATAAATCCTGTGTGTATGCACAGTTATCTCTGCAAATGCTGTCAGGTTCAGCTGTCCTTTAACTTCTCAGGACTTTTCACTATAATCAAAGCAGTTAGATGGAAAAGACCCATTAGGTCATCTTGTCCTTTTCCCTCCCAGTGCAGGATTGTTCCACGGAGTATACTCAAATTAAAAAGAAACATCTTTCATTCCAAAGTGCTTTATTAAATGCATATGTGTTTACACAGCAGTATGTATATAGAGGATTTGCCCCCCCTATTCCAGCACAATTGAAATGCACCTCTAGGTAAGAATGTAGCACTTTAGAATAGTAAGCACGGAAGAGCTTGGAAGGCCGCGGAGACTCCTATTTAAACTTTGACCCCTGGGTTCGGGTCAGGGCATCTTTTGCTACAAAAACCAAGTAATTGTTAGAGCTGATTGGAAATTTTCCAGTGTTAGGAAATGCTGGTTTGTTAAACCCAAAATGTCTCATGGAAATGAGTCTGGGTTGAAGAATTCTCATTGAATCACACGCAGTGGAAAGCCACTTGGTTCTCGACCAGCTTGCCTGGTGGGCTGTTTGGGAGCCCAGGTTTTCTGTCTCTGGGTCAGCCCCACCATGCCAGGTTTCCAGGATTTCCAGACTCCCTGCAGTGGAGCTGGGGCCCTGAAAGCCCACGAGACTCTCAGAGCTTTCAAGCTCCCAGCTGCAGAACTGGGAGCCTAGCAGTCCTGGAAGCCCTGACAGGGGTATGTCTACACTGTATTTGGGAGTATGTTCCTCAACCCAGGTAGACAGATGCACTCATCTTGCTATGGGAGCATGTGCCCCACCATGGAGACTGCCCCAGGGTGGGGACCCCATGGTTTCCAGATTCCAAGTTCAGCTGGCTCCCTAGACATGCCTATTGTCATGTTGCCCACTCAGGAGTCAGGCAGTCCAGGGAGCCAGCTAGCCCATAGTCTGGAAGCTATGGTGTAGTCCATATAACAGTGTTGCCCTGGAGCCGCAAACCCTGGAAGTCCTAGCAGCTGCTGACTGAAACAGATATTCTTGTTGGTTTCACAGCTGCATGTTGCTGGAGCATACTTCATGTGTCTGTGTTTGAAAAACAATTTTTTTCAGGATTTCTGGTTCAAGAGAAATTTCCATCAGTTTCAGCCAGTTTTAGTAATGGCCATGAGGGTAAATGAGCAATATTTTTTGAGTGTCTTCTGTCCCTACATAAGCTATACAGATGAAAGTCATTTCAAAGCCAGTCTTTAGAAAATTGTCTGAATGAATGATCAAAATTTAGGTCCTGATCTTGCACACTGTCGAAGGTAGATACGTAGTTACTCCCATGCAGAGTTCCATTGCTCTGTGCTTGTCCTTTGCAGGATTAGGGCCTAACTAGAAAGAGCCTCAGCCCATGAAGTTTTGACACCTTTTTGTTTTGTTTTTTAAATGGTAATTTGATTTTAACTATTTATCCTTTAATCATATTTTATTCCCATTTCTAAGCCACCAGTGCTTTTAATCAAGTGCTCAGTAGTTTAAAATGTGAATGATTATATTTGGAATTCTAAATTTTATCTTGTAATCTATCTGCTTTCTACCTTCTAACATCACTGACAGGACTTTTTTCTACATCCAAACTCTGAGCAGCTTCAAATGGCCACAGTTGTGTTTAAACTGACCTGCTGGAGGGAAACTTTCTTTCCTTTTCCAAAGGTGGAATTACCTTAAGATTACTCCAGGGAGGAGTTATAATGGGCAGAGGGAAACTGATGCAGTAAAAAGATAATGCTTCTATATATATGTGGTGGAGGATATGTGCGTGCACCTTTAGTTTGATTAATTTATACTAGTCATTTTGGAATGGTAACTTACGCTGATGAACATTTTCAGAGGAGTAATTTGTTTACTAAATAAGTGGGTCCCATTTCCTACCAAATTATGCTGCTTTTTGTGATACACATTCCTTATATTGCTACCACGGATTGTAACTTGTTCAGTCTTCTTCTGAGAACTTCTGTGCATTGTAACTTACATAAGTATTGGTATTCCTTATTAGCTTTTCCAGTGACCATAATATACCAATAGCCTAGAACATTACCCAGAGCTATATGGAGATGCTGCTGCTCTGAGCCACTTTTTATATTAAAGAAAGATTTTGTTCTATATTCTGCTGCCAGCGTAAATCTGGAATAACTTCATTGAAGCCAATAGAGATGCGCTAGTGTAAGTGAGATCAGGATGAGAACCAACGTGTGTCAAATAACGACATGGTCTTTTTAAAAAATAAACAAAGCAACCCTGTTATTTACAGTTATCATGTTTCTTTTCTGTGTGCCCTTTATTTTTTTGGAACAATAGTGTCTATCTAAAAACAATAATGCAGCTTTGTAACTGTTTCTATATAGTCTACCTTTTAATAGCTTTGTGCTTAGTCGCTTGGAATTCATACCGTATGAATACCTTCACAGTAACATATATGTTTTGGTTATTTTTCTCCTATAAATTAGGAACATGAAAGAAAAAACAAAATAAAAAACACCACCACCCTACTAGATATTTTCTCTCAGACTCTAATCAGGAAGCTTATAGTCTAGATTTGATTGATTCTGCTCTATAAGGCAGAGGGCAGAGGAGGAAGAAACAGATCAAAGTGAAAAACTGACCCAAACTTGAATCACTTGAGAATAAAATTCATCCAGGCAAGTTAACATTTAATTTTGTTCTGCCAGCAGCAATCCAAGAAAGATTATGAGAGAGAGAGACTGAATCTTTGCTACTAGTGCTTGGCTAGTTATTATGCAACACAGCCAAAAGACAGACCAAAAACAAGTGGAGAATTGTTGATTTAGGTCTTGCTACTGTAAAATGAAATAAAGTGTCCTTTACACAGCTCCTATTGTTCTTAGAGGGGTACTATTCCTAATAAAGAGAAGAATTAAGAATCAGTAATATACACAGATTTCTTTTTATTCATTTAATCTTTCAAAAATAGCTATACAAAGCAGATTTTGAATTTTAATGTGCTAAGCAGTCAGAATACCAGCATGTCAGGAAGACAGTAAATCAACTCCTGGGTGTAGACTTTTCAAAATATTTCTGTTTAATCACACGTTCTGCATTTCTGCCTAAAGGCAACTGGAATGTGTTGGCAATGATCAGGTAAAAAAAAAAAAAAAAGAAAAAAAAAGACACCTTCAACACTCTATTTTCCAGTTTTCTTCCTCAGGCTGAATTCAGCTTTCACTGGTTTTTTTTTTCCTTGTCGACTGTACTTTGTTTTTTGTAAAAAAACAAAAACAAAAAACAAAAAATTGTTTGTATAGCTTGAAGATTCTCGTTCCCTTTGTGCTTTCCAGATTTAAGTATTTAGGTTCAGTTTTCAGATCTCTGTGTCATTGCTCAGTATCCTGGCTTTTTAAATGCTTTTTATTAGTACAAGATGACAAAATCATCTCTTCCTACTTGTGATGGGATGGAGAAGGTCTGGAAGCCTCCTGCTGGAGGCCACCCCTTCCCAGAAAAGAGCAGAGTAGAAGTCCTCCAGGCAGCCTAGAGTGGGTGCAGGAAAAGTAGCCAATCAGAGGGGCTGCTGGAGTAGCCAATCAGTGGCCAGAAGGGCCCCATGAAAAGGAGTAGCAGAGACAGTACAGTCAGTTGTAGTCTGGAGCTGGAAGGGGGAAGCCTGGGCTTCTGGCTGGCTGGAAGAGTAGCAGGATGGCAGGCAGCTCAGTATGGGCAAGACTGAGCCCAGGGTGGGAGCTAAGGAGGAGCTCCTGGGGAGCTAAGGGGATTAAGCAAGACCTGAGCCCGGAACCTAGCCAGATCAGGCCAGGGTACGGTGATGGGCCCTGCTAGTCTGGTTAAAGACTGAGTCCAGGGAGGGATGCCAAAAAGGACACGCTAACTGAGGGTACTACGATGGGCCCCTGTTGGACTGTTACAGGAGGGCAGTGTCTTCAGGGAGGAAGCCTTGGTGGGAAGGTAAAAATTGTATACCCTGGAAGGGGTTTGTTTGTTCCATCTACAGACAGTGTGACTCAGACGGAGGGCAGGATCGCTGAAGACTCACTGAAAGAACTATCATCCAGGGAGCACTCACAAGAGGTGGGTGCCACCTGTTGTAAAAACTGAAAGAAAAGCAGGCTCATACCTGACCGGAAAGGGGGGGGTTGCTTGGGAGAGGTGGGTGCTGACCCCATTACACTACTACATGTTTAGAACAATGTGTAGTATTTTCTTTTTGCAAGTATTCTGGATTCATTTAATACTTGTGAAATTGAGTGACTGATAGCACTGGTGGGGCATGGAGCCCCACTGGGTGTTTCACTATTCTATGTCAGCCACTGTTGTCAGACCTAGCATATTCAGTGCACCTCACACACTATGTGGCCATATCTGTACAAAAGGTGGCATGCAATATATCACAGGAAAACTAATAACTCAGTGATCATCTTGAGTCATGTATGTACAGTTAACTTACAAAGAATTATACAGATGTGCTTGAAATATCTGACTAAAATGTGTTTTAAACCAGGCATTTAAAAGTCGATAAACAAGTTTTTCCAGGCAAAGGAAAGGAGCCATCATCTTAAGCCAGTTTTGGCCAAGAACAGTGGGCTATTCATCTATATCAGAGATTACATTAAAATCATTTGTATTGTAAAAAATCACAAGTGGGGGAGAAGCTATCTTGGCATTTACACCAGACAGCATGGTGTCTACACCCAGCACAGTAAACAAACTTTATCTGGGGATACACTTTTGAAGAATATGTTTCAAAGGTTTGCTGGACTGTAAAGAGAGGCAGAGAGCACCTAAGCTAACGAGGTGCTTTGAGCTCTGTTTTGGGTCCTGGCTGACAACTGGCCAGCCATACTGGAAGAAGAGACTTTGGTGAGAAAATTTTCTTTGAACAAAAGACTAAAATCTGACTTAACAAAGAGTCTTAGAAGCATGTTTTACTTTTGTTTTGTGTTTAGCCATTTCTACCTTTATTCTTTCTACATGATATCACTTAAACCTATATCCTTTTGTTAATAAACTTGTTTTACTTTTACCATAAACCAGCTCAGTGGTTTAATTGAAATGGAGGGTTTGTCAACCCCAGCTAAGTTAATAAACTGCTGTGTAATGTCTCTTTAAAAGAGAAGCTAACTTGATAAGGTTTTGTGGGCCCTACAATCAGAGGGGTTGAATATGCCAGAGAGAGACATTTTTGGTGAGAACTCAAGCCTGGAAAGGTTGTTGAGGTCCCCCTGCAAGGAGTAATCTGTCTTGTGCAATCCAGAGTGTAAACAGGCTGCTGGCATCAGAGTGCTCAGCCAAAGCAGCACAACACAGAAGCACCTAGGATTACAGGACAGGCAGTGACACAGTGCCTTACTGGTCTAGGTTGAACCCCAAAGCATGTGTCACTGGCATGAGCCAAACACAACCAGTCTTTCCTACATAGCTCTGTCCAGTAACTTTATTCCTGAACCACAGAAGCAGGGACATTTCTCTTGAGCAGAGACTTATTGTTTTAATAAATAATTTAGTACCTTTGTTTGGTCAATAAATATGGAGTAGCATAAAACCCCCAAACTCAACTTCACTTTTGGCTTAGAAAAAATGGGATTCCATGCTCCAAAAGTGTAAGATTAGGTGCACCAACCTAATGTGTGCCATCTAATCACCTTGTCTTTTTTTGGTTAAAAAATGTAAAAGTGACATGCAATATCTATGTAATTTTTTTAGAAATCATATGGGTTAGGGGTCTAAGCATATGTTTTGGGATGGCTAATCTTTCTGAAACCATTTGCTCTAGTATGTTTCAGATCTCAGTATCTTTCAGATACAGACTTAAAACTCAGGGCTTGTTTTGCCTAGATGTTAAATATCCATTGACATCATATACTGTGGTTTAGTGGGAAACTACTCCCCACCTCAGACTTGACTTCATTCAAGTGGTTCTGTATATTAAATGGTTTGTAAGGTTTTTGCAGATCTTTTAGGGTGACTGTAGTATGGTGTATTGATTGATGCATAGCACTACTCCTAGTTTCTGTGTTAAGAAATAGCAGTTTGGTATGATGACTATTTCTGTGGCACCAGAGGTGCACTCGGCACTTTACAGATTAATTAAATAGGACTGGTTCCTGCTGCAAGGATTCACAATGTAAGGTTCTGATCCTCCATAGGAATCTGTGCAGGTGGAACCTTCTGACTGTGTAAGCAGCTACCCACAGAGATCCCTTATAGGATAGGGGCCTAAGGAATGTTCTTAGATCACAATGATGTTATGTTATACACTTTGAGGAGCTATGTACAGTACACAATTAAAGTCAAAATCAATGTTCTTTGTGATTTTTTGGTAGCTGTGTAAATGTCAGACACATCAGCCTTTACACTCCTTGGAAATTATTTAACATCTCTCACTTTTTAATATACTCTTTACATAGGAATAAAGTTAAATATTTTATGCAGACTATTTTATCTTCACGGCTTCATGAAATTTTGCCTGATATTATAGTTCATATAGAAGATTTCTCAAAAAGAAAACAAAAAAAACACCTTAGTCAGCCACCTGTTGACTCATAAATGAACATTTTAGACTAGAGCACACATTAATTGATTCTGGCTTTTCCCTATATTACACATTTGTTGTTGAAATTTGTGCAAGCCATTGAGAATTACATAGATATGGTCAACTGTGATTTGGCTGATCTCTGAAAACGGAGTCCAAATGATACTGAGGAATAGCTCTGCTGTACAAGATGGACTTCAAATTTAATTTTTAACTGCTACTCTTGACCACCTTTCAGTTTCAGTTAGTATACAATGTAAGGGTCTCTGCAGCTCCATGAGCATTACTGAGAATATTGTATCTGTGCTCTGCATGGTTCCAAATGCTGTTCAGATATTGATATTTAATGGATTAAAACCTTGTGTGGTCTAGGTTCTAGCTCCCTAAGGGTCTGCCACTATCTTTCTGTGTACCCTCCTATTGTTTTAGTTCAGTAGTTGCATTACATAATACTCCCTAAATTCAAATGTTTGCTCTATCTCCAGTCCTCATTCTCAGTGGAGGATCTACAAGCCTGTTTCCCTTGTTGGTTCACCAGAACCCAAGTTAATTAACTTTTAGGGGATAATGTGATACTCTTCTGTTTACTCAGGCTCTTGCCTAAGGAGACTTGTGTTTAAAGGAATTAGATACAGTATTGTAGTGACATTTTGGCAGGTTTCAGTTGATTTGAAGGGTGTTTACAATGTTGCCTGGCTACTGGAAATGCCATTATTATTATTAGCTTACATTGTTTTAATTGATGTGGATGTGTCCAATTTCTCCTAGACAATGTGCACATACTGTTAAAAATACAAATATAAGTACATTCTTTGGGTTTGAAAAGATTCAACAAGTGAGTGAGCTAGATATTAAAAATGCATACCTTTCCTAGATCAAACAAGAGTAGATTGAGGAACATACAGACACTTTGTTGTGTCCTCCTCCTTTTTGGAAGAGAAGCAACAAGCCCATAAAATAAAATGGGCTTGTAATGTGATTGACCATTTAGTAGTAGCTTATATAATTAAATGTATGTAGGAACACACAGAAAACTGAAATAGTCTCACTGGCTACCAGGTCAGTAATACCCACAAAGTTTTCCAAGCCTTTGCTGTACATATTCTTTCTCTCTTACTGGGAATTGCTTGGAATTGTAGTATCATGATGTTGACTTGGTAGATTAAATGTATAAAATATTGTGCTATTCATAGACTATAGGTCCAGATTTCAGTTTTTATATAGAAACTTTACTATATCTGCCAGAATAGCCAAAGATCTGAGAGGTCTGAAAAATCCTCTTCTGGATTTTGACAGATAATAATTATCTAGCCTTCCATGAAAAGGCTGCTCTGAAACACTGATAGGAGTCTCCCTTTCCTGTACCAGTAGGTGTACTGCATCCCTGCTGAAATGGTCTCCTCTTGTCTCTCACGAGAGGCCATTTAAACTGCGGTGCACTAATCTGATCAGTAGAGGAAAAGCAGAATCCTTGTTCTAGCATATTTCCTGGAAATGTAAACCAGAGTTCATTATTTCAATCCCTGAACCAGTAGACTGTTGTCCTATATGAAACACTGCTTATGTTGTGAAACATTTTATAGGATTAGAACGCTGAGTCTTTTAGGGCAACTCCTGAAAGGCACTTTGTCTTATTGCTTTAAGTGAAGCTGATTGTTAGCACACAAGCCTATAAACAAACACACAGGCATTATTTAAAATCAAGGCCTCTAAGGCCTGATACCAGGTAGCACAACAGCTGCAATACTCTCTGGACTTCTGCTTCCTAGACTGGCATAAAACTACATATTTTGAGGTTATGATTTTTCTAAGGAACAAAGTGCTAACACTGTATCAACTGGTATTAGAAGAGGTGTATATCACCCAAACATGTCACTGCGGCCCAGTAAAAGCAAATTATTGAAAAGTAAAATAACACCATCATAGAGGAAAAAATCATGACCTGTAATTTGGGGAGCAAGTAACATATGGAGTCTCTACATAAACTAAAATATTTTATAGTGTTTCATATAGAAGTACAGCTGAGGACTTTACAACTTCTACAATCTAGAATTATAAATTATTTGGGTTATAATACATCAGATTATTATTTATACAACACCAACTGCGTGTATGACATTTTATAGACAAAAACTGCCTGTTCTCTTCTGCAACAATCTTCTGAATAAACTACACTCGCTCTCAGGTTTCTGCACTATCTACACATTGTAGTCTGTGCCTTTTGGTTTATATTATAGATTAAGCATACTACTAGGGTGTAACCTTAATCTTATGCTGATCACTCTTTCCTTTTCCTTCCAATGTTACAGATGCTTCTTTGTTAAATGAGCTAATGGCCCTCACTATATCCTGGTAGTCCTAATAGGCCCTAGTTGAATACTAGTAATTAACAACCCCAAATTCTAGGGTGACCAGATAGCAACTGTGGAAAAAATGGGGTGGGGGGCTAATAGGTGCTATAAAAGGAAAAAGTCCCAAAAAGCGGGACTGTGCCTATAAAAATGGGACATCTGGTCACCCTACCAAATTCCTACTTCTGGATGTGCATATGGTCCCTTAGCACAATGCTAAATTTCTCAGGCTAACACTATGATCATAACCTCTCCATTACTTATTATTTTTACTATTTATTAATAAAGCCCCATAGCTGTACACAGCACTCTACAGTGGGTAATATGTGCTGAACAAATAAGAGTAATTCCCACAAACAGCTTACATTCTGAAGGCACAAATACCTGTTATCAAGCTTTGGAGAAAATAATTACAGTATTCGCATGTATCCCTATAACCGTCCTTGAAAACACAAAAAGAAAAGGAGTACTGGTGGCACCTTAGAGACTAACCAATTTATTTGAGCATGAGCTTTGGTGAGCTACAGCTCACTTCATCAGATGCATACCGTGGAAACTGCAGCAGACTTTATATATACACAGAGAATATGAAACAATACCTCCTCCCACCCCACTGAAACACAGTTTCTCTAATAAAGTTATCTCCTTATTGCATTCCTCCTCCTTGTCTGAAACTGCGCTTAAGTGTTCTCTTCCTCCCACAACGTCCTACTCTCAGCGTTCTTTTTCCTTGTCTCCTTTGTCAGGCAGATCCTATACTCGTCTTGTAACAAGACGGCCACTGACACTTCCTCTCTCTTTTCAGGCAATTTTCACTACCTTTGTAGTAAAGATCAAACAGAATCGCTTGGCTGCCTATATACTGAATCCTACTGTATAACAAATCAGGCAAAGGTACTTTTCCACTTCCTCAGTCTGCTACAATGGGGGGAGGGAGTTCTCTCCTAAACAACTGATGCAGAGCATAATTAGAAAGAAAACAAACCTACTCCCTGCCAAACAGGAAAAAGCAACAATGTGGACTAATAACTAAAAAAAATCACATGCTGTGAGGCTATGTTATGATACTTTTTAATCCCACCCGTTCTCCTAGACTGGAATTAGTGCCCTTACCCACCACATAAAATAAATTCAGCTGACATAATCCATAGGGAATTAATAAAACTAGGATTTTATTTGGGACAATAATAAAGTTGTTAATCATTATTATGGTTACTTGCCATAAATCTGTGCATTTGATGGTTAATACTATACTGTCTGGAGGACCCAACAAATAGATACTAATTAAATTGCAAGTTATCTTGTAAGGAACAAGCTGGGATAATGTCAAGTTAAAATTCATATTTGTGTCATTTAACGTTGATGACGCATAGCCAGCGGTGAGTAAAGGTGTAGGAGAGAAGAGGAGTAATGTTCTGCTGAAAATAGCATAATTTTCTCTAAGTGTTTTCCACTGGTAGCTAACTGTAAGTTTAAATAATTTGCTCTTTTCCACTGATTCAGCTGAGTATTTCTCCCCACTCCCCTCCCCCATCCTGGGCCAGTGGGCGGGTTTTAGTTTAGTAATAAGCTGTGTTGCGTTACTCTTAACTGACACTGGGAGCTTGTCTTTTTCCTGCCTTATTCGAGACCAAGAGTTGCATAGGTTATGCTGTGCTTTCAGAAGCCTAGTGCAGAGTCTTTCAATTACTAAACTGCTGGGCGCTGTAGAGGGGAGACTCATCTTTCTTTGAATTTTGCACTCGGATAGAATCAACTGTGACATCCGAAACTGCTGCTCCTGCAGCCACAATGGTGGCCAAGGATTACCCCTTTTACTTCGCGGTCAAGAGGGCAAATTGCTCCTTGGAAGTACAGACGGTGACCAGCCCAGCTAAAGAGACTGAGGTGCAGTCTGCTGATATGTTTTCTCTTTTTCTGTGTTCTCTCTCTTTTTCTCTGCAGCTTTTATCATCCAAACAGTCTGCATATTTGGGGAAAACTGGATTACTCTTTGAATATAAATTGCCAAGTATAGCTATTTATTTGATTTGTCTTGTGCATCCTGCACTACTCTCTAGAACGTATATTTGCAGTCTGGAGTGAGACAAACCCTCTTTATTATCAACAGTCTTTTGTATAATAAGATTAATCTTTGCAACTAACAGTTGAGAAATTTCCCTTCCTGATATATGGCTTGTATATTCCAATGCCTAATGTCAGTTATTTTTATTCTCTAAATTTAGAATTGTAGCTGATTAGATGTGGGGAGGAAATCAGGATAAGTGCATCTATATAAGTAAATGGTAAAACTTAATCTGTTAACTAGGGTTAATATTAATTGTGTCAAATTAATTAATCTGACCCTCTAATCAATGAAAAATGAATGCTGCTAAGATGAGGGATATTTTTAAATGTGGGATTAAGAAAAAAAATTGACTACATAGTTTATTATTTACAAAGTGTTGCAAAAGGTTTGAATTTAACACAGGTAGTGTTCATTTAATATTCCAATATTTTATACTCCAGATTAATGTTTAGTCTTCTTTGTGTGCCTTTTTGTCAAAGAGAACAGTGACTTTAAGGATTAGGCCCAGCTGGAGGAAGGGGGAGAAAAACTTGTCTTTGGGACTCTTATCACTTAATATATGCATTTTCATTAGGTCTGTTTCCATAGTAATTTGAAGGCAGATTGCTAAATTTCGCATGGTTAGTATGAATGCATCAAAGATGATTGCTTCCAATAGTCAGTTAAACTGATCCAAACTGAAAGAAGTCCAGCCATGTCACCTTGTTTAAACAGTTGGTGTAGCTTAAGAGCCAATAAGAACATACTTTACTTTTACTTGTCAGTGTACTTTTATATGTGTGAGAGTATTTGACATTATTACAGTTGTGATATTTAGGGGCCTTTTAGCAAATATACACATGATAGAATAATATTTTCTATTGTGATCAAATTAACCAAGTCAAGAAACCCTGAGTACAGGAAACCCTTGCTTGTTTTTTTACGTAGTGCTGGTTTAATTATTTATGGACCATGAAATCTCATAATCCCCATAGTCACCCATATTGCAAAATGTTTTGCATTAATTCAGAGCCCATTTACTAACTAATACTAAGTAAATCTATCTTAGGTTTTTTTTGGTGGGAATGTGCAGTTTTGTATAAAGGAACAAAACTGTCAAATATTCATTTAAAATAAAAGTTGTAACCTGCTTTTTAACAGGTGGTATATAATCATTACCATAGGCAAACATATCAAATTTCAAAGAAAGTAAAATCTCAACTGCTGTATATTCAAACAAAAGCCTAGAGCATAGGGATATATCTTTCAATAGATGTGACTAATTAAGATTATGAAATGCAATAGCTTTAATCAGGTCAATAGTCTTAGATTTATATAAACAAGAAAATGCTCCTTATACTGCCAGTCTGAAAAATGCTGTTTGCTTAGACTACAGCAGACTTGCAGCATTGTGGGGGGGAAAAATAAAGCAGCATTTGTTGAACATCCCTTTGTTGGTCCTGCTATACAATATTGAGAAAATCTGTCTCTTCCCTCCCATCCCTTCCCTCCCCAGTCATAAGGGTGGGTAAAAAAACAAAACACACATTTTGGAGAAAGCATTTACAGGAATAGACATGCAGCCCATTCCTTTAAAGTTTTTCAACATGGACAGAATTCTCTTGTTCACTAACTCTGTGGTTAAGCTCACAGCATTTACAGTGAATCTAACCAAGGCTATTGGGCGCCTTCTGCCATTATTTTGTATTACTGCATTAGCAAAGCAGTTAGCTGTATGCTTAGCCTTGAAAAGCTATTGCTTGGTGTGAGTTGCTGACATGAAGCTTGTTTGTCACCCAACACTTGCATCAACTTTGCCTTCTGAACTAGAATCTGTGAAGTTAGAATAGGTTTTTTGATGCAGGTGTTCTTAAAGTCAGAATTCACATGTCCATGTAAACATTATCCCCCCATCTGAATAACATTCTTTTAACACTTTTTGTGAACATTTTAAAAAATACCAGTAAGTGCTGTATGGCTCCGTGTGTGCATGTCTACAGTTTTGTGTATGTGTTTAAAATAAGTATGTATTTTAGTGCATTGAATATATTTAAAGTCTGTATGTAATATTTTACCTGTCACTCTAATTAGTCAAAAATGTACTTACTGTATGAAGTGTAAAAGATGCATATAAAATAGCTTTTACCCTCTATGCTGTCTGCTCTAAAGATACTATCTCAAACTCATTTATGACATCCCGTCCCCCCCAAGTGTTTAAAGTAGTTTTACCCTAACAGTAAGCACTTTCCTCTTTTCATAAGTAATCATTAAGATGGTGAAACTTGTTCTTTGTGATACGTAGCTTTTTACCTTGGAGTTACAGTATACAGAGAAAATAGCTGCTTAATATTGGCATTTTCTGGAATAAATTTAGTTTTTCTTTTGTGTTCTTAGACAGGTTAAGTAACTTGTCCACTATCACACAGCAAGTCAGTGGCAAACAGAAGATGTAGGTGAAAAATAAAAATTTGGGGATTCTGAGGCCAGTTTGTCAATTTCTATCAAGTGGAGTTGTTACAGCTGTTAAATCTCTTGTAAAGCAAACAAAATGTTAGTATGACTAAGGAATAGGATGGAGAATAATATAGAAAAAAATATATATGTTAATGGCAACCCCCCCACACAGAGTGACTAGAATCGAATGCTACTTCATCTACAGGAAAAATTGGATTCAGAGATTGGCAACAAGAGCAGCTAGAGAAATGGAAGAGCTTCTGTTTGTAGAAAGACTGAAAAGATTGGGTCTGTTAATTTTAAAGAGAAGATGGATATGGGAGGACATGATAAATATACAAAATGAGTAGCATAGATAAGTTAGGTCAGGCACTTCTCTCAACGCTTTCTCATAATACAAGAACAAAGGGACAGTCAATGGAACTGAAAAGCAGCTAGTTGAAAAAGTGTTTCCTTTTATTGGCTTTCAACACAATGCACAATTTGCTTATGGAACTCACTGCTACAAGATATCACTAAGGCCCAGAGCTTAGCAGGATTTAAAAAAAAAGTCTACATTTATATGGATAATGGGATCCTCTATAATCACAAAACAAGGATTAAGTGCGTGAGAATGAGTTTTGGAAGGAATATCAACTGACATTTTTCAGGGAATAAACTAACCTTTATTTAATAGGAATTAGGAGGAAACATTTTCCTGTGAACAGGTTATACCATAACTGCCAACTGCAGGGTTTCCTGCACCTTTCTCTTAATCATCAGTACTGTTTACTCTCAGAGACATGATACTGGAGTAAATGGACCATTAGTCTGATCTGGCATAACTACTATCCAACATTCTTTCTGTGTTTGGTCTGCTTCCGCACAAGTTATGGGGTCTTCCCTTTCTCTGGCACAGACCAGCAAGATAACAATGAACAAAATTAAAGTATTTTTTATACCCCCTAGCTGGCTTTTCCTTTCTTCTTCCTTTTCTCTGTTTGCTACTTGCTCTTCAAGAAAATAAATTGAGTGCAATCTCTAGGAACCATTCCCCACCCTATCTGTGGAGCTGGAGTCCCATGGGGAAAGAGAAGAGCATGCCAAGGAAGTAGTAGTTTTCCCTTGTGTGCCTTCTATCCTGGTCCCATGGGCACAACAGTCTCTCCTGGTTATGGATGTGGAAGGGACCATGAGGGGAATAATTAGACGAAAAGGAAGGGGGATAACAAAGTAACAAAACCAGTCATAACCTCAAATCCCTTTCCAGCTATGAGTAAAACTAAGAACTTTAAACTAGGTAACAGAATAAAAGCTAAGGATCCAAGAACAACTTAATTCTAATATACTTTCATAATGCTGTAATACTATGTTATGTGAGTGTACACACATCAATGGAATGATCATTATTGGAGCTAAGAAAGATTCTAACTGGAAAGTATGGATGTCACTGCTCTTTCGCTTCCTATTCTGGAAGTTGATCTTAACCACAAGTAAGACAAGGGGCTGCATGGAGACCATACGCTTCAGAGCTCACAGTAGGCTCAGCGTTTAATATCACCGTTCCTGAGATTTTGATGCTACTATGGGACTCACCAAAACAAACAAACAAACCAACACCTATTGGTCCAGTGTCTTAGTCTCTACCTTTCTGAAACAGATCCTGGTCAGAGAGAAAATACTTCCACTCTTCTGGTAGTTTGGTTTTCTGCTTATGCAAGTTCTAAAGTTGTGCTTGCTTCTTGCAAATATGAATATCTCTGTTCTGGATAAAGACCTCATTCCCACTTTTATATCCAGTCTGTAGTACAATAGGCTTTAGCTTCTATGTGTATGTTCATGCAGCTAGTCTCACTTTGGGATGCCGGTGTGGCTGCATGCCATCTCTGGAAGCGATCTGCTTTCCGAGTGAGATGGTATTAGGTGTCCACTTTGTCAAGGCTTGCTCTTTGATATCATGTCATTAATGAATGCTGTTGAATGTAAATCCTATTCACAGAACGGAGAAGAGAGTATCGCCTGTCTGTATGTTAATTTCACAGAGACTGCCAGCTGAAACTGTTCAAATCCTAATCAGCGATCATGCAAGATCAATGTTTTTGGGCACAACAGTGTTGGTAATTTCAATAGGTGGTAAAGGTGCTTCTCAAGAGGCACTCTCTCTTTGTGTGTAAATCATATCTTAACTTGGTTTTCATATACTGAAAACAAAAGCAGGGTTATAATAAACAGAATTTAAAAGAAATCTAAATGATACCAGTAAGCTATTTATATTTTCCAGTTATAGGATAGATATTCAGTTATATTTGACCTTCTGAGAAGGAGGAAGAGAGAATAAGATCTGGGACAAAGCTTTTTTTGTCAGAAACGAATTTTACTGCTGCTGTTTCTTTCAAGCCATGTTGACTTCAGATTTAAGTGACAACCAAAAACTTAAGAATTGTAATTGTTGGCGGAATATATTAAGAGACTTAAACGGTAAGGATTCTTTAGAAAAATCAGCAGAAAACAAATGTTTTGTTTTTCTTTCCTATTTAGAAACAGGGAAACTGCAATATCCTACAGATTTAAAATACTGTAGTTGCTTGTTACATAATTTGGAGACAATTGACAAAATGTTCCATCAACCACGCAATCAGTATTTGCCTCTTTGGGACTGGAACTTGACCTTGGCCATATAGAGTGGTGTAGTTCAACAGCAGAATCTTTAAAAGTCATTTTATTTTATGAATAAATAGTGCAGAAGGGTCAAGAATATGTGTTCCTGATTATTTTCCACGTAGTATAGTACATGGGCAAATCAGTTCAGTACAAGCTGAACCTTGTTAATCCATCTACTTGATAAATAGGCAAGTAATGCATTACAAAAGTCTGGTCTGGAAAAGATAAAAGACTGAACAATGCTTTTGGATCCTAACAAGGATAAACATGGTGCAGTGGTTTTTCAAATAGCATAAAATCTTAATAATGTGGTGAGCACTGTGTTCAAAGGACAGCTCAGAATCAAAGACAGCACTTTCTCTTCATGGAAATCATTAACTGAGTGTATCTTTATCAGGAATTGAGGCATAGAGCCAAAAGGAAAGTCTGTCAGAACTAACTCTGTTTTAGCTAAATGTAGTTGAAGACAACTAAATCAGCCATGCTAGTGTCTGCAAGGCTATTTGTCAATATGAAATTAACCTACTTAGGATCTGTGGTCTTAAATAATAAACAAATCTGTATGTTGTTCACATGGATGGGAAATCCAATATCATGCCTATAAATGACAGGGCCCAGAGGCAGATGTTAAACTGAGTGTGCCCAGTGTCAAGCCCATTGATACAGCAGCACCAATTACTGTATTTTTTACAAGGGTAGTTTGCCCAAAGAAGCATAATCTGCCTGTCAGAGAATAATATAATGCTATGGCAGGTGATGGCTGATGAAGAGTTTTTATTAACAGCAGTGCCTGAACAATATGGTTGTTCAGTATGAACAGTGTTATTTGAGGACATGATTACACGGCAGTTTATCAAGAGTTTTGAAAGCAGATCTACAAGAGGACTTTGAGAGTGCAGCTAGCATGTCCCAACAACTATAAAAGTTTGTCTTCAAAATACTTATGTACACCTTTATTTCCTCCCCAATTTTTAGCCTAGCGTCTTCATGGACACCCCTTTGTAAAGACTACAAAAACAATATTATGTCCCCTTTTGCATGCCTAATTTGGTATAGCAATGTGTTACCAAGTTGAATAACTGAAATATGGAATTGGAAGGGAATGCAGGTGGTTCTCTCGTGCATCCCCAGCAGAGGCTGGTGCTGAATCATGGAGCACGAAGAACTTCAGTTCTTCGAATTACTGACCAGATACTGGCACTACATCCCAGCAGCAGGACTGATCTGAAAGAAATAATGTAATTGGCATGGCTGCATGATATGATTTCTATATGTATTTGGTTTAACCTTGGTAAAAGAACATAACTTACACACCAGTGATTTGGAAATTACTAGTGACTTTTTTTCTTTGAGGGTAGATTGTGCTCCCCCTCCATATGAGGTCAGACAAAATGAATGCAGGTCTGGGAGGGAAATGGCAGGAATGTGGAGAACCTGTGGGGGGGTTCCAGATGTGCTCTGTGGGGCTTCTTCCATCCAATTATGTGGGGGAACTTGGTGGATTGCTGTATGGTCTGGTCATGGGTGACTAGCCTAGTGGCTAGAGTCAGGGATTGGATTCGAGGCCAGGTCAGTGCCAGGAGGATAAAGCCAAGGTCTGGAACCAGGAATCAGAAGCAGGATGAGGAAGCAGGGTCTGTAGCAGCAGCTAGCTGGGGTTCTCCCTAGTTGCCCAGATGAACTTCCTGTATCTTCCCTATGCTTAAGTAATATGTCCAGAGGAATAAGAAATTGTAAAGGTCCTGCCAATTAGGCCCTCCATGAGTGGCAGGTGTGTGAATGGGCTCCTAAGGCTCATGACCTGCTGAGTATTTCCACAGCCAGAGCTACTAGGTGGAGGCTGTCTGTACCTGGGGAATCTGCAAATCCAGGTTTTAGACCTGCTGCTCCTTCGGTCACCCCCTATTTCCCACATTGGTGACCCAATGGTATTTCCAGGCAAGTCTCTTTTGAGTTGCTTTTGTGGAAAGCCTCTATTAGATCAGGGGCATGTAAGTGGTTTTTCAGTTCCCAGGACTGTTCTCTGGGATACTGAGGTTCTTGGTTTCCAAGTCCGACCAGCTTGGCTCGGAGGAAGGTCTCAGTGCTGCCTCTATAAATAAATAAAAACTTCAGCCTGGCCTCCTGGTCCTTTTTCATGCAGCTCTGGCAGCTGTCCTCGACCTGAGCCTCTGCCAAGCACTTCAGGCAGCTACAGTGCAGGTTGCTCAGGGGCATAGCCTTGTTGCAGGAGGTACAGGGCTTGAAAGCTGGTGACCGAGGCATGTCTCGGCATGGGGTAATAGCCAAAACTCCCCTAACTAACGGAGATACACAAACTACACTAAACTGACTATTTACAACTAACTGAACTATATACAATTATAGGAAAGTGAAGATCCCCGAGAACTTGCCAAAGCAAGGAGAACAGTTCCAGCAACTGTCATGGGCGGTAAGAAGGAACTGCGGGGGTGCAGGGTTGTCTGGGCCCTTTATACCGGTGCTATGAGTGCGAGACACCAGAGGGCACTTGAGCTGCCCTGATGGGTACCACTGAGAGAAAAAACTTCCTACAGTGGCATGCACATGTGCAATCACTCGAAGAAGAATGTAATTTATCTGCTTGATCATGGGGTCTTCATGGACCTGGACCTTGGCAGGTGTCAGAGAGTGGTTGCATTTGGCCTGGAAATGTTTTCTATGAAGGGCTTCTGATGGGAGATGTGGAAAATGCGGTGTATTTTGAGTGACCTGTGCAAACAGAGTTTAATGGGGACAGTGCTAATTAGCTGACAAATCTGAAACTGTATGAGATATTGGTGCTCTAGTTTATGGGATGATCTACTGGTGTGGAGATGTTTGGTTGATAGCCAAACCTTCTGGCCTGTGTTGAATTCCAGCCCCTTCTGTCTTTTGCGGTCCGCATGTTGTTTGTAAGCCTTCTTTGCCTCTGCCGGGAGTTGCTTGAGTTCTTCCTGGACATGGTGGATTTTCTGGACCTTATCACAGGCTGACTGGTTTTAGGATCTGGCCAGTAAATCGTAAAAGAGTAAAAAGTGATGAAATGCTAACTTCAAAATGAATCGGGGTTGTTTTTTCTTAGCACCATTGACCTTTGTGTTGCATTAACTTTCTTGACTTAACAGTTAAAATACATGAGATATGCCTGAATGAAATTACTAACAGCATTTTAGAGAGAACAAAGGAAGATCCTTTGTCTTGGGGTTGTGGTAAGAAAGTCCATAAGTATTGAAATAAACCTCAGGCTTTTTGCACAAATTGTGCTCAAATTATGTAAGAGACTTTCTGCAAAATGGTGCTTTTGAACATGTTTTTTAAGTTTTTCCCGCCACTTTTCTTTTGAAGACATGAAATTCGGCAATTTAATTTAAAAAAGAACAATCCTTAAAATATAGGGATCCTTTTCATCATTGATTCCTAGCTTAATTTGCAGCTCTTCTATTCTTTCAACAAATGGTAAAAATTTGTTGTGACAGGGAGCTGGGCAAAGGGTTGTAGATCCAGCCCTCTGTCACATCCGCTCCTCGTTAGGGGAACAAATTAGAGCAGGCTGGAGGTAACCTGGCCCTAACTGGGGAGGCAGAGATAGCTGCTACTTAATTAGCCTGGGGTTGTATAAAAGCCTCAGGGGAAGGAAGCCAAGGGAGAGCAGGAGGAAAGAGAAAAAGGCAGGGAATGGAAGCAGGGAGGTAGCTCTCTCTCCTTTCTCCTCCCTCCTGCCTGCAGATGGTGAAGGGTTACCTGTACGTGGTGAAACAGTGGTGGGAACAAGCTGAAGAATAAAGTGCACCAGTGGTTGCAAAACTCAGGATCTCAGAGTGACTTTGTGAACCTAGCAGGCGCAGAAGCCAAGGGGGCCCTGCTGCACTCTCTGCTGCAGTTGTCCATAAAAATAACTTTTTGTTTGTTTATTGAGAAACCTTCAGCTTGCTTGGGACTGTACATTTACATACAGTGAGGACTTGATGTATTAAATAAAGCAAATTAAATGCTAGGAGCACCATTCTACACTGCTTACGGAGACCAAACTCCTGATAAAGTCCTTTGAGTAGACTGAGCAACATCAGAGTGAATGGGGTGGCTGAGGTTCAAGACAGAAGTAGAGTCAGATAAGAAAGGGTAAAAGGTCAAGGACCAAACCAGTTTCATGGTGCCAATATTTTAACCAGGGGCTCCCACAAAAATGTCCCCCTTACTTTGTGATAAATCTATACACAAGGGGCTCGTGTGCTCACAAAGAAGAAGGGTAAGGGATTGGTATTAGCTGTTTCATTTACATAAAAATGCTTTCTCAGCCACAAATCAGGGCACCACATTGCTCAACTGTCCAACTCATATTAGGTGTACTTTGTTAGAAATGTTTATACTTGGTTCCTAAATGCTTACTGCATATATTGCATTGTTTAGCCTGTGAACTCTAAAAGAAGGTGAGGACTGAGACTCTGTAATGAAGTTTTGGGGGTATTCTTCCACTGGGGTATTTTAAGTCTTAGGTATCATCTTCTGCATTGCAAAGGCAAATACTCACCGACAACCACATACCACACAACAGAACCACTAACCCAGGAACTTATCCTTGCAACAAAGCCCGTTGCCAATTGTGCCCACATATCTATTCAGGGGACACCATCACAGGGCCTAATAACATCAGCCACACTATCAGAGGCTCGTTCACCTGCACATCCACCAATGTGATTTATGCCATCATGTGCCAGCAATGCCCCTCTGCCATGTACATTGGTCAAACTGGACAGTCTCTACGTAAAAGAATAAATGGACACAAATCAGATGTCAAGAATTATAACATTCATAAACCAGTCGGAGAACACTTCAATCTCTCTGGTCACGCAATCACAGACATGAAGGTCGCTATCTTAAAACAAAAGAACTTCAAATCCAGACTCCAGCGAGAAACTGCTGAATTGGAATTCATTTGCAAATTGGATACTATTAATTTAGGCTTAAATAGAGACTGGGAGTGGCTAAGTCATTATGCAAGGTAGCCTATTTCCTCTTGTTTTTTCCTATCCCCCCCCGCCCCGATGTTCTGGTTTAACTTGGATTTAAACTTGGAGAGTGGTCAGTTTGGACGAGCTATTACCAGCAGGAGAGTGAGTCTGTGTGTGTATGGGGGTGGGTTTTTGGAGGGGGGTGAGGGAGTGAGAGAACCTGGATTTGTGCAGGAAATGGCCTAACTTCATTATCATGCACATTGTGTAAAGAGTTGTCACTTTGGATGGGCTATCACCAGCAGGAGAGTGAATTTGTGTGGGGGGGTGGAGGGTGAGAAAACCTGGATTTGTGCTGGAAATGGCCTAACCTGACGATTACTTTAGATAAGCTATTACCAGCAGGACAGTGGGGTGGGAGGAGGTATTGTTTCATATTCTCTGTGTATATATAAAGTCTGCTGCAGTTTCCACAGTATGCATCTGATGAAGTGAGCTGTAGCTCACGAAAGCTCATGCTCAAATAAATTGGTTAGTCTCTAAGGTGCCACAAGTACTCCATTTCTTTTTGCGAATACAGACTAACACGGCTGTTACTCTGAAACCTTTAAAAATGTGTTAACTTCCAAGCCCAATGAGTCAGAATGTGTGCCATTCAGGGAAGGTGACTCTCCTCCTACTTTGTTTGTACAGCACCTAGGACAATGGGACCCCTATCCTGATTGTTGTCCCCATGTACTACCATAATACAATTAGTAATAATACTTACATCTTTGTCAGATCTAGCAGTTTGCAGAGGTTAGGGTTAAGTCCAGTGGAGAAAGAGAAATCACTCTGACCTGGCATTCAATTTGGTAGCAGAATTTTAATGTGGGTCACTTAGAATCCTCCATGGGCTAGCCTCCTTGAGTCTGTCACTGAACTGACCCTTTTGGGACACCCAAGAGGAGAGAGATGCTTTAGCATTTGGAGGCAGTTGACTGTGTAACTGTATCACCTATCAATACTGATGTAGCTTGTATATCCCATGCATGCCATGGCATATGCTTTTATAATTTCTGAGGGTCAACATTTCCTATAGTGACTGGCAGCTCTTTTGTTCTGTATTGGACCTTTTAACAGTGGAAGACACCTATCTCTAAGTGTAGCTGCTGTGTAGGGCTTGTGTAGGGCCTGAGCCTGCTGAATTCAGTGTAAAGACATCTATTGACTTCAGTGGGCTTTGGATCAGGCCCATAATGATCACTTTTGTGCATGAGATAGCAGGCCCACTTTGAAAATCATGAGACTATTTTAAGCAGAGGCAGCGCACTAGTGAATGTGCACAAATTTCAAATGACTAATTTATAAATAAAATGGAGTGTATGTGCAGCATTGGACATGGCAGTGCTCACCTAGAATGAGGATTAAACTGCAAGTCTTCCAACCAGCTTCTAAACTGTGCCACAAGCAAATTTTGACTATATGAAGGCTTTATAAAAATATTTTCATTTGCCCCATTGAAACTACTTACCATATTATGCAGTAAGAGTACTACTCTATGTAGAGAAGAGCCTCAGTGAAGTTACTAGGCTGTTTTATTCTAGAAAACAAATGTGCCCCTTTGGCCTTTTGTAATATAAATAGTTTAGCTCAGGAGTAAGCAGATTTTTTTTTTCTTTCATCTCGTTACAAACACAATTCTTGTCTTCTCTAGAATCTTTTATTGGCTTTCTTTACCGCTTTTTGTAACAGCTTCACAAAACTTTAACAAAAGTAAGCTGTGGTTGTATTTTTTCAAAAGCAAAACCAAGATATTTGTTTAGTACTTAATGTAGCACAGTTGATCTTCAAGGCACTGGACAGATACAAATTAATCTACACAACACTTCCTGTGAGGTAAGGGAGTACTATTTTCTCTATCTTACTGATGGGGAAACCAAGGTTAAATGATGTGTATCAGATCACAAAGCAAGTAAGTGGCAAAGCCAGAACTGGAACACAGGAATTCCTGGCTGCAACCCTCAAACTTAATCCATGACACTGCTCTGCCCCTCATTTAAGGTTTGTTTTAATTGAAATTAGATGAAGTTTATTTGGACTGTTCAGAAAATCTCTCTTTCTAAAGAGAGTGTACAACTTTCTTATGGGAGGGAGATTCATGGGCAGAGTTTAGGCTCAGAGGTGGTGGGTGGGTCAATCTGAGGCTCATTACTACGGTAAGGGACTGAAATAGCTTTTGGAGAGACCTGTTGGCATGAGGGATGCTTATTCTCTCCCCACCCAATTACTTTCCTTCTCTTCCAGGGTTTTCTAGCTTCCTATGCAAGTCCTTATACTTTCTGTCCTGTAACAATATTCTTAGACCCAGATATCCTGGTACTGGGCCCAGATGTGCTTTCTTTTGTCCCTCTATGCTATTGTGTACTACAATACAGTTTGGGACACCTCACACTCCATTGCTCAGGAGCATGCTTGATCCAGTGAGAAAGTGGTAGATTGATGGGCATTACATGTGAGGCCCAGCACAGAGGCTTCTGGGCAGGGGTGGCAGAGCATGCCCAAAAGTGGGGGGGGCCAGGCCTCCCCACCCTTCCTCTTCTACCTGAAGCCAGAAGCTGAAGTGGGCCGGGGGCTGTGGACCCTCCATCTGCCCCGGGGAGGGGGCGGGGTTCAATAGCAGCCCCTGTCTGTGTCTCTGCCCTGCGGGGTCCCCCGCCCATGGCAGGTGGAGGGTCCCCGGGTCCCCACAGCTGCTCACATGGCTCTTAACGTGGCTGGGCTGCATCCCCAGAGCCACATGTGGGGAGCTGCAGACCCTCCTGCCCTGGGGGAGGGGAGCATGGGCCCAGGACTGCTTTCAACTCCCCTGCCCCGGCAGGTGGAGGGTCTGTGGCATGGTGCTCCACAGCTGCCTAGCCTCTCCTACCTAGGCGCTCCATAGCTGGGGGGCGGGGCCCCTGCAGAAAAGTGGGAGGGCTATGGCATAAGAGTGCCAAACCTCCAGGATTGGCCAGAAGTCTCAATCTTTTATTTAAAGATTATGTCATGTGAGGAAACCTCCAGGAACGTGTTCGAGCAAAATTGGCAACCATGGTCCCTGGCTCCCTCTATTCCGGCACCCCTGCCTCTCTGGGTCAACACACAGTGTTAAGGTAGTGAGTGGGTAGAAAGCCAGAGGGAGGGGAGCCAGGAGTATTTGTGAGGAGCTGCAGAGATGAAGAGCTGGGGGAGATGGGAAGAAGATGCTATATTGCTAGCAGGCTGACCTTCATAAAACAGGAATAAAATCTGGGGGCAGCTGCCTGAGACACAAGAGATTCCCCACCAAACTGGGACAATTCTGGTAAATTTAGGACATCTGCTCACAGGGGAAACATGATCTAGATGAAAGTATTATTTTTCTCTTCCATACTTCCTTGTGAAATATCAGCAGTCCTATTTTGAATAGATTTTTAGATAACTGTAGTCCCAGTATGAACAGCAATTGCTGTAAACTAATTTCTCTCATCACACTTAGAATTGCTGATCTATTCTGCCTATTCCCAGTTTGAAACAAACAGCTTTTTATATTCTTATTTTAGTAGCTCATCTTATAATGTTTGTGAGCTGACATTCCAGCTTCACATCTAATTTGTTTCAGTATGGAAAAGGCCTTTCTCCTGTGGCCTTTACAAGCAGCTCTTCACTAGAGGAACTGCATTTGGAAGTTTTGTAATTCAATCAGCTCTACGTTATTTGTGTGAGTTTAAAATTTTCTGTTACTCATTTTAATTCACCTTGATGTTTTGTTTATTCTGCAAACTCTCCTCCATTTTCTAGTTGCAAGTGAATCTATTGATGTCTCTGCTCATGTTAGAGCCAGATACGCTCTCAATTGCAGAAGTGAAAGGCAGCTCAAAGAAAGTTGTTTCAGCTTAGCCTTGTGCTGCTGAAATACTTTAATGGTTTTGTATTCAGGATCTTTTATAACTGCTGCCTCCTTTAAGGATTCCGGATCCACGATTTTCGAGATGCTGATGAGGCAACAGCTCCTATAGGATGGGGCCTAGTCTCTGGTGGTGGAGGAATGATGTGTTTCAGCCCCTGCCCTGCCACTGATTTGTTTCCTTCTGCTAAGGCTGTTCCACCTCCTCTTTTTTTACCTGGCCAATCAACCTTCCCATGTAGCTCCCCACACCATCCTTTATAACAGCAGCTCTGAATAAGGAGTCTGGGGCCTCCTGGGGGGCTGCAAGCAGGTTTCAGGGGGTCCACCGAGCAAGGCCAGTGTTAGACTCACTGGGGCTCAGGGCAGAAAGCCGAAGCCCCGTCATGCGGGGCTGAAACCCAGAGCCCCAAGCCCTGTCACCTGGGGCTGAAGCCGAAGCCTGAACAACTTAGCTTTGCAGGCCACCCCCCGTGGTGTGGGGCACCAGGCAATTGCCCTGCTTGCTACTCCCTAACACTGTCCCTGGATTTTTATATGCAGAAAAACAGTAGTTGTGGCACAGTGGGGCCGTGGAGTTTTTAATAACATATGGGGGTGGGGGGAGCTTCAGAAAGAAAAACATTGAGAACCCCTGCTTTATAACACATTACTCAAGTACAATTGACTCTGGATTATTGTAATTTACTAGTTCATTATATATGAACACTGGCACTAATAGGTAGCAAGTTTAAAGCAAACAAGGAAATATTTCTTCACAGAATGCACAACCAACCTGTCAAACTCATTTCCATGGGATGCTCTGAAAGCCAAAAGTATAACTAGGTTAAAAAAAGAATTAGATAAATTCATGGAGGAAAGGTCCATCAATAGCTATTAGTGCAGATGGTCAGGAATGCAATCCCATGCTCCATGTGTCCTTAAACCTCCAATTGCCAGAAACTGAGACTGCACAACAGCAGATGGATCGCTCCAAATTGTCCTGTTGTGTTGATTCCCTCTGCAGCATCTGGCCACTGTCAGTGACAGGATTCTGAGCTAGATGACCCATTGGTCTGACCCAGTATGGCCGTTTCTATCTTCTTACAAGGATAACACACCTACTACTACCACAGATTGGGGGGGGGGGGGGAGGGTTCAAGTGGTGCTAACTGGTGGTTTTGTAGGAAAGATCCGGAGTTCTATCAGAGATGCTCCATGGGTGCAGTTTAGCTGATAATCAAGGCATCGGTGTCTGTGCATCATATGGATTAATTACATTTTGAGTTCAATCTCTCCTCTTCGTCTCCCTCTCCTCTTCCTGGCAGTACTTGCAGGTTGATATATTTCCTATAGTTTGGGATGGATTTTTGTAGGCAATTAAGGGTAGGTTCCTAATAGCTGTAACAATATCTCAGGCTGCATTTATAGTACATCCCCTTCCCCCTCCCCACTTCCTGCTGCTCTTCAAGGGTGAATACTGCTTTAAATTTGGAGCATTTCTAAGCTATCGGGAGGCAAAGGTAAATCTTCTGCAGCTAATAAAAATACACCAAAAGTGGGTTCTCAAGGCTCAGCCAACCATTGAGAGTTGTATGCTTGATCCAAGGATTCCCATTGGTTACTGAGGGTACATCCACACTAGAAATGCTATAGTGTAGATGCTTGTGACGGGAGGGGTTCTTCTGTTGCTGTAGTACATGCGCCTCTCTGAGAAGTGGGTACCTATGCAGAATTCTTCTGTCAACCTAGTGGTGCCTACACCAGGGCTTAAGTCAGTTTAACTATATCTCTCGGGGGTGTACATTTTTTCACTCACCAGAGCAACTTAGCTAGGTCAACCTAACTTTGTAGTGTAGACCAGCCCTGAGAATTGTATGGGTTAGAACACCCAATCAATCAATGTTTCTGCTGTTAATCTCATAGGGTATGTCTACATTGCAATTAAAAACCCAGGGCTGCCCCATGTCAGCTAACTCAAGCTAAGGGGCTTGGGCTAAGGGGCTGTTTAACTGCATTGTAGATGATAGGGCCCTAGAGAGTTAGCTCATCTGCTCTTACTGATTGAAAAGTTAATTCTGTTTTCACAAGGAACAGCTACTTTTAAATTCCTCTCTTTCTAAACTAGCATAAACACTGCCTAGGCATGACTTAATTTACTGTTAGGTGAAATATTTGCTGTACTGAGAGAGAACCTATTGTACCGTGTGTGTTTAATTTTGCTGAAGGTTAAGTATTTATAATATCCTGTGGAACAGAACTTGAATGTGGTTTTCTACTGAACTCCAATATTTGGGAATATTTATTAGAACTTTTAATCCTGGGCCAATTTAACCAGTAGCCAACTAATAAAAATAATTTGGGGCTTTCTGCCATGACAAATGTTGACACGCTCTTATAATGTTGACTAAAAACTAATAACTTTTAAAGTAAATGAGTATGGAAACCTTGCCAGAAATATAGTGTCTGAAACAGATTGGTTCTGTTTTATTTTACTGGCAACGCTTGTGGATTATGTTTGAAACACAGACGCTACACTGTTTCAGCTTTTAGAGACATGGTTAACTCTTTTGAGGCTAATTTGTTTTCCAGAATGAAACAGTTAACTAGTAATGAATGCTCCACTGTCAAGGAGTTAATACTTGAACACCTACTTTACTAGATTTACATAGATAAAGGGTGTAGGATAAAAAGGAAGGTAACTAGAGTATTTTTGATCCTGTGACAAGAAGAAAAACACAACAAAAATTATTTGGGTTTGTACAGAATTTTCTTTTTATTTCATCGGATATGTAGCTCACGAAAGCTTATGCTCAAATAAATTTGTTGGCCTCTAAGGTGCCACAAGTACTCCTTTTCTTTTTGCGAATACAGACTAGCACGGCTGCTACTCTGAAACCCTTTTTATTTCAAAGATTGACCGATTCAAAAGTATTCTGGACGCTAACATGTCGATACTAATAAATCCACTTTCCCATGATGTATTGGATTAGAAGCATAGTTAATGAATCCATGCCAATTTCATCAATTTTGTTTGCTAAATTGAGAGCTTCATTTGCAACCTTTTCTGATGAAGGTTTTGGGATAATGTTTATATTTTAAAATGCTGAGTCTCTTTAGAAGGTTTCAATTACCACTATTGTTTTGGAGGCTGAATTGAAACTTTTTTTGAATTTATAAAGAAAACATGCTAACTAATGAGACAAATTTATACAATGTGGTGGTGATAGTGTTGCATGTTGCCGGTGTAGACAAAGGTATAAGGACTCCTCAGAGGATCGTTTGTGCTTGTTTGTCAAATTCAACACCAGTCATGTAACACACAGTCCCTTTGTTGAAGTTGCTGATAAGGGGTGCAGGGAGTCAAGTGGAAAAACAATTATGTGAGCAGCTCATATACACTCAGACTTTAATTGTTAGGAGGTAAAAAATTATTACACTACCTAAAAGAGCATATCAAAATAAATTTCAGAATTAGGTACCAAGCCAAACAGAGCCCTATTGTATGGCAGCTGGTTGTCTACTATATGAGTTTTCTAGCATATGTTATCCAGGTCATTGCTTCTGCCATTCTGCAGACAATATAAGGTGAATGTGGGAGGTGAAGCGGGGTTCTGTTAAGAAAACTTAAAACTGACCTTTACTAGAGTGCTTTACCGAACAGTGTGTGGAAATTAGAAGGCTGTGGGGTGCATGGTTTAATGAGACAGTATGGAAAACTAACCAGTATTATGAAATAGATTTAACTTGGTTTGACCAGCAGGCTCTCACTTTGAACTTTGGGGAAATCCCGTTCTTTAAATAAACTAATAAGAGAATCAGTTTGCATTGTGGTTGAGTTGAATGACAGCAAGTGCTCTTGGCCCCTGCCTGAGACTTTTCTACCCACATATCCTACTACTGCATGCTATTTTATTGAGTGAAGAGCAAACAATAACATCAGCTTAGTACTCAGCAAATTGCAAGAATGTAAGAGCGCTGTTCTCCAAGGTGCCAAGCATCCTCAACTTTAATTGCTTCAGTACAAACTGGGTGCTCAGCACACCACAGGATAGGGTCCTAGATATTCAGGCTTGGGGTTTTTAAGCAGGGGCCTGTGTATAATATGATTATGCAGCTTCAAAAATAGATGTATAACTTATCTTTTTGTTAAGATGCCACATAATTTTAAAATGATCATTTTCCAGCTTATGATGCATGGAACAAAGAGCAGAAAGGACTAAAATGCTATTTGGGAGAAAACTGAGAGAAGGGCTGCATGAGTAGGTGGCTACCATCTGGGGCTCCAAGGCTCCACATGAGTGAATCTGCATGATAGGTGCATTCCCCGGACACCCAAAAGCAGTACATGGCTAGTACTTCCCCTTTCTGTACAGCAGTCTTAAAACTACCCTGGGTTTTAGTAAATCAAGGTTTATTTTTAGAGGGAGTGAGTCATATTAAAACAAATCTATGAGGTATGATACATAAGTACCATTTGGGCCTTACAATGAAGAAGCATAGTTTTATATTTCTAGAGTACTCATCTCCTCTTTCAGCTTGCTTCTTTCTCCCTCGCAATATGATGTGGTATCTCATGATGTGACTCCAAAGCACGAGCACACACTGTCCAGAATTTACTGACCATGTCTAGATTAGACCAGTTTTCACAGTCATCCGCGTGTCTTGAACCAGCATAGAGGTTACTCTGCAAAGTGAAAGTCACAATGAAGTTTATAGTCACAAAATGGCATTCTCAAAACGTGGCATTCACAATTTGACCCAGGCATAGTCCCAAACTGTCACATTTGGTATGCAAAAAACATATTTTCTCGTTTAAAGAAAGTTCAAAGCAATAAGATTATCTACTTCAATTTCCATCTTTAAACACAGTTTGGAGATGGAGACCCTGGATTTATTTTCCAGAGTCTGACACTGCAATGTTCTCTTGAATTACTGTCTTGGAGTGAGTCCTGCAAACACTGCAGATGTGTTTTTAATTTGGTTTTATTGTATGAGCCCTTTCAATTTGTTCTACGGATTCTAGTAATTTAGATTTTGATAAAAATCTATACAACCTATTTAGTTTAACTCCCTTTGCTATCAGAACAAATGAACTAAGTGCAGGAGGTAAAATGGCTCAGTGTGATGGGAAGAATAAGACCTCAAAGAACAACGCCACATATATGTGACCTAGTCATCTTACTGTGACTCCAGTGGCTACTGTTACAGGTTCTGACAATGACTTCTGGCTTTTTTACAGTTAGCAGCTGTAGTCATATCCTATCCTCCTTGTGGTTGCAGCAGCCCCTAGTGGAGGCAGCTAGGTTCATTTCTTCTCCTTAATGTCTACTTCTACAGGTAGGTAGGCTCTGCAGTACAGAGACAAATTAAAATATTTTGTCTCCCTGAGCAGTTTGGGTATAAGAATAAAGATTGCCACATAGCAAACCTCACAATCCCCTGCAGAATAGTGAAATGGTTTATTTTTAAAGGGTTAAGGAACCTGTTTCTAGTTCTTCCCTCTCCTCTTGCTGGAACCGTAAAATAACTCCAGCAACCCCATGTGGCAAAAAGAAGTGTTCGGATAGGGTTAGGGCTGTTCAGGGATGGAGCAGGCCTTCAGGGAATTCATTTACACCTTTTCTCTTCTTCCTTTTCCCTTGTCTTCCAAAAGGTATGGTGGTTTCCCTTCTATCTCACAGGATGATAATCTCTAGGGTTAGTTGCTGCTGTGCATCAATTTACATGGCTGTTTGAGGTTATGAACCCCAAACAGTTGGGAAAATTAGGTACAGGATTGAGCCCTTCACCTGCAGGCTTTCTGTAGCCATTAATAAACTGCAGATGCAGACAAACACTGAGTATATGAAAAGTTCCAAGTGGGTGTGACGTTGCACCTCATAATGCTTTATAGAAATATGCTTATGAGCGTAAACATGACATAACTGGGATATGTTTTATGGTAGATATGCCATGTAACATATCTTTGCAAAGGTTATGATCTACTGAATATATTCATCCTATTTGTGTGCATGTAACATTTTTATATCTGAAATTATGAGCATTGGCTCTATGCTTGTATTTAAGGTGTCTGCTGTAGAAAGCACATAAGGCAGATTTGGTCAACATAGCGTGAAGGAGTTATTCAAGTAATTGGGAGTATTTAACTAACAATGAACTTTGGAAGACGCCAATCCACATCTGAGCTTTCCTGAGAATGTTCAAATTAACATGTAAACAATGGCGTCGGCCTGTAAAGAACTGAGTCATGCATGGACGTGTGACTTGCCCAGGTGACTGCAAAACTCCATCTTGGAGAGGGGTTTCCACCCACAAGAGAAAAAACTATATAAGTCCCTGGAAACCCCTCCATTTTGTCTTCATCGGGCTCGGAAGATAGTCTCTCCACCCCAAAGAGATGCCTGAAAGAAACTGGGACAAAGGATAGTAACTACAGGGGTTGCTGGACCCAGACTAAGAAAGCGTCTAGTCTGTCAAATAAGCTTACTGGGACATCTCTGAGGGTGAGATTTACCTGCATTTAGTTTCCTACTGTATTGGGCTTAGAGTTGAGTTTTTTTGTTTTATTTTGTTTGGTAATTTACTTTGTTCTGTCATTACTTGGAACCACTTAAATCCTACTTTTTATATTTAATAAAATCACTTGTTAATTAATCCAGAGCAAGTATTAATACCTGGGGGAGGAAACAGCTGTGCATATCTCTCTCTCAGTGTTATAGAGGGTGAACAATTTGAGTTTGCCCTGCATAAGCTTTACACAGAGTAAAACAGATTTATTTGGTGTTTGGATCCTACTGGGAACTGGGTATCTGGGTGTTGAAGACAGGAGTACTTCTTAAGCTGTTTTCAGTTAAACCAGCAGCTTTTGGGGGATGTGGTTCAGAGCTGGGTCTGTGTTTGTAGCAGGCTAGTGTGTCTGGCACAACCAGGCAGGGCACTGAAATCCCAAGCTGCCAGGGAAAACAGGCTTAGAGGTAGTCTCAGTACATCAGGTGGTAGTCCCAGGGGGGTTTCTGTGACCCAAGACTCTTTTTTTCCTCTTTATCAACTAGTCTCAGACATTGCTCAAGGAGGTAATTCAAGTTTCACTCGCAGTAGTCCTGAACAAGACACTTAAGAGACACAGTGAAATATGAATTTACTTGCTTTGTAACAAAAGTTACCCTCCTTAGGGATTCTCAATGGGTGTCACAATATCATTGCTAAAATGTTAGTATTCATTATTTGTTACACTTTCAATCTCAAAATCTAAGTGTATGTGATAATATGCACAAAGATTAATAGACAGTTCTAACAGATGTTTAATTGGAATTTGATTTTTCTAACTTTCAAGCAGGTTACACTGTGATATAATGTAGGGCCAAATTACATCTCTTTACACCAGAGCTGACTTTGGGCCATTATATCAGAAACATAATTCCAGTTTGATCAAAGACTACATACAGAGCAGCAAAGATGGCAAACCTTGTGGAAAATGGTACAGCAATAGGGCAGAGGAGAATACTCTCTCAAGAGTCCCCTTTGCCTATTTTCTGGGAAGATATATTTGCCTTTTTAGCTGTCCTGATTCCTCAGTCTGCATAGTTCTAAATGCCAGATTCTAGTAGCATTAGAGATGATACGTGCCCAAGTAATTTCTGTTGCTAGGTATACAGTAGCACTCGCTTTGCCTTGGGACTTCAGTGTCCTCTCACTGCAGTGCATTATGATTAATGACAAGCAGTCTTTACGATGGGAAGCTAGTGGATTGTCATGAATTTAAAAAATAACCAAAACGGCTGATGACAGAGGTGCCAGTCAGACGAGAATTATAGGCGAAGCTGAAAGACTCCATAGTGTATTCAGTATGCCAGTCGTGCTGCAGTGACGTAAAAAAAATGCTCCTTCAAAAAAGCTGTGTCAAAGAGATGGTTGCTGGAAAGGAAAGAATCTGAATGGCACCTTCATGATGAAGATAAGAATGCAGGCTTTTTTTTTTTATGCTGAAATGATTGTAGCACCACATTCCATGTGTGGGGAAATTGATTATTTTTGGGGGGGTGGGGAAGGTTAACGTTCTGGTCCTGCTTTTCACAAGATGTTTGTGGAGTTGCAGCTCTGCCTGCTGAGAAATAAATTATTTGCTGGTTCTCATCTTTCTTCCTGGTCGCTGTGCTAATGAAACAGAATATTGCTGACCAGTAATGAAAATTTGGGATTTTTCTAAATACCAGGAAGGATGGGAAATCCCCATCTCTAAAAAGATTCGTACCTCTCTGCAAAAGAATACTATGACATGGTACATTTTCCTAAGGATTTGTGTAGAAAACTGGAGGTAGAGGATGCCTACACAAACTTTATAAACATGACTGAAAAAGAAAGATGAACTGCTATAGGATGTACTTAAAATATGATGTCGGATGGGTTTTTTAACTTCACTTAGAAGGTTTGGCTCTTTCTCTGTCAAAAGTAGCCTTTTGCACGTGCTGTTCAAGATCCATTAAGTGTCAGATGGAGGTTAGCAAGCCAAGGGTAACTTCTGTTTTTACATATTTGTAATCTTTCCTTGTATTGCACTTGTTTATATTTTCATTTTTGTATGCAAAACAAATGGAATATTATACTTCACAAAAAGCAGGCATTCTAGAGGTTAAAAAGTATGTGAGTGAAGAAAAGTATTCGTTTTTACAGTAGATTTTTTTAGTTTTTTTATTTCATTTAAATATATACTGTGTGTACACATCTCTGTATATTTGCATGTAAGTATGAACACATGATGCTGTTTTTTATTTAATTTGTACTTTTTCGAATAAAATGTTAATCAAATGCAGAACTACATACTTACAATGACAGAGCAAAAACAATGGGGTTGGAATTTTTTGTATTTGTACATGTTCCCTTCAATGACAAGGTCATCATAATATGCATTAACTGCAGAGCACTTTTCAGTTTGAGGGACACTCCCCGCAAACAAACCATTTTAGAAGGATGCTATATATTGAGAGAGCTTTTTTTGTGCCTTTTTTGTCTTTCCCACTTATGCCACTACTTCTGCTTACTATGTGATATTTCAGCCATTGCACAGATCTGTATGCACCAAGCAAGGGTAATCTGTCATTGCCAGCATTATACACTGGAATTATTTGTCTATATTGCTCACATTAGAAAATTAACAAAACTAGCATAAATGTTTTTCTGATGACTTTTATGTCCCTCCCCCCCCCCCCCTTTTTTTTTTTCTCTTTAAACTACAGGAGCCTAGTAACAAACGGGTCAAGCCTCTTTCTAGAGTTACATCACTAGCAAGCCTCATTCCTCCTGTACGGGCAACCCCATTAAAGCGGTTCAGTCAAACCCTTCAGGTAAAGGTGATGATATATTTCTGTGTTTAATGTTCAGATCTGCATTTCAATAAGAGAAGCACAGGTATGCTATCACATGCTTTTAGGGGTTGTGCTTTTCAAAATTTATTTTGTATATGTATGCATATCTGAGTATCTCCCATATCTTTAAGGAAAAAATGAAAAACTTATTTCTCCCAACATAAAAAGGTGAAGTTGTAATGGAGAGTGTTAACCTCAGAAGTGGCAAGTGAAAGTGCTCTGGTGCTGTTACAACTGTCATTCACCACCATAATAATCTTTCTGTCATAGAATGCTTATGTTTCTTGTGAAATCTTTAAGAAACAAACTGAAACTATATATCCATTCTTGATATGACAGAGATAAGGAAACCAGTATAAAAATATGTGCATAGCCCAGTTGCCTGAGAAGGTATGTTTAATATAGAGATTCATACATATTTAGGTCAGAAGGGACCATTATGATCATCTAGTCTGACCTCCTGCACAACGCAGGCCACAGAATTTCACCCACCACTCCTGCGAAAAACCTCTCACCTATGTCTGAGCTTTTGAAGTTCTCAAATCATGGTTTAAAGACTTCAAGGAGCAGAGAATCCTCCAGCAAGTGACCTGTGCCCCATGCTACAGAGGAAGGCGAAAAACCTCCAGGGCCTCTTCCAATCTGCCCTGGAGGAAAATTCCTTCCCGACCCCAAATATGGCGATCAGCTAAACCCTGAGCATATGGGCAAGATTCACCAGCCAGATACTACAGAAAATTCTTTCCTGGGTAACTCAGATCACACCCTATCACCATTGGGCCTATTTACCATGAATATTTAAGTACCAAAACCATGTTATCCCATCATACCATCTCCTCCATAAACTTATCGAGTTTAATCTTAAAGCCAGATAGATCTTTTGCCCCCACTGCTTCCCTTGGAAGGCTATTCCAAAACTTCACTCCTCTGGTGGTTAGAAACCTTCATCTAATTTCAAGTCTAAACTTCCTGGTGGCCAGTTTATATCCATTTGTTCTTGTGTCCACATATATCTTTTGACTTTTGAAGGTGTGAGTTTTATGGATATATTTAAAAGGGTGCCATATGCTCAGGCACCTTTGACATACTTTTAAAATGGCATTTTAAAGTGGAGCAGTACAGTTTAAGATAATCCATGACCGATGAGCCAGGAAACTAAAAAACTCAAATCCCTCCCTCTCAAGACAACTCTCCACCCTTGTAGCTCTTCATCATATTGAAATGACTGGGGAAAAAAAGATAAGCTTTGCCATAGAATATTAGTCTTTTTAGCTTAAATGCAAAAACAAACAAAACCCCAACTAAACCTATGGAATATCTGTTAGAGTTGGTAGGAAAATTTTGAGTTTGGAATTTTAATGAAAGATAAATTTTCCATTAATTTATTTGCTCTGTGTGTGTGTGTGTACTGGGTGGGGTGTTCTTTTGTTTTTTTTTTAAAGTCCCCCTGCATGTAATACTGCTGAATCCTCACTATTAAGAGTGAACTTTGACCTCCAGTGGACAAAAAGTCTGACGATCAGATGGAAAATGGAGCCTTGAGCCAACATTCAAAGCATATGTCAAAGCTGACTATGATTTTAAATAATTAAAAAGCAATCAAATTAATGACAGGTTTCAGAGTAGCAGCTGTGTTAGTCTGTATTCGCAAAAAGAAAAGGAGTTCTTGTGGCACCTTAGAGACTAACCAATGTATTTGAGCATAAGCTTTCGTGAGCTACAGCTCACTTCATTGGATTCATTCAGTGGAAAATATAGTGGGGAGATTTATATACACAGAGAACATGAAACAATGGGTGTTACCAGACACACTGTAAAGAGAGTGATCGCTTAAGATGAGCTAATACCAGCAGGAGAGCAGGGGGCGGTGGGGGGAACCTTTTGTTGTGATAATCAAGGTGGGCCATTTCCAGCAGTTGACAAGAACATCTGAGGAACAGTGGGGGGTGGGGGTGAGAAATAAACATGGGGAAATAGTTTTACTTTGTGTAATGACCCATCCACTCCCAGTCTCTATTCAAGCCTAAGTTAATTGTATCCAGTTTGCAAATTAATTCCAATTCAGCAGTCTCTCGTTGGAGTCTGTTTTTGAAGTTTTTTTGTTGAAGAATTGTCACTTTTAGGTCTCTAATCGAGTGACCAGGAATAGGAATAGCGGTCAGTAGGTTGCCTACCTACATGCCTCCAGCTTTCACCCAGATCACACCACACAATCCATTGTCTACAGCCAACCTCTACGATACAACCGCATTTGCTCCAACCCCTCAGACAGAGACAAACACCTACAAGATCTCTATCAAGCATTCTTACAACTACAATACCCACCTGCGGAAGTGAAGAAACAGACTGACAGAGCCAGAAGAGTACCCAGAAGTCACCTACGACAGGACAGGCCCAACAAAGAAAACAGAACGCCACTAGCCATCACTTTCAGCCCCCAACTAAAACCTCTCCAACGCATCATCAAGGATCTACAACCTATCCTGAAGGACGACCCATTATTCTCACAGATCTTGGGAGACAGGCCAGTCCTTGCATACAGACAGCCCCCCAACCTGAAGCAAATACTCACCAGCAACCACACACCACACAACAGAACCACTAACCCAGGAACCTATCCTTGCAACAAAGCCCGTTGCCAACTGTGTCCACATACCTATTCAGGGGACACCATCATAGGGCCTAATCACATCAGCCACGCTATCAGAGGCTCGTTCACCTGCACATCCAACAATGTGATATATGCCATCATGTGCCAGCAATGCCCCTCTGCCATGTACATTGGTCAAACTGGACAGTCTCTACGTAAAAGAATAAATGGACACAAATCAGACGTCAAGAATTATAACATTCAAAAACCAGTCCGAACACACTTCAATCTCTCTGGTCAGTCGATTAGAGGCCTAAAAGTGACAATTCTTCAACAAAAAAACTTCAAAAACAGACTCCAACGAGAGACTGCTGAATTGGAATTAATTTGCAAACTGGATACAATTAACTTAGGCTTGAATAGAGACTGGGAGTGGATGGGTTATTACACAAAGTAAAACTATTTCCCCATGTTTATTTCTCACCCCCACCCCCCACTGTTCCTCAGATGTTCTTGTCAACTGCTGGAAATGGCCCACCTTGATTATCACTACAAAAGGTCCCCCCCCAACCCCACGCTCTCCTGCTGGTATTAGCTCATCTTAAGTGATCACTATCCTTACAATGTGTCTGGTAACACCCATTGTTTCATGTTCTCTGTGTATATAAATCTCCCCACTGTATTTTCCACTGAATGCATCCGATGAAGTGATCTGTAGCTCACGAAAGCTTATGCTCAAATAAATTGGTTAGTCTCTAAGGTGCCACAAGTACTCCTTTTGTTTTTGCAATCAAATAATGCAATTCAAATTTACATTTTATTCTGAAGATATTCTGCTTTGTTTGTAGGTCTCTCAAACTTACATGTGCACAATATAGAATATGAGATCCTTGGAGACTCATGTAGGACTGGATCCTACAAAATATTGTATGTCTCATGCAAGAGGCCGAGTACCTTAAATCTCGGTGACTTCAGGAGGAGCTGAGGCAATTGAGCACCTCATAGTGGGCAGTCAGTACTTTGCAGGATTATGCTATTCCCCCCACTAAAATAATAGGTGTTTGAGAAAGTACACTTAAAATCTACAGTGAGCTTTATAGAACAAGGTTAAGCTCTCTGAAGAGTGAGAATGAATAAAATATCTCTGTTTTAGTAAGAAATAATATCTGTTCAAAAAGGTAACTTAATCATGACTCTACTGCAGCTATGAGTTTTATTTTTCCTTCCCAAATTATTATATTTCTACATTGGAGGCTCTTCTGACAAATACTTAAACAGAGTAAAAAGCCATGAAAAATATATTTTTCTGCAGCAATAGTTTTATGTAGGAAGCAGACATGCCAGCATTTGGTTAGCAATGTACCTCTGGTATTCCTTAAATATGTTGTTGAAAGTGCATACCTCTGCATACAGAAGCAACCTTTATGGACATGGGGGGAAAGGCAAGATGTTTGAAATCTCCTCAGTGTGTTTGATCCAGTAGGTGTACTGTAGTGTGACTAGAGCAGAGATGCCTGTAGTCCCTTGTTGGACATATAAATCTCTTCCACAGGCTGCTTCTAAGAAAAATTTGGTCTGATTCTGAAAGAAGGGCTACATTAGTTCCAGTTATCAAGAGCATGGAAAGTGAATTAGGTTTTGGCAAGATTTTATTTCTGAGCCTGGCACTTCCCTTTTCAGAGTCTTTAACAGCTGTTGTGCTCATTTAAGTACTCATACGATCAGTTCCATGGGGGCTGCATTTGAGACAAACTTGTGCTATATAATACAGACTTCAAAAGATAAATTTTGTTTTCATGAATATATATGCAGCTTCAATTGATTTTAGTTTGAGTTGTGTGCATGTATTTGACGACAGATCTTGACAAAGCTGTACAGGTTTTTGTGTTATGGTCTTACCACTGGGGTGAAAAAATCTTTATTTTACATTGGTTTTAAAAAAATAACTCGGCAGTAGATTAAAATATAAGAAGATTGAGGGATGCAGTTATTCAAACCACCTTACCTAAGGAACTACATGGTTTGAAGGATCTGTAAAGGGGCATGGAGCTTTTTATTCTCCAGCAATAGATCTAAGTCCATCTCAGGTCATTGTATCTGGAATATATATTACTTATTTGGCTGAGCAATATCTCTTGCAAAAAGAGCTGGGATTACTAAATCCATTTCCTAGTGATAGGTGGCATCCATGCAAAATCACTTTCACAGTTGGTCCTAAAAGCCTCTTTATTAGTAGTTTCAGGTGAGGCCAACAACAGAATGAGCAAGAAGACTACTTTCTCACAGTCCCTTAGGAAACTGTTTAGAGGCACATCGGCGAATTGATGTCAGGAAACTTGCACTGCCATTGCTATTCATGTTCTGTTCAACCATATGGGATATTATTAATCTCTAGGGTTGTCAATTAAAAACAACACCCAAATCCTCTGATGCCCATATGTGAAGTGAAGTGACTGCCACTCCACTCTAGAGCGATATTCTCTTCACTGTATTTTTTTTTAAATTTCTAGTCTGAGTGTTTAAGTACACCATTAGGGTGTATTCAAGATGTTGAGGTTTTCCACATGGCAGTAGCATCATATATTGTAGTTAGATTGCTAGTGTACCTCAGTCCAGAAGGATTTTTTTTGTACAAGTTAACAATGGATTCTTTGCCTTAATAACGCGATGAAAACAACCACCAACAAAGAACTCTGAAAACACAGACCACTGCAACTGTTGCTATAAAAGTTTAGAAAAATGTTGAATTTCCTATGTAAATGTTTAACAAAAGTTTCATATACAATCCTTTTTGAAAGGAAGAAATATGTAAAAGGAGAGAAAATCCATAGGGTATGACTTCCCCAGCTCCAAATGTGAAATTTCCATTTATATTAATGGATTTTCCACATGCATATTCAGGGAGAACATGCTCTAAGTCTGAGGACAGGATAGTGCTTCTTTTTAGATGTATTCTTAGCTACTCCAGAAATTTTTGCTATTTTTAATAGAGAGATTTGATTGTTTATTTCTCAATATTATTATTATTTTGCAAATGGTTTATCAGCATTTTCCACAAAGGAAGCATGTAGTAATTAGTTTAATTCTTTTTCCTGACTACTCATATCTGTGTGTTTCTGCTTCCTACAGCAGAGTAGACTGGATGATGATAAAAATACAGCATTGGTTTCATTTTGACCATACTAGGTACCATTTTTGTACACCAGCAGAGTACTCAGTACTGAGCTGATACATTTATCCATCTACTGGTATCTATTTATCCATTTGACACAAATCTTTATCCCTTCAATCTAGACTAACTACAATGACTACAGAGACTTATTTATTTCACCTTCTTTTAATCCCATTCACAGCTCTGTCCTTCACTTTACAAACTGGGAAAGAGATCAAATAGTACTCAAACATAACTTTAACTAGCACTGAGGACAGAGGTTAACTCTGTCTCGCTTCCACTGCAACTTGTTACTTTATCAATCATTGACTCATAGAATATCAGGGTTGGAAGGGATCTCAGGAGGTCATCCAGTCCAATCCCTTGCTCAAAGCAGGACCAGTTCCCAACTAAATCATCCCAGCTGGGGCTTTGTCAAGCCTGACCTTAATAACCTCCAAGGAAGGAGATTCCACCACCTCCCTAGGTAACCCATTCCAGTGCTTCACCGCCCTCCTAGTGAAATAGTTTTTCCTAATATCCAACCTAAACCTCCCCTACCGCAACTTGAGACCATTACTCCTTGTTCTGTCATCTGCTACCACTGAGAACAGTCTAGATCCATCCTCTTTGGAACCCCCTTTCAGGTGGTTGAAAGCAGCTATCAAATCCCCCTCATTCTTTTCTTCTGCAGACTAAATAATCCCAGTTCCCTCATCCTCTCCTCATAAGTCATGTGCTCCAGTCCCCTAATCATTTTTGTTGCCCTCCGCTGGACTCTTTCCAATTTTTCCACATCCTTCTTGTAGTGTGGGGCCCCAAACTGGACCCAGAGGAGAATGATCATGTCCCTCGATCTGCTGGCAATGCCCCTACTTATTCCACCCAAAATGCCATTGGCCTTCTTGGCAACAAGGCCACACTGTTGACTCATATCCACCTTCTTGTCCACTGTAACCCCTAGGTCCTTTTCTGCAGAACTGCTGCCTAGCCATTCGGGCCCTAGTCTGTAGCGGTGCATGGGATTCTTCCATCCTAAGTGCAGGACTCTGCACTTGTTGAACCTGGTCAGATTTCTTTTGGCCCAATCCTCTAATTTGTCTGTGTTCCTCTGTATCCTATCCCTACCTTCCAGCATATCTACCACTCCTCCCAGTTCAGTGTCCTCTGAAAACTTGCTGAGGGTGCAATCCACACCATCCTCCAGATCATTAATGAAGATATTGAACAAAACCGGCCCCAGGACCGACCTTTGGGGCACTCCGCTTGATAGCAGCTGCCAACTAGACATGGAGCCATTGATCACAATCCATTGGGCCTGACGATCGAGCCAACTTTCTATCCACCTTATAGTCCACTCATCCAGCCCATGCTACTTTAACTTGCTGGCAAGAATACTGTGAGAGACCATATCAAAAGCTTTGCTAAAGTCAAGGAATAACATGTCCACTGCTTTCCCCTCATCCACAGAGCCAGTTATCTCATCAGAGAAGGAAATTAGGTTAGTCAGGCATGACTTGCTCTTGGTGAATCCATGCTGACTGTTCCTGATCACTTTCCTCTCCTCCAAGTGCTTCAGAATTGATTCCTTGAGGACCTTTTCCATGATTTTTCCAGGGATTGAGGTGAGGCTGACTGGCCTGTAGTTCCCTGGATCCTCCTTCTTCCCTTTTTTAAAGATAGGCACTACATTAGCCTCTTTCTAGTCTTCCAGGATCTCCCCCGATTGCCATGAGTTTTCAAAGATAATGGCCAATGGCTCTGTAATCTCATCCACCAACTCCTTTAGCACCCTCGGATGCAGTGCACCCGGCACCATGGACTTGTGCTCGTCCAGCTTTTCTAAATAGTCCTGAATCACTTCTTTCTTCACTTTTCTAGAGGGCCGGTCACCTCCTCCCCATACTGTGCTGCTCAGTGCAGTAGTCTGGGAGCTGACCTTGTTCGTGAAGACTAAGGCAAAAAAAGCATTGAGTACATTAGTTTTTTGCACATCTTCTCTCACTAGGTTGCCCCCCCCTTCAGTAACGGGCCCACGCTTTCCTTGACTTCTTTCTTGTTGCTAACATACCTGTAGAATCCCTTCTTGTTACTCTTAACATCCCTTGCTAGTTGCAACTCCAATTGTGATTTGGCCTTCCTGATTTCACTCCTGCATGCCTGAGCAATATTTTTATACTCCTCCCTGGTCATTTGTCCAAGCTTCCATTTCTTGTAAGCTTCTTTTTTGTGTTTTAAGATCAGCAAGGATTTCACTGTTAAGCCAAGCTGGTCACCTGCCATATTTATTATTCTTTCTGGACATCGGGATGGTTTGTTCCTGCAACCTCAATAAGGATTCTTTAAAATAGTGCCAGCTCTCCTGGACTCCTTTCCCCCTCATGTTATTCTCCTAGGGGATCCTGCCCATCAGCTCCCTGAGGGAGTCAGTCTGCTTTTCTGAAGTCCAGGATCCATATTCTGCTGCTCTCCTTTCTTCCTGTGCATCTTACTGTGCATACAAATCAGATATCAGGATCCTGAACTCGACCATCTCATGGTCACAGCCTCCCAGGTTCCCATCCACTTTTTGCTTCCCCTGCTAATTCAGGCATTGACTGTTATGTACTTTACTGAGGTCTTGCTGAGGGGAAATTCAGCTATTGAAATTCAGCTAACCATTGAATGTGCTTCCTTCAACCGAGAAACAAGAGTAACATTTACTGTTAAAACTGCTCTTACTCAAGGCAAAAGAAAGGTGATTATGCTATATAAAATAGTGCTTAAAACTACAAGAAAAAGATAGTCTTTAAACAATTTGGAGTATTTCAGGCACTCTAGAGGTAGGATATGAAAAAGAAAATCCATAGAATTGTCATTGTCGTAGTGATATTAATAAGGGGTCTGTTGAAAATAAGCAATGTTAAGGACTCAAGATATCAATTTTTAGTTTGGACTCTTGTTGAAAAAATGACACTTGTTTTGCATTTTGTCAAAACGTTTAAAAAAAAAAAAAACAGGCAAATGGAACATTTTAACTTTCAAGTGTGACTTCAGGTAGATTCTTCGGTGGTTGCTATGAGGTTTAGGGTCCGCTATTCCACTGATCTAGAGATAGTGGTCACACATCATCTAGACTTCGTTGTTCCAAAAATAGTATATGGTAAATTATATAAAATTTGAAAGATAACATTGCTTGATATGACAACAGGCTAACACAGGTTGGGTTTAACATGTCACATTTAAATGCTAAGAAGTAAGGCAGTGCTAAAGGTTTGGAAAGAATGACCCATCACAAATACTTAAAGGATATGAACCTTAAGCTAAACTTTGTTGATGATTACATTGCTCCCCCTATCATCCCAACTATTAACACATTTCCTTCTTTTCAGGTGTACATCCATTTCACACACTTCTGTGTGTGACTTCATAGGGGCTTCCTATCTCTAAAGATATAACTGAAAAAAATATTGTGCGTGCCAACTGAAGGGCTTCTTTGTGTATGAAAATGCCTTTGGGTAGGAGGGGTATTAATTCTATCAAATGGAAGCCACAACCATTAATTTCATTTGAATTAAAGCTGTCAAATGATTAAAAAAATTAACCACGATTAATTGCACTGTTAAACAAGAGAATACTATTTAAATGTTTTTGGATGTCTTTTACATTTTCAAATATACTGATTTCAATTACAACACAGAATACGAAGTGTACAGTGCTTTATTTTTGATTAAAAGTATTTGTACTGTAAAAAAACAAAATAAATAGTATTTTCAATTCACCTAATACAAGTACCGTAGTGCAATCTCTTTATCATGAAAGTTGAATTTACAAATGTAGAATTATGTAAAAAAACAAAAACAAAAGCCTGCACTCAAAAACAAAACAATGTAAAATTTCAGATCCTCCAAGTCCACTCAGTCCCACTTCTTCAGCCAATCACGAAGACAAACAAGTTTGTTTACATTTGCAGGAGATAATGCTGCCTGCTTCTTGTTTACAGTGTCAACAGAAAGTGAGAACAGGCATTTGCATGACACTTTGTAGCTGGCATTGCAAGATATTTACATGCCAGATGCGCTAAAGATTCATATGTCTCTTCATGCTTCAACCACCATTCCAGGGGACATGGATCCTGATGACGGGTTCTGCGTGATAACGATCCAAAGCAGTGCTCACCGACATGTGTTCATTTTCATTATCTGAGTCAGTTGCCACCAGCAGAAGGTTGATTTTCTTTTATGGTGGTTCGGGTTCTGTAGTTTCCGCATTGGAGTGTTGCTCTTTTAAGAGTTCTGAAAGCATGCTCCACACCTCGTCCCTCTCAGATTTTGGAAGGCACTTCAGATTCTTAAACCTTGAGTTTAATGCTGTAGCTGTCTTTGCGTTTTGTCAGATCTGTAGTGAAAGTGTTCTTAAAATGAACATGTGCTGGGTCATCATCTGAGACTGCTATAACTTGAAATACATGGCAGAATGCGGGTAAAACAGAGCAGGGGACATGCAATTCTCCTCCAAGGAGTTCAGTCACAAATTTAATTAATACCTTATTTTTTTAACAAGCATCATCAGCATGGAAGCATGTCCTCTGGAATGGTGGCCGAAGCATGAAGGGGCACACGAATATTTAGCGTAACTGGCATGTAAATACCTTGCAATGCCAGCTACAAAAGTGTCATGCAAATGCCTGTTCTCACTTTCTGGTGATGATGTAAATAAGAAGAGGGCAGCATTATCTCCTGCAAATGTAAACAAACTTGTTTGTCTTCGCGATTGGCTGAAGAAGAAGTGGGACTGAGTGGACTTGGAGGATCTGAAATTTTACGTTTTTGTTTTTAAGTGCAGCTATGTTACAAAAAAAAATCTACATTTGTAAGTTGCACTGTCACAACAAAGAGATTGCATTGCACTACTTGTATTAGGTGAATTGAAAAACACTATCATTTTTACAGTGCAAGTATTTGTAATAAAAGATAATATACACTTTCAGTTACAACACAGAATAAAATATATACGAAAATGTAGAAGAACATCCCAAATATTTAATAAATTTCAATTAGTGTTGTTTAACAGTGTGATTAAAACTGTGATAAATTGATTAATTTTTGAGTTAATAATGTGAGTTTACTGCGATTAATCGACAGCCCTAATTTGAATGAATTTTTCAGTAACTTTCTTTTTGACACTCTTGTAACTAACGTATTTACAGCTTGCATGTTTTAAATTATCTTATTAATAACTCTACTTCATGTTTTAACCTCCTTACTGCCTGTGACCAGGATCTCTCATTGCTATGCAATGATGAATGTACAGTGGTTATTAGTGTTGTGAAATTCTAACTCCCAGACCAATGTATTCATTTAAAGTTTATTTTGTGTGGGTGTGGTTTTTTTTAAGTATTGAATCCTGTTTATGGACATACCTAGAATAGTGCAGACAACCATTGTGCAGACTCCTCCATAGTCTGTTCTGTGTAGGTCAGGGCAAATAACAGGCAAATAAGCTAGGATTGAGGACATCTTTCCCTGGGCAATTAAAGTTAGTCTGTTGTACTGTGGCATTTTGTCAGGCTTTATTCTCTCTAGTTGCCTCAGTGTCTGTTAAATTATTGCACCTCAGAACTGCACCTTCCCTGAGCAGAAGGAAACTTGTGCTGTTGAATAGGATGGATTTTAACCAATAGATTCATCATGCTGAGGACTACAGGTTGGATTTAAAGAAGATATAAAACAGTGAAAGATGAATTTATCCACTTCATGTTGATACCCTGACCATGTATTCATATTGTAATACCTGAATTTTTCTTCCAAAATATGTAGTATGATTTCTTCTCTAAATCTTTAAAACGATAAACTAAATATAACTGAACAATTTATTTAGCAAATATTGTACTTTACTACCTTGTATAAGATAGTATCCAAGTTACACTAGTTGCCAGTTTTACCCCAACGTATCAAATCTGAGCCTAGCCCTTTTGTATTCAATACCAGTTAACTACTTTAATCGCAAAAATGAACAAAATACTGTCATCTTAGTTGTGGGAATGGAAGTGAGGAGGAAAGACAGACTCCTGCAACATTTAGAAAAAATGTCATTTGCATAAAATGAAGTTATCGAATTATTCAACCTAATAAAAATATTAGACATTAGGCCTGCTCTACAACTGCTGAATCGGTATCTAAAATTATTGCATGGGTATGCAGATCTGGGCTGATGGATATGGCTCAATTACAACTCTTTAGGTATTTATTGAATAGATATATAATTTTATTTCTTTAGGACCTTGATCTATTTTACTTACAAGTTACATTGATATATTGTACCAATATGCCACTATTGCAGCAGTTCATTTTGACTGGAAATGATCTGGAGAAAGGTGGCAAAATCTGGAGATGATACAAAATTACTCAAGATAGTTAAGTCCAAAGAAGACTGCAAACAGTTACAGGGGATCTCACTAAAGAGGGTGACTGGGCAACAAAATGGCAGATGAAATTTAATGTTGATAAATGCAAAGTAACGTATATTGGAAAACATCCCAACTTTACATACAAAATGATAGGATCTAAATTAGCTGTTACAACTCGAGAGAGATCTTGGAGTCACTGTGGATAGTTCTCTGAAAACATCTGCTTAATGTGCAGCAGCAATCAAAAAAGCTAACAATGTTCGGAACCATTAGGAAAGGGATAGATAATAAGACAGTAAATATTATAATGCTACTATATAAATCCATGGTATGGCCACACCTTGAATACTGTGTGCAGTTCTGGTCACCCCATCTCAAAAAAGATGTATTAGAATTGAAAAAAGTACGGAGACGGTTGGAAAAAAACCCAATATTAAGGGTATGGAACAGCTTCCTAAGAGGAGAGAGAAAATGATTCGGACTTTTCAGCTTGGAAAACAGACAACTAAGAGGGGAATATGACAGAGGTCTATAAAATCGTGACTGGTGTGGAGAAAGTGAATAGGGAGTGGTGTTTATTCTTTCACATAACACAAGAACTAGCAGTCATCCAGTGCAATTAATAAGCAGCAGATTTAAAATAAACAAAAGGAAGTTTTCTTCACACAACCTGTGGAACGTATTGTCAGGGGATGTTATGAATGTCAAAACTATAACTGGGTTTAAAAAAGAATTAGGTTCATGGAGTTTAGGTTCATCAGTGGCTATTAACCAAGATGGTCAGGGATGCAACCCCATGCTCTGGGTGTCCCTAGCCTCTGATTGGGAGTGGGTACAGGGGATGGATCACTTGATGGTTGCCTGTTCTGTCCATTCCCGAAGCATCTGGCTTTGGTAAATGTCAGAAGACAGAATACTGGGCTAGATGGACAATTGGTCTGATCTAGTATGGCCGTTCTTATGTTATGTTCTTATTGACTGCAATGTGTAATGAATGCTCTGCAAAAATGTACACATTAGTCCTATACACGCTGAGGATAGAGAGCAGATATATGCCACTGCAGGAAGGAGGTTATTGAACTATAGATAGGCCAGAAACATGCTTTCACATGCCATTTCTTATGTTCCTAGTACTATAATTAAAAGGTTGTAGTGCCAATATCCTTGAAAAATTGGAATTAATAGTTACATAGACCATTTGATTGCAAAAATATGCAACTTTTTCTTGTAAATGTATTTCTTGTTTTGGGGAATCTGAAATGAAACATGAGCCAACTGATCTCTCTAACATTTGTCTTTTCTTCTTAGCGTTCTATCAGTTTCCGTAGTGACAGTCGCCCTGATCTGTTTACCCCACGACCGTGGTCTCGAAATGCACCCCCTGCTAGCACAAAAAGGAGGGACAGCAAGCTGTGGAGTGAGACCTTTGATGTTTGTGTCAATCAGATGCTTACATCCAAAGAAATCAAGCGTCAAGAGGTACTATTATTTCTTTCCTTCTAAACGTTTGACAGTTTTGTCTAAAGCAGTGGTTCTCAAACTCCTTACTAAGGCAATTCACCAACTGCATTTTGTCTCTTTGCAACCCTCTATTACATATATGCACCCTCTGCTCCAAAATCACAACCCTCATCCCATCCTGGCCCGGTGTGTAGGGGAGGCCCGGGGGTTGGAGAACGAGCCCAGTCCACACTTGCCTACAGTGGCGGCTCCTCTCCTGCAGGGCTGGATACAGCTCCCCACTTTGGGAGTTGTGAATTGGCACATGTGGTTGCAATGCCATTCAGGTTTGGTCTGGCTGCCCCTCCATCATGATGGAGTACTGTGCAGCACTGCGGCTCTGAATGCCCCAGCTCCAGCTCAGTAGGATCTGAGCCGCCACTAAAGTGTGGGGTGGCCTCACTCTCCAACATCCCTCCCTCTGGGGAGCTCCCCTGTATGTTTGTTTTTGCCAGGAAAATATATCCCTGGATTTGACAACCCATCTAGAACCTTTCTGTGACTCACTGATGGGTTGGGATCCATCATTTGGGAAACACTGGTCTAAAGCATGGAATTCAAGGATGATAGTAAATTAGTAAACATTAGTTTAGCACTGAAATTACAGGGTAAAATCCTGGTTCTACTATGGAGAATTTTTCCATTGAACTCAATGGAACAGGATTCTACCTATGGTCTTTATAATGAAACCGTACTAGGTGTGTGTGTGTGTGTGTGGTTTTTTTTTTCTTTTTTAAGAACAAAGTTGCAATAATTTCTGTATAGTAACATTGATATTTGAAATTAAAATTGTTTTGTGTAGGTGTGCATGTTTGGGGGGTGGTGGTGGTGGTGGTTTTATCTGTACTACCATACAGATAAATAATGCAATCAGAATAATGTACACGCTAGGTACTGTGTGCACACAGGAAAGCACAATCTCTCTACCAGGGAGCTTTCAGTAGAAGGAGTTTACTATACAAATAATATACAGATTAAATCCGATGCTACCAGCACTCCTAGCTATTTTCGAGACACCACCGACTTTCTGAGGAAACTACAATGCCTTGGTGATCCTCCTGAAAACACCTTCCTGGCCACCATGGATGTAGAAGCTCTTTATACCAATATTCCACATGAGGATGGACTACAGGCTGTCAAGAACAGTATCCCTAATGAGGCCACGGCACACCTGGTGGCTGAGCTTTTTGACTTTTTGTTCTCACCCACAACCAATTCAGATTTGGGGACAACTTATACCTTCAAGTCAGTGGCACTGTTATGGGTACCCGCATGGCCCCACAGTATGCCAACATCTTTATGGTGGACCTAGAGCAACGCTTCCTCAGCTCTCATCCCCTAGCACCCCTACTCTACTTGCACTAAATTGATGACATCTTCATCATATGGACCCATGGGAAGGAGGCCCTTGAAGAATTCCTCCTGGATTTCAACAATTTCCACCCCACCATCAACCTCAGCCTGTACCAGTCTACCCAAGAGATCCACTTCCTGGACACTACAGTGCAAATAAGTGATGGTCACACAAACACCACCCTTTTCCGGAAACCTACTGACCGCTATACTTACCTACATGCCTCCAGCTTCCATCCAGGATATATCACACGATCCATTGTCCACAGCCAAGCCCTAAGATACAAACCAAATTTGCTCCAATCCCTCAGACAGACAAACACCTACAAGATCTTTATCAAGCATTCTTGGAACTACAATACCCACCTGGAGAGGTGAGGAAACAGATGGAAAGAGTGAGACGGGTACCCAGAAATCACCTACTAAAGGACAGGCCCCACAAAGAAAATAACAGAACACCACTGGCCATCACGGACAGCCCCCAGCTAAAACCTCTCCAGCACATTATCAACGATCTACAACCTATCCTGGAAAACGATCCCTCGCTCTCACAGACCTTGGGAGGCAGACCAGTCCTCACTTACAGACAGCCCCTCAACCCGAAGCAAATACTCACCAGCAACTACACACCACACCACAGAAACACTAATCCAGAAACCAATCCCTGTAGCAAACCTCATTGCCTACTCTGTCCCTATATCTACTCTAGCGACACCATCAGAGGACCCAACCACATCAGCCACACCATCAGAGGCTCATTCAGCTGCACATCTACTAACGTTATATATGCCCTCATGTGCCAGCAGTGCCCCTCTGCCATGTACATTGGCCAAACCGGACAGTCCCTACGTAAAAGAATAAATGGACGCAAATCGGACATCAGGAATGGTAACATACAAAAGCCAGTTGGAGAAGACTTCAGTTTTCCTGGACATTCTATAACAGATTCGAAAGTAGCTATACTTGAACAAAAAAACTTCAGAAACAGACTTCAAAGATTTCAGAGTAGCAGCCATGTTAGTCTGTATTCGCAAAAAGAAAAGGAGTACTTGTGGCACCTTAGAGACTAACCAATTTATTTGAGCATAAGCTTTCGTGAGCTACAGCTCACTTCATCGGATGCATAAAGACCTCAAAGAGAAACAGCAGAACTAAAATTCATTTTCAAATTTAACATCATTAATTTGGGCTTGAATAGGGACTGGGAGTGGCTGGCTCAGTACAGAAGCAGCTTTGCTTCTTCTGGAATTGACACCTCCTCATCTGTTGTTGGGAGTGGACTACATCCACCCTGAACGAATTGGCCCTGTCAACACTGGTTCTCCACTTATGAAGAGAAGGGAGTTACCTCACATGTCAGTATATTTATGTCTGCATCTGTAACTTTCATTCCGTGCGTCTGAAGAAGTGAGGTTTTTAATCACAAAAGCTTATGCTCTTATAAACCTGTTAGTCTTTAAGGTGCCACCAGACTCCTTGTTGTTTTTGTGGATACAGACTAACACAGCTACCCCCCTGATACTTACAATGTTACTCAATTGACCAAGGATCTACATTGGTCTCTGCTGGGTGCAGACCTTGGCACAGAGCCCTCAATTGTAGAAAGTCCTCTGGTGATGTAGAAGAGACTCTTTTTAGTGTAATGCACCCACAGCCTCCACTGATGGCCTGCAGCCAGAGAGGAACAACCCCAAAGTGGGCATGGCAGTCTGGAGAGGGAAATGTTGCCAGGACACCCAGGGAAAATGCTGATTCAAGGATGTCACTCTACACAGCCTATGCTGGCTGTGCTCTTATGGCACCCTTCCCAGAAATGAAAGTTGGCCTCTCTAGTCAACAGTGTAGGTGTACATTTCTGCTCTTCTCTCAGGGTCAGGAAGGTAATTGTCATGTGTCAGATTGGTTAAACCACAGCATCAGAGGTTTAGGAGAATATAAACTTCTTGCAGGTGGGGAGGTCCTAATAATAGGATTCTACTAGGTGCCCTCTGCAAATATTTACAAATGAGGCACTGTCTGAAGAGGCCATGAAGAAGTGAAGGGAATGCCACTTAGATAACCTTTACAGTACTGATTTTCCCATTGTGGTTCAATGCAAACATGATTTTCAAACTCTGGAACCTCCAGAATTCATAGAATCATAGGGGTTAGAAGGGACCATAAGGCTCATCTATTCTCTCCTGCTGCCACGATGCAGGACTTGTGTGTCTAAACCATCAAAGACAGACAGCTATCCAACTGCTTTTTTAAAACCTCCAGTGAAGGAGCTTCCGTGATTTCCCTAGGCAGTTTGTTCCATTGTCCTACTATTCTTACAGTTAGGAAGTTTTGCCTGAGATTTAATCTAAATCTGCTATGCTGTAGTTTTAACCCATTGCCTTTTGTCTTGCCCTCTGTGGCAAGAGAGAACAATTTTTCTCCATCATTGTTATGGCAGCTTTTCAAGGATTTGAATACCTCCGTCATGCCCCCCCACCCAATCTCCTCTTTTCCAAACTAAACATACCCAGTTCCTTCAGCCTTTGCTCATTTGCATTCAGCCTTTGGTTATCTTTGTCACTTGCTTCTGGATCCTTTCCAGTTTCTCTCTCACCTTTCTATATAATGGTGTTCAAAATTGGACACCATACTGCAGCTGAGGCCTAACCAGTGCCAAGTAGAGCAGTACTGTCACCTCCTGTGACTTGCATGCTATGCCTCTGTTAATGCAAACCAAAATTGCATTTGCTTTTTTTGTGGCAGCATCACACTGTTGACTTGTGTTGAGGTGGTGATCCGCCACAACTCCCAGATCCTTCTAAACAGTGCTGCTGCCAAGCCAGTTATTCTCCATTCTGTATTTGTGCATTTGGTTTTTCTTCCCTAAGTGTAGCACCTTACATTTCTTTGTTAAATTTCATTTTATTGTCTATAGCCCAGTTTTCCAATTTATCATGATCCCTTTGAATTTTTGCTTTATCCTCCGAAGTGTTTGCAACTGCCCACCCACTCCCAACTCTGTTTCATCTGCAGATTTGATCGGTATGCTCTCTTTCTATATCCAGATCATTAATAAAGATGTTAAATAACACTGGGCCCGAAACAGATCCCTGTGGAACTCCTGTCAATCTGACATCATTCTATTAATAGTTACTCTTTCTTTGCAGTTGCTTAACCAATTATGTATCCACTTAATGGTAGTTCTACCGAGCCCACATTTCTCCAGCTTATTTATGAGACTGTCATGTGGGACTGTGTCAAAACCCTTTGTAAGTCCAGGAATATTGTGTCCACTGCATTCCTCCTGTGCACCAAACCTGTTACCTTGTCAAAGAAGGAAGTCAAGTTGGGAATGATTTGTTTTTAGTAAATCCATGCTGGTTGCTCACCCATTCATCCTCAAGGTATTTGCAAATTGAATGTTTTGTTCATTGCTCTAATAGCTTCCCAGGTATTGAGGTCAGGCTGACTGGTCTATAGTTCCCTAGCTCCTCCTCCCCACCCCCCTTTAAAGATGGGCACTATATTAGGACTTCTCCTGTCATCCAGGAGCTTGCACATACTATTCCCAATGATTCTGAAATTTCTGCTAATTCCTTCAGCACCCTGGGGTGAATAGCATCAGGGCCCGCTGACTTGAATTTCTTCAGATTCGTTAGAAACATGTCTAACATTCTTTACCTATCCTGATCTGCAACCCTTCCCTTTTATTGTCTATGATAACTTTTTGCTAGTGGTCTGGTCACATGTTTTTTGTGTGAAGACTGAAGCAAAGTAGGCATTGAACAGATCTGTCTTCTTATCGTCCATCACCAACTAACCACCTTCATTGAGCAGTGGACCCACACCATCCCTGGTGTTCAGTGTTCTTTTTTTTATGGGACATATTTGTAGAACCCCCCCTTCTTGATGTCTGTTTGTTGCCAGTTGTAACTCGTTCCTTGCTTTGGCTTTCCTGATTTTGTCCCGACACTCTTGAGCTATTCCCATATATACTGCCTTGGCGATGCCCTTCCGTCCATTTCCTGTATATCCCTTTTGGTTTTTAAAGCGCTAAAAAGCTCCTTGTGCAGCCACATTAGTCTCCATTGGAATAGCTTTAAGTTGAGCCTCTAGTACAGAGGTGGGCAAACTGTGGCCCATGGGCCTGTCCTGCCCAGCCCCTGAGCTCCTGGCTGGGGTGGCTAGCCCCCGGCCTCTCCCCTCCTGTCCCTCCTGCCACGCTGCTGCGCAGGCAGCGCTCTTGGGAGTGGGGCTGCGTGCTCCTGCAGAGCAGCAGTGTGTGTAGCTCTGGCCAGGCGGCGCAGCTCCCAGACATGCTGCTCTGAGCAGCATGGTAAGGGGGCTGGGGTTGGATAAGGGGCAGTCAGGGGGCAGTTGGATAGGGCGGAGGTTCTGGGGCGGGCCAGGGGATGGGGAACGGGGAGGGTTAGATAGGGGATGGGGTCTCAGAGAGCTGTTAGGGGCGGGGGTCCCGGGACGGTCAGGGGACAAGGGGGGTGGTGGTGGATGGGTCGGGGGTTCTGAGGGGGGCAGGCGGGGCGGATGGGGGTGGGAGCTAGGCTGTTCGGGGAGGTACAGCCTTCCCTATCCGGCCCTCCATACAGTTTCACACCCCGATGTGGCCCTCGGGCCAAAAAGTTTGCCCACCCCTGCTCTAGTATTACATCTTTTAGGAACTGCCACCCCCCTTTGACACCTTTTTTCTTTTTAATTAGTCTCTCCATGGGACCTTGCCTACTCTTGCTCTCAGGTGGTTTTAAATCTACCTTTTTCAAGTCCAGTGTCCTTGTGTTGCTGTTCTCATATCCTCCTTTCTTTAGGATCTTGAATTTTATCAGATCATGATCACTTTCTCCCAAGTTCCCAACCACCTTCATGTTTGCAACTAATGTATCCCTTTTTGTCAAAACCAGATCCAAAATGGATGATCACCTAGTTGTTTCCTCCACTTTCTGAATCAGAAGGTTGTTCCCTACACATGCTAAGAACTTGCAGGACATGTTATGTTTTGCTGTGCAAGATGCATTCTGAGTAACTCCTATTGAAGTCAATGGCTAAATTCGTATTGACTCAAGGGTAGCAGAAGCAGGCTCTAATTTAGCATGACTGCTGGATTTCTAAGTTAATTAGCTTTCTATTGAAGGAAATATTTAGTCCATGTGAGGTATTCAAATGAAAGGTGGAAAAAAGGAAAATGTTTTAAAACCAAATTTAAACTCTGATTACAGATCACTTTACCTAGAAATAACTCTAGCGCTCCATTTCCAAGGTGTGTATATATATTATCATTTGTGTTAGGCCAGTTGCCCCTAAACTCCAGCAAATGTAGATATCGAGGATTTTTCAATTCTACAAACACTTTCAGCTGTAACATTCAAGTTTATAATATAAACTTTCCCAGAACACTTGAGTCATAAAACAAACAGTAACCTCAGACAGTCTCTCTTGCAGGTTTTAACAAAGTGCAAGAATTTATAGGAAATACCTTTTAAAAATTGAGAACTTTGAAGGACACGTTGAAAAATAGAGTAATGAACTTGTTTGCATAGGACAAACATTCTGTCTCAATCCTGCTCTCAGCCCAAATAACTATGTGGGGAATTTCAAAGGGGTGTTCTGTTCTGTTCTATAAAGGTTCTTACATTGTACTCATCATTATGGTATCTGAGTTCCTTGCAGTAGCGTATTAAGCAATGTGACTAACATTTGTCATGACTTTGTTTTCTCACCCTCTCTCTGGAGGGAAAAGTACATGCAGTGAAGTATTTTGTTTTGGATTTTTTTGAATAACACGTTGCTATGTATTCGTTAGGAAAAGTCAAAGAAATGTACCTTGCACTTCAAGCAGAAGATGGTGTGGTTTATGATGATGGTCATTAGTTTCTGTGGGAGTTCATCCCACGGTTTTGGGCTGGTGCCTGAAAGAGCTTTGTCTCCTACACAAATGAGCTTTACCGTTTTATTGTAAAAAGTTCTCTTGTGCCAGAGGAGCAAAGTTTTCACCACAGTCTTCATCCTACAACTTAACTTTCTCTTTTACATTTCCTGGACCCAGGCCATTAAACTTGAACTTCATCTAGTATTCTGTGAGACGCAAGCATTGAGAGCAGAGGACAGGTTTGATGTGTTGTGGTAGTCATTGCTGCTGAGGAAACATGCCACAGCATTATGTACCAGTTGGAGTTTCCTAAGTACTGAAAGCTTTATGCCTAGGAATACCGTATTGCTATGGTGCACCTGGAAGGTTACAAAGGTGTAAGTAACATAGGTTAGGTTATTTTTTTACCAGGAAGGGGGACAGTCCCCTGGCCCAACCAGAAATGGAAGAAAGTACATTTGTATAGGGAAGGAATGCTTTCTTTCAAGCTATGGAGTAGAAATGGAGCTGCTCTGCAGAAGCTGCTGCAGCTTCATGGTTGCAGTGATCCTTCTGTGACAAATGCCAGTTAACCAACTTGGGGCAGATCATCAAATGGTTAAAATTGTTGAGCTGTGACCATTTCTATCTGCAAAGGATCTGCCATCATGGTCTATAAAATACAAAACTTCTAAAAGATTTTTTAAATCCTGATTTTTTGTGTGTTGACAAACTTGTTTAGTGAACAGAATTGTTTACATTAATATTTTTGCACTAATGCTCTATCCCCAGAATACCTGAATCATATAACTTAATTTTTACTATGCTTGGTTAGAATTGGATCATATAATTTAAGTTAATTGGATACTGTCATTGGTAAGATACTGCACTGGAAGTGTGCATAACATTAAATTGCTATTTATTTCTAATAATAAAATGCAAAACTCACTTCATAAGAAGTGGCTAGTATGAGGAGAGAGTCCCACAGAGCTATGTTTCCTTCAAGGAAAAAATACTGTGCCAAATTAAAAGTACTTTTAATACCACCTCTACATTTAAAGGGACCCCAACATTTGTTCCATTAGACAGTCTGAAACCTTTTGCTAACTATGCTTTGTAAAAAACCCAAACACAAAACTGTCTCCTAATTAGCTGTATAATCAGCAATTATTTTACCAACAATAGTTGATATAGTTTAGTTACATCAAATATCATAACAAATAAGATGGCCTCCTGGATTGGAAACATGTCAAACCAAAAACTGTACTTGTGTAACTTTTTCAGACAAGAAAAGTTTCATGAGAAGTCTTGCAAGAACTTGTCTTTAAAAGTAATGCTTAGCAAATGGTTGATTTTTTTACAGATTTATTTCTTCAACTAGATTTAGGAAGAAAATGTATCTCTGCACTAATACAGCTGTTCAGAATATAACAGCAACTTTTAAAGTTGAGTACAATTTAAATAAGAAATTTATTATGTCCTTTTTTACAGGCTATCTTTGAACTTTCCCAGGGAGAAGAAGACTTGATAGAAGACTTAAAGTTAGCAAAAAAGGTATTTATATAAATAAATGATACAAAAATTGTTGTTTTTTGCCTTTAACCCCCCCTGCAAACCCCCCCCACACACTTTTTTTTATAGTAGATTCAATAGTAGCAACTGCCATCTAGTTAAGGTTGAAAAACAACTAGTACAATCCCTGTTTTTACACTCTTAACATTCTGAAACATTCAGATTTTTGAGTGTGTTTTTTCTAATTGGTATCTAACACAAAGTGTGCTTGTGAAAATAAGAATAAAATACTATCAGCCACTTTAGAGTTATGGGAGGATTTAAGAGCTATCTCTAATTTCTTAGATATCAAATATATGCTAAAGTTTGCTTGTTTTTGCAGGCTTATCATGACCCTATGCTTAAACTCTCCATAATGACAGAGCAAGAATTAAACCAAATTTTTGGAACACTGGACTCTCTAATCCCGCTACATGAAGGTATAATTTCGTTCAATGAATTATGATGATTCTATGCTCATTTATACTTAGCATGTTCAGCAAGTGAATTTTTATTTTATTTTATTTTGATCAGATCTCCTTAGGCGGCTTCAGGAGGTCAGGAAACCTGATGGATCTACTGAGCATGTTGGTCATATCCTTGTGGCCTGGGTAAAGCTGATTTTCTAATCAATTTTGAAGTTAATTTGTAACTGTTTCATTGGTTTGTATCTTTTATCAGACCATTTATCTTTTATATTGAGTATCTCTTCAAAAGTATATTTCAAGTCTTAAGTTTTAAAGAGACAGTTGGCTAATAAGAATGGCAATACAATCAAATTAGGAACATTTCCCCTAAATTATCTGACTTGTCATTTCAAATTTAGAAAAGGATGTGTTTCAAAGCCCTAGTTGTTTTAGTGATAAGCAGTGTTAAAAGCACTTTAAGTAAAAATCATGTTCCAGAGTAGAGCTACACTGATTTATGCCACCTGAGGATCTGACATGACCCCATGTTTATATGGAAAGATACAGAACCTTTCTTTTGTAAGGGTTTAGATGGACAGTTTATTTTATAGTATAAAGAAAGTGATTTTATAATCAGCAGAAAATAGGTTTTGCAGTTTTCAAGGCAATAGCCATTGGAAGATATTTGGCAGCCCTTTTCAAAACACTGGGCTATTAAGAGTCAGAAATGTGTGCATCTGTGTGTGTAATGAAACTAGTTAATAACTGTTGGTGAGTGACAAAAATGTACCCTGGTTTTCTTGGAGTAAAATAATTATGAAATTTTGTTTGTTTTGTATTTAAACTTCAGCTTGTCCAAATATGGTTAGAGGTAATTTGAATTTAGAAGATTTTATGTATATTCATATATAAAAATAAAGCTCTTTAGCTGAGTTACCACTAAAGTGCCAAAGGCCCAGATTCACAAAGGTACTTAGGCACCTAAGTCCCAGTTTTAGGCTGACTGTGATCCACAAAATCCCCGCTGGGATGCTACCTCGATCATTTTCTAAACTAACTCAGTGCCTAAATTTTCAGGGTAAAAGTTCTCTAGACACCTAAATTCTTGCCTCTGGGGATGCACTTGCTGCTGATGCCTTTTAGGTGTCGGGATGCCTATCTCCCATCTAATCCCCAATGTGATAAACAAACAGGTGCTCTTCTTCTTATCTTTCCCCAATCTGGCACGTACTCAGAGGCTGCCAACTAGATTGTATCCCAGTCAAAAGGCAGGGAGGAGGTGCTGCCCATGTATTCACCTGGATTGTTGAAGACCCAGGTTCAATTCTCCCCCCCCCCCCCCCCCCCCCGCCTGGAGGGGCAGGGGCAGGAGAGGAAGAGAATATGAATGAGAGGTAGGAGATCCCCAATGGTGTGCTCTAACCACTGAGCTATGGAATATTCTGATGTGGGGCTCCCTCAGTCTCTCCTCCTTGAAGCTGTTCCACTCTTTATAAATACTTAGTCACTGGGCCAGAGAGAGAGACTCTAATCCAGTAGTTAGGGCAACCATCTGGGTTGTGGGAGACTCAGGATCCAGTCCCCCTGCTCCAATGACTCTCTTTTTATATACTGTGAAATAGCTTCAATATGACAAATGAGGGTGCCCCACACGTGAATATCCCATAGTTTGGTGGTTAGGGTACCTGTTTCTCCCCGTTCATTTTACAGGAAGCCTGGGTGCCTAACTCAAGCTTTGTGGATTGCAGAGTTGTTCCTCTGTGGATTCATGCCTAAGCGCCCTAACCCTGTGGTACCTTATTGAGCCTCTCAGCTCTCTGTAACTGGGGGATCCAGCTTAGCAGACTCCGAAGGTCTTTTGTGTTTTCCTTGGTGCAGACTTCAAAGCTGAACTAGCTGCCCTGGTTATCAAATCCTTGATTAGTCAAAGGTTTCAGGTGCTTCCCTCCCTACCCACCTGAAAAGACTTTATATGACTGAGATTGTATTTTATACAGCTGGAACCAACAAGTACCAAAATCATAAAATAGCTTTTGTTCTCAACAAGATTTTGTTTAGGCCAAAGAGGTTTGGAAAAGCTTGTGGTAAGCATTTGAGACTGTTGGACACTTATGCAAACCAGAGTACTAAATCTTTTGAAGCTTCATAATCGATAGGTGATATACAGTAATTCAAAAATAGTCTGTAAAAGTCCCTGCCATCTTTTGATCATCTTGATTTCTTTAGTTTGGGTACCTTGACTGTTTATCTTAAAATTGTGGGTAAAATTTTCCTAAGCACCTAAATGACTTAGGAGCCAAAATCATGCTATACAAATTTTACCGTGTGTCAAGAACAAACTAATAATACTCCATATAGTATACATCTTCACATCTAACACACAAAATCCATTTCGTTTTTTAAATACAGCTAGCATTAAGGTTTGCACACATTTGGCAGCCAAATCAAATCAGGCCTGTTGAGTAATCATGGTTGACAAATGTGGTGTTGCACCCCAGGAATCCAGTCTGAAGAGTAGGAGAATGGAAGGATTCCACCCCAGCCTTGGGCTTCTCACCCCGAGGGGTTGCACTTAGAGATTAAGCGGGGGTCCAAGATGCATTCAGTTCTGAACAATAAGCCTCAGAAGAGGAGGTGCTGGGACAAAATGATAAATTTAAAAAGCAGTGAGTTACCAGGCCCAAATGTTATACAGCCAAGAGTTTTGATGGAGCTTAAGAGTGAAGTCACTGAGCAGCTAACAACAAATCTGCCTTTTTCTAATTAAAAAACAAAACATAACAGCTACTATACCGGAATATTTGAGAGCAGGAGATCTTCTTGTATTTGAAAGTGGTTTTAGGGGCTGATCCAGGGAATTACAAACAGTAAACTTCACATATATACTTGGTAAATTGGTCAAAAATATAATTAAATTAAAAAACAAAAGAAAATCAAAATACTTGGAAAATTCTGATATGATAGGGAGCATGGTTTCTCCAAAGGAAAATCATGCCTCACTAATCTATTACAATTCTTTGAATGTTTCAAAGTGGTGGATAAAGGAGAACTAGTTGGCATAATTTAGTTAGAATTTCCACAAACCTTTAACAAGGTCCCTCACAAGAGATTATCAAAAAAACTATCATGGGGAGAGAGTAAGTACTATCATAGATCAAAAACTCTGTTAGAAAAGAAAGAGTAGGAATTGAGAGTCACTTTTCATATAGCAAAAGTTTAACAGTGGTGTGCTTCATGGTTCTATATTAGAACTAGTATTGCTTGATATACTAATGATCCGGAAAAGGGATTGCGCAGTCAGGTGCCAAAAGCTGCAGATGTTACACATTTAGGTTAGTCAAGTCCACAAAAGACTGTGTGGAAATTCAGAGGGCACTAACCAAACCAGGCGAACGCACAGCCCAATGGTAGATGAAATTTCAGTGTTGATAAATGCAAAGCAATGCACATTGGAGGGAAAAAATGAACTACTCCTATACTTCACATGTTTCTAAATTCAACAGTATCAACTCAGGACAAGGACCTGGGCATTGTTGTGGACAGCTCAATTAAACATCTCTTCTCAGTGTGCAACCGTGGTCAAAAAGTGAACAAAATGTTAGGATACATAAGGAAGAGCATGTAGAATAATATGGAAAATATAATTTAAATATAAATGCAATGATTCACCACCTTGAATAACGTGCAGTATTGGTCACACCATTTCAAAAAGGTTATTGCAGAATTAGAGGAGATATAGAGGAATGCAATGAGAATTATTAGGAATATGGAAAACCTCTCTTGAGTAGAGTTTAAAAAGAGTAACGATAGACTAGAGACTAATGGGGGGGAAACAATAACACATAATAATGGATGATATAAAGGAGGTAGATCGGGAGATTCAATTGTTCCGGTCTCCTAACAAAAGAACAAGAGGACATTTAATTAAATTGAAAACCAGCAAATTCAAAACTGATAAAAAATAAAAAAAAAATTTTCTCACAACTCCTTATCAGACTGAAATTTATTGCCACAGGATGCCACTGAACCAAGAACTGAGCAACATTCAAAGCAGAATTGGGCATTTATATAGGAATATCAACATTTAATATAGTTAGTTCTAAATTTTTTTTTAAAGTGATAGAAAACCTAATCCTTTATTCCAATCTCTAATAGAGAGTCGGATGAGACTTTCATGGTGAGTAGATTCTACCACACCTACCTTCTGTGGGGTATCTTGTATCTTCTTCTGAAGCGTCTGTGGTGGCCGTTTTCAGAGACTTAAATGGACCACAGGTCTGATCCAACGTGCCAATTCCTTGCTTCCTATAGAAAAGCTACAAAAATTTACCAAGCACTACCACCATTTATTTTTGTTCAAATCTTCACAACCGGTCACATTTGGCAGTGATCTTTTTCTTCATGATGAAGTCTGGTCAGTATTTTGCTGGGGAAACCTCCAACAGAAGTCCAGGTGGTGTGGGAAATGTTTCAGTAAGCAAAGTCCAGATCGAAAGGACTACTTGGGATGACTGAGAGGGAACCCACAGGACTGAAAAGCCCAGAGGCTAGGTCTTCCATGCAAAAGCATTGAGCCTCCTCACTATCTCCTGGTTCTCTCTGGCTGACTAGTAGTGTCTCCACAGAGCCTCTTCCCACCTGCTGCTACTTCAGGAGCCCTTTTCATTGGGGAGACTCCCCAACAGGAACCTGCTGAATTAATGCTTAAGGGGTGATGAAGGAACAATGGTGAGGACTATGTACAAAAGAATTTGCAAATTAGGAGTTAGCACAGTATCATGGCCAAATCCAAACTCCAGGTACTTTAATTTCTGTCTTATCTAATGATTTACAGGAATAATTGTAGAATGATTTATCTTGCTGCAGGGGAAATTTAGTAGTTGGGGAAGATATACCTTGTAAACATTATCTAACTCCCATTTTTACTAATGAGCTATGGTTCAACACCAAGGAGAGAGACCTCTAAATCAACTTTAAAATACCTGAAGCAGAGAGTGATTTTTTTGTATAGCACACAGCCCTTCTGCTTTCAGTTTTACAGCTTATAGTTTCAAAATACATTTTTCTCTTTCCTCAGTTGCCTTGCCTCAACTCATATGATAGCTACTGCAGTAATCAAGTAGCAGCCAAAGCCTTATTGGACCACAAGAAACAGGATCACAGGGTGCAAGACTTCCTACAGCGCTGCTTAGAGTCTCCTTTCAGTCGCAAACTGGACCTCTGGAATTTCCTTGACATCCCAAGAAGTCGCCTAGTGAAATACCCACTGCTGCTCAGAGAAATTTTAAGGCATACTCCAAATGATCATCCAGATCAACAGCACCTTGAAGAAGCAGTAAGTTTTTTGTAACAAATTTTATAGCGTTTAGCCTCAGCTCTGAAGGGTGTTCCATAAAACTAATTCTAAACTAATGAATGGAGTGTCTAAATATGTAGATTTTTCTGAAAATGTAATTAGGCCACATGGCTGTTAAAGTGACATCCAGAAAGGGTAGATCATTTTCTCCCTGGAATAGCAGCTTCAGCTTCTCCATATCAGTTGTACTGGGGTGTTTGGAGCCACTGCATCAATGTAACGGCCTAATCCAGAGGACATTGAAATCAATGGAAAGACTCCCAGTAACTTCAGTGGACTTTGGATCAAGCTCTAAATGCTGACATGCAGCCCATTCTCTGGACATCTCTTGATCATCTTTTCTTAATGTGGCCTTCCATGCAGGTTTACGGAGGCCCAATGTGGAGACTCCCTCTTAACTGCCTCCTCATTCCCAGCTTTTAGGGGGTTGTAGAAGCACTCCTGTTCAACCAGATTGATTACCTGAACAGTCTCCATACCCAGGTGAATTTCACCCACAGAAATTGTATTGAAAAAGATATGGTTTGAGCTGGCCTCTATTCCATGTTTTATTCTGATCAGTGTATGTGGTATGAAATAAAAACAGATGAAGTGAGGTGAATTCAAAGCATATCCTTTTAAAGGAAAGGGCCTGACTGACATGTTGACAGACTTCTCTCCCCTTTGCCCTTTCTTTGGGAGTATGGCATGAATGTCACAACATAGCTAGTAAGATGTATTATGCAACAAATTTGTTTGAAATAAACCATTTTACATTCTTTGCGGTTTTTTTTAAAACATCCCAGGCATAATTATTACAAATTAAATGGAACTACATTTAATTAAAAGTTCTATCATTATCAGAATTCATTATTAGCCTTAGTTGTAAGTAGAGCTTGTAGATTTTAAGTTACTTGCTGAAAAATTCAGGGCCTGTTTTTTTTGACAATGTAATATTTCATAAGACACTACAGAATATGCATCTGCTATCACTATGCTACTCGTTACCCAAATGCCTTGCCCAGCTCTACTCCTTAATATAAAACTGATCAGCTATGATGCAAAATTTAGAGCCTCGATATGTGGAGTTTACATGCAGATTTAAGTTTTAATCTACATGCTTTACAGTGTGTGCTTTTTTTCCCTATAAATTTCTCTTTAAATCAAAAACTATTAGAAACCTTAATAAAACAGTTCTGATTCTTTATTTCAAGTTTTTGTTTGGTCTCTAGCCAATGTCTGATAAAATACCTTCTCATGTCAAAATGCTTCCTTTCCAGGAATGATATATTTGGTAGCAGTTTTAACAGTATATAATCAGGATAATTTTTCTTGGTATTACAGTAATTTCATATAGTTTTGCAGGAATCTGTTTAATCAGAGTAGTGTTTATCTTTGAAATGATGTATGTCACAAATTATACAGTTGCCAAGTTAAATTCAGGACAAATAATTACTAAATGTTATCTCCTAAAATTGTTAGGTTTATAAAATAAATTTGTGCTCCCATCTGGAAATATGCTCTGCCAGTTAATCCCTGGTATATTTCTATTGGAATTGATAGAATTAATTTGGGAAAGAATCTTCAAAAAGAACCATACATTATGCACATTCTACAGATTCTGAATGGCTGCATATCGCTTTCAGCCAATCTGTTCAAAGGGATTTACATAATTGTACAATTATTTACCAGTGACCCTAGAATGAGTGGTAAAATTCCAGTTGGCTACAGCTGTTAGCTCTCCCTATTTGCATGCCCATAACTCAAGCAGGATGAATCAATTAGTAACAAATTTACTTACTGAATAGTGTATCTTCTATTTAAGAACTGTTTACAAGCTGCTTGCTAAATACTCAAAGTGGGCTGTAGCCCATGAAAGCTTACGCTCTAATAAATTTGTTGGTCTCTAAGGTGCCTCAAATTTATTAGTGCATTACCTCATGGAACACTTTCTTCGCATGTTGTGAATAGTTGCACTTCTATATTTGCATTGTGTTGATGTAATTTGTCTCTGGTTGAATGAAATTCACTAATAGTGTGAATTTTTAGTAAACTGAAATTTTGTTTTGATATTCAAGTATTTGAGTTTAAAATTTGGTTTTTGCAAGTAGTCAGGCTAGTGATACTTGTGCTCGAATGTTTGCAGACAATGCAGATGATTGTGAATACAGTCTAAAAATTTATTTTCTAATTTGAGTGAATATTTCCTCAAAATTTTCTTCATTATTAGCTAATTTCTACCTAAAAGAATCATGGACACCTGGACTTCTAATCCCCTTCCCACGCTGTCATCACATATAACACCAGATAGTGAATACAATTAAATTTTAAAAGGGATTGCTCTTAGTGGGGTAGTGGAGAAAGATCTAACCTTCAAGCAGTGAAGAGAGAAATTGAAAAGATTTTGGATGAGGTGGGTGACTGGGTGAGGACTGCATCAGAAATTTAGGTAGCCAAATAAACATGTTTCGTTTTGCGCGTATGGCTGAGGAGTTCTCAAGACAATAGCTAATCCCTGGAGAATGCAGAACACAGGAAAAAGTGAGAGGGAACACATTTAAATATAAACGTATTCTTTTATCTAGATAATAATCATATCCTGTGTTAATGAACTCCTCAGCTTTGACCACAGAGTTTATTTAGCCAGGGAGGATATGGTTATTACCTTATAAAACAGAAGCACCTTGAAGCTGTTAGTTGGGAAAAGGACAGAACCAGACTGCAAGCCAAAGACATAATAAATCCATACATGCAAAATGGTATTTGTAGGGAGATTTACCATGGTGTTGTGGAAGATACTACTTTTGTCATTTCTGAAGACAATAATCTCAAATTTTATGAAGGTGGCATAATGTACTTTAACACACGCAACCCCTCCTCACCCAATGCAAACAACACACTAGTAAATGAGTGTTGTACTGCATTGTTGTGACAACCGATGGCAATTATGGAGAGAGAAAATTATGGGCTGTGTGAGCCCTTATCTTAATGTACTTGAAATTAGGATTGTAACAAAATTTGTAGAAGGTTCTTTTGCTGTACAGAAGTATAGTGATTATGAGGTAGCAGTTATGAGGCAGTAACAAAAACCTAAGCTCCCTGTAAAATCTCTTATTTAACATGAAGTTCAAAGGTTAGATTTCAGCAGACAGGATTTCTTTTGGAGATGACGAAGCAGTTTCTTTAGCATAGGAAAAGTCAAATCCACTAAAGTCCAGAGAGCCTACCCAGCACCTTTCTCATATTTCATTTGATATTGTAGTTACTGACCTTGCATATTAACTTTACTAGCCTTTGTGTTTCACAGAGGTCAAGTTGTATAAGGGTACTGATGGCTGCTGTCCTCAAAAGTTCTAGAGGATAATGTATCTGAAACTGCCTGACATGATATTGCTGTAGGTTGTTTTGAGTCTCAACACAAATTTGATTAGTTGTTTATGGCTTCCTTGGGATCTTTGTCTACCCAGTACTTTTCAACTCCCACAAGTGTAGACACAATAATTGAAATTAGACTTTTAACTGATAGAACATGCAAGTATCAGAACAATAAAATACAATTAATTTGCCTTTATTCCCTTAACAAATGTAATTTTTATAACTGGCACAAATTTAGTGAGAAAAGCCTGTCTAATATTTTACTAATAGTACCACAGTACTTAGTCACCTGCTCTTAGCACCTAGAAATGATGCTAAGCGAGGAGAAATGAATTTATTCCTAACTGCTAATCTCTTATGTGACCTTGGGCAAAACACAGCCTTTCTGTACTCAGTTCTCCATTTGTAATATGAGAATAATAAATAGTTTTTATTATACTGCCCACAAAGTAACAGAAAAATTACTCATAATCCTGATCCTCCAAACATAAATGCTCAAGTATAACGTTATTTTTGTAAATAGTCTCATTTAAGCCAATACAAATACTCACGTGAGTAAAGTTATGCATAAAGTCTTGCAGGATTAAGGCCTTAATTTCTTCTGCTGTACATTGTTTAGTACAAAATAGAAGATGATGAATGTGATTTTTATATTTAAATATACATATAGGCTGTTTATTTGGTACAAGCAGGCATGTACATAGTGTGTGTGTGTGTGTGTGCACGCGTGCATGCGTACATTCACGGTAGAACCTCAGAGTTACGAACTAACTGGTCAACCATACACCTCATTTGGAATCCGAAGTATGCAGTCAGGCAGCAGCAGAGACCAAAAAAGCAAATACAGTACTATGTTAAACGTAAACTTCTAAAAAATAAAAGGAAAGTTTAAATTTCTTTTTGACAAAGTAAGGAAACTGTTTCTGTGCTTGCTTCATTCAAATTAACATGGTTAAAAGCAGCATTTTCTTCTGCATAGTAAGTTTCAAAGCTGTATTAAGTCAATGTTCAGTTGTAAACTTTTGAAAGAACAACCAAAATGTTTCGTTCAGAGTTACGAACGTTTCCAGTAAGAACAACTTCTATTTCCAAGGCGTTCGTAACTCTGAGGTTCTACTGTAATAAAGAAATTTTAGTTGAATAAAAAATGCATTTGCTTTCACAGTTAAATCTGTTTACCTTCATTCTAAACATTTAGGGCTGATATCGAGAAGCAAGCTTCAGATTTCAAAGAAGCAAAGTGTTAGAAACAAACACACTGTTGTCTGCTCCATTCTGGCTCTCACATTCATACCTTACACTTGAAACCTTTCAAACAAGATCACTATAAGACTGACTAAGAAATATGAAATGCTTTGTGAAGTAAAGTGACTCTTTTCCTCTTATCTTCTTACAATTAAGAATGAGTGTGAAAGGCCCATCTGATGGAAGTTCAGGTATTTTCATTCCTCTTTGTTCTTTTTCCATAGATAAATATAATTCAGGGTATAGTTGCAGAAATCAACATAAAGACAGGTGAATCTGAGTGCCAATATTACAAAGAGAGGCTCATTTATCTTGAAGAAGGCCAAAAGGACGCACTGATCGATAACGCACGTGTTGTGTGTTGTCACGGTGAACTAAAGAACAACAGGGGAGCGGTAAGGAGTAAATTTTTTTATCACTATATGCTTTTAGATAAGGTGTCTTCAGTGCTATGGTGTTACAAGTTGGGGTGGAGAGGATATAGCATTGGTTCAATTTTGAGAGAGAGGAAGGTGGTTGGGACCATTGTGTTATGCAGGATCCTATTCTGTGAGATTATATCCCTTCATGGTGGCCTTTAGGAACACGGGTGAATTCCACAGTGTCACACTGTATTTAAATCCCTAGAAAATAGCTCACTCATCTTCTGGACTGCTACAGTTACATCTATTTGTAAGAGAGATTAGATTTGATCCCACTGTCACTAAAGTTAATGGGAGAAGGATCAAGCCCTAGACGTGGAAATATGAAATGGTGGTCCCAGCTCATGTGGACCATTTGTGTTTTGCACTAGGAAGGCTGTGGGAGAACTGCCACTTGATTGGCTGGGGATAACTGCTTTTCTTTAAAAGAAAGGGGAAATTGCAGATACCTTTTTATACTTCCTGTAGAAAAGATATGCAGTACTTACCAGAGTGCTGCATGGATAGTCTGATCTGCAAAAATTGTCCACGGATGTGGATATCCGTGGATTTGTAGGGCTCTATTAACACCTCCACAGGTCACTGTGTACCAGTGATTCAGGGCTATGCCGTACCCCCTTCTCCGCTCCAGGCACGGAGGCTACAATCCTGGGCCCTCACGTGCAGCACTGCCTTCCCAGTCAGGGGCTCAGACATCCCTACGCGGCAGTTCTAGTGCACGCAGCACTTAGCTCACTACGCAGGAGCACATGGTCACATTCTTTTTTGTAAATTATAGTTTACCTTCTCCATCCAAGCAATCTGGAGATTACAACTCCCAAAATGCCCAGCGGGGTAATGCCACATATTGCAGCCCATTGCTGCATGATTCAGAGAGCCAAGCTGGAGCTTGAGGTCTGGGTGACAGCCAGTCCATTTGGGTGAGTGTGTGCTGCACAGCTCTGTGTGGATACTAATTTTGTATCCAAATCTGAGCTGCGAGCTGCAAAAATGGTCCATGGATATCCGCAGATTTGTAGGACTCTACTTGTAGCCAAATATTTAAACCAAATTTGCTTAAGTCTCTTGAACTAGGAAGAAAGATTGGTGAAGTTTTGTGCAACTTTTTGCTTGTATCTTTGAAATGCCAAAATAGGACCCAACTAATTTTAATTACATTTCAAGTATTAGTATGGTGTTTTTAATCAGCTTGCAAATAGCTTTAGTCTTTAATGATAATATACAAATTATGAATTTAGCATGTTAAACATGAATTAATGTCCATGAATTGCATTATAAACTGCTTAAATTTAGCTGCTCTTGACTGAATACTAGATGTGTATTTCTGAAATGCAACCCACAGTAGTAAATTAACATGTAACAGAGGAAGCATTAGCTCTGAGGCTCTGTCTAAACTACAGTTTTTCACCATGACTTTATAACCAGTTAGAGACATGGTCACTTTAATCTGTCACAAGTAACATGGTTTAGTTTGGGTCTATGCAGAAGCCTTTCTACATTGATTGTCATAGAAAGAAACCTGTAAATCTAATAAACATGTGCAACTGAAAATATACTGACTTGATAAATATTAACTATTACAACATACACGTTAGATTACTGCCAGATGCATGCACAGGGAAAATTTATACTGTGTATGTACCTCTCCTGGAGTATATTGCACCTATAAATATGTCTAAATTGATATGGGGGGGGTGAATTCTGCCTCAAATTTAGATTAATATGTCTTTATGTGCGTGCATTTGACTGGTAGTCTAAAATATGTAGGTTTTAATAGGGGGGTGGGAATTAGTATAATTATGTACTAGATTCCTCTCTTGGGGGGGGCATAATTCACCCTCATGTATTTACATCTTCAAATTAAGTCTTCATATGCAAGTCCTTGGCTGGTCGTTCAAAAATGCCCAAAATTAATGTTGTTCAAGTCAATGTATCGCCAGTCATTTATTAGAACTGTTGAAATTTAGTGGGTATCATTATGTAAGCTTAACTGACATACTGAAGAGGCAGACAGTGCGTGTGTGGCAGGAACAGCAATTAATAAAAGGGTGTTAAGAAGAAGCAGAAGGGACCAGTTTTATCTTACCTCTCTTCTGTTCTTATATGTCACAGAATGCCACATTAGTACAAGCTGCATTACTTTACTGCTTATGTATATTCTTTTGACTGGTTAACACCTAACATGTAATTTTCATTACCATTTGTCACTAATGAACATGTCCCACTATGTGTATCTATGGGGCCTTATTCGTTCCCCAGGAAGCCAAAAGAATACCTGCTATAAGCCCCCCCCCATGGTGGTAGTTTTCTTATGGTCGCACCAATTAATGTCAATAAGGGATCAGAACCCTGTTGTGCTAGACACTACAGACAAATAACAAAGCCAGTCCCTGCCCCAGAGAGCTTAATCTTGACCGTGGAAAGTCTGCTTCAGAATGAGGCTCCCTGATGCAAGCTCCCCAACACCCAGTCAGGAGGCCCTTTGCTGGAGGCTCATAGCCATTCAGTACAGCCCACAGAATGGATGGGGTGAGCTGAAGCTTGGGGTAGGGTCAGATGGGACAAGAGATTGATTAGAAGCCTCAACCAGTTCAACTCTAGTGGTATCATTCCTAGATTGTAAAGCTACTCATCCTTGGTAGAACTCACACAGAAAGCCAGGAGGCATGAATACCTTGCTCTGGCACGTTCCAGTAGGGTGTAGAGGTTAATTTGTTTGAGCCTAAAAATGGGTTTAACTAGTGCTAACTGTTTAACCAAACACACAGTTCTTCTTCGAGTGCTTACTTATGTCCATTCTATGTTAGGTGTTTGTGCTCTCCATTGAGGAAAAAATTTCCAGCAATGGTATCAGCTGGGCCAGCTCTAGCACCCTCTGGAGCTGCACGCTTATGCGCTGGCATAAGGGGTGCCGCTGGCCATGCATCCTCTCAGTTCCTTCTTACCACCTGTGACAGTTGCTGGAACAACGCTTCTTTCACATATGGAGACAGACGCAGGTACTGCTCTGCCATGATTTCCATGGTTATTGGAACCCCTGGGGGTTTCCCCAGGTACTGGGTTCTCCCTCCTATCACTCCTACTCAGTGGTTTCTGAGAGACAGGCTACCACTCCTTCCCACTCAGCACTGGACCTGGCTCTGGTACCAATGTCGAGGAGATGGTTCCAGCAGATGTAGCTGAGGCAGAGGAAGGCGCTCCGCCTCCTCCTCCCCAGATGAGGCTGTTGCAGGACCCTGTACCCTGTTTCCACAGGATGACTGCAGGGCCCATCATGACCTTCTGAAGCCGGTCGCTGTGTACCTGGGTTTGGAAATTGAGGAGCTCAAAGAGACATCACACAGCCTTATTGATATCGTGGCTGCAGCAGCTCCCTCAAAGGTGACTTAGCCCATGAATGAGGTGGTGATCGGACCTCTCAAGGCCCTGTGGCAAACTACTACTTCTCTGTCCCCCACCTCAGAGGGCTGAGAAGTATTATGTTCCAGCAAGTGGGTTCGAACACCTGTACTCGTGTGCGCACACCCCTCCCCCCGGGGGTCACTGGTGGTGTCTGCAGCAAACAAAAGGGACAGGGAGGACCTGTCAAGTGCTACCCCTAAGTAAAAATATGCCAAGAGACTAGACCATTGCAGAAGAAAGGGTTATTTGATGGGTAGCCTTCAAGTACGTATCTCCAACCAGCAAACTCTGCTGGGCAGATAAGACTTTCATTGGTGGGACTCCTTGACTAAATTTAAAGACTCCCTGCCCCCAAGATTCAAGGCAGGAGTATGCTGCCGTCTTGGAGGAGGGTAAGAATGTGGCCAGGACCTCTCTCCAGGTGGCTCTGGACGCTGCCAACTCAGCAGCCAGGACAATGGCCTCTGCTGTCGCCATGAGGTGGTGTTCTTGGCTCCAGTCATCCGGCCTTCCTCACAAGGTCCAACAGTCTATCCAAGACCCCCCCCTTCGAAGGCTCTTCTCTGTTCTCAGAGCAGATGGACATGAAACTTCATGGCCTGAAGGACTCAAAGGCCTCCCTAAGATCTTTAGGTCTCTATGCTCCATCAGCATCTAGGAAGCACTTCTGGCCCCAGCACCTGCCTGGTTCTTGGTGCCTCCAAGACAGGAACACGACAAAAGAAAAGGGAGAGGTTATAAAATGGCGCCAACCACTCCCGACCACTTCAGCTTCCCAGCTGAGGTCTCAAAGATACTCCGGAGGGCCCAAGCAGGCCTTTTGAAGGTGCGCCTGAGGGCATTGTACCAGTCACCATTTCAGATCCACCACCCCTTTTATTTTTGGAACCTCTGTTGCTCTTCAGCCCAGCATGGTCATACATAACATCAGACCATTGGGCCCTGAATATATTGACAGTTGGATATATCCTTCAGTTTTTATCCACCCCTTCCTCCCGCATTCCCATCTCTCTTCAGGGAGCCTTCTCATGAACAACTCCTCGTCCAGGAGGTGCAATCCCTCCTAAGTATGGGGACTGTGGAAGAGGTTCCTCAAGACTTGAGAGGGAAGGGGTTTTACTCATAGTATTTCCTAATCCCAAAGGGGGCCTCCAACCCATCTTGGACCTGTCTTGTCTCAACAGCTATCTCAGGACGCTGAGTTTCTGCATGGTTTCCGTGGCCTCCATAAACGTCAGGGAGCTCAGGGCAGTACGCTTAGCATGGCAAGTGTTCCTTCCCCAGATCTCAGGTGAGGTGGTACAGGTCCTGACAGACAATTCTGTGGCCATGTTTTACATTAACAAGCAGGGAGGGGTTTGATCTTCAGCCTTGTGGCAGGAGGCCATCTGTCTGTGGGACTTCTGCGCAAAGCACTCCATTCATCTCAAGGTGTTGCATCTCTCAGGAGCCTGGAATGTACTGGCAGATCATCTCACCAGATTTTTTTTCCTCTCACCACAAGTGGTCCCTTCACCCAAAGGTCACCAGATTCATCTTTCAAAGGTGGGGGCCTCCCCAGTTGGACCTGTTGGCTACCAGGCACAAATGCTATCAGTTTTGTTTACTGCATGGACACAGCCCAGGCTCCATCTCTGATGCTTTCCTGCTCCCATGGACACATCTCCTACTTTGTGCCTTTCCCCCAATGCCCGTGGTTCACAAGGTCCTCCTAAAAATCAAATGGGACAAGGCGAGAACTATTCTGATAGCCACACCAACATTAGTTCGGCATGCTCCTGGCTCTCTCTGACAACCGCATTCTCACTCCCACTCTGTCAGGACCTGATTTCATAAGACCACGGCCAGCTGTTTCACCCAAACCCCAAACCCCACCTCCCTGCATGGCTGAACCTGAACAAGCTTGCTAGGAACAGGTTCAGCAAATCTTGCTAGGCAGTAGAAAGAACTATCTACATAGCCAAGTGGAAGAGTTTCTCTTGTAAGGCTTCTGAACATGCTCTCTCTCCATCTCTATCTTCCCTTTTAGTCTATCTTGCACTATTTGCTCCACTTAAAGCAGCAAGGCGTGGCCCTCTCCTCTATTAAAGTGTTCTTAGCAGCCATCTCAGCCTTCCACCTTCCAGTGAACGACAGGTCAGTGTTCTCCACAAGATGACAGTACACTTTCTCAAGGGGCTGGTGGGGCTCTGTCCTGAAGTCCACAAGTCAACCCCACCCCTTGGGACTTAAACTTGGTTTGGTCAAGAGTCATGGATAGGATGACCAGACAGCAAATGTAAAAAATCGGGACAGGGAGTGGGGGGTAATAAGAGAAAGAAAGACCCCAAAATCAGGACTGTCCCTATAAAATCAGGACATCTGGTCACCCTATTCTTGGGTCCCCTTCAAACCATTAGCATCATGTTCTCCTGCTACTCCTCTCTTGGAAGGTCGACTTCCTGGTGCCAATCACCTTGGCCAGAAGGGTCTCTGAAATGAAGAACCACCTTACATGGTGGTCTTTAAGGACAAGATCCAAACGTGCCACCATCCAGCCTTCCTACCAAAGGTGGTGTCACATTTCCATAACAACCAAGCCATTTTCCTACCAGTTGTCTTCCCAAATCCTCACAAGAACTCTAAGAACAGAAGCTGCTGTTCCTCAGAAGTTAGGTGTACCCTCCCTTTTTATATTGAGGGGACTAAACCCTTCTGCAAGCCCATGCAACTCTTCGTAGCAATAGCAAAAAGAATGAGTGCTTCCTGTGTCAGCCCAGATGATCTCAGCCTGGGTAACTGCATGTATTTGAGCTTGCAATGAGCAAGTGAATGTCCTGCCTCTAGCCATCTCAACTACTCACTCCACAAGAGCCCAGGCTTCGTCAGCAGTATTTCTCATGCAGGTGTCGATCCAGGACATCTGCAGAGTCACAACCTGTTTGGGATACGAAGGTATGCACTGACATTATGCCATCATCCAACAGGCCTGAGATGACCTGTTTTAGAAAAGCAATGTTACAGTCAACATATCCATGAACTCTAAGCCCACCTCATGGGATACTGCTTGTGAGATACATAACATGGAATGCACATGAGCAAGTATTCAAAAATGGTTACTAACCTTTCATAACAGTCGTTTTTTGAGATGTTGCTCATGTCCATTCCACAGGACCCATCCTCCTACTCTTCTATTGGAATTAACCTGCAAGAAGGAACTGAGAGGGTGCGTGGCCAATGGCACCCCTTATACCAGCCCATAAGTGGAGGACGAGGTGTGGAGCATGCTTTCAGAACTCTTAAAAGATGCGGAAACTACAGAACCTGAACCACCAAAAAGGAAATCAACCTTCTGCTGGTGGCATCTGACTCAGATGACGAAAATGAATGTATATCAGTCTGCTCTCCTTTGGATTGTTATCGAGCAGAACCTGTCATCAGCATGGACACATGTTCTCTGGAATGGTGGTTGAGGCATGGAAGGACATATGAATCTTCAGCGCACCTGGCACATAAATATCTTGCAACGCCAGCTAAAACAGTGCCATGCGAACGCCTGTTCTCACTTTCTGGTGACATTGTACACAAGAAGTGGGCAGCATTGTCTCCTGCAAAAGTAACCAAACTTGTTTGTCTGAGCGATTGGCTGAAGTAGGGCTGAGTGGATTGTAGGCTCTAAAGTTTTACATTGATTTATTTTTGAATGCAGGCTTTTTTGTACATAATTCTACATTTGTAAGTTCAACATTTGTGATAAAGAGATTGCACTACAGTACTTGTATTAGGTGAATTGAAAATGCTATTTCTTTTGTTTTTTACAGTGCAAATATTTGTAATAAAAAAATCAGTGAGCACTGTACACTTCATATTCTGTGTTGTAATTTAAATCAATATATTTCAAAATGTAGAAAACATCCAAAAATATTTAAATAAATGGTATTCTGTTATTGTTTAACAGTGCAATTAATCGCCATTCATTTTTTTTAATTGCTTGACAGCCCTAATAAGTTGATTCCAAATGCAAGCTTTTCTCGGGAATTCGGAGTAAGCAGCAGTAATATTTCAACCCCAATTTTAACAGCTTTAACTAGTAAGATACATTGTTTGTGTCTATTTCTAAATTGCCCAAACTCTGTGATTTTTATAAAAGTTTAATTACTCATGCCTGGTACAGACTGAGTATTCTAAGCAGAAGTTTGGCTGGAATTCATAGTATGCACAATCTCTAGTACTTCGCAGTATCTTTTAACTTTCATGAGTTAAGCTTACAATTTTCAAAAAAAAGGTACATTAAGGAGTAGTTGATACACTTGGACTTAAACGAAACATTTTTTCCTCTATAAAATGATTAACAAAAATAGGATAAACAAAGCTTCCAATTTACAAATAAAAATAATCCTCCTCTGGAGCACTGTGAAAATCAAGGTGTTTCCTTTCCATTAACCCAATTTATGCAAATAAAGTTATAAAAGGTTTTCTAACCATGAGAAGTTTTTCTAGTGGCACAGATTGAATAGCACTTCTTGGAAACTGGGATGAAGCAGTAAACATGTGAGAGGCCTTGTTCTTCCAGGTTTGTTATAGTTTTAGGTATACAGTTACCATGAAGGCAGCCAAGAGGAAGTCACTGATCATTTTTCGTACTGTTGTTGTTTACTCTGGGTTATTTTGTTTTGTGTTTTTTTGAATATGTACGTGCCAGTGTATAATTCTCCTGAATTAATTTAATTAGAACAACAGTAAAATAGTGCTAGATATTTCATTATTTTTCAGGCTTGCAAAATGCAAATTTAGTTAATAAAATTTGAGTTTTTTCTTTTGAAGAATCCCATCTAGCCATTCATAACTTAATGTTTGTTGTTTAGTATCTAAATATGAAAATTAGTGTTTTGCCATCCCCTGATACAGCTTATTGACTTTTTCACTAAATATGAAACTCATTTAAATGGTGATGGGCTCTTTGTAGTTACTTTTGTATTCAGTCAGACCTATGAGTGCTTGGCACCTAGGAAAATCAGACCAAACAGACTGGTTGAAACATGACTAGGAACTTAGAAGGGTCTCAAAATTGACCACTTCATTGTTTCTAAGATAAAATAAATGTTAGTAGTGTCACATACTGAAACCATAATACAAAGAATGAAGAACACAGTTTGAATTTCATGAGATTTTCAGTGACCAAATTTCAAAACAAATATGCTATTCTAGTATTTTTAAACTATATAAACTGGAATGGTTTGCCAAAAAACTAGAAAATAATCACTCTTCTTAACACACATTACCTTATCATTACATGAGACTTAGTCCTAGACAGATTTCCTATCTACCCTATATTAATTTCTTCCCAGCTTTTGAAACTGCCACATCTCAAAAGGAAAAAGATAAGCTTTTCAACACATTATGGAAGGAGGAACTGTGGATGCAAATGCTAACAAAACAGCAGAAGAAGGGACCAAACAAAAAGTGCTTTGATTTTATTTAAGTTGACACTGAGCCTCTGATTTAAGTAAGTGGATTCTGCATGTCCCCACTATGCTCGTTGTGTTGGCAGAGCATATCCTTACTAGCGGGGCTTGCATCGACTCACGGAGTGCTGCACTGTGGGTAGCTATCCCACAATGCATGGAGCTGAGTGGAATGTTGGGTTGGGCTTGCAATGCCTCATGGGACAAACATTTGCGTAGGTGATTATGGGAACATGGTATTAGCCTCCCATGATGCACTTATCTCCCTCCCTCCCTGAAAACAGTGGCAAACAAACCAAGCCTTTTTGGCGCCTTAAGCCTGGGTTACCGATGCAGATGCCATAGCATGGCAAGCATGGACCTATGGGATGATGAGCAGTGGCTGAAGAACTTTCAAATGGATAAGGCCACTTTCATGGAACTGCACAAAGAGCTTTCCGCAGCCCTGACGTGCAGCAATACTAAAATGAGAGCTACTCTGACAGTTGAGATGCGAGTGGCAATAGCTCTTTGGAAGCTTGCAACGCCAGACTGCTACCCATCAGTGGGAAATCAGTTAGGAGTGAGTAAATCTACTGTAGGGTCTGCTGTGATCCAAGTTCCCAGGGCACTCGACAGACTTCTTCTAAGAAGGGTAGCGACTCTGGGAAACATGCAGGACATAGTGGATGGTTTTGCCGCAATGGGATTCCCTAGCTGAGATGGGGTGATCGACAGAACGTATATCCCTATCTTGGCACCAGACCACCTTGCCAAAGAGAACATAAACTGAAAGAGGTACTTCTCAATGGTGTTGCAAGCGCTGGTGGATCACAGGGGCCGTTTCACCGACATCAACATGGAATGGTCAGGAAAGGTGTATGATGTGCACATCTTTAGGAACTCGGGTCTGTTCAGAAAACTGCAAGTAAGAACTTCCTTTCCAGACTGCAAAATAACTGTTGGTGATGTTGAAATGCCAATTATGATCCTGGGAGACCCAGCCTACGACTTGCTCCCATGGCTCATGAAGCTGCACGCAGCCTGGACAGCAGTATGGAGCAGCATAGTTTGCTTACTGCTTTCACTGTGGTCTAATCTAGTATCTCCATTCTTGTTGCTGCATGGTGTGTGCTCCATAATATCTGTGAAACAAAGGGAGAAAAGTTTCCGGTGGGGTGGGGGTTGAGGCAGATGGCCTAGCAGCCAATTTTGAGCAGCCAGGCACCAGGACAATAAGAAGAACAGAAACTCGGTGCACCTTGATGTGTAAGATTTTTGAAAACTAGTTTAATCAATGACCCACAGTAATGTGACTCTTGTGTGGTATTCCTTACCAGGCTGTCCCCTTCATTGCATATACTCCCCTGTAAACTACAGCCCCACTAACCACAGTGTGCTGAATGAATAGTCTTTTCTCCTCAATCCATTAATTTTTATTATGCTCATAAACACTGCGAGACAGTAAAGAAAAGTAAGAACCTGAGGGTAAGGGGCTGATAACATGGGGGAGAGGAGGGACAACAAGGACAGCTTGCTTACAATTGCACTGCAGTAACAATCAAAGGTATGGGAATGGGTGCCTTCTGGTCCTCGTGCCCTTGCCTGGAGCTGAGTGCAAGGGATACCCACCCACCCCCAATCCTAGAACGTCTGGGAGAGAAGGATGTGGAACTTGGCGATGATAGCAGCAGGTTCAGCGTAGGCTGCAGCGGGACTCTAGCATCCAGTTGCCTTTCTTGAACCTCAAACGCCTTAATATGTCCATTTGCTCCCTCAAAATCTGCACTATCTTGTCCTGCGTGTCATGCTTGTGCTCCCTGCATGCTGTCATGTCCTCACAGTTATTGTGCAGGCTCTCCGACAGTACAATCGTCCATGCGCTGAGCTCCATCTTGTCACTCTCTGAGGCATGTATTAATTCTTGAGCATGTCCTCCCAAGTCGTCTTTTTCTGCCATCTAATCTGGGAAAGTCTTTGTCCCTGTATGGAGGATGCACCTGTGGACAAGGTTTCAGGTGCAAAGAATACAAACCACAAGGGTAGCATTGACAGTGCATAATTGTTTCTGGTGCAAGATTAAATCTTTTTATAAAAGAAACACCCCTCAATGCACTTCCATGCAATCCACAATGTAAGCAGCACCACTGGCTACTGCAAGAATCAGTTTGCTGCTACAGCCATGGTAAGGCAGGCCACAAGGCATGGGCAATACATCTTGTGCTGCAGCTTTTCATACATTCTTTTGTATCAGTGGTTCCAACCCATAGCAACCTGGATGGTGCTTGAGGACAGGCACCAGCGTAAAGCACCGCAAATAGTTTGATTGTTACAAAAGTGGCACTGGGTTGGGGTGGAAGCAGGAGTGAAAGTAAGTCTTGGGACTTACCGGTATGGGGCTGGGCTGGGGCCAGCTCTGGCCCCAGAAGGGGCGGGGCCTCAGGCAGAAGGGGCGGGGCTGGGGGAGGTCAGAGCCAGCCCCGGCCCACTCTGTACCAGCAAGTGCCTCCTTCCCTCTCCCCAGGGTAACAGCGGCAGCCAGGGCCTCTGGCAGGGTTTTAAAGGGCCTTGGGTGGTTGCGGCGGCCGGAGCCCTGGGCCCTTTAAATTGTCCCCGGAGCCCTGCTGCCACTTCCCCAGGGCTCTAGCCGCCACTACCACCCTGGGCCCTTTAAATTGTCCCCGGAGCCCTGGGGAAGCGGTGGCGAGGCTCCGGGGACAACTTAAAGGGCCCAGGGCTTGGCGGCTGCTGCTACTGCCCGGGCCCTTTAAATCACCGCCCCAACCCTGCTGCTGCTACCCCAGGGCTCCGGCAGCAGGGCTCTGGTAGCAATTTAAAGGGCCGGGGGCTCCAGCCGCTGCTGGGAGCCACAGGCCCTTTAAATTGCACCTGGGGAAGCCGATCCACCCTGGTACAGCACACCGACTCTTGCCAGTACACTGTACCGGCTTACTTTCACCTCTGGGTGGAAGGGAGACTACCAGGAAGTGTTGCCTCTCTCCTCCCCCCCTGCCACCAACTTAAATGCTGGCTGCAATATGGGGTGATCCCTTCCAATCACAATCAGGGCACGCTCTGGAAAGCATGGTTGCGAGACCCAGAATTTACCAAACCGGGGTGGATTACTTATCAAATTGCTTGCGGTTTAAGGGCTAGCATTTAAAACTTCCCCTGTTTCCCCTAGGTGACCATATGTGATATCACTCCCCTGAGGGTAACAGAGGCAGAAAGAGAGCAGATGCTGCAAGCGTCTGGCTATAGACTTGGTCCTTATGTTGCAATGCTGTGCGTCACATTGATGCCTGAAGCTTTAATACTGGAGTGGCATGGGAAAGTGTCTACAGTGGTGGACGAAATAAGGCAACCCTTCCCAGAAACCTTCTGCAAAGAATTGCAGAGTACTTCCATGAAAGCTTCCTAGAGATTTCCCTGGAGGATTCCTGGGCCATCCCAAGCACATAAACAGTCTTTTTCTGAGAGTACCCTCTGTGTAGCTGGAGTGGCCGCTGATAACCAGTATCCCAATTTTTTTTATTCAGATTCAATATTAAAAATAATAGCATGTAACCCCTACAGTTTGATTGAAAATGTGTACTCACCAGAGGTGCCTTCCTCAGCATCACGCTCTGTTGACAATTGGTCCTGTGAGGTGATGGGCTCCAGAGTTTAAAAAAAAAAGTTCTTGGCTGTTGGGGAGAATGGATCCCCCTGCTTGCCTGCCTTGCATTTTCCTCCTCCTCTTCTTGGTCAACCATGTCTCCCTCATTGTTACCTGAGGTTGCCATGGAGCATTTTGGGGTAGTGGTGGGGTCACCCCCTAGAATTGCATGCAGCTCCTCATAGAAGTGGCATGTCTGTGTCTCAGAACCAGAGCGACTGTTCTCCTCCCTTGTCTTCTGGTACACTTGCCAAAGATCCTTTATTTTCATGCAGAACTGCTGTGTGTCCCTGATGTAGCACTCTCTCCCCCACCCCCACCCCATAACCTGTGCAATTTTGGTATAGAAGTTAGCATATCTTCCAGGGATTTGGAGCAATCAAATTTTGAATTGCTCCGCTCCAGCACCAATAGTGACTGCTCCAGCTCCGCTGCATGCTCCGTCTCAAATTAACTTTTAACTAAATAAAAAAGTGCATACAGACTTAACTTTTAGCCTACCCATAGACTCCATCGCCTCACAATCTTCCCAAAAATTTATCTTGAATAATGCTTCATTACAATTATGAATTGCAGAAACTCGCCGGCGTCTTTCTTGTTTATCCAATTCCTTTTCGAAGGCATCTTCTGAAGAATTGGTGCTTGAATTATCTCCATTTCCCTGTGATGGCTGAAGACATCTCAGGGGTGGACGCTCGAACAAGTTCAGAGTGCAGATGGAAGTTTGAGAACAGCCTGCTATTTCTGAAGGATGTGAACTTTCCAAAACCGCAAATTCGATTGTTGATGACTCCTTTTGTTGTGTTTCATTTTCTTCAACCTCTTTTGTTGAGTTCAAATGTAGCAATAGATTTTGTTTTTCGAGTCGTCGAGCAATATCAAGGAGCCCTTCCTTTGCCTTTGGTATTTCCCTTGAGGTAAGAAGAATCCGATACCGTGGGTCAACATAAACTCCAGCAAGGAAAATAATATTGTCAAAAAGCTTCTCTTCGCGTTTCTGCATGGAGGATAGAATTCTTTCTGCAATTTGTCCACCATTTTCTTGCAAGAATTTTGACAGTTTTCGCCATTCCTTCGCCATTAAAACTCCCAGGGTTACATCGACAGCTTGAAGATTCAGAGTTGTTAGGTTTGGCTTTGCCAAGAGGTCTCGCAGGTTCTTCACTTAATCCCATTCAGCTTTTGTTAACTTGAGTTCTCTTGTTCCAGCAGCAGCCACTTGTTCACAGTAAGATTGAAAAAGGAGAAGCCAATCATCGCAAATGTTGAACCCCAGCAAGTCACAGTATCCAATGATTGAGTTACCCCATGTAGATCAAGCAGAACACTTTTTGAATACTTTTGGGTTCGTAGTTTGACAACGACTTTTTGAATTTTTGCAAGAAATTTCTTTGCATGTTCTTTGTTCAGTCCATCCCAGATTGCTAACTGAAGAGTGTGAATATCACACCTCATCAGCTGGACTTTTGAGTCATCCTCATGAAGCCATGTTGGAAATATGAGGCTAGGGGGTCATTAACCCATTGTGCAGTAGCATCCATGTTGAGTTCAATTTCATCCATTCCTTTAGTTCTTTCATCAGGCAAAATAGTTTGTTCTGTCCACATCCCTGTTCTCAGAGGTTAGAAATGGTGTCATTGTCCTTGCTGAAATTTTTGACAGCACACGTCATGTTTGCTGCATTGTCAACGCAGATGCTCAACACTTGCATTTCACTGATCCCAAATTTTTCCTAAAATAGCTTTTACTTGATCTTTCACATACAAAGAATTGTGGTGCACTATCAGTGTCAATTTATGTCCAAGGTTTTTACCACAGCTTTATCTTTTCCTTCTTCATAGTACTGAGCATTGATTGCAGGGAAATTTTGTGCTACCTGAAAATGGATGCAGCAACCTGTGGAAACAATTTTTGCTCCAAAGCTTTCTTGAGCTCTTCGCGACCACTCAGTTGTGCTGACAACTAAATGATGAACCGCATCATGCCCCATCAAAACGCCAAGCTGCCGACCCATTTCACCTGCAATTTTTTGGAATCCTTTGTTCTTTAGCCTGAAGGTAGTGAGAGGTGTTGAACTCAAGCAAACCATTTCCATCAGCCCTTCACAGAAAGTATTGGCATCCATGGTGACTGTAACCTTTGAGGACTTCAAATATGAATGAAGTTTTGTTTGCTCAATTTTGGGTTTCTTTTCAAATGAAGCTCCGCAAAAAATCTCTTCTCCAGGAGTTTTCAAAGAGCCAGATGAATGTCATTTAGCCGCATCAGCTTTGTTTTGCCTCATCTTCCTGGTCTTTTTTTGTAACCAGAGCTGCATAGTTTTCAGGATGGTTACATTTTACGTGCTGCCAAAGGTTGAAACTTTTCACACCATTTGCTTCACTTGTCTTGAAGCTACATGGTTTGAGCTCGCCATTCACTTCCTTTTCCACCTTGCATGTTGCCGATTTTCGTCTTTGCTTTTCCCAAAAGCCCAAATTTGGGCTTTTCAAATTCAAAAGTAAAGATGTCATTGAGATCCTTTTCCGTAAATCGGCTATCAGTCATGGGGGGCAGATTTGATTTTTTAATTTTTTGTTGAAGCCATGGCCAAATCTTCTTGTGCTGCTACCGCATCCCACTGTTTCTTGTTATGATCTTCGAAAAGCAATGAACAAAAGTATTGTATTTTTTTTTATAATGTACCTGTATTCCGAATTTATTTTGGATTTTCTGGACAAAAATGATCGCATTTTCTTTTTATACAAAATTATTATTAAAGTATATTTTTAATATTTTAACATGTTTCTTGCAGTTTTAATGAAGTATTTTAATATACATAATATACATTTTTATTTATAAATTGCAAGTTTAGTTTTTATGAAATTTTGCAGTAAAAATATTTGAAATATTTTCCAAGTTTTTAATATCTCAAAAATGCTTTAATATAGATATATCAATGAAATTTGGTATGCGCCGTAGCGTTAGTACGTGCTATCACTGTTCTACAACATTAACTGTTGGGACGTAACAAGACTACACATTACAAGGTTGAAAATAAACTTTAACAGGAAAGCGGATTCAAATTGCAAGCACAGTCCTTTTAGTAAAGAGAGCAAATATTCAGAAATACGTTTTTGCTTCATCAGTCTGAATAGATTATACAAATAGAGCAAATAAACAGGTTCTATCTTGTATAATGTTTCCAGCCTGATGAAGGGAAAAACGTATTTCTGAAAATTTGCTCTCTTTACCAAAAGGACTGTGCTTGCAATTTGAATCTGCTTTCCCATTAAAGTTGATTTCCAACATTCTGTCATACAGCATCATTCAAATAAAATTATTTAAACTACAGGTGTCGTGAACTGGGGGGGCTAGGCCAATTTTATTTAATATTTTTTAAATCTTTGACTATTTAACAGATACGACCCTGGAATATGATTTAATGCTAAAACATGCATTAAAATGGTACTCTTAATTTATTTTGTATAATTAACCATTTCCAAGAAAACTGTTTAAAAATTTTAATCTGCTTAGAATGATCCAATTTTACTTACTTATTTTTCAACTTTGGAACCATAAATTTGAAACATAATCACCAAAAATTAACTTTTTATGGAACATATTACCGCTCGTATCCGGGGCAGTCGATGACAAGCCTTTCTTGAAATATGAAATAAAAATGACCAAGCACCAGTTCGGGATGCCTACGGTTTAGATAATTTTGGATAAGGTAATATGGTAGCACATACTAACGCTAAGACAGACATAATTTCATTAGTTTATATTGAAGTGTTTTTGAGATATTAATCAGAAGTTAACTTTTCATCACCTCCTTGAAGGGACTGTAGCTCCTTTAGGACACGTGTTCACAGAAACTTTTTTTCTTAAAATAACCTTAGGATTCATCCCCAAAGTTGTGTTGAACATTTTCCAATCACTCTGGATATATCACAAAAATCACTCCTAATTTATGCAGAAATGTTTACTGTATATTTATATGCCTGCTGCACGTGACTTTTTCAGTAAATTTAAAATTACAAACACTACCAAAAGACCATTGAACATATGACATATAAAATAAGTCCACCAGAGTGATATGGGACCATGTACAAATGAACAAATGTACCGGTAATGGGAGCCCATTTGAGAAATGAACTTAAGTGGTTAATATCTCTAGCGATATCTTAATATATCAATGAACAAAAACATTATTCTTTTGCAGTATACCTGTTCGTGATATCTTAAATGTTGCAGCTTGCGTCACACTTTTCCGTAATCGCAGCACTCAGCGCGTCTCGTTGATCAACCCTTACAAAAGAAGTATCAACACTTACTAATCTATCTAACTAATCTATGCGAGTACGTATTCACCTAACCTTGCCACAAGGGTGGGAGCAGTCTGCAGTGTAGCCGGATGTCTGATAATTATCTGATTCTTTAATAAAACATATCTCCAAAAAACTTTAATTTTGTATCTGTACATTAAATCTTGATTTCGGCCGAAGTGAGAATAACTGACATATTACGTAAAGTAGATGTTAATATCAGTTGCTCTACAATCTGAAACTTTTTGGCACCTTTAGGACTTTCTTGCTAAATATCATTCATTTTGAATAGAAAATGAAGAAAAAACCGGAGCAATGGAGCAGTCAAGATTTTCTGTGCTCTGGCTCCGCTCCGGCTCCAGGCAAAAACCTGCAGCTCCACACTCCAGCTCCGGGCTCCGCTCCAAAGCCCTGGTTTCTTCTGCTGATTTGGAGCTCTGCGTGCACAGATTCTTCTCCCCACACAGCAATAAGATCCACTACCTCCTGCGTGCTCCATACTGGAGCACGTTTACAGCCTTGAGCATCCGTGGTCGGCTGTGCTGATGAGCTCTCCATGCTGATCAAACGAGGAAATGAGAATTCAAAAGTTCCCAGGGCTTTAACGGGGGGCTGTGCCCTATGTACTTGGCTGAAGTGCAGTGGAGTTGAAAGCGCTCTCCAAAGCGGTCACAGTGGAGCACTGTGGGACACCTCCTGGAGGCCAATTAATTCAAATTACACAGTGCAGTCTCTACACTATCCCCATATTCATGCATGGATGTCTGTTGAAGCAGTACGCCTCTCGCAGAGGGGGAGTACAGAAGTAGACTTTAAAAGCCCTTTAGGTCGGTGGAAGGGACTCGGTAGTATGGACACGTACACTATTAACTTGACCTAATGTGGCATACGTCAACCTAACTTTGTAATGTAGACCTGGCCACAGTATCTCAGAGAAACACTGATGGTACTTCTACACAGCAGCTGGGAGATGTGATTTCCATGTGTGGGTAGACAGATTCATGCGAACTCATTTCTGCAACTGAGAAAGTTATAGAACCTCAAACATAACATTTGATTTCTGTTATGAATAAGGACCACGTTGTGCAAGATGTTCTAGGATCACTGCTTAAACACATTGGATATGGGGATAGAAAAGCATTTTTTGTTTTCTCCTTAGTTTACATAAGTTACAAGTGGGTATGAATATTTATACTATATTAGGCCACCTACAGTATTATAATGGGAGGGAGGGAAGAGAGGCCCAGTGATGGCTGTGGTGAACAAATTTACGCTTATTTATGTCTAAGCAAGGGGAACTAAAAGCTAATATATACTGTTGGAGTATATTACAGTTGAAATAAACTTTGTTCAGTGACTTTTTAAAAGGAATAATGAATTTATTTTCCTTTTATGCTTTTTAACAGAAACTGCATGTCTTCTTGTTCCAAGAAGTGCTGGTGATTACCCGAGCTATCACCCATAATGAACAACTCTGCTACCAACTATACCGGCAGCCCATCCCAGTAAAGGATCTTGTTCTGGAAGATTTGCAGGATGGAGAGGTGCGACTGGGTGGATCCATACGTGGTGCATTTAGCAACAATGAGAGAAGTATGAATACACTTTTGATTTGAATACTTTATCATTAGTTCATAGGAAATAGATGTAACTTTGAAATCTCCTCCCTTAATTTAAAATAATATCTTAGGTCAAAAATTTGACCTTTCTTTCAAAATGTTATTATGCAAGACTCTAAATGTCTATTTTAAAAATCCATCATATCAATAATGTGATTCTCTCCCCCTCCCCACCCAAAACACACAGAAACACCCCTTTACTGCACTGGGAAGTGGAAAAGGGAGTAGAATGTAGCAGCACAACAAGAAATTATAAACAGTCTTCCCTAGAGTATATTTTGAAATTTTCTAACTTATTTAGAAACCTTATGACAAGATTTATCTATTGTGATTCTTCATCTTGTTATGGAGGCATTGGCTGCTACTCCACAGTTAAGGCTGTGATCATGCAAATACTTATGCATGCGCTTAATGTTAAGCATCTGAGTCATCCTTTTAAAGTCAACTGGACTACTCATTCTTAAAGTTAAGCATGTTAAGTGTTTGTAGACTCAATGCCTACGAATTAACAAGTTTTCCATTACAAACCATCTTTTAACCTTTTCTGAGAAATAATGTTGAAAGTTTTTTGTGACTGATTTATGTTGTGGATTACAGGTAAGAGGGGGCCCAAGCTGCCACAGGAACAAGTAGTCCTGGCTATTCCATAGGGAGCAAAAGTGAAATTTCACAACTCTGCAGGGCCGTTATAGCCAGAGAGGCTCCACAGGGTTCTGTGGGTAGCACCAACTCTATTGAGCTGCTTAAGGTTCCAAGCTTGAAACGGTAAACTGGCATAGAAGTCAGCCAGTTTAGGCATTTGGGGTTGGTTTTATGCATGTATAGCATCAATATACTGGCTGAATTCTAAACTAATTAACCTAGCAAGCAATTAACTTTTAGCAACTCCAGTAGTATCTGGGGATGCCCCACTACCCTACAGAGGTAGGAGCGACAAGTTCCTTGGTTTTCCCTCGGCTCCTATTTATTCTATGGGTTTCTAACTTAGCCCTGGGGAAGCAACCCAGTAAACCTAAGAACGTGGTAGAGTGTTTTAGTATTTTAATGTACTCTCTTATTAAAAATGCAGACACCCAAAGCACTCAACGGACATATTTTGTTTTTCAGTTAAAAACTTCTTTAGAATCAGCTTCAAAAGTGGATCGCAAAGCCAGTCCCACTCGCTGCAAGCCAATGACTCCTTCAACAAACAACAGTGGCTTAACTGTATCCGACAGGCCAAAGAAACAGTTGTGTGTGACATAGAGGCTGGAACACTGGATTCAGAAGGACATTTCCTAATATCCCCAAATCGGAGTAGGGTACCACAGGGAGAAAGCAGGCTTGAGCAAATGGACCAATCAGACAATGAGTCAGATTGTAGTATGGACACTAGTGAAGTCAACATTGATTGTGAATGCATGGAACAGACAAACTCTTGTGAGAATGACAAACAGATAGAAACCAACATTTGACAGAAAATTACAGTTCATGGAAGTAAACCTGTGTCTTACCTGTACAGTATTTGCATTCCATAAATGGAGCAGTTTGGAAAAGCACTTTTAACACTTTTTTGTGACAATGTCAACACAATCTTTCTTGTATTTGTACCTTTTGAGTGTAGTACTGTAACTGCCAATCTATGTAAGCTGGAATCTGTTACAACTCCTATCCTGTGATATTTCCATAAACATCTGGGTGGATGAAAGTGGTACTTGACCAGTTATATTCATTGTCCTGCTGGTAGAAAGAATCTCTAAACTCAGAGATGATGTGTAACTGTTGTTAGTAGGGAGGCACAATTTAAAGGTTCTGGTGGTATTCAGCAGGGTTCAGGACAGGGCATATAAACCCTGGCAGAAATCTGGGGGGGGCACTGGACCCTATGGACCTCCCCTGCACGTCTTCTCTGTCTAAACTACTGTTTATATGTATATTACGTAAGAGTTTCTCCATGGTTTTTACAGTGTTTGACCTCTAATGTGGCACCTAAAGACAAACTTTGTAGTGGCTCTTTAAAGGGGTATTGAAGTCTGCATTTAATTAGGAATGGCATTCAAAATTTTCAGAAAGGCAAATGTCTACAAAAATAACATCTTGGAATAAGGTAAGTTAGCTACTGTGGTGGTAAATCAACAGGAAATGTAAAGAGTAGGCCATGTCAACAGTGACTCTTAAGGATTAATTTTAGAAAGTATGAAGCACTGTATGAAAATCCCGCAAACCAACATAGTAATCTGGTCAATTAGAAGAGTCAGTGTAGTGTTCGTGGTTTACTTATTGGAGCGCATAATACTAAAATCAATTGAAAGAGAAGTCTACTGCTAATACTGAATCTTCAGATTAAATGCTGGGAATGTTGGGTATTTGTAAATAAAAAGTTGGTAGTTTGCTTACAGTGCCATGTATAACTCTGTATTATCCTGATTAAGACAGGAAGAATCTAAAAAAGCATTAGATCATTGAATAGGCCCTCCAGCATTTTGCACTCACTGATGTGATTAACCATTACCACTAAACTAAAGTTAAAACATCCCAAGATCTTGTGTAAATGACTCTGTTTACAATTACATGTAGTTGTTTTTTAAGACTGAGACACAATCTTGTATCTATGGTGCTGTACAAACACCCCTTAGGGGACAGAGAAAGTTTAAATAAAAAAGGGAATTTATTTTCCTTTAGGAAATATCACACCCTTTATATTTTTGTCAAGTTAAGTTTTTTTAAATTTTGCTACATCTAAACCTCATGCTGTAATTGGAATCACTGCTGTGTTTTCTGGTGGCTGATTTAAGTAAGTCAATTATTGGCCTGACTCATTATGATGAGAGGCACATCAGCCAATTTAAAATGCAGTCAAAAACACTGCAACAGCCTGACTATTTTAGGAATTCTTGGTTCATCTTTTATTTCTCAATGCAGAAATCTACTGAAAGGTAAAGTAAGCTGCAAAATTTGTGTCCTTACTAATTGACATGATCCTTGATATTGTAAAATTCAGGATGACCTTTGCAAATTAGACACACACCAGCACAAGTAGTAAAATTGCTAAATTATTGCCAAAAATATTTGTTTCATGTGTGTTTACAAGTTTACAGAAAGAAAGCAGGAAATAAAATGTCACTTACCTTGTACATAGGTCATGAAGTGCATTAAAGGAATCAGTGTGGCAAGATAATCAATATAAAAACAAGGTATATTACTTTTTTAAAAAAAATACTGTTGTCAGTTTTACCCTGTAGACCTTATTTCTGTATTTATAGTTTTTAAAACATTGTGAATTTTTTTTCTATTGCAGGTTTGTAATTTATTTAAACTGCTTCATTTTTAGAGTAGAACGTTTGAGCATGCCCTTGAAGAATAAGACAAGGGAACATGTTATTGATGGGGGAAAAAAAAGAAAATATATTAGGTTATGAACTTTTGTTATGACAACTGTTGGCCAAACTTAGCAAAAAGCATTGATGGAAAAGAGGAGAGAATGTATGTGTTGATGAAATATTTGTGTATAATGGCCTTAAACTTTTATGGAAGCATTTCAAATAAATTACATTAAACTGTCTTGGTTTTTAATTGTTTTGATTGCTTATTATCCAAGAAGCCCACTATGGCTGAATCTACATAGGGCTTTCAACAGTATTTAATATACGTAAGCAATGTTTATATTTTGGTTCTGGCTGAAGTGGGTCATAGACCAGGACTGGATAAAATTTTTCTAATTTCATAATTTTGATGGAAAAACTTTCACAATTTTTTTTCTTTTTTTTGACCAGCACAATTTATACAGGTTGGACATTCAATGTGAGTGAGGAAAAATTTTTGAGTTTAAAAACAAAAGACAGAGTTTCAATTCCTGTAGAGACCCATCATACAACAGCTTTGTATAAAGTAATATGGGCCACAATCTTGCCATTGCCTGCACTCGCATAAATCCATGCAGTGGCATAGAGCTCCACCAGAGTACACACTAGTGCATCTGATTTCAGAGTCAACTCTATGCTTTGGCCATCCAAACCATATTCTAACAAACTACAGCCATAACTGAGGATGCCTATATACTCTTCTTCAAAACATGGAAAAGCTTTATGTAGATCAGGGCATGTTGCATCATTTAGAAAACCGTGTATAGTACAGCAAGGCACTGTTCACTACGGCCATGGAACTGTTCTGAGGGCAACCTTTCAAACATGAAGAGTATATAGTTCTCTGCCTGAATCTGCATGCAGCCTGAAACAATAGCTGAGATAGGTATATACTGTCCCACTTCAAGTTCAGAAGAACCTGAGAGTTATGAACACCTTGGGATGGAGGCTGTTTGAAATGCTGAAATGTTCGTAGCTCTGAACAAAATGTTATGGTACTTCCAAAAGGTTATAACTGAACGTTGACTTCATAGTATACAGCTTTGAAACGTCACTACACAGAAGAAAAATGCTGCTTTTAACCATCTTAATTTAAGTGAAAAGAGCATAAAAGGTTTCCTTACCTTGTCAATTTTTTTTAAAACTTTCCCTTTAGTAGTGTATATTTAACACAGTACAGTACTGTATATTCTCCCCCCCCCTTTTTTTTGGGGGTGTGTGTGTGTGTGTGTCTAGGCTCTGCTATTGCCTGATTATGTACTTCTGGTTCCAAATGAGGTGTGTGGTTGACTGGTCAGTTTGTAACTGAGGTTCTACTGTAATAGGAATTCAAGACTCCCAAACATTGTCACCACCACTTCTAACCACAAAAGAAGGTGGATAAAAGCTAGAAGTTTAATCTGGATCCCTGCCTTGGGGGAGGAGAATACACATGCTATAATAGTTATAAAGGTAGAGAGATTCTGGAATAACTGGATGAAAGCTTAAGTTGAGCTCATGCTTCAGTCCTTTGTTGAATCTGGCCATAGTGCTCATTGTTTTCAAAACTCGTCACAAACATGAATTTACCTTGAATAACGCCAGTATCCGGTAAGTAAGTCTTATCCCCAATTTTATAGGGAAAGTGAGACCCAGAGAAGCTTGACTTGTCCAAATCTACAAAATGAGAAATGATAGAGTCTGGATTAAACTCAAGAATTCCAGGCTATGTGCTAAATTTACTAGACCAGTGGTTCTCAACCCTTTTTCCTTTACAGAGCCGTTGGGAAATTTCGAATGGAGGTGTGGACCCCTTTGGAAAAATATTGTCTGTGTATATATAGTTGAATTCTGTTCGTTCAGTTTTCCGTCTGTCTTTTGCAAACCCCTTACACACAGTCAGTGGACCACAGGTTGAGAACCGCTGTACTAGACCATATTGATTTAAAATAATATGGAGACAAATACATCAGTCAAGGTTTGCTTTTATGTGTTACTGTTCCCCACCCTGTGTTTTACTTATTTGGATTGTAAGCATGTAAAGACAGAGATGTGCCCCTTCCTTCATAATTTTGCAGTAGTATAAGTGGGTCCCCTGATTCTGATTGGGGCCATCAGCCATTTCTGCAATGCAAATAAAAATGTGCAAGGTAGCCTAACTGATAAGGCAATCTAGGGCTGTTCTACAGAGATTTTTTTTGTTTACTAGTATAACTATTTGGGTAGGGCTATGTTTTTTTTTTTTAAACTGAGATACTTATATTGGTACAACGCATTAGTGAGGATGCTGCCATAGTGGTATAAAACATCTTTTATACCAAAATAACGGTGCCTGCACAAGGGGAACTATAGCTATACTAACATAGTTAAAGCTGTAAAGTGGCACAACTCTGATGTGTAGAGAAGTCCCAGGAAGTGTAGAGTTCTCTACTTAAGAGTTTATTTTATCAGAAAAGAGTGGGAGCAACAACTTGCCAGGAAAGCAATGAGTAATACAAGACCTTCAGTATAGTTTTAAGAGAAGACTATTACACAGGACCGTGCTGATAAGTTAGTTTTAATTAGCCAAGATGACACATGGTTAGCTGGCCCTTTAAGGCTGTGGTTCTCAGACCTTTGTACTGGTGACCCCTTTCAGATACCAAGCCTCTGAGTGCAACCCCCTTATAAATGAAAAATACTTTTAAATATATTTAACACCATTATAAATGCTGGAGGCAAAGTGGGGTTTGGGGTGGAGGCTGACAGCTCATGACCCCTCATGTAATAACCTCATGATCCCCTGAGTGGTCCTAACCCCCAGTTTGAGTGTGCCTGCTTTAAGGGGAAACACCTGTGCCACACCTATCTCCTTCTCCAGGGGGGGATCAAGCTAAGCGACAGGGCTGGTCTACACTGAAAACATATTGGCATATCTACTTCACTCAGGGGTGTGAAAAATCCACACATCTGAGAGACATAGGTATGTCAACCTGGCCCCCATGCTGGACAGTGATAGGTTAGCAGAAGAATTTTTCCTTCAACCTAGATTGCTTCTGGGGAGGTGGATTAACTACTCACAGCTTGGTTATTTAGGATTCCTAGTACTCGGAAGCACAGCACACGCAAACATGGACTCCCCCTATACTGCTACCCTGTGGAGTGCAGCAACTTCTGCTACTAAGGGGACAATGGAGAGATTTTTTTTTTTATGCTACCATCTAGGGATGGTGTGCAGTAATCCTTACTAACAAAGGGAGAACAAAGGGACTGCTTAGAGTCCAGGAGGGCTGGAAGGATCACAGCCTTTATTAAAATAAATATAACACACACTTTTTAATTGATGAAATACACTAATGGGATCCACATTTGTCAATGTGTTCCATATTGAATAATGAGGAATATCAGCATGGAGAAATCAAGTAAATGACAATGAGATTTTTGTAAAGCTCTTACATCCAAAAAGGTTAACCACAACACCTTAGTCAAAATTTTAACTTGGTTAAGTGTTTTACACTTATCTATATTTACTCAGCATTTTCAATCAAATAAACTATTCTTCACTTCCAATTAGGGCTGTGGATTAATTGCAGTTAACTCGCATGATTAACTAAAAAAAAATTAATCTCTATTAATTACAGTGTTAATCACATTGTTAAACAATAGAATACCAATAGAAATGTATTAAATATTTTGCATGTTTTTCTACATTTTCAAATATATTGATTTCAATTACAACGCAGATTAAAGTGTGCAGTGCTCGCTTTATATTACTTTTAATTACAAATATTTGCACTGTAAAAATGACAAAATAAATATTTTTCAATTCACCTCATACAAGTACTGTAATGCAATCTCTATCATGAAAATGCAACTTACAAATGTAAATATTTGTTGCATAACTGCACTCCATAACAAAACAATGTAAAACTTTAGAGCCTACAAGTCCGCTCAGTCCTACTCCTTGGTCAGCCAATTGCTAAGACAAACAAGTTTGTTTATATTTACAGGAGAAAATGCTGGCCACTTCTTATTTACAATGTCATCTGAAAGTGAGAACAGGCATTTGCATGGTAGGGCTGCCAACTTTCTACTCACTTCTTATTTACGTCACCTGAAAGTGAGAACAGGTGTTTGCATGGCACTTTTGTAGCCAGCGTTGCAAGGTATTTACGTGCCAGATATGCTACATATTCACATGCCTCTTCATGCTTCGACCACCATTCCAGAGGACATGCCTCCATGCATGTTTAAAAAAATGTGCTAATTAAATTTGTGACTGAACTCCTTGGAGGAGAATTGTATGTGTCCTGCTCCATGGTTTTACCTGCATTCTGCCATAAATAGTGTGTTACAGTAGTCTTGGATGATGACTCAGCATATGTTGTTTGATTTAAGAACACTTTCACTGCAGATTTGACAAAACACAAAGCTTCCAATATCAGATTTCTAAAGATAGCTACAGCACTCGACCCAAGGTTTAAGATTCTGAATGCCTTCCAAAATCTGAGATGGACGAGGTGTGTAGCATGCTTTCAGAAGTCTTAAAAGAGCAACACTCTGATACAGAAACTACAGAAACCGAACCACCATAAAAGAAAAATCAACCTTCTGCTGGTGGCATCTGACTCAGATAATGAAAATGAACAGGCGTCAGACCGCACTGCTTTGGATTGTTATTGAGCAGAATCCATCATCAGCATGGATGCATGTCCTCTGGAATGGTGGTTGAAGCATGAAGGGACATAAGAATCTTTAGCGCATCTGGCATGTAAATATCTTGCGACGTTGGCTCCAATGCCATGCAAATGCCAGTTGTCACTTTCAGGTAAACAAGCAGCTGGTAGCATTATCTCCTGCAAATGTAAAAAAAATTTTTCGTTTGAACAATTGGCTGAACAAGATAGGACTTGTAGGCCTTAAAGTTTTACCTCGTTTTATTTTTGAATGCAGTTTTTTTTTGTACATAATTCTACATTTGTAAATTCAACTGCCACAATAAAGAGAATGCACTACAGTATTTGTATTAGGTGAACTGAAAAATACTATTTATTTTGTTTTTTTTACACTGCCAATATTCGTAATAAAAAAGTGAGCACTGTACACTTTATTCTGTGTTGTATTTGAAAATGTAGTAAACATCTAAAATATTTAAATAAATGGTATTCTATTATTAATAGCGCCAATAATCACAAATAATATTTTTAATCAGGTGATTAATCACAATGATTTTTTTAATCACTTATCAGCCCTACTTCCAATCCTAAAGCAGTCACTACATTTGATCCCAAAGTACAGCTCCTTTCAGCATAAGATGTAATTTTGTCTGTATGTGGTTTGTAAAGCACTTTGGGATCCTCGAAGATGAACAGTGCTATCTAAATAGAAGATTATTGTTATTCTAATTTGTAATAAATCTAGAGCAGTCTGTTTAATGCATAATCAGAGTAAAGTATTTTACAAATGAATATATTTTAAATTCTTGTACAGTATGTTTCTGCCATCTGCTGGACATTTCTTTTAGAGCTGGTTTCATTATTTAAAACATTTTATACACAGTTTTTAAGAAAACAAGCACAAAATATTTCAATAGAAGCAATTTCAAGTTTTAGCTTTTGATACTACAAATCTATTAGGGAAAACTGCTAGGTTGTGCATATGTGGTTTTTTTGTGGTGGTGGTGGTGGTTGGTTTGTTTTTTAAGTGAAAGGAAGGGTTTTAAATTTTATTTAAAAAGAAAGATTAAATAGTCACTTTAGAAAGTAAAATGGAAAGGAGAGTCCGTGTAACATTGGTAAAGGTACAGAAGTTCATAAGACTCATGTCCTCAGCATCAGTAACATCAACAATAATTCTTGAATGGCTCATATAGACTTTAGCTTGTTTAGATAATAGTATTCTTTTGTTGACTGGTGGTATGAATAGATGTCTCTGTATTAAGTGGTATTTTTGCCTACTGTTCCTTTTGTTCTGTCAATCTGTGTATTACAGTAAATGATATTATACTTTTCTGAAATGTACCACTGCTATAAAGTTGCTTATAACTCAGAAAGTTTTGATAAAAGGAAATTTTAAAAAGTTTGACCATTGTAAGTACTAGATAAGAGAGAAGTTAGTTAGTTTTACAATTACTTAATTCCTTTATAGAATTACATAAATTACAACACTGAATCTTTTACTGTTTTCTGATAAGAAATCACTGCTGTATCTCTACTGTGCACCACCAAGAATTCATTGTAGTGAAGAATCAATTATTTTTAGATATTGCATTTAAATTGTCATAATATATCTATACTTACTGAGTAAATAACACTTTCCATTTTTGTAGCTGCTTTCATCGGAAAATACCGAAGCAATTTATTGAATGAGGACTCAATATGCCTAGAAAATTCAGACAAAAAAAAATTCATTTGGAAACTTGTTTTATAACAGCTTTTATATGTCAAAGGACTCTCTCTCTCTCTCTGTTTGTAACACTATTTGCTTTTTTGGTTCACCTTTGTTCGTTTGGTATGGAGTCTTTTGTAGTTTTTCACTTGAGTGTGATCTGTTTGCCATACATTGGTGTTATTACTCTGACCTGAACTTGTATACTGTGTTTTCAGTTATTTTTAGTTAAGTTAGTGTTAAACTGCTCTTCTCTTGTGAGAGCAATTTTTCAATGGAATAAAGTTTTATTGTCTTGTCAAGCAGCCTCAGGATGTAGAATTCATACTGGAAAATTGATTTAGATCTCAGAGTGGTAGCCGTGTTAGTCTGTATCAGCAAAAAGAACGAGGAGTACTTGTGGCACCTTAGAGACTAACATGTATTTGGGTGTAAGCTTTCGTGGGCAAAAACCCACTTAATCAGATGCATGGAGTGAAAAATACAGTAGAAAGATATATATATATATACACACACACACACACACATACAGAGAATATGAAAAAATGGGGGTTGCCATACCAACTCTAACGAGACAATCAATTAAGGTGGGCTATTATTAGCAGGAGGAAAAAAAACTTGTGTAGTGATAATCAGGATGGTCCATTTCAAACAGTTGACAAGAAGGTGTGAGTAACAGTAGGGGGGATAATTAGCATGGGGAAATAGTTTTTAGTTTGTGTAATGACCCATCCACTTCTAGTCTTTATTCAAGCCTAGTTTGATGGTGTCCAGTTTGCAAATTAATTCCAGTTCTGCAGTTTCCAGTTCTGCAGTTCGTTGGAGTCTGTTTTTGAAGTTTTTTTTGTTGAAGAATTGCCACTTTTAGGTCTGTCATTGAGTGTCCAGGGAGTTTGAAGTGTTCTCTGACTGGTTTTTGAATGTTATAATTCTTGACGTCTGATTTGTGTCCATTTATTCTTTTGCACAGAGACTGTCTGGTTTGGCCAATGTACATGGCAGAGGGGCATTGCTGGCACATGATGGCATACATCACATTAATAGATGTGCAGGTGAACGAGCCCCTGATGGTGTGGCTGATGTGATTTGGTCCTATGATGGTGTCCCTTGAATAGATACGTGGACAGAGTTGGCAACAGGGTTTGTTGCAAGGATGGGTTTGTTGCAAGGATAGGTTCCTGGGTTAGTGTTTTTGTTGTGTGGTATGTGGTTGCTGGTGAGTATTTCCTTAAGGTTGGGGGGCTATCTGTAAGCGAAGACATAAGAACGGCCATACTGGGTCAGATCAAAGGTCCATCCAGCCCAGTATCCTGTCTACCGACAGTGGCCAATGCCAGGTGCCCCAGAGGCAGTGAACATAACAGGTAGTGATCAAGTGATCTCTCTCCGGCCATCCATCTCCACTCTCTGACAAACAGAGGCTACAGACACCATTCCTTGCCCATCCTGGCTAATAGCCATTAATGGACTTAACCTCCATGAATTTATCCAGTTCTCTTTTAAACCCTGTTATAGTCCTAGCCTTCACAACCTCCTCAGGCAAGGAGTTCCACAGGTTGACTGTGCGCTGAGTGAAGAACTTCCTTTTATTTGTTTTAAACCTGCTACCCATCAATTTCATTTGGTGGCCCGTAGTTCTTATATTATGGGAACAAGTAAATAAACTTTTCCTTAATCACTTTCTCCACACCACTCATGATTTTATAAACCTCTATCATATCCCCCCTTAGTCTGCTCTTTTCCAAGCTGAAAAGTCAGTCTCTTTAATCTCTCCTCATATGGGACCCATTCCAAACCCCTAATAATTTTAGTTGCCCTTTTCTGAACCTTTTCTAATGCCAGTATATCTTTTTTGAGATGAGGGGACCACATCTGTGTGCAGTATTCAAGATGTGGGCGTGCCATGGATTTATATAAGGGCAATAAGATATTCTCCGTCTTATTCTCTATCCCTTTTTTAATGATTCCTAACATCCCGTTTGCTTTTTTGACTGCCGCTGCACACTGCGTGGACATCTTCAGAGAACTATCCACGATGACTCCAAGATCTTTCTCCTGATTAGTTGTAGCTAAATTAGCTCCCATCATATTGTACGTGTAGTTGGGGTTATTTTTTCCCAACATGCGTTACTTTACATTTATCCACATTAAATTTCATTTGCCATTTTGTTACCCAATCACTTAGTTTTGTGAGATCTTTTTGAAGTTCTTCGCAGTCTGCTTTGGTCTTGACTAGCTTGAGCAGTTTGCCCCCGTACTGTTTACCCCTTTCTCCAGATCCATTTATGAATAAGTTGAATAGGATTGGTCCTAGGACTGACCCTTGGGGAACACCACTAGTTACCACTCTCCATTCTGAAAATTTACCATTTATTCCTACCCTTTGTTCCCTGTCTTTTAACCAGTTCTCAATCCATGACAGGATCTTCCCTCTTATCCCATGACAACTTAATTTGCGTAAGAGCCTTTGGTGAGGGACCTTGTCATAAATATAAAGGGAAGGGTAAACCCCTTTAAAATCCCTCCTGGCTAGAGGAAAAATCCTCTCACCTGTAAAGGGTTAAGAAGCTAAAGGTAAACTCGCTGGCACCTGACCAAAATGACCAAAGAGGAGACAAGATACTTTCAAAAGCTGGGAGGAGGGAGAGAAACAAAGGGTCTGTGTCTGTCTATATGCTGCTTTTTTGCTGGGGATAGACCAGGAATGGAGTCTTAAAACTTTAGTAAGTAATCTAGCTAGGTATGTGTTAGATTACGATTTCTTTAAATGGCTGAGAAAAGAATTGTGCTGAATAGAATGACTATTTCTGTCTGTGTGTCTTTTTTGTAACTTAAGGTTTTGCCTAGAGGGATTCTCTGTTTTGAATCTAATTACCCTGAAAGGTATCTAGCATCCTGATTTTACAGGGGTGATTCCTTTACTTCTATCTACTTCTATTTCTATTAAAAGTCTTCTTGTAAGAAAACTGAATGCTTTTTCATTGTTCTCTGATCCAAGGGTTTGGGTCTGTGGTCACCTATGCAAATTGGTGAGGATTTTTACCAAACCTTTCCCAGGAAGTGGGGTGCAAGGGTTGAGAGGATTTTGGGGGGTAAGACGTGTCCAAACTACATTTCCCAGTAAACCCAGTTAAGAGTTTGGTGGTGGCAGTGGATATTCCAAGGACAAAGGATAAAATTAATTTGTACCTTGGGGAAGTTTTAACCTAAGCTGGTAAAAGTAAGCTTAGGAGGTTTTCATGCAGGTCCCCACATCTGTACCCTAGAGTTCAGAGTGGGGGAGGAACCTTGACAGACCTTGTCAAAGGCTTTCTGGAAATCTAAGTACACTATGTCCACTGATCCCCCCGTCCACATGTTTGTTGATCCCCTCAAAGAACTCTAATAGATTAGTAAGACATGATCTCCCTTTTCAGAAACCGTGTTGACTGGCCTGTCTCCCAAGGTGTGTGAGAGTGAGGGATCATCCTTCAGGATACGGTGTAGATCCTTGATGATGTGCTGGAGAGGTTTTAGTTGGGGGCTGAAGGTGACTGCTAGTAGTGTTCTGTTACTGTCTTTGTTGGGCCTGTCCTATAGTCGGTGATTTCTGGGTACTCTTCTGGCTCTGTCAATCTGTTTCTTCACTTCAGCAGGTGGGTATTGTAGTTTTAAGAACGCTTGATAGAGATCCTGTAGGTGTTTATCTCTGTCTGAGGGATTGGAACAAATGTGGTTGTATCTTAGAGCTTGGCTGTAGACAATGGATCGTGTGATGTCGTCTGGATGAAAGCTGAAGGCATGTAGGTAAGTATAGCAGTCAGTAGGTTTCGGGTATAGGGTGGTGTGTATGTGACCATCGCTTATTAGCACTGTAGTGTCCAGGAAGTGAATCTCTTGTGTGGACTGGTCCAGGCTGAAGTTGATGGTGGGATGGAAATTGTTGAAATCATGGTGGAATTCCTCAAGGGCTTCTTTTCCATGGTCCAGATGATGAAGATGTCATCAAGCGCAAGTAGAGAAGGGGTGTTAAGGGACAAAAGCTGAGGAAGCGCTGTTCTAAGTCAGCCATAAAAATGTTGGCATACTGTGGGGCCATGAGGGTACCCATAGCAGTACCGCTGACTTGAAGGCATACATTGTCCCCAAATGTGAAATAGTTGTGGGTGAGAACAAAGTCACAAAGTTTAGCTACCAGGTTTGCCATGACATTATCGGGGATACTGTTCCTGACGGCTTGTAGTCCATCTGTGTGTGGAATGTTGATGTAGAGGGCATCTACATCCATAGCACCTAGGATGGTGTTTTCTGGAAGATCACCAATGGATTGTAGTTTCCTCAGGAAGTTAGTGGTGTCTCGAAGATAGCTGGGAGTGCTGGTAGCATAGGGCCTGATGAGGGAGTCTACATAGCCAGACAATCCTGTTGTCAGGATGTCAATGCCTGCAATGATGGGGCATCCAGGATTTCCAGGTTTATGGATCTTGGGTAGCAGACAGAATACCCCTGGTTGGGGTTCTAGGCGTGTGTCTGTGCAGATTTGTTCCTGTGCTTTGCCAGGGAGTTTCTTGAGCAGATGGTGTAGTTTCTTCTGGTAACTCTCAGTGGGATCAGAGGGTAATGGCCTGTAGAATGTGGTGTAAGAGAGCTGCCGAGCAGCCTCTTGTTCATCTTCTGACCTATTCATGGTGACGACAGCAACTCCTTTGTCAGCCTTTTTGACTATGATGTCAGAGTTGTTCCTGAGGCTGTGGATAGCATTGTGTTCTGCACAGCTGAGGTTATGGGCCAAGTGCTCTTCCACAATTTCAGCCCGTGCACATGTTCAGAGGTGTGTTGTGGTTCCCTTAACCCACCCAACAATATTGTTAATCTCTCCAGCTATGCTCTTAACCAGGACTGATTCTTCTGCCAATCTCAGGGCCTCTCCTTCTGCCCCTCCACCCCCACAAATATGATACAGTTCTGTGCTGACCTAGAATCCTACTTTTAGACGTCTCCGACTCAAGGAATATTTCCAACACACCTCTGAACAGCATATTAACCCACAGAAACCTTCCTACCAACACTACAAAAAGAAGCATTCTGCGTGGACTCCTCCTGAAGGTCGAAATAACAGACTGGACTTCTACATAGAGTGCTTCCGCTGATGTGCACGTGCTGAAATTGTGGAAAAGCAGCATCACTTGCCCCATAACCTCAGCTGTGCAGAACACAACGCCAACTCTGTCCACATATCTATTCAAGGGACACCATCATAGGATCTAATCACATCAGCCACACCATCAGGGGCTTGTTCGCGTGCACATCTACCAATGTGATATATGCTATCATGTGCCAGCAATGCCCCTCTGCCATGTACATTGGCCAAACCGGACAGTCTCCACGCAAAAGGATAAATGGACACAAATCAGATGTCAAGAATTATAACATTCAAAACCCAGTCAGAGAACACTTGAAACTCCCTGGACACTCAATGATAGACCTAAAAGTGGAATTCTTCAACAAAAAAACTTCAAAAACAGACTCCAACGAGAAACTGCAGAACTGGAATTAATTTGCAAACTGGACACCATCAAATTAGGCTTGAATAAAGACTGGAAGTGGATGGGTCATTACACAAACTAAAAACTATTTCCCCATGCTAATTTTCCCCCCTACTGTTACTCACACCTTCTTGTCAACTGTTTGAAATGGGCCATCCTGATTATCACTACAAAAGTTTTTTTTTCTCCTGCTGATAATAGCCCACCTTCACTGGTCTCGTTAGAGTTGGTATGGCAACCCCCATCTTTTCATGTTCTCTGTATATGTGTGTGTGTGTATGTGTGTGTGTGTATATCTATCTATATCTTCCTACTGTATTTTTCACTCCATGCATCTGATTAAGTGGATTTTAGCCCACAAAAGCTTACGCCCAAATAAATTTGTTAGTCTCTAAAGTGCCACAAGTACTCCTTGTTCTTTTTGATATAGATCTGTTGTATCCTTTTTCTCAACACTACTTAGGGCTAGTCTACACTAACGCGCTACATTGGTGCAGCTGCACCACCGTAGCATGTCTGGTGAACATGCGCTATGCCAATGGGAGAGCACTCTCCCATTGGCATAATTACTCCACTTCAATGAGAAGTGGAAGCTATGTCAGCGGGAGAGCATCTCCCGCCGACATAGCGCAGTGTAGACACACCTTTAAGTCGATGTAACTTCGACTTAAGTGGTAGTGTAGACAATCCCTTAGTATTTTGCTGTGCAGTTCTCACAAATGCAAAATCTGGCAGGTTGTTTTCTGCTAGTTTATATATAAAATAATTCTGATCAAAGAGAAGTAGTGAGAATATCTTTTTTTTAAATGTGTGGTAGCCTGAAATCATCTCTGCAAGTTTTTTTGTTTGGGCTTTGCTGTGATACCCTTTTATAGTATTGTGTATATTTCTAGATTTACTGAGTATGCCAGTAATAATGTTTAGTATTCCCTGTTCAAGAGGCAGGTGATAGAAAGTACACTTTAAATAGTGGCAGAAGGAGGGCGGTAGTTACTCGTTTCCTCACTCTATCTTTTCATGCTGAGGTTTGTGTGTTACTTGCCAAGCTTATTTTATTTTATTTATATTTGCAGAATTGGTCCATATAAAGAGAATGATTAGAATATAGTGAAAATATGGTATCCATAATCACTACATTTAGTCTGGAAAGTCTTTGAAATCTCTGCCATATGGCAGTCCATTTTGTATGGTGTGTGGGGCAGATTCTCAATTGGTAAAAAGTGATTCATAACAGCTGCAGAGCTGTTACCGAGACTATGTGTAGAGTTCCACAAAAACCGTTTTGCAACAATAAAAAAATAGAAATGTGTATTTTTTCTTCTTGGCACAGCTATTTCATAAAATATGTGCTGCTTTTATATAAAACCTTTACTAAAAAGATTTATATTCATATATTTTTGTGGAGGTGCTGGTTGTAGTTCCATAATTAAGATTGCCTTCTAAAATGTGACAAATTCATGTTTTTCATTAAAAGTAGGTGGCCTTTTGGTGTGAAATTTTTCAGCAATAGTTTCTGTCTTTTGAATTTTCTATATAAGTTTAAAAATATTTTAATAGGAAGTGTTTTAAACTGGGCTCTGGCTGAGGTTTGACCATGGCAGCCCAATTTTCCTTTGTTCACTGATACCGTTAAACACATTGCTTATGCAAAAAAAATTTTAAAAATAAAAATAAAAAAACGATGAAAGGGAGGATGTTGAATAGATATAGTGCAGCAAATATTTTGATTTTTTTTTAAATTTAGGTTTACATTAATTTTTACTTGTCATAACTGAAAATTTATGCACCAGCAATTGCTGACAGATAAGTTGTGTATGTAAGCACATAAAATCTTTGTCAGAAGCTACACTTCTGTCAAAATTTCTTACAGTGGAGAAGGTTTTATGTGTGGCTATTGATGGATAAAATCTATCAGCAGCTTCACTTCTATCTCCACATAGCTGTCCTGTCCTTCCCCTCTTGCTTGCCTAAACATTAAAAGATAACTAGCAACATAATACAAAAAATGATTGTGAAACAGTTAAGGCTGCTACATACAACATACCTAATAGGAAAGCAGAAAACTGAAAAATTAAAATCACTTAACAGTACATACTGTATATTTCTCCCCCCACAGACACTTATCTTTTCTACAACTACCATATTTTACTTTGCTCTTCTAGGAGAACTAGTCTTCTATTATTCCCTTTACTACACCACCCCTTTCTCAACTACATTACATATCCATAACTGTTACTGTGGGAGAGAGAGCGTAGTACGGTGAAAGGGCATATGAAGAAGAAGATGTTGGGGGAGGCAGAATTAAAGGCTGTGATGTAGTTAAGAGCGTGCCTGTGAGTGGAAGATATTTACTGTTAAGTGACTAACATATTTCACACAAAAACACAGAAATGAAAAGTGTGTTTATCATCTTTGTGTATTAATATACACAGACAAAAATGTTATAAGAATGCAAAGGTTGAAAAGTTAAGCACTCAATAAGTTCGCAAGTGTCCCCCTTGTTTATATGTATTCTGCTACTGTCTTTATATGATCACATACTAAAATGACTATGGATTTAGGCCACTACTGAGCACTTTTGAAAATCTCATCTAAACTCTGCAGTTCTCAACCTTTTCCATACTACCATGAGAAGGTTACTCACCTTGTGCAGTAACTGAGGTTCTTTGAGATGTGTGTCCCTGTGGGTGCTCCACTTCAGGTGTCGGTGTGTCCCGGTGCTGCTAATCAGAGATTTTCAGTGGCTGGTCAGGACACGTGTGCGCAGTATCCATCTTGCGGTGCCATTGGCGATTCAAGTGGCATCTGTGAGTCCCGACCCCCTCAGTTCCTTCTCTACCATAGAGTCTTTATTGCAAACTCCAAAGTAGAGGGGAGAAGGATGGGTAGTGGATGTAGGTAAGTGAATTGGTTGGTTGAGGTGGAATGAAGATAATATTTTGGGCATAAACTTAGGATGTGTTCTAAGTGTCAAAGAATATTGTGCATGGTGGGTGAGCCATGAGAGCCCCATCTCACTGACTCTTCGCGCCAATATAATGGAGACCAGGAATGCCACTTTCATAGATAAGTGAAGTAATGAGCATGTGGCTAAGGGTTCAAAAGGGACTTTTAAGGAACAGATTTAATTCCCATGCAGGCATAGGTTCTCAGATGTCTATGGCACATTCCTGATGGCTCTGTGCTGCCAGATGTTATCTTGTTCTTTGGTTCTCCTATCCTTGAGGCTGTTGGGTGGATTCCAGTCTGCCTTCCGGGGGTCCTCTGGTTATTTCCACTTGACACCTTCTTCAGCTGATGGACACTGGATTCTTAGGCTGGCACCTCCCTGATCATTCAGTTATTATCCACACCAAGCATCCATCCACATACATCCTCTATCTCTATTTTAATCACAATTGTTAACAAAGCGAGATGAATACAACAAAAGGGCGGGGAGTCTCTGGGTGCCGTTTCTGTTGTTACAGAGTATTGCTTTGAGTCTCTCTCTGTGTGAGTAGTTGTTGTTACAAAGAATTGCTTTGACAACAGACTCTGTCTTAGAATGTACTAACACAATTAGCAGCTTGCAAGTTTCACACAGACAGGGAGAGAAACAGTACCAAAAACTAACAGACCTCTTAATTAGTAATACCCTGGAATTTAAACTGTGGGGAATCAAACTCATTTGTGATTTTAATACAGAACTTCTTTAATATGGTCCAACATCACTTGGTAATCAAGTGGGCAAATACCGACCTCCCGTCTACCTGTTGATGGAAGGACATTATGGCCACAAGGTGAACTCTAACCAAACTCATAGCGAGTCCTGAGTGCTTTAGGGATAATAAATAATCCATGATTAGTGGAAGTGGTGCCTGGCCTGCAGATATTTTCTTGTTTTGGCACCACAGGAAGAATCTCTTCCATTTTTGGAGATGGGTAGTATGTGTGTTGTGCTTCCTACTGTTTATTAACACTTGTTTTACCTGTTCTCAGCAGGCTAGTTCGTCCGGGTGGAGCCATGCCTTCAGATGAAGTCTCTCCACATCCGGGTGGAGGATTTGACTATTGTCCTGAGAGAGAAGATTCCATAGCAGAGGGAGAGTGAACGGCGTGCAGATTGCCATGCGTGTCAGGTAAGGGAACCAAGTCTGTTTGGGTCATGTCGGTACTATGAGTATTATTTTGGCTTTGTCGGTTTGTATTTTGTGTATCGCTCTGGAAATCAGAGGTATTGGTGAGAATGCGCATAGGAGAGGAGCGTTCCATTTGATGAGAAAAGCGTCTCCCATGGATTGTGTTCTGAGTCCTGCTCATGAGCAAAACTTTGTACATTTCTTGTTTACCGATGTCACGAACTGATCTGTGTGTGGTGATCCCCACATGTGAAATACATGTTGTGTTATTTCATTGTTCAGTTCCCATTCATACTCCTGGGAAAACTGTTTGCTTAAAGTGTCTGCCATCATGTTCACTCGGCCTGGGAGGTATGCTGCTGTAACAGAGATGTTGTGTTTTATACACCAGTTCCATAGTTTTAGGGCCTCCATGCATAAGAAGTGGGAATGTGCCCCATCCTGACAATTTATATAGTACACATGATGTTGTCGTGTCAGGATCCTTATTGTTTTACCTCGTATAATAGGGAGGAAATGTAGGCACGCATTGTGGACCACGTGTAATTCGAGCAGGTTTATGTGTAAGTGTGTTTCCATGGGGGACCACTTGCCTTAGATTGCATGTTGGTTTCGGTGAACTCGCCATCTGATAAGTGAGGCATTTGTTGTGATTTGTATGGATGGCGGATCTTGTTGAAGTGGGATGCCTGAGCACACGTTTGTTGGGTTTGTCCACCATCGTAGTGAATGTAGGACCTCTGAGGTCAGCATGAGTCTCTTGTGTAGGCTGTGCTTTTGTGGAATATACACTGAGTTCAGCCATCCTTGAAAGCAGCGCAAGTGTCGTCTGGCATGTTTTACAACAAAAGTGGTGGCCACGCTGTGTCCCAGGAGTTGTTGGCAGGTTCATGCAGACACCCATGGGCTGCGATCACCAAGATGAGGGAGGTCACTGCTGTGAATGGGGGCATCGGTAGCAAAGCTTTGGCCTTTACAGAGTCCAGCTGTGCTCCTATGAAGTCCAGTTGTACTGGAGTTAGGGTAGATTTCTTTTAGTTGATTTGTAGCCCTAAGGAGTGAAACAGAGATGGTTTGTCGAGTGATGTGTCATGTTTCTGTCCTGGTATGGCCTTTTAGTAGGCAATTGTCTAAGTATGGGAATATCAATATTCCCTGTCTGCACAGATGAGCATCTATCACCGCAAGGGTTTTGGTAAAGACTCGTGGAGCTGTCGACAGTCTGAATGGCAGTACTCTGTATTAAAAGTCATACTGCCATTGGAGTGCCACCTGCAGCTGAGGATGGTTGAGAAAGAACTAAGGGGGTCGGGATGCGCAGGTGCTAGTTCAATCATCAACGGCACCGCGAGACAGCTACTGCGCATGTGCTTCCCGACCAGGCACTGCTACCAAAAATATCCAGTCAGCAGTACCAGGATACACAGACACCTGAAGTGGAGCACCCACAGGGATAGCACTTGAAGAAGAATTTATGCTACAACAGCAAAAACAGGACACATTTTTTACCCCAATGTGGAGAAACCATGGCCTCAATTACATCCACAAAAGCAAGAATTCAATGTTGCAGCTTAAGTTGCCCATATTGACTTCAATGCATAATTTCAAAAGAAAGACTTAAGGTGGTTAAACATCTATGCATGGGAATTTCAAGGCACATGGTACATTAATTAGTCTCATCTTAATTTCCTTTTTATTGATACTGAGGCTTTCAACATTAAGGAAACTCTTTGTTTCTTTGTTTTGGGTCATTTCATTTCCTGTCTGCTACAGTAGTTGTAAAGGAAGAAGAGTGGAAATTTCAGCAAAGTATGAGACTGTTGCCACACTACTGACCTCCAAATTGGTTTTTTTTTTTCATTTAGTTTTTAATTAAATATATACATTCTCCATGAAAATGTATGAGACTCTGCTTTTATGATCTATCAGTTTCAACAGTCTCTGCCTGAACAGAGTGGACTTCCAGAAACAGATCTCCTTGATGTTTCTAAATTCAAGAGCACTTCACACAAACACAATTTTGAAGATTTCTCCAATCTTATTTTGTAATGCTGAATAATGTTAGAGCAGTCATGTGGCTGAGAAGATTACTGGCTATTGGGAATAGGAAGTTTTTAAATTTTCTTCCATCTGCAGGTCCTAAGAATGAAGTACTGGTAGATGAGTCCTGTAGTCCAATGATTCTCAACCATTTTTCATTTGCAGACCCCTAAAATTTTTCTAATGGAGGTGAGGACCCCTTTGAAAATCTTAGACAGTTTGCAGATCCCCAGGGTCTGGACCACAGGTTGAAAACCATGGTTCTATGGTAATGACAACCTTTTGTGGACGCCTCAGACATAGTCTGTGAACCTCCAGAGGTCCGCAGAGCACAGGTTGAGAACCTCTGATGTAATACACAGTTTTAAAAAATATGTAAGAATTTTGAGTTACAGGGCTTAAAATATTCATATCTCCAAATATGAAGCCTAACAGTCTGTTGCTAGTTCTGAGAACACCTGAATCTATCATTCCTGATGGAGCCCAGCTTTTTAAGTGTATTCTTTCCCTTTGGGTGGCTTATACAGATGCCAGTGAAGTTGAAGATTAGAAGAACATGAGCAGGCAATTAACAGTGGTAGTGTTGTCTTTGTTGCCTCCATCTTCTCATAAAAAATAAACAAATGTTTAAAAAAATCCATCAAAATAGCTATTCTTGTTGCCAAGGAATACTTACACCCAATGTATTCAATGTTTTCTTCTTAAAGGGATGACGACTGTGTGTGTGCAATAATTTCTGAAGTGAAAGAAAAATAAACCTTTTGATCTACCATCTATATTTTTAGTCATATTAGGCACATGCTACTATGCACCTTTTTATACCAGATCTGGCTATAATATCCTTCACCATCAACCCAGACAGTAGAGTGAAAGACCTAGTTGCATACCAAAGGATTCAGGGAGAGGAAATTAGGATGTAACCAATATGTATTTTATCATATAGTCCAAGATATTATTGATGGATGCAGCTGTATCTATAAGGGTCAAGTAATCTACCATGGAGATTTCAGGATCTTGGATGAGGCCTTCACCCCCCTTCAAACATTAACATTTGTGTGTGGGAACTTTTGGATAAGCCAGGAGCAAGCTGAGGCATACCCCCCGTCTTAAATAGATTAAAATGACTTAGCAACTCCTGCATCTCTTGTCATGGGCCACATTCTCTGCTGGAATAATTCCACTGACATCAGTGAAGTTATGTCACCAGAGTATTTGAACCATAGTCTATCAGTGATGGCCTTTTTGCAACAGAGAAACATTTGACTCCACTAAGGGGACACTTCTCCAGTGTCAACATTCTGAAAATAAAAACAATATGCAGTATCAACATTTCTGAAAATAGCTGTCCGCAATGCAAAAAAAAAGAACTCCCACCTGTTTCACCTTCCCTCCTCTACACCAGAAGAAATTAACTGAAGATAGGAAATATATGAAGGAAAAATTTCCCCTGGGTCCAAAGTACTTTTTTGTTTGTTTGTTTTAAATGTACAGTTACTGGAGTCAGTGACAGGAGTGGAATCAGAGTACTCTTTAAAAACAACCCAAATGCCCTGAAGGGGAAGATATAATGAAATGTAGTTGTAGACTCATTGTCTGCTTGGAAGAAAAAAAAACTATACGATAATGGAAGTGACAGTTACATTTCCCCAGCAGGTAAACACTGCATCTGGGTTTATGTCTTCACTGGAGAGTTAGCCCAGACTCTTATTCCGGTGTTGCTCCATACCCCACTTCTATCCAAACACAAAATCTTCTCACCTGAGATAAGGGGGGCTTTCAATGTGGGCTAACTGGCATGACTGGGTTAGAGCCTAGTTCCGCTTTCACTTGGGCTAGTAATCCACCCATTTTGCAGTGAGGATTCAGACTCATAGTCCTCCAATGTCTTTCCACAATTCCCAGTGGGTTCCCAGAAGGACAGACACGTTTTCCCACAATTGAGTGGGAAAGAGTCAGAGTGGCTCAAATATTGCAACACAAAAGAATCATGGGATATGCCCCCAGAAGTCCTACCAACATACATGGGTGATTACAGCTCCAGTGAGGACACCGTAACTTGGGTAGGGCTATTCAAGTAATTTCTCACACCTCGGCTAGGGTAACCCACGTATGCTCAGACCTGGGTGTCAATCACAACCTAACTCTGCAGTGAACATTTCGCAGGTGGGTTCTTACAACTACAATACCCACCTGCTGAAGTGAAGAAACAGATTGACAGAGCCAGAAGAGTACCCAGAAGTTACCTACTACAGGACAGGCCCAACAAAGAAAATAACAGAACGCCACTCGCCATCATCTTCAGCCCCCAACTAAAACCTCTCCAACGCATCATCAAGGATCTACAACCTATCCTGAAGGATGACCCACAGATCTTGGGAGACTGGCCAGTCCTTGCTTACAGACAGTCCCCCAACCTGAAGCAAATACTCACCAGCAACCACACACCACACAACAAAAACACTAACCCAGGAACCTATCCTTGCAACAAAGCCCATTGCCAACTGTGTCCACATATCTATTCAGGGGACACCATCATAGGGCCTAATCACATCAGCCACACTATCAGCGGCTCGTTCACCTGCACATCTACCAATGTGATATATGCCATCATGTGCCAGCAATGCCCCTCTGCCATGTACACTGGCCAAACTGGACAGTCTCTACGTAAAAGAATAAATGGACACAAATCAGATGTCAAGAATTATAACATTCAAAAATCAGTCGGAGATCACTTCAATCTCTTTGGTCACTCGATTACAGACCTAAAAGTGGCAATTCTTCAACAAAAAAACTTCAAAAACAGACTCCAACGAGAGACTGCTGAATTGGAATTAATTTGAAAACTGAATACAATTAACTTAGGCTTGACTAAAGACTGGGAGTGGATGTGTCATTACACAAAGTAAAACTATTTCCCTGTGTTTATTCCCCTGCCCCCCACCGTTCCTCACACGTTCTTGTCAACTGCTGGAAATGGCCCACCTTGATTACCACTACAAAAGGTACCCGTCCCCCTCCCCCGCTGGTAATAGCTCACCTTACCTGATCACTCTTGTTACAGAGTGTATGGTAACACCCACTGTTTCATGATCTCTGTGTATATAAAATCTCCCCACTGTATTTTCCACTGCATGCATCTGATGAAGTGAGCTGTAGCTCACGAAAGCTTATGCTCAAATAAATTTGTTAGTCTCTAAGGTGTCACAGGTACCCCTTTTCTTTTTGCGGATACAGACTAATACGGCCGCTACTCTGAAACCTGAGTAGCTCTGGACAGTGTCACACCATATCACTTAGCTAGAGCTGGGTGGATTATTCTCAGGGGACAACTGAATGAACATAAGTCATTTTTCTATTTGTTCATATATCTGTAAGCACTCTGATTTTTACAGAGTTACTTATTTGATTCAAGGTTTGTGCAACCATATTTATCCAACTGATTGCTGGTCACCTATTTTCTGTACATATTTTGCTTTCACAATTGATACTTCTACTTTTGTTGCGTGATCACTTAAGTTGTATGGTATTGCTTTTTCTCCATGACTGTATGGCTCCCAAATATACAAAAGGCTTTTCAATGGCTGTGCAAATGCTCTCAAAATGAATGCTCTTCTGAATAAATATTCTCAAACTTTAAGTCCAATAGCCCAATAACTGTATCCACTGGTCAAGCATCAAAACTTTCTTTGGACCTGAGCTGTGGAAAAAATACTTTTGTTTGCAGTAATGAGCAGAGCATTCTTTTCAGACAGACATACATTCATTAACTTATGGTTGGAGCTATATCTACATTTGGCATCTGTAGTGATATCTATGAACCATGAAATACATACCCAGTAGAGTGCCAGATCAGCCAGAATGGCAACCTAAAACTAAAGCTGCCATGTGCATCTGTGGATGTCCTCTTCTGTAGGCAACAGCATTTCACAACAAAGTTTCTCTTTTTAATTCATTCTATTTTATTTTATTAATTGATTCAATTATTGGCCCCATTCCTTAGGTGCAACTAAGATTTACTGGACACAGCATGTTCTTATAGAAACCCACAATCGACAAAACATCGCTGGCATTAACATCCTACACAGCCTATTCCAAAACGTATGGAAATTTCCAGACAAGACTTAGTTAGGATGGAATTAAGGTTTTTCCCAGGAAATAAACTATTACATACTGGCCAGGTCTTTCTTATTTTATGACATCTGTTGAGGTAACAACTCAGGCTAATTCAGTTGTTTTGAAAATGCAAACAGATTTGACTATTAGATTTCCTTTTAATTATTAACATACCGGAATGGTTGTTACTGACCTTAAAAAACTAGGGTAAAGGTAGCAATGTTCTATTTAGCTCTGTTTTATGATTTCATATAGTGCCTACCACCAGGGCATTTCTTCTGCGTTCAACGTTTATATCAGAACATTTGATGAAACTGTGACATGATATGGGCTCTAGTGCCATCATTCTGCCAGTGATACACAGCTCTACATGTTTTTCTCAGCAGACACAACCAGCTCTGTAACTGAGAAGTTGTAGAAGAGATGGTAAAAGTAAAAATCTATATATATAAAAAAAAAAAAGCATTAGCAATAGAATCAAGACATTGAAGAGTTTTTTCTAGACAAAGTACCAACCACATTTTTATCCACTTTATTTGTAATTTCATTTGAAAAATATAACTGGTAATATACCAATGTTCAGAAAGTATAAAGAAAAGAAATTATAGAAATGTTTACTTGAGCAGCATTTTTGTCTTATCAACCAAACCATTATAGGATCTCTCTTATCTTTACCTCCTTCCTGGCTACACATTACTTCCTGGTCTCAATTGAAATGCCAGAATCTTTTCCCAACCCTCTGGAAAGTAACAGTATCTGTACCTGTACATCAATTTCTCAGATGTAGGTTTCTCACTCCCGCAACTGAACTCAAATCCTTCAACTCCCTCTTCTGAATTTCCTCCAAATTATCTATATAAAATATAATGAATGTTGAAAGGTACTATAAATTTTGGATCCATATGAGTGAGGAAACAATGACACATTAGACAGATGCCAAACATTACAGTGGTTCGACAAAAAACATCCATATCAACATTTTTTCCAACCTCAGATTCTGACAGAGATTCATCACCAAGGCGCACATACACGTCTTTAGTCCCATAATCCATATGGTCTTTTCTTTCTTCCACCATTCAAGACTGATGCAGGAACTACTGATAAGTAAGGGCTTATCTACATGGAGACACTCAGGAAAGTTAAGGTGAATCAATGAAATGTGTGAAGTTAATGCACATAAATTAAAGCCCACTAAACCACAGTATGGATGCTCTCATTCAGGAGTAAACATCCTCAGAGGAGGATTAAGCTACAACAAACTAAGGACTGAGTTAGACATGCAGATCTAACGTTCTATTACTTATGTGCCTTAACTTGCCTGAACATCCCTGTCTAGACATGGCCAAAGAGCTAGTAATTATCAAGAAAAGAACAAAGTACAATGCAACATAACTTTGCAATCAGACAGAAGTACATACATTTGTGTTGGAGAGGGAGAAGTGAACTTACACACTTGAAATCTTCACTTTAATTAAAAAAATAAGTAAGCATAATTACTAATATGTAAACTAACACATTTCAAAGAGTTGGTTTTTAAATGCCGGCTGTACATGAAAGTTCCAGGTGGACTTTAACATAGATCCAATAAACTGACTAGAACATTCAGATTTGATTATATTATCCTGCTGCTAAATTAACCCTTAGTTTCAAATGTGTATCAATGCTTACTTTACAAGTTTGAAAAACTCCCATTTCTTTCTTGCTTTCAGAAGAAAAGGTGCATTGTATTTCAAACAATTTCATCATCCACCTGTACTTCCCACTAAAAAGTATAAGTAAAATGGCATCTCTGACAGATACCATTCATTATAAAAATACTTAAACATAACAAGCATTTCCAAAACTGTTCCAAAAATTAATTATATATTTCTTATTTGGTAAGCAATTAGCTAAACTAGCTAAATCACCAGTTTTTCTTAAAGCTCAGCCTAGAATAGAAACATCTGAGAAAGTGAGATAACAATTCTAAATCTTATATTCTTCATTGCTCAGAAATAATTTATAGACTACATCATAATGGGAGAAGGCCAAATGGATCTTTCCATTGTATTCCAAAATCTTTCCTGATGATTAATGTTTGATGCATCTTACAAGAACACAAAGAAAAAAGTGCTTGTTCAATTATCATTCATTAGAATGATTACTAAAGATCCCCCTAATGATATTTCTGTACATTCAAAAAGCTAAACAAAATTACTGAATACCAATTTTCCTGCTTATCATTAGTTAGCTCAAGAGTGGCTTTGTGTGTGCATACCCCACACTGCAGCTTCTCCCTAAGAAAGCATGAAGAGGCCTCAATAAAAAATGCATTTTACCTACACAGCAAGGGTGTTATAATTGCCAAAGTCAAGACTTACCGTGGAATAGCCAATGAACATTAATAAGCATATTAAAATTTTTTAGTCCAGACATTCATTTTTTCAGACGTAACACACTGAAATATCAATCATCAGCATTACATTCAAAGCTTTGATTTTCCTTGGAAGCCAATTCACCTCCATGAGCACAAAGAGTAGACTTTTTCTCCTTTTCTATCGTTTGTAATTTTACAGAAAAGAATCCAGATTTAATGATGACCTTGTTGATAAAAAAAACTTTATTTCTATTAGCACTTTCCAATATACTTGAATTGCTAGGATTAAGACTGGAAATAGTTGCCATATCAGATTTTATTTTCTTTGTAGACAACAACATCCACTTCTACACTACAAAGTTTGGTTGACACAAGTTACATTGCATACATCTACTGAAGTTTGTATATCAGTCAGTATTTGAACACTTGGCTGCTTGCATCAGTGCTGTGTGTACTAACCAGGATGCTTCTACCATCGTAACGTCAATGTAAAGAGGAGTGCATCCCAGATAGGTAAGCCTGCCCTGCCATCCAGTGCAATGTTTTTTGAGACATTTCCACAGAACTTTGTGGGATAACAAATCACCCAGGGAGTTCTGGAAGCTAGGGGTCAAGTTCCTACTATGCCACTCTCAACCTCCCATACTACTTTTCACAACCCATAATTTTTACGTCTTTTTCAAAATTATCACAGTCCCGTGTAGCACTTCTTGGCACACATCTTCACTCTAACAGAAGCATGGAGCTACAGAGCTCAGCACAATCGTGTCCTACTGCAATGGAAGAAACAAGGCTGCAATCACTAAAAATTTTTGGGAGAGGACTGCAGTGTAGCTTTCAAGTTTCGTTGAGCTCTCTCAAGACAATGAGACACATCCCTATTCTGATAAACAGAGTACTCCCCATCATCTAGCCCAATGAGCCAGATGTCAATCCTAACTCTGTTTGATCTACCTCTACCTGAGCACAAGACACGGATGTGACGTGTGACAATTGGATTGTGTAACCAGATTGTATGAATGAATTCCCTTACCTTTTGTTTTCTAACATTATACCAGTACAGCAATGAAAAGTCGATCCTTGTGCCTTAATCTGTTAATGGGCTGAAGCCATGTTTCAATGGAGAACAAAGACCATGAGGTGGGATAAGGGAGATGAGGTATGAGGGAAAGGGAAAGGAAAAGGAAAAGGAAAAAGAAAAGGAAAAAAAATGGCAAGGAATAATGCATATACGCAGTTACCCAAGCTCTCTTCCCTTTCATCGGTGACCCACCTGGCTAGACGGCTGCAGAGTTTCAAACAGTTCCTAGTTCATGGCATAGTTTTAGTGCCCTGCTGTCTCTCTCCCGCTCCTGCTTCCTCCTCATGGTTCATGGCAGGGATCTCCATCTCAGACTTCTCTGAGATGTCCGCAGTTGACTGCAGGGTTCAGGCTGGGTCACTGCCAAATGTGGCATGCAATCTGTTGTAAAAGTGGCAGGTCTGTGGGCAGCACAAAATGTGTTTTTTGCCCTCCTTGCTTGTAATATGCCTGGGGTAGTTCCTTCACTTTCATGCGACACTGCTGCTGATCTCTGTCATGCCCCTTTGCCAGCATTCCTTGTGCAGTCAGCCCATAGATGTCCATGTTTCTATGGGTGGTCCAGAGCCGTGCTTGCATAGTCTTCTTTCTACAGGCCAAGGAGATCCAATACTTCTTCCCTACCTCAGGCAGGAGCACATCTAGTAGCTTTGTCTGTGTGTGGAGCTGGCATGGTCAGTTGGCTACACACAGAAAAGGTGTGCTAAGTGTGCTCACCAAGGTGGGCAATCAGGAAAAGGAATTTCAAAAACGTGGAGGGGTTTAAAAGGTGTTGGGGGGATTCCAATCTCTGTGACCCTTGGGCTGGGGAATTCAAAACTGTGACCAGAACAGTCACTGTTACAAGGACAGAGGCATTGTTGGACAGGTGCTGGAGCACTGTTAAGGTTGGCACAATTAATGCAGTGTCTATATTTGCACTGCATTGACCTCAGTAGTTTGGCTATGGCTCTGTGCCACTCAGGGAGGTGCTGTTACTGTATCACTGTAACAGGCCACTTAAGTCGGCAGAAGACAAATATAAGTGTAGACACATGCATAACTAAGTCAACACAAGTGGACTTATGTCAACCTAACTTTGTAGTGTAGCTCTAACCATCCATTTTTACAATTGCTTAAAATTCTTTTATCTCTATAGTCAGACAAAATATCAATTATAGATATCCCCACACTCCATGCTGCAGCACCTCATTCCTTTGATTCCCTGGTTAGCACATTTCCTCGCAAACCAGTTTCTCTTCTGTGTTTATTTAGCCTCAGTAGCACCAAATAATTCTTCCAAATACCAGTACTCCCTGGTACCTAGATGATATGGATTTTCTTGCCTTGACCAATTTGTCTTTGTACTCTTTGTCATATATGATGTTTTGTTCACTAAGAGTTTCTGTATGAGACATTTTAGAGCCTTTTTTTACTGTCTCTCTAACTATTCTACACATGGTGTATTTTGCTTAGTCACAGAGGCATGAAATCATTAATCTTTGCAACAACATTTCCAAACTACTACTTCTAAAAATTCCATGGCGTAGACTGAAGATGCTCAGATTTTCTATGGAGGAATTCTAAAACTTCGCAATCCTACGACCAACACTATTGAAGGAACAACCTGACATCTGTTTGTTTTTTTTAAAATACTGAGTCATCTTACAGTATTTTTACATTCTTGCATCTTTTATCTTCTCTAGTTTATAACAGGAAACAAATGGTTAAAATGTCTTTAAAGGGGGAAAGAAGAGTTATAGCAACAATTTTGTTATAGCAAAAAAAAAAATTATCCAACAACTAGCTTAGTTTTGCCATAAACCTAAATTTTAAAACAGTTAGGTTTAATCTGAACTTTTTTCTAGACCCAGCTGAAAGAATTTTAACAATGGGTTGGAGTATTTCCTGAAGTTATATACATTAGAGGTACACAGAAATGGATGACCTTATTTCCTACTCTCCATTTGATTTTTTTTTTTTTAAATAGTGGTTGGTTACTCACAATTTGTAGTTTTTCTTGATAAACCTCACTTGAAATTTCTAGTACAAGTCATGGAGCAAATGTACCAATAATCACTTCAATATCGTTCTTGTAAAAATAACTCCCTTTAGCTCTAATCACACACGCTTAACTGTACATACTTGTGAATAGTTCCATTGACTTCAAAATACATAAAGTTAACTGTGCAAGTCTTTGCATGATTAGGTGTTTCCTGTGCAGTTTCCAATTCCACAACAGAGCATGAGGAGGCACAACCAATCACATTTGTGAACTGCTAATTCTAAACTTCCTCACTTAAAAACACTAGTAGCAGACCATAGAAAATGGGCTATTCCTCTCTGCTGTGGCTGCATAAAATTTTCTGGCATCTTTTTCTCTGAAGGCTCGATGTCAAACTGTTCAGAAGAAGAGACATACCACAAAAATAAATGTACTTACCCCACATTCTCCACTTAAGCAGCTAACACAGCTGAAGAAATTTTATGTAGAACAAACAAAAGTGAAGCAGCAGCAAAGAACTCAAACCATGCTACGATGCTGATAGCTCCTCAGATCACAAATGTTATGCAGGAAATAATTTTGTCCCACTTTTTAAACTACTTTAATGGATTCAGGCAAAGAAATAACTTCAGTCTCCTACAGCATATTTCTTTCATGTCTAAAGCTGTTAACCATAGCCAGAGTTGCTTTTTTAGAACTATTCCTGGAGCAAGGACATACATTCTGAAGAGAGGGCAGGTTCTGAAAATGCCACACAGCGTACCTTTCAACTTTCCAAGGCACAAATATGGGACACAATATGAAGGAGACAGAAAATTATTCATGCAGAAAATTTAAAATGATTATTCTATTTCTATTCAAGATCTTACACTGCCTTCTGTATTGCAGTACCTATGCACTTTACAAAAGTGCATTAAGTAACAAATATCTACCATGTATGGTTCTTTCTTTCTCTCTTTCATCTTCTTCCCAGAAGGAAAAATTATGAGCTATTTTGCTTTTAATCATTTGTACCAGTATACTGTGCTGTGTGTTTATATTAAAAAGACCAAAGTGGGTTTTGCACTTGAATCAGAAGACAGTAAGTTTAATGGGGGTAGGGGATTTAGATTCTGAGTTTATTCCTGACTTAGGCAGGCATGTGAGAAAGCTGTCTCCTGCATAAACAAGCTCTGTTCTTGAGGTAGACAATTCCATAGTGCCAGAGGTCTGGAGCTGTTAAACGTAGTCCTCGTCCTAGAACTACAAGTGACCTTTAAGGTCACCATGTTCAATAACTTGAAAGTAAGGACTGAGACCTTGAATCTGACATGATATTCTATGGGAAATAAGTATAGTGAAGAGTGGACAGGTTTGATATATTAATTGCAGACCTTGTTGCTGAGATGTGCTGCTGCATTCTGTACTTGGGAGTTTCCAGAGGGTTGATGAGGGTGTGTAGGTAGACTGCATTGCTGTTGTGTTGTCAGGAGAATACAAGCCTAGGTCATTGTCTACCAGGAAAGTCTCAATGAACTGTAGGAGGTAGAACACATTGTTTGCAGATGCTGATGATGTAGGATTAATTCTCTTGGTGTAAATATCAATAATCTCAGTTTCATGATTAATTATTTCTGATGCAAGTTATTCAAACAGAGCTGAGCAGACCAAATTTGTGTGGAATGTAAATACTGTGAGGAAATGAGTGACATCTCTAAGTGACGTAATAGTTGACTTAACCATTTAAGAAAACGCTCCTTAAGTGAAATATCCAGTAGTCAGCATAAAATTGGTGACAAACTCCTCACAGTAGCTCTTATTTTCAGTTTTTGTTATTAATAGTACTGAAGAACTATAAATGTTCAGACACAAGCACATAGCTAAATGGTACACCCAAATTACCAAGCTAAACAGGAACCACACATTTAAAACCCTGACAGCACTGAATCAGTCCTTATCTTTCTGAAAAAGATAAACTGAATTCCACTCAGTTTATGGTGTAGGAGATCTTTCGATGAGACCTTAAAAACACAAATCCCATCTATACCTTGTATACGTTCAAGCAAGGATAAGGACCCATAAATTCTCTGATGCCACCTCAAGAGGCAGAGTGGGGAACTATACCTTTGCCTTTTTCTCCCATTCTGCAGAAATAAGGTTGGAAACTAGGCCCACACTTTCATCTCTGTTCCCAATCATGAAAAAGGGTGGGGATCAGACTGATACCTTCTTCTCTGTTCCTGTTTCTCTACAGAGCAGGCTACTACACCCATATCGTCTTCTCCACTCCTACTACTGGAAGGTCAATGGCTTACGTTGCCACTTTCTTTTTTGTCCAAAATGCTAAGGAGGACAGGAAACTGGTCCCTGGCCTTCTCCTCTGTTTCTGCTGATGTAACATAACAAGTGGTGAAGTTGCAATGATGCCTCCTTCTCTTGTCCCATTCAGGCCATTACCGAAGTTCGAGTGGTACCTTAACGGATCAAGCAGCCTTGGAGGAGCTGCAGGACAGGCAGCAGCTAGTCCTACAGATTCTAACCTTGCAGCACAGGATCAAGAGCTGGTACAAAGGCTTGTTGACTCTACGTGGTACAAACACTCCCTCTCACAACATGGGTGTGACCCATGGTGAGTGCTTCAACTGCCTGGGCAGTGCAACAAGGGTGAATGATGCTAGGAAAAAAATCAACAAGATCACTATGAACTCTCCCTTATCTTGCTGCCACGGCCCAATAGGGATGGGAACCAGCCACCACAAGGAGTCTAGGAGTGGGAAGGATGCATCTGAGGCAAAGGCGCGCCAAACGAGGTGCCGTGCTATTTTTGCCGGCTTGAGACGTTCTCACCTTACTGCGCCACTTGCGCGGCACCCACCTCCTCCCATATTTATAACCTGCCCCACGCATTGATTGGCCGCCGCTGGCCGGGCGCTGACCACGCCCCTTTCCCAGCTGCGGCGCAGCCGCCATGTTGGGGGGAGGAGAGGCGGAGTTGTTGCCATAAAGTGAGCGACTGGAGTGGTAGAGCGGAGCAGCGCGGTAGAGGCTAGGGGTGGGTGGTGCATGGAGCTTGGGAAGGGGCGGCTCCGTGGGAGAAGAGAAGAAACAGTTGTTAGCGCTCAGTTGTTTCCTCGCCATAGAGTTCAATGGCGGATGCTGGGGTTACTGGCGGTGGCGAGATAGAGCCGGAGGAGCTTCAGCGGACGGAAAAGAACGACCGGGGCCTCCTTGGTGTGGAGAGCAGCGGCGCAGCAGCAGCTGAGGACAACACACAAAATGGCGGCCGCTCTGATAGTACCGCTGAGGAGGCGCTGCTGGTGGCTGCTACAGAAGAGAAACCCCCCCCAAATCTCAGCAGTAGCCAGCGGAAGAGCAGTGTCTCCACGGCACGTGAACAGCAGCAGCTACAACAACCTAGCGACGTGTTGGGGGGTCCTCCCCCTCTCCCCAAGACCCCTGAAGATCTGCCTATTAGGAGGAATTTTCAGATCCCCAGGAAGAGCAGAGAAAAGAAAGGTTGTTCCCTTCCTCCCCCCTTCTTCTCTCCCTCACCCCCCTCTTCATCTTATTCATTAGGGAGGCTCTTTATACACTTCTCACAGCTGCATGCAAAATCCTGCGGGTGTGGAGGAGGCTGTGGCATGGCTCCGATTAGAGAGGCTTCTGGGGATGAGATTTTAGTGTTAGAGGCATTTTAAATTCTCCTCTTTGTGTAAGGAAAAAAAAGTCGGAGCTTGAATTTGAGATGGTGGCTTAAAAATGGAAAAAGGCTGGATTTGATCAGGGTGGGCTTGGAAACGGTTTATCGCAGCCCCACTTCTGAGGTGCGTGCACACACACGCAGAGAAGATGGTTCTCTGTGGGACACACACGGATATACAGAGAAGATGGTTCTTTCTCTATCTTTCCCCCTTCTTTCCTCTCTGCAGGAGACAAGTACGCCTATATTTAGATTGAGCTGGTAAACATTTTATGTAGGTGTCTACTTCTGAGACACATGCAGAGAAGATTGCCCTTCTTTCCTTACCCATGGAAAGCTTGCGTGTGTCTCCATCTGTTTGCAGGAGAGAAGTGTGCATCCCACATTCATGTGCCCCACACTGGAACTGCTACTTGTTTGAGGCTACTATTTTTTTTTAATAGAACTTTCTCTGAAAGCCAGTGTGCTCTCTCTCTCTCATTTTCTGGGAGAGACTGTTCATTTCTGCTTGCTTTTATTTTGTTAATTTGCCAAGAAGATTTACTTATTTTGGTTCTCCTCCTCCCCACCCCTCAAAGTTTCCCCTTTCTTGCCCTTCCCCAGTAGTGGAATAAGGGCTCAATAACACAACAGTTACCATTGCAAAACCATTTTCATATAGGGCTTTCATCTTTCAAAGAGGCTGTTTTAACTTTTGTAAAAATTTTGTAAAATGTAAACTTTTTCTTTAAAATTTTGTTCTGTTAGGAGGAAGTGAAGGTAGGTTTGTTTGATTATCCCATTTCTCTTTCCCATTTTGAAGATGGCACTAATTCTTTCAGGAATACAAATGTGGATATGAAGCTAGCAGAGGCTAATGTAAAAGGAGCAGATTGACTTAAAAGTAATGGTGTCCTGTTCTCCTTGATGGTCATCTGATAGAAAAATGTCTGGATTAAAAAATGGCTCCTCTCTTTTCAGATTCCCCAAGACCAAGTGTGATTGTTTTAATCACAAAGTTATGGAACCAATCTCTGAGGCATTCAGTGCATTACATAGTTTTTGTTTTTTTATTTTTTTTTAAAGTACCTTTCTAGCACTTGGTTCCATTGTGAATTTGGATAAACCTGAAATATATAAACTAAGTCTGGAAAACACCTTCTAGGTCATCTAGTACATCACCTGTCTGTGCAGGATTGTTTCCTGCAGTGTATGTTTCTGACCAGTCAAGCATTTTAAATATCTTGAGTTTAGGGCTTCTTCTGTCACTTCCTTTGGGATGGAGGGGGAGACTAGTCTGATCTAACTGGTTGCAACTGAGTTGCTAACATCAAGATTTTATTTGGCATGGTCTTATGGATTTCATCTTTTGGTGTATCAGAATTTCTTCTTTAAAATATTGTCCAAAGAGGTCTCTGTTTTTAATAATACTTGCTAGTTAAAACTTTTGGACACTTGAAACATTTCTTTCCATTCCATCATATACATATGCTGGTTGATTGTTTATGGGTGCTTGGCTGTTGCCATAACCATACCATAGTATAATGTGCCATGATATCACTTATCAGAAGCCATCACAAAATTAGGCCAGATCAGTAATTAGATGGAAAGCTTCCAGAGAGAACTTGGGTGGTGCAGGAAGTGTTGTTGATAAATTGGGAAGTTGTGGTACTAAATCAGTACTACACCAGTGTCCCAATTTTTAATGGCAGAGTGACAATGCACTGCTGGCTCTTTGGTCTTCTGGGTGAGTTCTGAAACCAAGATCACCCTGTTCTTCCACCAAGCACTTAATGGCTGATAAAGTTGACATGACTCTCCTTGGAAAGGTAGGGATGTTGATATTGCTGCCCTGCCCAAATCCCAAACTTGGGAACACTAAGCAACATTGCGCGCCACCCCGCCCTTCCTCCCCCAATTCTTCTATAACTTCTCGTGGAAGTTATTCTTGATCTCTTGTCTAAAATTATGTTGTAGCATTGCTGGTGCAGAATGGCTGCTGTGTTGTACCCACAAGGTGACTGTTTTTTAGTTGTGGGAAGCTGATCCCTATAATATATGACCTATAAAAGTTCTTTGCACTCCTCCATGATGAAAGCACTATATCAGTGTAAGTCATGACTACATTTTCTCTTACATTACATTTAAAAAAGGACACTAAAACCTATTATACTTTAGACGGTTTTTTTTAAATAGCTATGTGAGGCAATTTAAAAGCTGTACATGGAATTTGCAAAGTCAGAAAACATAGGTAAATTCTCGGTATACCAGCTTCTTCAGTTTCTGAAGCAGGAATAGGTGTTTCTTGAATGATGACTAGAAACAAATGAACGCATGATATCCAGGCTAGGCCTACCATCTAGAGAGTTACAGAAAATATGTTTTAACTTGAATTGAACAAAGCAGATGGAGCTAAATGACAGATTATATAATGAGGCTCTTTTTATTGATTCTTTATTGGACTCTAACTTCTGGGGGGAACTTTATATAAACTTTCATTAAATTTCAGGAGGCTGCTTTTTTTTTTTTTTAATTGCTCTCCTTTTTCCATAGGGACCATTCAGGGAGTATGACCTTAAATATATTTATAAGCAGGAAAGATTAAATTTATTTGTGCTTGAGGATTTGATCCATTTTATGGTATCTAGTCACACACGGCACTAATTGCAGTAGTACAGTTTCCTGTTTTGTTCATAAACCATGTGGCCTACTGCCATCTCATGTGACTTTTTTTTTTAAGCCATATCTTGCAAGCTGGCCCATTGCTTTGAGAGGCCAATTGCGACAGGGAAGGGCAAGTGCACAAGAAATAGTGCTGGTACCAGTCTTCCTTTGGGCTCCCTGTTGGACTAACTCATCCGCATTATGCCTCTGATTTCAGAAAGGCAGTTAAATATATGCTTGTGTAGTCCTACTGCTGCTCCTATGCTTAAAGATAGGCACATGCTTGAGTACCTTCCTGAATTGGCACTTATGTTAGGGTGCCACTCCTTCTTTCTCTGTCTAGATGCAAAATCAAGGTCTTGCTTACTTGTCATTAAAGACTCCAGGGCACTTGTAAGTGCTGGGTTGTTGGCCAAACTGTAGCTCATGTGAGGGTGTTTTTTTTGCCGACCTGTATTATCTGACCTTTCATTAGATGTTTATTTTCCATTATCCTTACCAAACTTTTGGGAAGGATGGTTACATGCTGCTCACCATCGACAGTTTCCACCCTAGGGGATTAAGTGATTTCCCTGAATTTGTAAACTGCTTATGGACCTTTTAGGGTGAAAGACGCTACAATAATACAAGCTCAAGGCTTATATTAACCGTTGTGATGTCCTATTTTATCAGTGCATATCTGTCTTGATGCACTAGAAAACAGTGACTTCAGGAAAATAGTACTTGGTGGCAGAAACATTTCATTTCTAAAGAGCAATATCATGCTGCTATTTTTACTGATTTGATAAGAAGGAAAATGCTTTGTATTCCTGGAAACCTGAAGTGTCAGGTGAAGACAGTCAATATTCCCCAAGAAAGCAAGATTATTTTCCTGACATAGTTGCGAGTATCAGTCTTTTAAAAAAAACAAAGGAAACCTGCAAATTTCATCTGATAATTTGAATGAATTGATATATTGCTTACTGAGAGTCATATATGGAAGTTGACTAATGGTGTTTTGGCATTGAAAACAACACATAGCTGTACAGTCTAGACAGTCAAGCACTAATATCTGATGTCAAACATTGAAGTGACATTGTCCCTCTGTCTCTGTTTTCTTTCTAACAAAATGACTGTTATAATACTGGTCTAGCTTCTGTGCAAGTGTAGTGAAATCTCTTTTGTACTTCAAACAAAATATCACAAACCATTGGGCATAGTTCCTATGGCATAAGGATGCTATAAATCCGTTAACTTTATAAAAACTGGAAAATGGCCGGTATAAACAGGTCAGGTATCTTTCCAGGTCATTGTTAGGACCCTACCAAATTCACAGTCCATTTTGGTCAATGTCGTGGTCATAGGATTTTAAAAATTGTAAATTTCATGACTTCAGATATTTAAATCTGAAATTTCATGGTGTTGTAACAGTAGGGGTCCTGACCCAAAAGTGGGTTGTGTGGGGTCACAAAGTTATTGTGGGAGGGTGGCAATACTGCAACACCTACTTCTGCACTGCCTTCAGAACTGAGCCCTTGGACAGCCACTGCCATACTCTGGCCACCCAGCTCTGAAGGCAATTCAGAGGTAAGGGTGGCAATACTTTAATTCCCCCCCCAACACCCTTTTGGGTTGGGATCCCCCCAGTTTGAGAAACGCTGGTCTCCCTCATGAAGCCTGTAGGGTATAGGGTAAAAGTACACAAAAGACCAGATTTCATGGTCCATGGTGTGTTTTTTCACGACTGTGAATTTGGTAGGGCTCTAGTAACTATACTTTCCTTCCTGAACTCCTCTAAGAGTAAGACCAGAAATAAGCTTAATGAATACCATTAAAATCTAAACCATGTGCACATATTACAGGATGTGGTGATGGTTATAAAGATCTAATACTTATGTGTTTATCTTTTAGGCATAGTAATGTAGACAATACGATCTGGAACTGCACTTCTGTAATTACAATCAGGACTTGGTTGGAACAAAAAACTTGACATTGTATGGTTCCTATACAGATTATGCCTTCAACTGGTGGTACTGGGGCTATGTACCTCCTGAGCTGTATTAAACCTAAGCTAGAGAAGGTATTTTAAGTCCTAAGTAACGGGTGATATGTACAGAAAAATGTTCCCTGACCTACCCCAAATGGTCCCTTCCTTTAATAAAAAACAAAACACACACAAAAAACCAAAACCAACCCCCCGAAACCCAGATTGTGTTAAAACCTCGTTGGCTGGGTTTTTGCTGGCTGAAGTTCGGGGTTGAATGACTTCCCCATCCTCCGCCCCAATAAAATCAGACTTTCTTTTTTTAAACCACTAATTTCCATCTAAACAGTTCAATCTAATTACTACTTTGCCAGTTGAGGCGGTAGGGATGTAAGAGCCCTGCTGTATGCTTTGAGAAGATTGCTTTTCCATCAGGTGATATTTTCTTAAGCCTCGATAAACCAACTCTAACAGAAAATAGTCTTTTTTTCTTCCTTTTTTTAAAAAAGATGGAAATGAAAGGCTGATCATTAAATTTTTACAGTACCTTAAACATTAACAAACAATTTACATTATTTTTATTTTTTGCTGTGTTTTACATGCAAACAGGCAGAACTTGCTCTGTAATAAAAAGTGGATTTTTTTTAGACTGTATCCCCAAAAGACGCATCATAAAGGCTTGCCTCTTACTTGATTTGATTAAATCAAATCATATATAGAATATATGAGATACTTCATTAAACCTTTTTTCCCTCGGGTGAAATACATATTTCAGGCTTAAAGCACCTTCAACTCAGAACTTTTTGGGCCCAGATATTCGAAAATTAAGAGTGACTTTTGGGTGTCTAGTTTGACCTTTTTAAAGGGGCCTGACTTTTCCAGCGATTGAATGTTCAACACTTTCTGAAAATCCAAGGTTCTTTAAGGGGTCTCAAATTGATATATTGTTCATGGATCTATATTTAGTTCAGAAGTGGCATCAATTCTCAGCCTAAATGTAGTTCTTATAATAGATATAAGTTAATAAAATTTCATCTAGTGTAAAAAAGTTACATAATACACTTTCAAAACCTATTCTTGAGCAACAGCTATGCATGTCTTTCTCTGCATATTAAACTTCATTCCCAAGAAATTAAAAAACCTTTGTTATTACCAGAGCTGTGGACTACATACACTCACCTCGTTCATGTGACTTGCCATATGCAAAACTGTTTGATTTCTAGTTGTCAGTAAGACATTATTCATCATAGAAGAAAATGAAGATTAGGCTTTGAAGAAACTACATTTTGGAGGACTACTGATCTCCATAAAAATCATTCATCCGTGTTCCAGGTCTAAGAAAACAAATGATTAATATCATTAATAACGTCCAAACAGAATTTTAACGGTGGGCAGGACCTCCCCACAGGCAGTAATGTGCCTTTCACAGACTTGCATTGAGGAAGTAGACAATATGCTTCTGTAATATGTGGCCACTCTTGTGTATATAATATTTCAAGTCTCATGAACTGTATACATAATATTGAGCAGCTAGGACAGTTTTGTTTATCAGGCTTACAGGAATTCAGCAACAACCATAGTAACATAACTGGACAACCACTTCAAACTACTTCTATTTTTACTACAAAACATTTGAAGAAAATTTCTTTTTAGATGCTCTAAATAGAAATCCCCCTAAGTGATCAAAATGCAATACAATCTATGTGAAACTGTTTCCAGTATAATTTATTGAATGGAGTGCATGTAGATACTGTATAATGCAGAATTACTGCAGTCTTAAATCAGATTTGTTACTCAAGTGACTTCTTAAAAACTCTGACACAGATTTATTTGTAGGTAATATGGAAGTTTTCCAATACTTAGATGTAACCTTTCTTAATCCTATAAGAAGAGCGCTAATATAGTAAACAACCAAGCACATGTTCTTTAGATCTGGAGAAATCAAGATGCAGCCAAGATAATCTGATTTTTAGCACAAAAACAAAAACACAAATCTGCTGCTGTAATTTATTTTCATTAATGGAGGAAAAAAACTTTTATCTTGACTTTCCTCTCTGTTCCTTTCCTGTGCTTGGTTGGGTGTCTTTTTCTCTCTCTCTCTCTCTCTCCCTGCCCCCATCCCTGTGTCTTGAACTAAGATTGTGAGCTGTTCGGGTTAGAGACCATTTTATTGTTTGTCAGTATGGGGCCATGAGTTGGTGGCTGCCTTCAGACTCTACTGTAATATCTATAATGAACACTCTAGCCAAACTTTGTCATTAATAGGGTTCACATGCATAATTAAGTGTGTATGTATAACAAGTAGGTTTTGTGTTCATGCTTACCATGCATTAAATCTTTTAAAGTACAACTGTATGATATATATACAGCCGCAAGAACTAAGCCTTCTACCTCTGTTGGAAGATGACTCGTTTCAGTAACAAATTGATCCTGTTTTTACTGACATTATTTTTTAATGTCCATGTGAAATTTTATATCTGCAAGAAGGCTAATGTATGGCTCAGCTGCTCTTAAATAATCATGGAAATGGCTTAATACTGCGTAAAGAAACACATCATGACTCCTGTGTCTAGTAATTTCTTCCTAGAAGGGTCTGATGACTGACTGGATGCCACTGGCAAGCAAACTGCATGCTCATTAGTCTTTTTCCACTCTATATCTTGAAGTCTCATTCTTACAAGATAAGTAAAACATACAGCACTTACTATTTTCACTTTCCATTAAGATGGACCCAATTGAATGACCAATAAATATAGCAATAGATGCTAATTGGCAGTAACTGACAAGCTTTTACTAGGTGTTTGGTCAAGCTCTTCTTGTGACTTGGAGCCTCTATAATGGTCCTGTATAATTTTCCCACCCCTTTAAAAACCATGCACCGTGGCCTGTCTTGCGTAATCCTTGACACGCATGCAAAATCACTTATTGCTATTTTGGTAAATATTCTGTACTTTTATCCACATTTGTTTTTGTAATTCTTCTAGAATTTCTGTGCTTCCTGCGCTTTTAGAGCAGGAGGGAGGCAGTAATAGAAAGGCAAAAGCACTATTTATGTGGCAGAACTGTTACAAACTAGAACTCCTGTACCCTGTCAGGATAAATCTCTATTTCTGTACATCTTAAAAAAGCTGTGTAGGGAAAATACCTGGTACATAATGCTTAAGATGTCTTAGGAATACAGCTCCATTTCTCTGGGGCTTCTCTCTCTAAGTCAGAGCTTCAGTTCTTTACTACTCCATGCTCTACAGTCCCCAGCTGGTCATTTGACCCGCATGCTGTGTAGCTAAAATGGTGGGTGGGAATGGAGATGAGGGCTGAAAGATAAAACCAAACCAAGGAGACTGCTATGCAGATTTAGGCAATAGTTTAGCAAAAAAAGTAAATTTTGAATTGGCCATCTCTGTGAATGCATAATTATGTTATACAGCAGACCCATGTTGTCTTGGGGGATTTCTTAAATTAGAGTGTGAGCAACCATAGCTGAATCTATATTGTCCCCTCTATAATAGCCATTTAGTGTTAAGGTAAGTAGCCTACATATTGACCAGACACTGTAACGTCAGTGTGTGCGGGGGGGTTTTTGTGTGTGGAGAAAACTGGCTACAACCTGAAACTCCTGCATTCTTACAATAACACATTGTTCTGTCTAACTGTACGTTACAGCTTTTTGCATTGTATGTCTGCTACTTTCTTGGGAGTATGTTGAAATTACATTAGTATACTTTCCTTGGAAAGCTTTTGTAAACTAAGGTGACAACTTGCTCAAAATTAAATGCTGGTGGGGGATGGAGAAATAATGACATGCCTGGCTGTGATACTGACAAGCCTAAATTCTACCTTTTTGTGAGACAGTTTTTAATACGAAATATCTAAAATGAATCGAGCCATTAAACTAAATAGGATTTTTGTCTTGATTTTATAAAACTGTTAGTGAAATGAAAATGTACTAGGAAGCTGTCAAATGTGTATTAATACTAACTTTCTTCTCTCTGAATAGCACTCTTTCAGCCAGTAGCTATGGGCTCTCGAGAATTTGAAGATGTTGTGAAAATTTTGCATTCATCTTATTTGGAGTCAGGTTCGGTGACCAATTTCAATTACAAAAGAGCCAGCTTAATCCATAGCGAGCTGTTGGAAAAGGAGGTGAGTACCCAGAGTTTACCCTTTATGAAACAGTGTGTAAGCTATAAACTTCAGTGGTTTTGCCCAGCTCCATTTACTTGAAGCCAAACGGTTTCATATACTTAAGTGTTGGATCCTTTAAGTCTTTCCAAAAGAGATCAGAAGATTGCAGCGTAGAAAACAGCCTGCAACATTTAAATCTCCTTTTGGTCATAGCCAAGCCGGTAACCAAGACTGTGCTGCCTCAGAGGTCTGGTATCCAGTTGCAGAATCTGGCCCAAAATGTCCAGACTACTACTGTTCCAGCAGTTTTACTACTGACTATGCTTAGAAATTTCATGCTGCTGGTTTGATGTCAGGAATATCTAAGAGTTTTATAGTGGATGAAACTCTTGCATCCTGAATTGAGTGAAATGAAGTGAGGGGAAAAATGTGAGGAGGAGCTAGTGCCAGTACGGCTGTTTTGAGAGTTGTGCTTCCTGTTTGTCTTTCAATTTTGAAGTGCATAATTAATGGTTGTAAATTAATGGCGGCATCTTCCAATACAGCTTTAATGCCTTTAGGATGAGCAGTAATAGTCTATTTAACTTTTAAATATTGCTCTCGCACTAAATCATATAATCTCTTCTAGATTTATAGTTCTCTCAGAAGCAGTGGCAAAACAAGTTCAGGAGCTGAATTAGCAAATCCAAGCAGTGTGACTTGGTTTTAAACCAACAAGCAGACGTAAAAATACTGTGCTGAACCCTCTTGAAGAAAAAACTGATTTGTCTCCTCGCTGCCACACCAAAAAAATCTCACTGCATTCTGCATATAATGCCATCAGACCCTCGCTAGAACACGGGAATTGGGATCCATGCGCGGTACCGCATTAACGCGGGGACCACGTTAAAATGAATTGCAATTAAAGCAATTAAATTTGGGATTCATGGCCACGACAGCGTTATATGCAAATTCACGCTATATAGACGCGCATTCTAGCGAGGGTCTGGTGTATAAAGTCACATTTTACTGGCTTGTGTATTGTCTTGTTTTCAGCCAATTCACAAACTGTTGATGATTTCTTGAGTGTTTTTGTAGCTACGTAATTTGGCTGAATACTACAAAGTTTTCAAGCATGGGGAGAAGAAATATAGCCTTGTTAATGTGCTTTCATTTTCAAGAAAGGAGAAGCACTAGTTAAAGGGCACCTTTTTTTTTTTCCTTTTTTATTCTATTTATTTTATTTATTATTTTATTAAAATAACACATGGGTCCAATGCAACCTTGCTGGTAACTGTATCAGATTTTTGTAACTGAAGAAAACAAACTGATAGCAGTGAGGCAAGACTAACAAAGTATGAAATTTGGTCTTGGTTTTTGTGCAACAGAAATCAGGGGATCAGAAGTGATGATCAACTTCTGAACCATAAGACTTGCATTCCAGGTGTAAGTCCAAAATGATATGAGAACTTAAACTGAATGCTTCCCCCTCCCATACCCTAGGTGAAAGGATACAGACTCTTCTGAAATTGTTTATTGGAAATTGCTGAAACATTAACGTCATTCAAATCAGCCTTTTGATTATTTGCACCTGGATCTGCCAGTGTAGACTGTCACTCAGCCAAATTAGGCTTCTTGGAAGCCAGGTGGCATTTGATCGTGCCAATACTAGTTTCTTCATTGCACGTATTAAGACTTTGTTTGATAATAGTTCACAGAAAAACGCAGAGAACTGAAATGTGATGGTCGCCTAGAAAAAGAGCTTGTTGAATCCTATGCGTTTCTGATGGTTGATCGACCTCAGGTGAGAAGAGACAAGTTTTATAAAAACTCTTCATTTTTCTTGTTACTCCTTTGGGATGGTCTTTCTAACAGAAATGTTTGTTGATGACTTTAGGATTCACTAACTACTGATATGTGTTCTGCATCTGCAGAATTCAGCACAAGGGAGTCATAGTAATTACAGAAGAGAGGAATCTTGTCACAGAACTGATTTGTTATGCTGTGGAATTAATAGGGCCCCAGTTACAAATGTTTTGTTTTCTTTACCTTTTGGGATCATACCTCTTAGGCTTATGTTTATTACCAAAAAAAAATGTGCATTTGAAGTTTTACCTATAGTGTGTTTAAATCTTTGGCTTTTTTAAATATACATGCTCTAACACCTCAAAAAGGGGTATTGCCTGCTTGATTTTGAGACTTTTTTGGGGGATCCTTGGGTAACTTGTACTGCTTTTCTCTTGACATGAACACAAGGGAGACCCCCCCTGAAAATTGTGTGATTTGTTGGCTAGTTGAAACTATTGCAGTGAGTCCCTTCTTTCGGATGTAAAAGTAGGGAGAGTAAAAATAAGATGTCTTCATGCTGCTTTGTGGGATGTATGTTCTCTGTGATCAGACTGGTGTGTGTGTGTACACGTACGTCTGCAAGAGCCCTACATAATCTGCCATATTGCAACCAGGATGCTATAGGAAAGGCATCATATTAGATGGGGCCCTTCTGTTACTACCTTATGATGAATGTAGCTTGGAGGAAGCAAAGATTCTGTATTCTCTTTATCTTTATGATACAGAGAGAAGTCTTGAATTTGTAATTACTACTTTTTGGAGTGTGTGGCTGTTGGTCAAGCACATCTTATTTTCTATAATTTTTTAGATGGCTATGGTTAAGGTCTATACCAATAAACACATTGCCTCTACAGCAAACATAACTATCCACATTTGGCATGCATTAAAGTTTATGCCCTAAGACAGGAGTTCTCAAACAGGGGGTTGCAAGATTATTACATGGGGGGTCGTGAGCTGTCAGCCTCCACCCCAAACCCTGCTTTGCATCCAGCATTTTTAACGGTGTTACAAATTAAAAACACTTTTTTTAGTATATATTTAAGGGGGGTCGCACTCAGAGGCTTGCTATGTATTTTGTCACCAGTACAAAATTTGAGAACTACTGCCATAAGAGTTGTATAATAACACAAAGTACAACTATAATTGAGATTACACTAATTTTGTATTCAGTATTTGGCATAGAAATATAACTTAGAGTATGGAGTCTTAAAAAGGAGAGGTTTATTAAACTGTTGCCTGTTCCACTCGTATACTAACTTTACTTTGCAAATATGTATGCATCTAAAATGAGATATTTGTTCAATTCAGGTGCAAAATATATGTGAAAAGGGACTACAGGCGGGCCATTCCAAAATAACAATTCTTGGCAGCCCTTCCATGGGTAACTATATCTTTGTCTCTTTTCTTTCTATATATTTACATCAGACAGTATGATTTTTACAATCTGAATAATGTGTATTACTTTAAACCTATTGTCCTTGCCATAGAATTTCCCAAAATTAGCACTTCAGGAAAAATCCCACCCAGCTGGTTTGAGGTAATGACCTTTGATTCAGGAGCAGTACAGTTCACAAATACATGAATTAAGAAACAAAATTAAGCTTGTCTTAAAAATGGCTTTCACAGAAGTAAGAATGAATTACCCAATTACAAAATTTCAGGTAATGTTCTAGGCATCCATTGGTAGAATTCTAGTCATTTTTGGGGACAATTGGAAAACCAGATTGGGGGAAGCCCCTGTGATCTGTTTAGCTTGAAGTTGTAGTTCTGCACTCCTGCAGTTGTCTGTAGACCAAAGAACTGGTTGATGGCATCCATTTAACGCCTTCCAGCATAACTATACCCCAAACTCAGCTGAAACTCTACAAGGAGGCAAACAATGTGGGAAAGGGTTAAGGCGCTGCAGAGGGTTAACAGACACAGCTCTGGCCAGGAGTCTGTGCTATGTCCCACCAGGACCCAGCCTTCCCTATAGCTTGTCAGGGATCAGGTGTTCCAGGACCATGGCCATGCAGGGAATTCTCTACGGTTCCACTGTCATGGCCTTGCTCAGTCATTTTACCAGCCAGAGTGTGTGGAAGCCATCCCTGGGCAGGAAATATTTTAGCAGTACGGTGGCCGCTCCACAGCTGGGGCTTGTCATCCTTGCAGTCCTGGCTGGGGACCTCTACTCTGCTGGGCCAGGATGACTGCAGCTACTGGCACACCTTGTGCCCTGATGTTTTGAGCTTCTTGGCAGCACAGGGAGCCCCCTGCAGCACCACTGTCAGCTCTGCCCTAATTCCAACCCTACAGCTGTAAAAAATAAAAATTGGTTCAAAGAAGAAAAATCTAATTCTGCCAAGCCTAACTGTGGAATGAAAGTAGCATGAAAGGTGGCTGAACACACTGCTATGCTTCTCATCAAGCATTTAGTCTGTTTGCCCATCCATGTAGCTACAGTATTGCTACAATTTTACTAAACTGATATTTGTCTTATTATAGAAATGGCTATAACTCTTGTCTTGCTAATTAATCTCCTAAGTGTAACATTTTAATGTTCAGAAACTTTGTGTTCTTAACTTTGTACTTTACCTTCCTCATCAGGTGTATATCTCTCCAGATATGCTGATTTATTACAGGCTAATCCTCTGGAAGCTGGAGCAAGTGGTGATGTGATTATTTTTAAAATAATAAAGGTAACTTCTACTCTTAGCTTTTTATCTTCAAAGGCTGTGTTTCTTACTACTGAAGCTTGCTTTCTTTTGGTGTCTTGTTATAGAATTCTGCTACTTGTTTTTTCTTTTTGGAAAGAATCCGAGTATACAAGGCTTTGTAGTAAGAAGAAAATATGTAACCATTTTTATTTAAAAGCATACATTGACTTTAGTAAACCACAACATAGCTTTTTCCCTGCAGATTTAATTGGTTTGTTTTTGTTGTTCCTTCAACTTTTTGCTTTTTCTCCAAAAAGATGGAATGAAAATGACTTTTATAAATACTTGTAACTAATTGTCAGTTACCTCATTCTTACAGTGCTGCTGTTCTTAATTTGTAGCTGCTCTAATAAATGATATAGTTAAGAATTTAACCCTGCAATTCTTCTTTTTTGCTCTATAGGGAAAAATGAAAAGCATATATGACCACATGGGTGTGAAAACAATGGAATCAACCGTTAAAAGTGCATTAGATCCAACACCAAAGCATGAGTGCCATGTTTCAAAGAATGCTAATAAAGTAAATTCATTGTTGGCTTATAGAGCATATGAGCTTACTCAGGTAGGAGAACTGCTTCATTTATATATTGTATATTTGTATCTGTGAAAAGAGAGCATGGTGTAGTAGTGTTAGATTTAAACACTTCAGACAGGGAGTCACATGTGGATTACCTGATACCTTACTGTACAAGTAAGAGATTCACCTGTTCTAAAACCTTACATATACCTCATAGTTTTTCATTCTCTTGTAATGAAAACATTGTAAGTGGTCCTGTATCACTTCGCTAAGCTCACAATAAGTTTCTCCCTCTTTCCAAAATATTATCTTTGAGTATATGTCAGTGTGGATCCCACTGTAGGTGAGCATACACCTTACATCTATAAGAACAGAGTGGTTTTATTAAAAATAGTGCCTGGATCAGTGTACATACCCTGTCTCCTCATACTCCTGTACAGGGCATGCCCGCCTCCTCCCTCAATTTCCTGTAACCACCCATAGCAGTGAGATGGAATTTGGTGAGTGTCTGACCCCACTGCTGCTTGTTGGCTCAGGGTAAAACTTTTCAAAGTCTTCTGCTACTTCTCATTTTCCTATATTTTGTCTTCCAAGGACTGATTCAAACTCTCTACTAGTGAGACCAGCCCACCCTCCCCCAAGCACCCTGTACAGGGCTCCATAATGTGGTAGACACCAAATCTGCTGACTTCAAGTCTTATCCATCCTGTGATGGACTAATCCCCCTGAATTGGACACAGAAGGGGTGGGTGTGTGTATATTTCCCCCCCCCCCCCCTCTTTTTTTAGGAGGGTGGGGTCAGGATCTCATATTTCGTATGCTTGTCACTGTCTGCTAGAGTGAACTTCTTCAGCTTTGTGATTTGCGTTGTCCTGAACAGTCTACAAAGGTCTCTTCAGACCACTAAGTCAAGCAGAACTCTGGAGCTTGTTAAGTCAGTGCCGCATTGAACAGACAAGTGATGACAAAGACCATTGTGGAGAAGACTGCACCAAGAAAAGACCAGGTGTCAATATGGCTCTGATGCCCTTACACTAAAGCAGACCTCAATATTGAAGCTGGTACCAGGATCCCCAGTGTTAAAGTCTGGCACTGAGAGGAGCTGCTGTGACTCCTTGACGGATCCATTAGTACCATATAGATAGAAGCTTATACCTTGGCACCCCATCAGAATGTTCTAAACCCTCACTACAGTCTACTTCCAGGGAGACCATCACATCATTACCGATGTCCTATTTGGTACTGCAAGAATTTAGGTATTCAAAGGACTTAACTGTAGTGGAGAAACTACAGTCTGTTAATCATGGGCACAGTGGATCCCTTGGTACCGAGACAAAGTCAGTCTCTGACTGGACACCCATTTATAACCTACATGATTAATCACCATTTTCATTTGTGGCTCCTCCACTGCTCTATAAGGAGGAGGATGAAGGGGACTTTAATTCTGTCTATTCAGCCTCTTCAATCTCAGTTCAGGGTCTCCTACCCACCCTCACAGGAACCCTTTCTCTGCAGGCCACAGAAATAGGGAGGAATCTAGGACAAGACATGATAAGCGGTGGAAGAAACACTGGATGCCACCCTGCTTTCCTGTAGGGACACCCTCTAATCCCCCCACTCCCCATGGTCCTGCTAGGATTTCTGGGATGCTTACAGTCAGCAGTTTTTAGGACTCTGAGCCTAGGGTGCTGGGATGAGGGGGAGATAATCTCTCTACTACCTCAGAGCATTTCCTCAGCAGGGGAGACATTTGAGGAACAAGAAGCTAGAGCAGATGAGGAGGCTACTCCTCATTTTTAGCTGATAAAGCTGTAATGCCCCTCCACCATCTATGGCTGACTTTAAGCAATTCGAAGACATCATTAGGTGCATGGCAGACTCATTTTTCAGATGCCATTCACAGAGGTCAAGGAGTCTCACAATAACTTTTGTATCTTCCAACTGACAACACTGACCTTCTGATCAATGAGGAGATACTGGATCCCATGAGGACAGTTTGAAAGACTCCAGCAACAGTGCCATCAACTTGCAAAAGGTCTGATAAAGGACTCAGAATTTTTGTTTTTCATCCCTCTCCTAATTTGCTGGTAGTGGAGGCAGTAAATGACCAGGGAAAACTGCATCATGCCAAGGACCAGAAGCGTCTCAGTCTTTTTGAGCGAAAGTCTTATTTATTGGCAACACTGACTTCAGATCACTAATTACCAGGCCAATCACATGAACTACACAAAGTGTAAGCACTTATTGAGAACCTCCCTCTGGAACAAAGAGTAATTTTAAGCTGTCACTGCCGAAGGACAATTATCAGCCCAGACATCTCTCCAAGTGTCCTTGGCTGCTGCAGACACTGACCCATTCTTTCTGATAGCAGTCATGCACAGGGCATCGTGGCTTCAGCTGTCTGGTTTCCCAAGGAGGCCAAAAGTATGGTGAAAAACTTTCCCCTAGGTGGGCTTAATTTGTTTTCAGAGAGAGACTCCAGAGCCAGTCTGCAGTTGCTGGGAATTTATACCCCTGCAATCAAGAGAGAGAGCTTAGTAGTAGATCACACACTGCCTAGAGATCCCACCAGATACATTTCTTCAGGTTCTAAAGACCACTGAACCACCAAGAAAGAAGCTCCGGTTCCAAAGGAAGAGAACCATAAACTTACCTGGTTCAGGTACACAACTAGCTTCATCATCAAAGCACCAGTTTTGATTGGCTGGTTGAGGGTGTGAAGCCTCCTCATTCTAGCCTGCCAGCTACAACAGTTTGCCTGCCTGCCTCCCCCCATTTGGAAGCCAGCTCTCCCATTTCTAACATGCATGGGACTGCACTACCACAGACAAATGGGTTTTGGAGATGGTTACATTGGTCTGTGCCATCCACTTCACCTCCCCCATTCCTCTTCAGGGACCCCTTTCATGAGCTCCTACTAAGAAAGGAAATAAAATTCCTCCTTTGCTTAGGAGCAGTTGTCTGTTCTGGCTCTACATGAGGAATGGTTTCTATGTGAGTTAATTACTCCTACTAAAGAGAAATGAAGGATGGAGACCGATATTTTAGATCTAACATTCCTAAACAAATTTGTGAAGTCCCAAAAATTCAGACTGGTAACTCTGGCAGTGATAATTCTTAGGCTCAGGGGATTGGTTTTCAGTCCTTGGCCTACAAGACACAAATTTCCAAATTGTGGTACACCAGGCTCACAGAACATACTTACATTTTGTGATAGGCCAGAAGCACTTTCGGTACCATGCAAATCTTTTCAGTCCCAACTCCAACCGTTGTCACAAAGGTTCTAGTGGTGGTGGCTGCTCACCTTCGTCTAGTGGCAGCTGTGGTATTCCCATACCTCAAAAGCTGGCTGTTCAAGGGTCAGTCTTATGGGAAAGTGCTGTCAGCCACCCACAGGGCCCTATTACTATTCCTGCAGTTAGGCCTTTAGCTCAGTGTCAAAGTCTGCATTGACCCCTGTGTGGAAAATAAAGTACATAAGGAACATCTTTGGATTTGCTGACTTAAAGGACCTGTCTTCCTGTGCACAGATTCATAACTTTATCAAATGTTAAGAGTAATCAAGTGAACACTGAAACTTCAGTAGGATTCTGTTTGCAGCTTCTGGGTCACATGGCAGCCTGCACCTTCGTCATGCAATGTTACATCTTTGCAGCTTTCAACATGTCTCAGGATAGTCTACTTATGAGACTCAGTTTCAATTTAAACAAATTTCTGTTCCATAACAGGTGAAAGATTCCCTAGACTGGTAGCAGAATCACCACAATGTCAGGACCAACATTTCTTCGGCCAGTATTGATGGCCACCATACTATGGGATGCATTGCTACTTGGATGGAGTGAATATCTGTGTCCATACAGTCCAAGGGACATGGTCACCTCAGGAGACCGTCTCCACATCAACCTGGTGGAACTACAGGCAGTCAGAAATGTCTGTCTCCACCTTCTACCTCTGAGGGAAGTCATCAAAATCTTGATGGACAATGAGGCTTGCATGTTTCCTATTAACCCATGGAGCAGAGCGAGATGCATATCTGTACTGAAATAAAGTTATGGAATTGGGGTATTGCCCATCATATTCACATTTCAACAGTACAACTTCCTGGAATACAAAACATCACGGCCCATGGTCTCAGCAGAGGCCTCTTCGAGGACTCTGAAAGAGAGCGAGACCACTGATCCTAGACGCTATATTCTGAATGTGGAGCTGTCTGGAGGTGGCTTTCTTTGCCTCTTCCACAAATAGGAAGTGTTGTCTGTTTTGTTCGGGGGAGGTGGCCTTTGGCAGATGCCTTTCTCCTTCCTTAGACAAAGGGGCATGTAATTACATATTTTTCTCAACACTTTGGATTCTAAAGGTGAAGAACAAGATCAGGCAGGACAAATGATAGACTATTAGGATAACTATGGCCAAGACAAGCATGGTATAAAACATTACCTGTTTTAATTGTCTCCTTGTTCAGTAATCTTCCATGCTTTACTTATCTTAAGATTCTCTAGCTCAAGGCCTGGTTCTTCAATGGTTCGCTGGCAGACTTGTCCACTTTTTTGGTAGAGGTATAGCAAATGTTGTTAAACAGCAGGAAGGAATTTAAGCATGATTCGTACTTTCAGAACTGAAAAAGATTTTAGCTGTTGTGAATATCCGCAAATTGCACTTGAATTTTCCTTACTTGCATTTATCCTGAATTACCTGCTACAACGGAAGAAAACAGATCTATCAGGTAGCTCAGTTAAGGTTCATCTGACTGCAGTATCAACCTTCCATTCTCCAGTGTGAGGGTTCTTAGTAGTCTCTTCCCCACAACTGTAAGGCTTATTGAAGGACTGGGGAACCTCTTTCCTCAAGTAAAAGACCCTGCTACGGTCTAAGATCTTAATCTAATTCTCCGGTTTCCCATGACCTCCTTTTGAACCTATAGTGACCTGCTCATTATTATACTTATCCATAAAGACAGCCTTTTTAATAGCCATTATATTGGCTTGAAGAATTGGGGAAATTTTGAGGCCTTCATAGTGCATCCTCCCTTTACAGTATTTTCAAGGAGTTTCTGAACTTGTACTGCTCAGATTCCTTCCTGAGTTATCGGATTTTCATCTGAACCAAACCATACATTTTACACCCTCCACCCCCCACTCCCCGCAAACTCTCTGGTCAGGAAGCTTTTCTCCATACTTCTGATGTCCAGAAAAGCACTGGCTTTTTATCTCAATAGGACCAAACTGTTTCAGAAGTCTCCTCAACCATTTGTCGCCATTGCCAACAGATCTAAAGGTTCCACTGTTTCCACCCAGAGACTGTCAAGGTGGATTTGGGGATCTGTTATTGTGTGCTATGAGGTTGCTAATGTCCAGCCTCCTGCTAGGGTTGTAGCCTACTCCCACTAGGTCTCAATCAACATCTATGGCCTTCCTTAAGGATGTTCTGGTCAACTTGAACTCTGTAGGACTGGTATGTGGTCTTCAATACATGCTTTCTCCAAACACTGTGCCTCTTGGTCCATGCCTCTAGAACTGATGTGGCAGTGTAATTCTGTCTTCTGTACTAGATTCTTATCCGAAGCACTCTCCTCCTAGGGATACTGCTCAGTTACCTGAATTGGAGCACCCTTAGGACGCTTTTCAGAGAAGGAAACTTTTTACCCTGTGTAGTGACTGTAATTCTTCAGTATATGTGCCGCCGCCCCCCCCCCCCAATAGGTGCTCCATTACCTGTCGTCCTCCCCTCTATGCTTTGGAGTTTTCTTGTGGGACTTTGTAGCAGAGCAGGAGCTAAGGGGTGGTTCACTCATACAGCCCTATATAGTCTAGGTGTGGGGCACAAGGATGCGTAGGGCAGATGCATAGATTAAACAAGCACTGCTAATGAAATCGCCAGTTGAAGGCACGTGGGCATTTGAGCCCATGGGGGCAGGGGACACACATCTTGAACTACAGTTGTTGCACAGGATGAGTAACCTTTCCTGTAAGTGACTTGTGTAGTCTTAGGTAGGAACTCTGACAGAGGAAGGGATAGATTCCAATTCTCTGGCCAGTAGTCAACTCCCTTAAACACAATACTTTCTCTTCTTGTAGTGCCTTGCCTCATTCAGTACACACCTTCAAATTTCTGCAACAAAGGAAGCTGGATTCCTGCAGATAAGTCTCCTGTAGTACACAACTTTGGTTGATCCCTACAGCAGGTCCATTCTGTGCACTGAATAAAGCTTTGTGCCTGTAGGAAAAATAGTATATAATGATGTAATTGAAGAGTGATATAATAGATATGCATGTGGCGGCTGAATTAAGGTTGCATAGGAAACGTTTGAGTGCTTGACTTTGAAACCTTAATATTCTGTTTAATGTAGGTGTTTTTAATGTATAATATAACTTTGATTGAAAAATGTGTATAAATTTGCATTTTTGTCTGTACTGTAGACTCTAGGCTTCATAGAAAATATTTCTTCCAGTTAGTAAAATTAGCTTATGCTTTTTAAAATCTAATGTACTGTGCTGTTCATTTTTGACATAATTTAATACTTTAAAAGCATTCATTTCTGGATTATTTAAAAGTGTTTTGGCTAATAATAAAGATACAGGACTTCTGAGGGATGGCTGTGTAACTAGTGGCACACTTTCTAAAAACTGGAAACTATCAGCTATTGGTAAACTTGCAAAATACAAGTTGAACAGATTTCTAATTTAGTTAACATTTGTGCTTTTGCTTCTTTTATTAGTACTACTTTTATGAATATGGCTTTGATGAAATAAGACGAAGACCAAGACATGTGTGTCCATATGCTGTTGTTTCATTTGCTTATAAGGATGAAATGGTACAAGTACCAAAGTTTTTGCCCCCATCAAGGTAAGGTAGGATGCACATTTATAAAAAATGTCAGTGTTGAACATGACACTTGTAATCCCTAAAATACTCAGTTTAGCATTACTATCCCCAAACAGTGGTGCTGCGTGCATATTTAAAACTGGGGAAATTGAGGGCTCACTGTTCAGAGCCTTCAAGCCCACTATGAGAAGTGGTGAGTTTTGGTTTGTGCAGCACAGTGACCTGTGCAGAACATAATTCTGTTGCTTTTGTTCCCCTCCTCAAAACCATGCTGCCCAACCAGAGGGGTGTTTCGTTTCTGTAAAAACTCCTTCTAAATTTTACAAAATATTAAAATAAATTTGAAATCTAGTCTTTGTATAAAAATAAATTTAAAAGTAGTTTCATGTATTCTGTCTGACAGCAAATCCCACACCAATGTTTGTGGTCTTACAATAAATATGTTGTTCCACTCTTGTAATAATGAAAAATCTTGTCTGAGCCACACAAACGGGGAAAACCTCCTATTCTACAGAGGAAACAGACTATAGACAAAATGTGTACAAAGTAAATTGAAAAATGGATCCCTTTCAATTACAGTAACTTTTTTGTGGCTTTTGTAACAGAAGTAGTGGTGTCCCTTTTTAAAGTACTGTATGTATATTTGTGCAAATTACTTAAGAATTTGGTAATTCTGTGAAGACAGGAGGCAGAAAGATTGACTTATTCCCACCAAAGGCATTTCTGTACTTGATCTGCCGAAGTTTGAAATTGCTGCCTGCAACTTAAAAGATTTGCATGGGACATGCTTCTAAAAATCCCAGCTTTAATTTCATTTTTCCACCTATAAAATCTGTTTTATAGTAACTTATCCAGTGAGATGAAATGGGGTGCATTTTTTTTCGTTATGGAAGATTGCTGTTGGGTGATTAAAATAGTTGTCATAGAGCATTAGTCAAACTAGAACTCCCTCTCTCCCAACCTGGTACGGAGAAAGGGTTTGTCTAATCCAGAGGTGGGCAAACTACGGCCCGCGGGCCACATCTGGCCCACAGGACCATCCTGCCCAGCCCCTGAGCTCCTGGCCTGGGAGGCTGTCCCCCCTTCCCTGCAGCGGTGCAATGCTCTGAGTGGCGGGGGTGCAGAGCCTGGCCTGACCCGGTACTCTGTGCTGCCAGCCACCAGTGCTCCAGACAGCGTGGTAAGGGAGGGGGGTGTGTTGGATAGAGGGCAGGGAGTTGGATAGGGGTCGGGGAGGGGGGGAACAGGGGTTGAATGGGTGCAGGGGTCGGGGGGGCAGTCAGGAAGGAGGGGTGGGGCGGGGGCCGGTCAGGACAGGGAGCCGTGGGGGTGGATGGGGCAGGGCCTCCCGGGGGGGCTGTTATACCAATAAAATAAAACCAGCAGGATCTTATTAAAGGGAAAAAGGAAAAATACCACATTTATTGTGAATACAGAAAGAATCATAGTAAGCAGTTAGTTATAGTTATAACATTCCATTCAATCTCATATTTATATACACACACACACACACACACACACACACAGAGGTTCTGCAAGGTTGTTATCATAGTTACCAGCCTTAGAGTTGCTCATGCCAAGCCACTGGCCAGGTGGCCTGGACATGAGGAGGGAGCAGGGCCTTGTCAGATGCTCATCTGATGCTCCTGGAAGTTGGTTTGCAGAATCAGACCCCAAAGTTCTCACTTTTTAGAGTCTATTTTTATAGGAATTTCTTCCTATGCCAGTCTATGATTCAGCAACAGCATGAAGCAGCAATTCCCAATCAGCAGATAGCACATTCCTGACGGCTCCAAGATGTTATCTTGTTCTTTGGTTCTCCCACTCTTGAGGCTGTTGGGTGGATTCCAGTCTGCCCTCCGGGGGGTCCTCTGGTTATTTCCACTTGACACCTTCTTCAGACGATGGACACTGGATTCTTAGGCTGGCACCTCCCTGATCATTCAGTTATTATCCACACCAAGCATCCATCCACATACATCCTCTATCTCTATTTTAATCACAATTGTTAATACAGCAAAAGGGCGGGGAGTCTCTGGGTGCTGTTTCTGTTGTTAGAGTATTGCTTTGAGTCTCTCTCTCTCTGTGAATTGCTTTGAGAACAGACTCTGTCTTAGAATGTACTAACACAATTAGCAGCTTGCAAGTTTCACACATAGAGGGAGAGAAACAGTACCAAAAACCAAGAGACCTCTTAATTAGTAATACCCTGGAATTGAAACTATGGGGAATCAAACTCATTTGTGATTTTTAATACAGAACTTCTTTAATATGATCCAACACTGTCAGGAAGGAGAGGAGGTTTGAATGGGGGGTGGTGGGGGGCAGTTAGGGGAGAGAGGTCTGGGGGTGGTCAGGGAGAAGGGGTGGTTCAGGGGGCAGTCAAGAAATGGGGGGGGGGTGTGGATGGGGTGGCAGGGGGCAGTTAGGGGTGGGGAATCCGGGGATGGATGGGGCAGGGGTCCCTGGGGGGCTGTCAGGGAACGGGGGGGTTGGATGGGGCAGGGGTCCCTGGGAGGGGGGAGGGCTGTCAAGGGGTGAGAAGCAGGGAGGTTGGATGGGGGCGGGGGCCAGGCCATGCCTGGCTGTTTGTTTGTTTGTGGAGGCACAGCCTCCCCTAACCAGCTCTCCATACAATTTCAGAAACCCGATGCTGCCCTCAGGCCAAAAAGCTTGCCCACCCTGATCTAATCCCATTCTGTCATGGAATATCCACTTTCTCACTTGGTTGTATGTTCCTCCAAACCTCTATCAGAAGTACAGTACTTTAGGGTTAGAATTGTTGTGAAGAGAGCATCCAGCTTCTCTACTGCTCCTGAAATATGGTGGCTACTAAAATATTCTCTTCTGACTAGTCTAACTGTAACTTCTGTATTGCTTTTAACTGTATCTGTGAAGCTCCTCTGACAGATATGGTTAAAACAGTACTAGTGTGGATGCAGTTATACAGTTATAAAAGGTGCTTAATTGGGATAGCTTATTTCTATAAGTTACACACTGAAGCTATACTGGTATAACGGCATACACGCTGGGGGGTTGTTTGTACTGTTTTAATGATACTGGCATAAAAAATATTGATATGGATAAAGCAGTACAAATACTGTGTGTGTAGGCAAAACCCTTGCTTCACTCTCCTCCTCCTCCCCCCCCCCCCCCCTCCATGGATGTGGGTGCTGCCCCAGGAACTCTAACCTAGGATCAGAGGATACATGATTGCAGTGTTGCTGTCCTGAGAGACTTGCCAACTAATAAAACATCCTAAATCTGAATGTTTGGGTTTTTTTTTTGGTGGGGGTGTGGCAGGGTTAATTGTATATTGAGAGAAGCTTCTGTTTAACTTTGTCTTGTTTTATGTTAGGTCAAACAGCTTTAATACAGACAGGAGCACAGGTAAGGATCAGTTGTACTATAATGCTTGGCTTTATAATAAATGCATGGCATACTTTTTGTCACTTGCTCTATTAGCTTTACCTGTGCTCTATTTGGATAACCTGTTTTGGGTCATTGTAGTTAAAGAGAATAAAGAGTAGATATTAGCTTTGGTGTAATTGATCTCTAAGGGTAAAATACAAACTGATCAGTGTTGATGACATTATGATGTGGCCAGTTAAAGTGGTTTGGGAAGCAGTTGGAACCCAAGGGGTAGTTTTTCCTATTTCATGTTACACTTGAGGCTCAAAATAGTAATACAAGAAAACATGCTGCCTTCCTGCATTTTTTGCACAATTGTATAAAAACTGAAAAAGATCACTAACCATACCTGTGATGGGATTGTGTTGTCTGAGGCAATTTTCCTGCTCTTATTAGCTAAAGTTCTTTGATAATTGATACAAAAAGTTCTTTTGTCATACTAATGAAATCCATAACTAGCAATTGATTTTTCTGTCACTTGACAAAGCACATTTGTTTTACAGTATCCTTAAAATATATGTAAGTAGACAAAGAGCTACAATATTCTAATACTGCAGTGACTATCCAGTAGCACCTCAATTACAGCAGAATTTCAGTTTTCATTTTTAAAAAATGTAGCCCTTTATGGTTTTAGAAAGAAACTTTTGGGTCTGTGATCTGGAGCAGTGCTGCTTTCTGCAGTTTGTAGAGAACAGGAAACCGCTTTAAAGTCTGAACAGTCCCCATTTATTTTAATGGGGGAGTCCACTCTGATGCGTAACCATGAAGTATGTGTCACTGTACCTAGTAGTTTCTCTGCTATCCAGTTCAGCAAAAAAAATCTAGGAGTGAAAATAGGGAAGGGTGGAGAAGATCTAGTAGGTTTGTGAGGTACTGTCTGTATCCCTTGGCACTCCCTTCCCTCTATCCTCAATGCAATAGACAGCTTTCACAAAGTCAGAGTTTAACTGTTGATTGGAGTCAGGTCTGTGTGGCTAAATGCCATCATTCCTAGGCGAAAAAGGATAATGCCCCCCTAAACTCCAGCAGTTATGTATTTTCTGGACATTGTAGAAGGCTGTATCTTCTTTCACTAGGGAACAACTGGAACAGTATCCAGGGATTTCTCCTTGCTATTCTGCCCGAGTGACAACTTTTTATTTCTCTGCTACTCCTGTGCAGAGACTTCATGCTCTCCTGTCTTTGCCTTTTTCTCTTCAGTCTTGTCAACACTGATGTTTGATTGGTTGTTTGCTTGCATCTCTGCTAGTGCAAGCACTGTGTAGACAGGACAAAGCTAACTTTTCCCATCATATTGTCTAGCTCTAGTCTGAGCAAGTAAGACAATGTGGTGGTAAAAATTGCCTGTGCCCTGGCTACTGGTGCTCTTTTCATTGCGAACAGCAGTAGAAAACTTCCCAACACTTAGGCAGGCTGCCTCTATACTTTCTCTTTTGACCCTCTCTCCCTTCAGTCTCTTACTAGTGTACCTTCACTTGAGACAACTGCTTTACTTTTTTTGTTTTTCTCCTCCCTCCCCCCCCCCCCACTCTTATTTTAGATAAGACTAATTACACCTTATGGAGAGGTCAGCTTTTGAATAAAGGGAAGCTTTTATGCCACGCTGCTTTGAAATCTGCAACGCGTCCTTTCCTTCCATGTAAACTGTAAGTATTGATTTGAAAACAAGGTTGAAAAATATTGGTGTTTAAAAACTTTCTTTAGCAGAAACTGGTGAACTCTGGCCAGTTTGTTTTTTAAATTTAATCAAATTTACTAGATAATATTTTCAAGTTACTTAGGAACACAAGTCCAACTTGAGTTTCTAAGTTACTTAAGCACTCTGGAAAATATTTGTCAATTGACACATGCATTTGGTTTAAACAAACACTTTTTTTTTTTTTTAAATGACACAACAGGCTTTTCTCTGCAATTCCTGTTCCACTGGTAGAAAACTTCCCTGACTCCTTTTTGTTTCAAGGAATTAATTTTTAAATGAGTGTATTTAAAAACAAAATCAAACACCCTTCAGTTTTTATTTCATCAATGAGACTAGGACCATGGGGTTAAAGAGAAGTTGATTTTTCCTTTTCTCTTTGATTTCAGTCCTGAGAAGCTTAACGTTGAAACTGTTATGAGCATTGATCACCTAAAGAAGAAAATTGCACCAGCATTGTTCTATAAAGAAACTTATCTAGGGGCAAAAGAAGGTAAACACTTTGTCTTTTTGAACTAAAAATAACATCTGTATATAAACCTGAATTTTTAAGACTTTTTTTTTTTTCGTCCCCTCTAATTTAGTGTGTAAGAGTGGAATGTACTGTAGCCTTTATGAGGTTGTGGAAAAGACCAGGTCTGGAAGTAACTTGGAAGGCTTACTTCAAAAACTAGAGAAAGAGAAATTAGTAAGTAGAACATGTTTTGACTCTTTTTGGGACAAAAAACAAATTCTGTAATATTTCAAGAAAACGGGGAGAATCTCTCTCCTTGTTGGCAACACATCAGACGTAAGAGGATTGTTTTTCAGTGCCAGTGATACATTGGAGCTTGTTACTGTTAGCGAACGAATCTCCTGATCTTTGGTGCATACTTCATACTAGATATACTTTTTTGCTTGAAAACACAGGTTCTTGTTAAACCACTTGGGGACAGAGGATATCTCTTTCTTCTTTCTCCTTGGCAAATGACTTCCCCGTATGGTATGTAATTTTTTAAAATACTTAATGGTCTTTTGAAATATAACTGGCTTCCTCTTAATAAATTACATAATTCTGTTACTTTTTTTTTGTAGAGCACCAAACTGGAAGGTCCCGCATTCTACAGGCATTGTTTCTATTTCAGGAACCTAGAGGTATAGTGACTTCAAGTAAGTCCATTGACTTCTGATTGCCTTCTTTGGTTAGTTATAGTTAATATGCAGTTGAGGTGCTCATCTACAGAGCTTAGTTTTAGGTCAGGGTTGCTGTTCATAATGCATGAGCATGAAAGATCATAGATTGATTTAGATATCAGTGATTGCAGGGCTAGCACTATTAAAAAGCCTTTTTACTCTTTTGTTACTTAGTACAATAGTTCAGTTTGTTCTGTTTTACTTCTATGAAAGGGAGCAATATTTATTTCCACTAAGTTCCAGTAGAACTAGCTATCCATCTGTCCTTGAAGAGTACCTTTTATTGCAATGTATCATTACAGCTACACACTTAAATCATCAATTAGTTTTGACACAGAATGCCCTACAGCTATATTTTGTCCTTTATGTAACGCCATTAATTTGGTTTCTTGAAGTTATGCACTAGGACACAAATCCATGTTCTCAATTCAATAACTGAGCAAACAAAATGTGCAGTGAGATAAGCCTAGGATAATCAGTTATCACTAATACCACTAAAAGGAACTGAACTTAATAGAACTTTAATGGATACATCTGGAATGTAACTTGAATCCACCATTCAGAGTTGAAACTTTTCTGCTTCTAGTATTACTTCGCAACTTGATTTGAAACAGTCCACACATTAATGTAGTCAAAATCCAGCCTTTCCCTTGATTTTACTTTACTTTAACAAAGGAATTAATAATCCAATAACATGGTTCATCTCAGACCAGGGTTCCTACCTCACCCTACACCTTAAATCCCTTCACATTCTAGAGTAGCCTATGTAAATATCAGGGAGCTGAATGACTTGCTTCTATCTTTCAGCTAAGAAAATACCACAGCTAAACACAGTGGGTTCACAGGAGAACGCTATCAGCCTGCTGCACTAAGGGATCTAGTTAGTTCTCCACTACCATATAATATTTTTCATCGTTACTCAAATTGATTTTGTGTTGCCTCCAAAAACATACATGTGCGTCAAAATAACTAATAGAAATGGATCCTTTAATAAAAAATGGTATTTCATAACCCAACATAAAAATGGCCATACTGGGTCAGACCAGTGGTCTATCTAGCTCAGTATCCTGTCTTCTGGCCAATGCCAGATGCTTCAAAGGGAATGAACAGAACAGGACAATTGCCAACTGATCCATCCCCTGTCATTCAGTCCTGCATCTGGCAGTGAAGAGGCTCAGGGACACCCATGTCGTGGGGTTGCATCCCTGACCATTATGGTAAATAGCCATTGAAGAACCTGTCCTCTGTGAACTTGTATAGTTATTTCTTGAACCCAGTTATAGTTTTGGCCTTCACAACATCCCTTTGCAGCGAGTTCCACAGTCAACCTATATGTTGTGTGAAGCAGTACTTCCTTTTTGTTTGTGTGGTTTTTTGTTTGTTTTAAACCTGTTGACTATTAATTTCATTGGGTGACCCCTAGTTCTTGTATTATTATGAATGGGTAAATAACACTTGCTCCACACCATTCATGATTTTTATAGACCTTGATCATATTCCCCCTTAGTCAACTCTACCCCCCCAACCCCTTGTATGGAAGCAGTTCTATAGCCTTAATCATTTTTTGTTGCCCTTCTCTTTACCTTTTTCCATTTCTGATATATCTTTTTTGAGATGGGGTGGCCAGAACTGCATGCAGTAGTCCAAGTGTGGACGTACCATGGATTTCTATAGTGGCATTATAAGACAGTAAATATCTATCCCTTTCCTAATGGTTCCCAACATTGTTAGCTCTTTTGACTGCTGCTTACACGTTGAGCGGATGTTTTCAGAGAACTGTCCACAGTTACTCCCAAGATCTTTCTTGAGTTGTAAAGCTAATTTAGACCCCATCATTTTGCATGTGTAGCTGGGATTTTCTGTTTTGAATTTATCAACATTGAATTTCATCTGTCATTTTGTTGGTGAGCCACCCAGTTTAGTGAGTTCCCATTGTAACTTTTAGCAGTCTGCTTTGAACTTGCATATCTTGAGGAAATTTTTTATCCTTTGCAAACTTTGCCATCTCGCTGTTTATGATTATGTTGAACAGTACAGGTCCCTGTACAGATCTTTGGGGGACCCTGCTGTTTACCTCTCTCCATTCTGAAAATGGACCATTTATTCCTATCTTTTGTTTCCTGTCTTTTAACCAGTTACTGATCCATGAGAGGATCTTCCTCTTATCCCATGACTGTTCAATTTGGTGAGGGACATTCTCAAAGTATTTTTGAAATTTTAAGTGTACTGTATCCACTGGATTACTCCTGTCCACATGTTTGTTTGACCCCCCTCAAAGAATTCTAATAAATTGGTGAAGCAGCTTTTCCCTTCACAAAAGCAGTGTTGACTCTTGCCCAATAAACTCTGTTCATCTATGTGTCTGATAATTCTGTTCTTGACTATAGTTTCAACCAGTTTGCCTAGTACTGAAGTTAAGCTTACCAGCCTATAATGCCAGTATCACTGCTGGAGGCTTTTTTTTTTTTAAATGGTGTCAAATTAGCTATCCTCCAGTCATCTGGTACAGCTGACTTTAAGTGATAAATTACATACCACAGCTAGTAGTTCTTCAATTTCATGTCTGAGTTCCTTCAGAACTCTTGAGTAAATACCATCTGGTCCTAGTGATTTATTACTGTTTAAGGGGGAAAATTTTCCCCCATGTTGAAACTTGTAGGCTCTCTGACTTTCCCTCCCTCCCCAGGACCCATCACCTATTAATATTTATTTTGTACTATCCCATTACCAGCTGGGGACTAAAGCTCCATTGGGCTAGGCACTGTGCATGTGTATGATTAAGACAGAGTATAAATACAATAAATGTTGAGACACAACAGGTAGATATTGACCTCCCTTCTACCTTTTTTGTAACTGAGCCTACTGTAATTAAAGTAATAAGCAATAATTGCTGCACACCACACAATAGATAAAGCTATATTAGAGATGGATTAGTTCCAAAAAGCATTAGAATATTTTTCAGTAAGTGAATTGCAGACAATTTCCCAGAATAATAACTTGGAATTGTTCATCTCTTTCCGGAGAGGAAAAATTTACCTGTCAGGGCTCTTTCCAGAAACCTAAGGAAGATCAGATCTCTTTACAGAAGTTAGGTGTGGTTGAAAATTAAACTGACAAAGAAGAGTTTCACCCTGTGATGGTTGACTTCATCCATTCCATGATAATGGACTAAGAAAGGGCTGGATTTCAACCAGAGCTAGGGAATGTTTGAATCCAGGGTTTAGATTTTGTGTCCATCTCTACTCTCGTGCCTTAGTTTTTTTTATTTATTACAAGTCTTTGACTTGTCAAAGAGTTTGACCTGATGGGTGAAGTCTCCACTTTGTTTCTAATTTAGAAATCTTAATTAGGACTAGTCTTAAGTGATGGTTTGGCAACTTTTACTCTCAAAAAGGAACATGTGAGCACAGGAGCTATGGGTGTGGGAAGCTGTAAGAGTATGAGATACTAAATCAAGAGCGTTGGAAAAAGTTTTCTGGTGAAGTGATTCATCAGTGGCAGACAGGCTGGAAGAAGTTGGTACAGCAGGTGCTGGCATCCAAACTGTGTGCCATGTACTGTGAAAACCTGTCACTTTTTTTTTCTTTTATTCCCCTCTTCATTTGTGTCCTGGCTTCTTTGAACATTTCTAAGACTTGCTTTGAGAACAAACCAAGCACAAAACTAACGGCTGACTGACCTTATGGATTTGAACTTCCAAAGGATTGGGGCATTGCTTGAATAGTTGGAAGAGGGAGGAACGCCTTCATTGCCAGGGTGATGAGAGCAGTATAAAAGTATACATAGAAAGGCAACAAGTGGTGGTGAAGGCCTTTAGTCTGATCATGTCAATCAGACTGTCCATCTTTTTTTTTTTATTATTATTATTTTTTACTTTCAGGAGTGAAAAATAGGGGAGGTGGGGGGAAGTCTTTGCTGTCTTTTTGTAGTGAACAGGATGATCTAGTCATGTTTGATAAATGTCTGTAGCTTTTTTGTAAGTAACTTGATTTTTCCTGAGGTAATCTAAAGACTGGATTTAGATAATCTCGCCATAGGTATAATTGCCAGAAAAATTGAAAGTGTAATAGTTTTAGAAGCCATATATTTTTGTCACAGCTTTCTTAATGATGACTTGTTTTAATCATGGGCTCTCTTTCCTTCCATCACAGCACAAAAAAATGTTCCCTTCACAGCACAGAAAAGTTCAGCTACATCCGTACTGCAGGAAAACCATGAGATTATGCCAAAGCTCATGAAGTTTATTCAGTCACTACACTTCGCTTTAATTCAGTCTCGTAAAGACACTACTGCAGACTTCAATACTGTTGTGGAAAAGCATATAAACGAATATTTGAAGCGAAGCATTAGTGGGTCTAGCAAATATAGGGAGTTTGTATTATACCCTTATGAATCACGGCTGGATGACAGAAAATTTCTGTATCCTGCTCCAAAAAACAAATCCCATATTGACAGTTGCTTGCGTAATTACATCTTTGGTGCTGAAGCCTATCAACTACCTGTTTCTAAAGCAAAAGAATTGATGGAGGGAAATCAGAAAGTTCAGCAGTTCAGTCCCATTTCAGATTATGAAGCCCCAGAAGAAGAAACTGACTTCGCAAATGCAAAAACTGGGAAAAGAAATGGTTCTAAATGCGATGGTGCTGCTGCCAAGCAAAAAACCCCTCATCCTGGGGACTATGATCCTGATAGACTCAAAGAGCTAATTAATTTAATTCAGTGCAAGAAAAAAAATGTAGGTGGAGAATCTGATACAGAAGACACTAGAAACAAAAGTGGACTGAAACGAAGACTACACAGTCACTCTGAAAATCTGAGGAAGCACTTAAAAATGAGTGAATCTTCAGAAATTAGTTGCCAGTATGAAGGTAAGAAACATAATTAATCTAGAACTCACTTTTTAAATAGTAAAATTATATAGAAAACTTGAAATGGAAGTGCTTTAGGCCTTCAGTGCTTAAGACCATTGGAATAACTTTGTTGCTTAGTGCTGTTCTCTTTATGCACAGTTCCTTCATTCATAAATAAAGGGATGATTGTCATTGGACACCTTTATAAATATATATAACCTCCTTCTAGTAGCCAAGAGCACAAGCAACTCCCATTGATTTCCACAGAAGCTGCTGCTGCTCTGCAGGTCTAGAAATAAGACCAGTGGCTTGCTTATAAAAGGATATATTTTGGAGGCTGTAGATACCCACACGTTCTGTGCATTTAGGGTCTTGATACAGATTTTTGGTATCCTAATATTTTTCTGTAGAATTTAATATTTTAAATAATTGTGTGTAGCCCTTTATGGTTCTAGTGTGGTGTAGTAGTCTCCCTGAATGTGCAGACAAACTGAAACAGTAGCTTGGAGAGGCAAGCACTGCTGTCATGCCTCTTGATGGTGTTTAAAACACTGGAATTCAATATAACTGACACCAGCACTGCTAACTATTTAATTTATCTTGGCAGAAGCGTAACTAATGCTCTTATCCAGTGTTGGTGAATGTTGCATTTCTTGAAAGAATGTTAACTAGAAATAAGCTTGAAATTAATTATTACATTCATGGGTTCTGTTTTTATTGTCCCCACACACCTAAAACAAAAAATGAGCATAGGGCACTTTTCTCTTCACCTTTTACTGCCTCGGCACAAGATAATAGATCACAGTTCTGCTAAAAAGGCTTTGATTCCTGGAGAGTGCTGCAATGTCTTATTTTTACCTTTTTCTAAAAAAAAAAAGCACACCTCTTGGCCTGCTGTGCGCACATGCACTTTCTACAGCAATTGAAGTAGCTCACTGAAATAGGGCTGATAAGATCTGGGGGTAGACTTACAGCCCTAGGAAATTGCTGTCCTCTCGCTTCCCTTATCCCCCCAGATTAGTCCAAATTTTCTCTGCATGTGAACTATGCAAATTTACTTTAGAGCCTGGGAGGATGTTTAGAAAGATGAATTGGTATTAAATGGCTTTTTTTTCCCCTCCCTTTCCCTCTAAAGGAGGAAGAACCTCAGAATCTCCACAGTCTGTTTTCTCAATAATTACTGGTCTTGGTGGACATGATACTGACTTGAGACAACAAGATGTATCAGACCCTGCAGTTACAGACACACATGGTCTCATTAAGTTGCTCTTAGAAACACTAGCTAGTGCAGGACACTTGGATTCATCATTGGCACGGTCTGTTAACCAAGCTTTAGGATTGGACACTGATGAAATGGAGAATTTAAGGCAAAAACATGAATATGAATCAATTCCAGCACAGGATAAGGAAGAACATGTGCTTCCTAATATTGCACAAACTGAAAATGTAAACTTTAAGGATCCACATAGCCCAGTGATGTTGGAAACTGAAGCAACATGCTTAGCCTATCCTACGGATGTTGACCTAAGGCTTTCTGCTAGTGAAGTAGGCATTGACCACACGCTGCGTATAAAAGTAAGTATCTTCAAGGGAAAAATCCAGTATTACTAGGATGCTGATTAATACAGTTGTGAAAATTTCTTAATCATTTAGTTCCTATAAATTGTATGCAAGACTTCTGTTCTTAGGCATTTGTTTCTCCACATCTTGGAGCTTTTATATTTCCCAGGAGCTATACTGAAAAGTCAAGTTTTCTGTATGCTAACTTATCCTTTTTTTTGGATACTTGCTCCCAGCTATTAGGCCCATTCCTCTCCTTTCAAAAAATAACTAAAGAGAACCTTGAAGATGAGACATACCTGTAGTCTCAATCTGTTCTGGCTGAGTTTTTCAACATGCTTGTAGGGAAGCTCCAATAATATACAATAAAATTGCTGCTGTTCCTTTGCTTAAGCAGGTAGCTGCCTGTTTATAGACTTGTCTTTTTGGTATCTTTTTCACCCTACGTAGGAACCCACCATCACTAACAATCCTCCTTTCTACCTCTTGCAGGGATCAGACATTTTTATTCAGCCTCTTAGATGATTCATGGTGGTGTGGCTTCTCTGTGGAGTATCAGGGGTTGTATTTTATGGGAGCAGGCATGGTAATGATTATATAATGGGTCCCATGTGCCCCTCCTGCTTAGTCACCTCTTTTCTCTCCAGAGAATGGAGAGATCCACTGTGGTCAACCCTCTACTACCATCCCCTTGGGATGGCATTGGATCCTGCTGGGATGAGGCCTGCTACACTTGGAAGCACAGTAAGGAGAGGCTGGGAGCCCAAGTTCCTAGATCCAGCTGGGAAGGGTATTGTGCAGTCCTTAACCGCTGCCTTCCAAAATTTTAAACACAAAGGATCTTTCTTCTCCTGGTTTAGTCCTGCGGTCAGTTTTCTGTGGGCAGGTTAATGTGCTCCCCAGTCAGATGTATCCAGTTCTAGTGTCCACAGTTCAATAAGAAGGTTCATAAATTGAGGAGGGTTCAGAGAAGAGCCATGAGATTGATTAAAGGATTAGAAAACATGCCTTGTAGTGATAGACTCAAGGAGCTCAGTCTAGTTATCTTAACAAAGAGAACATGAAAGGTTGACTTGATTAGTCTCTAAGTACCTACATGGGGAATAAATATTTGATAATGGGCTCTTCAGTCTAGCAGAGACAGGTATAACACTATCCAATGGCTGGAAGTTGAAGTTGGACACATTCAAAATAAGATGTATGGAGATAAGACTTCAGGGACATGAGAAATTCAGGATCTGAGGCCAGATCTACGCTATAAACTTATATCTGGGTAACTACATCGCTCAGGGGTGTTAGCGACAGTTATACTGACCAGATCCTTGGTACAGACCGCATTGTGTTAGTAGGAGGGCTCCTCCTGTCAACATAGTTGCCACCTCTCGTGGAGGTGAATTAACTATGCTGATGGGAGAAGCTCTCCCGTTGGCGTAGTGTCATCTTTTCTAAAACACTGCAGCAGCGTTGCACTGCTTCGAGGGTAGACCTTCCCTCAGTTTTCTCATCTGTTTTATGTTCTGACCCCTGGAAAGAGTCATCCATTTCCTATTCAGTTACTGCTAGAGCATGGGTTCTCAGACTGGGGGTTGAGCCCACTCGGGGTCACGAGGTTATTACATGGGGGATTGCAAACTGTCAGCCTCCACCCCAAATCCCGCTTTGCCTCCTGCATTTATAATAGTGTTAAATTAAAAACACTCTTAAATATATTTATAAGGGGGGGGTCACACTCAGAGGCTTTTTATAGGAAAGGGGTCACCAGTACAAAAGTTTGAGAACCACTGTGCTAGAGGGATTCAAGTATATATTAAGGAAGCATGTATAGTGGATGGATTTCCATGTCTTAATGCGATTAAGCATGGCATTTTTCAAAATGGTTCGGCATTGGCCTGGCTCTGCCCCCATTGAAGTCAGTGTGGGGAAAAACTGCCATTGATTTCAGTGGGGCAGAGTTAGGCCAGTGCTAAGCTCTTTAAAATCTCACCCTAGAACTCTCTAGGCCCAGGTGGTCATATTTTGGGGGAGAGAATCTGAGCAGCCTGTAAGTGGCCCATACATACTTCCCTACACCATTATTGTGTGAATGTTGGAATTTCCTCTCAGTACAGCTTTTGACTGTAGAGTCCTGAGAGCTCCAGTCCAAGGATCTCCTAGTTAGGTTTCCCAGATAAATTCTTCCATGGTCTAGGTCAGTGGCTCTCAAACTTTTGTACTGGTGACCCCTTTCACATAACAAGTCTCTGAGTGCGACCACCTCCTTATAAATTAAAAACACTTTTTTAAAATATATTTAACACCATTATAAATGCTGGAGGCAAAGCAGGGTTTGGGGTGGAGGTTGACAACTCATGGACCCCCCCCATGTAATAACCTCATGACCACTTAAGGGGTCCTGACCCCCAGTTTGAGAACCCCTTGGTCTAGGTAATTAGGTATTACCCAGCTCCTAGGTTATTGGAGCTCCCTGAGTAGAAAAAGGAATTTTGGTCCTATTTGTAAATAACACTTTTATGTAAGCAGTTCTGACAATCTGGAATCTGTTTGCAATGGTATTGTAGCTGTGTGGGTCCCAGGATATAAGAGACACGTGGGTGAGGTAATATGTTCTTCTAGACCAACTTCAGTTGGTGGAAGAGACCATAAGCTTTCGAACTTCATAGAGCTCAACTTCAGGTCTGCAAAAGGAAACCGGAGTGTTACTTAAATGCAAGGTGGGAAACGTTAAGCATAAGGGTTTAAAGCTGTGCAAGAAACTACTTAAAATCAAGTGGGCAGTTAAAACCTCTGAAGCTGTAGGACAAAGGAGGGTTAGTGGGTTACAAATTTGTGTAATGAGCACAAAAATAGTCTCTATGGAGACCATGATTTTTAGGCGACATCTACATTAGCAACTGAACTACACAACTTTTTGTCTTTCAGGGGTATTACCCACACACAAACCAAAAGACAGTTTTGCAGACGACGAGCACCGGTGTGAACGCTTTGCACAGCTAACTCTGCTCATTGTGGGGTGGAAGTTTCTTTTTATTGGCAGGAGAGCCCACAAACAGGGGCTACACTGTGTGCCTTTTAACAGCACAGCTGTAGCAACACAGCTGTGTAGCTAAAAACTGTGTAGTGTAGACATAGTCTTCATGTCTAGCAGAGTTATGAATTTTAGTTTGCAGGCTTGTCTTTTGAAGGTGTTGTGCAGATTTCTTTTGAGGATGTGTACTGATAGGGTGGGATAGCTTTGTGAAAAATGTTGGTCACAGGTGATAAGATTGTGTGGTTTTGTCTTTTTAAATCATTTTTCTGTGTAGGGCTCATTAAGAGTGAACCCCACAGAACACGCCTTTCCCAGATTCATTTGTCCGATTCATATGCCTATCGCAACATGTGGTGTATCTCATTCAGTACATCAAATGGCCGAACAACTACTGTGTTGGTGAAACCAAATAATCACTACTCTCTTGAACGAATTCACCCAGCTTGTCTCAACCTGGAATCTAGCTAGGAATCCTACTGATTCTATAAATTTGGAGTTAAATTCTGAAAGTTATCAACTGGTTGAGGGAGGTGTGCCTCTTCTGCCTTGGCTGTCAGCTGACTGAAGCTGCCTGGTTAAGGAAAGGAAGAGAGAAATCCACTTACAGATAGTTCCAAATGCTTGAAACAAGAGCAGGGGAAAAGGCCATCTAGCAAATGCGCCTAAAACGGCGTTTTGAATTCCTATGGGAAAGACACTGTTTTTTGTCACTTCAGAAACTTTGATCTGTCATCAAGGATAGAAATGCTTACGGTGAATATTTCTGCCTGTGTTCAGATTTGATTAACTTAAATGCAAAAATTCCATTAGATTGATATCTACATTCCTACTATTGTTGAGATGGCAAAGGTTAATACCTATGTTAAGGATATATCATAGTCTTGAACTGAGATTTTTTTTTTTTTTTAAAGGAACCAAGTACTGGAAGTGTTAGTAGCTTTGATGACTATAGCCCGTGTCCTAGCACTCCTATTGAACATGCTTATCGCAGGCAACATTCTAGTTCAAATAATAATATAGGAGAGGTTGGAATACACTGGAAGCTGATTCCAATTACAGGTAAGACATACTACTAACTTTTATGCTGCCCTAAAATGTAAAAGAACCAGTTTTCTAAAGGTCTCATCTTTCATAGATCCCACTCTTGGGTCACTATATGTAGAGTTTTTTGTTTTTAATATTTGATTATTACAGAAAAAGGCTGAACTATAAGACCCCAGGGATCAAATTCTGCTGTGTTTATACCCATGAAACATCCCATTCTCTTTACTGGGCATGCTTAGCTGTAACAGAGACCAGATTTTAACCTCTTGGATGTGATGAATAAATAGGAATAGCTTTGGTAATATACTGACACATAGTGTAGCTGTCTAGAATTGTGGTCTTCATATTCAGTCATTTGCTTGAATTTGTATCTCACAAGATGTATCAGACTAAAAACAAAGTTGAAGTTGTCACTTTGGTAATGATGGCACACTTTTTACTTGCAAAATTAAAGAGGCTGATATTATGGGGTTCAACATAGAAATCCTTTAAGGTTACAGTTGACCTTACTTGAAGAAGAGTCCCTTTTTCACCAAATCAAACTATCCTACTAAAAGTACTTCAGAGTCTTTTTTCATCTTTGACCATAAGAATGAAACCCATTTTTCTCAGAGAATCTTCTTTAAAGAACCTTCTCATCCTACCTCTTGATGACTGAGTCGACAGTATTAAGTCCCTGAGAAACTTAAGTGTTGGCTTGAGGGGTGTGGGTGATGGGATAGAAGAGGTGAGAAGTCAAGAGCCATACATGCATCTGAGGCTGGGCACTGAGCCCCTTCTCTGCGCGTGTGCATTACCCCCTCCCCCCCTTCCCTTGTCACTGTCCCAAATATGATGTATTAACTGCCATACCCCACAAGTAAAAACTATTGGTTCCTGCTCATCTTCTAAGAATCCTGCAGTGGTGGCTGTAGGTGGAACTGGATTGGCCTTACCAAAGGGCACTGAGACCATTTTAATACCCATCTTCTTGGTTTTTATTTCCACAAACTTCTTTGTAAGCTTTTGAATTAGATAGTATAGCTTGGATATCTGACCTTTCGCAGTTTAAGCCCCGAAGGACATCAGTACCCATTCAGTGCTTTGCCTGGAAACAATTACTATGTGTGCTGACACCACATGGTTGTGGAAGTAGCAATGGCAAGGAATGTGATTAGGCAGCTCAAACTATAGTTTATCATAAATGCTGGATGTGGGCATTCTTATGAGGATTTGCCAGTTGGCTGTTACACAGTGTATAGTAGTCTACGAGGTTTCAGTATTATGCCAAGTGTTTTTTTTATCTGAACCATGCAATTCTCTGTGAAGTATTCTCTTGGCTAAAAAAAGAAGGAATATCCCTGATCACCAGAGATGAAGGAGGTGGTGTGTTTTTAAATTAATAGACGTCACCAGTGTTACAAACTCTAGGGGGTTAACTTTCAAGTTAACTCTTACTGTATTTATATACTGATTAGTTCTATAACACAATTAGTTTGAGAGGTGCTAGAAAGTATCTATCGAGAAACTCTACAAATGCTAACTGCTGCTCTCCCTCAGGAGGGGCAGGAAGAGATCCAGAGGATCAACTGGAAAAACATGGAGATAACCAAACAGGTGAGAAGGATGGCTGCGCTTTTTTTTTTTTTCCCATATGCCACTACTTCCCAATTTATAGTTTCTTCTGGTATTGCCATTGAATTAATGGAATTGATTCACTAGAGTGACCCAAGAATGTTAAAGGAGAATTAGAACAGTCTTAAGATTTCAGGCTTTTCTGTCAGTTATTTGATTCTATCAAGCATACCTTCCTGAAAATGTAATAGCGTCAAGGAGCCTTTGAATTTCCTTTTAGGGATTTAAGATCTTTTAAATAGCATCACGTACAATAAGCTTGTCTGCCTCTATATAATAGACTGCATCTGATGGTTTGTGGGTTTCTTTATTTTTGTGGTGGAGAGATGGTTGTGGAAGGAAAGCATAGGCCCCAGGGAAAGCAACTTCAGTTTTTCGCTATTTTCTCAATTGTAAGGAGATAAATTAATGATTGATCTCTTGCTATCAGTTTATAAATAGTAAGGTTAAAAAAAAAATCAAAATTGAAAATTGCTACTTTTCATTTTCAGTCCTCTATCATGGTTGTGAGGAATGACAAAGTCCTGATTTTTTAAAGTAGTAAATTCTTTGCTTTTTGTTGCATGATGCTTTCCAGTCCTTGTCACTGAAAAAACTTACTATTGCCTTTTAGTTACCTAACTTACATGGATATTTTGTGTTGCTGAGCACTGGGTAATCTTCCATGTCTTAATTGCTACATAATCCAAACTTCACAATAGGCTGGAAATAAACCTGGGTTTCAGTTTTAGCAATCCGCTTTCTTGCTTATGATCACTTTGTCCTAACCAGAACCTAGTTTTATTCCTTAAATTAAAAGTTCATCTTGAATCTCCAGAAATTCAATCCAACTTGGTTCTTGCTTGCTTTTCCCTGTTACCTTGTACAAGAAGGCTAGTGGGATAGTAGATCTTAAAAATGATAGCTTTTAATGCTATTCATCTTGCACCCTAAGCTATTAAATGTTCTGGGATATTTTCCTTTGGCATGCACTACTTGAACTACTGATATTTTTAAAATAAACTCATCAAAACAGTGTCTCTTCCTTTTGTCGTTCTAGAATGACATCTTTCTGCAGCATTGCAGAATCTTGCTGTAAAGCAACAAGAATAGCTAGTTCTTTTTTAAAAAAAAGCTGGTATTTTTCTACAAACTAACTGGACAGACCAAATTAAAGTAGGAAGTCAGATATTTGAACAGGAACAAACGCTGGAAGTTATTTGCTCAGTATACCTGTTCGACAATTTCTGTTCGTGCCTACACAGTTAGTTTCTCCTGAGTGTTTGTGACCCAATGGTGTAGATATGTGAAGGATGCCACCTTCAGAGAGTGCTCATTAAAAGTAATGTCCCCCGTCCCCCCGGCCCCCCTGTAAAGTGGCTGAAAATGCTTTGAGTTTAAAATTCTGACCCCGAAGGTTACCTTTGCATTGTAGTTTGCATTTCTGCTGTAGTTGTTAACGAGCCTTTGCAAGCAATGATGCTTTTCTTTGTTACATAAGGAATACTATCAGGTTTTGGGGTTTTTTGTAAATAGTTTCTCTTGTCAACAAACCTGAATAGCAACTTAAAGTTCTACATGTTCAGATAGCCTTATGTTGAAAGGCAGGATCTGTCATGTGTGGGTTTTTTTGTTTTTTAAATGCACTGAACTTTTCTCTTGCAAAACAACTAAGTTGATCTTTCAGGTGGTTGTGATGTCTCAAATTAGTGATAAATCTTGTAGCATCTCTCTCAATGATTTTCATATTTTGGTTTTGGAAACTTCACCATGTTCTACATAGTGAAGTATGGCGGGGGGGTCCATAATAAAAATTTCGTTCCTAATAATCTGTATTTAAGGATGTAACTGAATAGTAATATGTCCTATTGAAAATTTAGAAAGTGGTAAAATTTATAGTATTGTTAGTTTAATGTGATTCAGAAGTATATGAAAAGATTATAGTACCATATATTTCTGGGTACAAAGATAAAATAGTTTTGTGAAAGTGCCATTTTTGATAAGCAGCTTGACACAAATGAAATGCACAACTAAGAACATATTGCCTGCAATTCACACTAGGGCAAACTAGGTTTAAAATCCTAACATTGTGTAGGCGACGGTGGCTACAGTGCTGCTACATTCTGGTAACTTTTTGCTGCTGGAAAAGTCTTCAGGGGGAGGAGGGGAAGGGAGTATATTTTTAAAATGACTCTTAAAAATATTCATGTAGCAGTGACTTCTAGATTCAGATGCACTCTGAATACCGGTGTATTGGTTCTGAGAGTCAAGCTCTGTTCTCTTTTTTGCATAATCCCCAAAATAAAGATTCTACAGGTCATCTTTAGACCCTCAGTTGCACCTAGGCAACCCAGTTGCCTTCAGTTGTAATTGCTTGGAACTTAATTTGAGAAGAGAAGAAATAAGAGTCTGGCACAAAGGAATAGAATCTGTTCACTTCTGCTTGGCTTTGCATAGATAACAGGATTTTAAAATCCTGAAACAAATCTTATTTTTATCACTAAATTAGATTGGTATCCTGTTAAGCACACAAACAGGTATATTTTGTTTTTTGTACTTACTAGTAAAAGTATAATTGCACTTTAAAGGGATAAGAATTTAAGACATTCTTACATAATTTTAGGTTTCAGAGTAACAGCTGTGTTAGTCTATTCACAAAAAGAAAAGGAGTACTTGTGGCACATGAGAGACTAACTAGTTTATTTGAGCATAAGCTTTTGTGAGCTACAGCTCACTTCATCGGATGCAAGTGAGCTGTAGCTCACGAAAGCTTATGCTCAAATAAATTGGTTAGTCTCTAAGGTGCCAAAAGTACTCCCCTTCTTTTTACATAATTTTGGATACCATTTCTACTCCACAGATGACACGTCTCTTCCCTTATCCCCAAACCAGATTTAGTGATTTTACAATCTCATTTTCTACCCCCACTTTTTTTTTTAATGGTTTTTCTCTCATGGTGCTGTTAGAAAGTCCCACACAAACCGAAGAGGAAACTGATAGCAATTTCAGCTTTTCCCAGATACTACTACACAAAGTGCTGTCAAAAGCACAAAGTAAAAACCTTTGTTTGCAGATTTGGCAAAGAGGCAATGGATTGAATGTGCTTGGGGACGGAACTAACCATATCTAGAAATGATCTTTGTCAGGCTTGGAATAATGCAGTGAAACTTTTCCACATCTGTGTAGTGTTACCTGGTCTGTAAATAAATGGAGGGCTTCTGTTACTGCTGTTAATCTTGTATTATTTTATGAGTATTGAAAGAAACTTGCTTAACAGCAAGGTTATAGAGAGACCTGGGGTTATGAGGGAGTCACTAGCTGAACTCAGATTTTTCATAATTGCATGCTAACAATGCTTGCAAAAATGGCTCACCATCCAACTCCTCATTTTACATGCACACAATTTAAACTCTACACCAGTGGTTCTCAAAGCTAGTCTGCCACTTTGTTCAGGGAAAACCCTTGGCAGGCCAGACCAGTTTGTTTACTGCCGCGTCCAGAGGTTTGGCCAATCGTGGCTCCCGCTGGCCGCTCCAGGCCAATGGGGCTGTGGGAAGGGCAGCCAGCACATCCCTCGGCCCGCGCCACTTTCTGTAGCCCCTATTGGCCTGGAGCAGCAAACCGCGGCCAGTGGGAGCCGCAATCAGCCGAACCTGCGGATGCCGCAGGTAAACAAACCGACCCAGCCCACCAGGGGCTTTCCCTGAACAAGCTGTGGACTGGCTTTGAGTACCACTGCTCTACACCGTAATATGTGACTTCTACTTAAAAGCTAGATAGGAAGAAAATGTCAATGATTTAATTGGTCACCTACCCACTTCAGTCTGCTTAAATCTTGTGAAGGTTCTGTTGCTTCCTGTTGTTCAATAGTGCTCATCAGATATTATTGTTGGACAAAATGACTTGCTTATGATTTTTCATTCCTAAGTGAGAGTAATGAAATCCTAAAATATTCTGTTTTTTCTTCCCTCCTCCCTCCCCCCGAACCTAAGAAAGGTTAAACTCTGAGTGCATCTGTACTAGTATTTTGGCATTAATGCCTCAAATGCAGAGTTAATTTGTTAGGTAGAAGTTTTGATGCTGTTTTAAAATTATTACAAACTTCAAGTGTGTATTTTTGTTGAATTTTCAAACTTTAGATTTATAATAATTAACTCTTCCTGTATAGGTCTGAAATCACCAGAAGAACAACTGGTGTATTTACCACCAAAGGATGCCCTTCCTAATGACCCCCGGGTAATAAATAGACAAAGAAGTTCTGATTACCAGTTTCCATACTCTCCATTTTCAGACATACAAAAGGGGACAAAAGAAGATGGATTGTATACAAGTCACGTGGAGAAAAATGAAGATCAATGTGCACTAACAGAGCACCCTCTTGCATCTAAGCACTCCATAAGTGGAATAATAGAGTCTACATTACTGGAAGAATACAATCTCTTTGCAAGAAAGGTTCAGGAGATTTTGCAGCAGAAGAATATTGCATATGTGAGTGGAATGTCCACTCCTGTCTTTTCAGCCCAGGAGAGGGTAATGAGACTTTCTCAATACATACATTTACAGGCATCGGAAATCTCTGTCCAAGAGTATATAGAGAGGCTGAGTGAAAAGCTGAATAATGTTGCTCTGTCATCTTCTTGTGGTAGGCATACTCCACCTCTTAATTCTAGTCCTGATCCAGCAGGAGATGCTGTAACTGAGGCTCAATTGAATCCTCTACCAGAACAAGGTGTATCTGTTTCAAGTGACTTTGACACTGCACTGTTATCAGAACCACTGTGTAACAGTATTGTGGAGGAGCCAAACTGTAATGAGCAGCATTCATCAATGAACTTAACCATAGTGAAAGAGGAAATGGACCATGTTAGTGCCACCACAGAGGTTTTACTGACATCTGATAAGAACACTTCCAGTGATGATCCACTGGAGCCACCAGAAAAGACTCAGAAATCACCAGATAACTTAAACATTTCAACCCAACCAGCACTCTCTGATTTTATAAGCCAGTTAAAACCTGAAGTATTCAACAGCTTGGTCAAAATCATTAAAGATGTACAGAAAAACACTGTGAAATTTTACATTCATGAAGAGGAGGAAAGTACTCTCTGCAAAGAAATACAGGTAAATAGGTTTTTCCTTTGGGACCTATCCTTAGCATAGAGCTAGGGTGTCTCACGCTTCATAGCTTCTGTAGGCTGAACAAATTGCACACATCAGGGGCTTCTTGCATTCCTTCATTTCCCTTTTTCCCCCCACTCCAAGACTGCAGAAGCTCACTTTGTGCCATGCTCCCATCCCCTTCTGTTTCAGGAACTCCATCAACCAGTTCTTTTGATTTATAAACAGTTGCAGAGCTGCTCAAAGCTGTGGCTCTGTTAATCAGCTGGCACAGGCTGTATCCCCCATTTTCCTCCTCCCTGTCTTTCAGTTATTCCCCAAAATCACCAGGATTTTGCTCATTGATGCTTGGAACATTCCCTGAAATAGTGGTGGTCAAAAATTCCACTACATCCAAACAGAGATGCCATCAAGTTGAGTGTAAGGCCTTGAAAGCTTGTCCAAATATTTCTACATTTTAAAAATGGTGTTAATTGGAGCCATTCAGTCTGGGATAAATAAACCTGACTTGCAAACACATCAATAAGGTATAGATGCATTTGAGGTTTGAAATTTGGTGTTACTTTTTGATAAGTCAGTGAAGGCTCGCCTGTGGCATATTTGCACTCAATTTAAGTCTTCCTCTTGTCTAGGAAAGGTATAAACCTCTTTCCAGCTGGACGATGGGATTAGTTGGAGAAGACCTTGTTTTGTTGTTTTTGAAAGTAGCACTGTAGGGCAGCTTCTGTGAGGTTTCAGGAATAAAAAGAGAAACATGATCAAAAGCACATTTTCCACTTCAAGTAGAATGGAGAATATATTAAGGGATGGTCAGGGAATGAAAAATTCCTATAACTTTTGCTTCTTGAAATTCCAGATAATGTTGAGAAATTACACTTCTGTGTTTAATATTAAATATCATGGAGTTGAAAGTAAAATGTTTTTGGCTTTTAGTGAAAAGTGCATTTTTCAGCAGGGACTAAGGTGGTCAGCCACTTAGATGGAGTTCCGTAAAAATAATTACAGAAATAGCTTTACAAAATTAATCTAGTCCGTGCGTTTCTTTTTAGCTAGTGCTCTTGAGTACAAGTAAAAAAAAATCCTACAAATATTTGATTTAAAAATGCCTATGTGCTTGCTTGAATAGTAAAAACTCTATATGGTGAGCTTTGGAATTGCATTGGTTTAACTAATTAAATATGTTTCTCTCTCTTTTGTGGGGTAGGAATACCTAACAAAATTGGGTAATACAGAATGCCACCCAGAACAATTCTTGAAAAGAAGAGCTACTTTAGACAAACTATTGATAATTATTCAAAATGAAGATATTGCCAGCCTCATCCATAAGGTACATTAAATACATTTAATAGTACTAGTTTAATTTTAACTGTGAAATATAGAAAGTTGACTCAAAGCTTAAGTTAGTCACTTGCATTTAAAATGTTTCATTGTAATGTGCATCTTGACTAGAATGGATTAAACTTGTTTTGACATATCCAATCTTGTAACTCTCTTGCACTACTACTTATGACCACATAACTTTTTTCCTTTTAATTTATATTAGATAAAATGGAAGCACTGCTTATATTTCAATAGCCAAGGTTGAGTTGAGTTTGCTCCTAAAGCAGGGATTGAATCATTTTGTTGTAGTATTTGTTGAGTAATATTCTGATCTTGGAAGTAAATTGGTTAGTCTGAATTTAAAATTAAGAAATTTAACACCAAGCGTTAGGGAATTTTGAAGCAATTTACTCAGTTAAGATTATTCTGGACAAAAAGTCTTTAACTAAAACTCGCTGACATCTTGGGCACTGTATACCTAAAGCTTTTAGATTTTTTTAAAGGATTGTTTTCCATTATTTTTCAACAGTGAAAGTTCTTCTTTCAGCAGGGACCGACTCTGACTATTGTTTGAAAGAATTGCATATATAAACATTCTTTCAAAATGGAACTAAGATAAACTTACCTAATGTTAGAGGCCTTTCTGAAAAATGGCCACCTATCTCCAATTGTCAAGGAAACTGAGGCCACCCAGGGCACTCTTAACACAGGGCTGTTGGCTTTACTTTAATTGGAAACAATGTGAGTCAATAGCTGTATTGAAAAGGGACACCTTAACTGAGAGCGGCTTTGGCCTCTGTCCCACTGAAAAGAGAGGGAGATGGCAGCTCTTTTGAAAGAGGCATTTATTTGGAGAGAATGTTATGCACCAGCCTCTACTGACAGATAAACCATAACAGAGGCAGAGACTAAATATATACCCCATATCAGAAAAGACAAAAAGAGAATGCCACCATGGCTAAACAGCAGAGTAATGAAGGCAGAGGCAAAAAATACTTTTTTAAATTTAAATTTGGAAGTCCTATTTTAGTGAGGCTAATAGGAAGGAGCACAAACTCTGGCAAGTCATGTGTAAAAGTATAATAAGGCTGGCCAAGAGAGAATCTAAGAAGCAACTTGATAAAGACACACAAACTAACAGTAAGGAATGTAAGTACATCGGATGCAGGAAACCTGCCAAATAGGCATTAGGACCACCCGGTGACAAAGGTCTTAAAGGAGCAGTCAGGGAAGATAAGGCCATTGCAGAGAAGCTAAATGAATTCTTTGCTCAGTCTTCATTGCAGAGGGCTGAGCGGGAGATAGCTCTGATGTAGATATTCTTTTTTGGAAACAAATTTGAAATACTGTCCCACACTGATGTCAGAAGGTAGCTAATGTAACACCAATTTTTGAAAAGGGCTCCAGAGGCAATTGTGTAAGCTACAGGGTGGTGTGCTTTAATTCAGTAGTGTGCTAATAGGTTGAAACTACAATAAAGAACAGAGTTATCAGACATGTAGAGAAACACAGTATGTTGGGGAAGGGTCAGCACAGCTTTTATAAAAAGGAAATTGTGCTTCACCAATATATTTGAATTCTTTGAATGTCAACAAGCATGTGGATAATGGTGATCCAGTTGATAAAGTACTTGGATTTTCAGAAAACCTTTAACAAGGTACCTCACCAAAGGCTCTTAAGGAAACTAAGTCATGGGAGAACAGTGAAGGTCCTCTCCTGGATCAGTAACTGGTTGAAATATAGTAAACAAAAGATATGAATAAATGGGTCAGTTTTCACAATGGAGAGAAGTAAGCAGGAGGGTCCCCTGAGGAAAACCTTTGCTGTTCAACATATTCACTAATGATCTAGAAGGAGGAGTGAACAGTGAAGTGGCAGAGTTTGCAGATGAAACAAGGTTAGTCAAAATAATTTTAAGTCAAAAGCTGACCACAAAGATTTACAGAGGGATCTTGCACAACAGGGTGATTGGGTAATGAAATGGCAGATGAAATTGAATGTTGTTAAGTGCAAAGTTATGCAATTTGGAAAAAGTAATCCCACCTGTACATATGTAATAATGGGGTCTAAATTAGTTGTTACTCCAAGATCCCTTTATTGAGAGGTAACTGTGGGCAGTTCTCTGAAAACTTCAGCTCAATGCACAGCAGTGGTCAAAAAGACTAACACTATGTTAGGAACCCTTAGAAAAGGGATAAGTAATACAACAAATATCATAATGCTACTATATAATTACATGGTGTGCCCACACCTTGAATACTGCAAGCAGTTCTGGTTACCCTATCTCAAAAAAGACCATAGTGGAACTAGAAAAGGTTCAGAGAAGGGCAACAAAGATGATAGAGTGTGGAGTGGTTTCCATATGAGGATAGATCAAAGACTTGGGAATGTTTATCTTCAAAAAGAGGAGACTAAGGGGCAATATGATAGAAGTCTAAAAATCATGATTGGTATGAAAAAAGTGAATAAGGAAGTGTAGTTTGTCCTTTCCTCCAATACAAAAATGCAAAAGAAATCCAAAATGTTAAGATAGGGAAATACAAAGGTAAGACACCTCCTCACTGTATTGACTCAGTGAGGGGGCAGAAGAGAGAAATGTAATATATTTTTATAATTTCTTCTGATGCTTTAATCATGTGTCATGGCCTCATCTAGGGCAGTGTTAAAGTTGTTTGGAAGTCCTGTCAACCTTAATTCAATTTTAATGTAATTTTTGTTTGGAAATATAGATGTAATAATACCATTTGGTCTTTAGTCCTGAACATGCTGTGAACAGTCTGCAAGATTCCCCATACAGTTTTGTCAATGCTCATCATTTTTAATCAACTCCATGGATGTTTCATTAATGCTATTTTCTATGTATAGTTTCATGATGCACTAGGGAAGGGTGAAGGGAACTTTCAGTTCACTGTGTGCACTTGAATTATGTTGATGGCCATGTATAAAAACTTAATTGGGACGGGGCAGCAATCAGAGGTATTTTGTGGAATATTCACCTTTTTGTACTGTCATCATTTCCAACCTCCCCACCTTCATTCTGCCTAAATGTCTGTAATGACTTCATTGTGAGATCACATCCTACAGAAATAAGTACACTAGTCACTTCTGGAAAAGTTTGTCTTGGAACCCACAAGCTAGCATTGTGGATAGAAGTGGAAAGTAATCCTTGGTTTTCTTTTCTAAACAGATACCTGGTTTAGTAACTCTGAAGAGGCTTTCATGTGTCAGCTTTGCTGGTGTTGATAGCTTGGATGATGTGAAAAACCACACTTACAATGAATTGTTTGTGTCTGGTGGTTTTGTTGTGTCTGATGAATCTGTTCTTAATCCAGAGTCTGTCACAGTTGGTAAGAATTTTTGTTAAAAATCATGAATTTTTAATACAGGAGAAAGATGTCTTATTGACAGCACTTGAGAATGAAATCCTCCATTTAACTACAGAAGAGAGGCAATGCAAACTTCTTGCAGTCATATGTATCAAGCTTGTTATCAAAGAGGGTTAAAGCAATTCATTCTCATGCACTTTATTATAGCCTTTTTGGAGATTAACTGTCTGCAATCAGCTGGATTGGGGCCACTAACCAAAATTTCATAGGCTGCTGATGTAGAAGTCTGACCCAAACTGAGAGACTAGACTGACTGAATAGCTACCTCGACATGAAAAATTTTGTATGATGCCACCAAACCATTAACGGTCCCCAAAGAAATATACACAGTTTTTATAATTGTAGCCTTTATTTAAGACCACATACGTCTCTCCATTCTCTCTCTCCCCCCAAAAAACCCCCAGAAACAAAACTTAAGTGAATTAGTTTTTAATGGATCTCTCTCAATGGCAGTAAGTCACTTAAGGTCAAATTTTAGCCCATGTGTAAGCTTACACAACTTTAGTGGACCTGAGCCACTGACCGCAAACTGTAATCCATTAGAAACTGAGTAATTTTTTTTTTAAGTTCTTACAAAGCTCAGTACTGGGGTTATGTTTTCAGCTGTTAATCAAAGATCTGTAAAATGGAAGACACAATAGTGTTTGGGTTTAGCTTAGATTTTAAATTGTTGTTTTAAAACTATATAACACAAATTATTTGTCTCAAAAATAGATAAACTTAAAAATTTCCTGAAGTTCCTTGAGGACCTCAATACACCTGATGGGAAATGGCAGTGGAAAGTCCACTGTAAAATACAAAAAAAACTCAAGGAGCTTGGGAGGTAAGCAGTGTACTCTAAATATAAAGTGTTGAAATGACATATTAGAACAGGGGTAGGCAAACTTTATTTTTTCCTTTTTTTTTTTTTTGGCCTGAGGGCCATGTCGGGTATCTAAAATTTGTATGGAGGAAATTTTGGGTCTCCCCAAACAGCCAGGTATGGCCCAGCCCCCACCTCCTATCCGACCTCCCTGCTTCTCGCCCCCTGACAGCTCCCCTATGACTCCTGCCCCATCCCCAGACCTGCCACCCCAGACTGCCCTCTGCCCCATCCAATGCCCCTGTTCCCCACCTTCTGACCGCCCCAACCCCTATCCATACCCTTGACCATCTCCCCCCTCCCCCAACTCCCTTGTCCTCTATCCAACCCCCCCTGCCCCTTTACCGTGCTACCTGGAGCACCGGTGGCTGGCAGCACTGCTTAGAGCACTGGGTCAGGCCGCAGCTCTGCAACTGCGCTGCCCAGAGCGTTGTGCTGAGGTTGCAGGGGAGGGGGAACATCAGGGGAGGGGCTGGGGACTAGCCTGCCGGGCCAGGAACTGAGGGGCTGGGCAGGAGGGTCCCATCGGCTGGATGCGGCCCATAGTTTGCCCACCTCTGTGTTAGAAAAATAGTGCTCTCAAAGATATAAAATCTTAAATCAAGAAAATATATTTGAAGGGAGTTTTCATCATGTGATACATCATGTAATTTGAATATTGATCTAAATGTAAACCTCCAATCCTCTTTTAAATAGAATGAATGCTAAAGCCTTGAGTCTGCTGACACTTCTGAATACCTATCAGAAGAAACACATGGTTGAGATTCTGTCATATCATAACTGTGACTCTCAAACACGAAATGCTCCAGAATTGGACTGTCTTATCAGACTTCAGGCTCAGAATATACAACAAAGACATGTTGTCTTCTTAACAGGTAAAACCAGAACTTGCAGCTGTCTTTTTCTTAAGTTTGATATTATTATGTTACTAAGTCACTCCTCTTTCTCTTTTTTTGTAAATTTAGAAAAGAATGTCAAAACATTTTCAAATTATGCTGATAATGGAATAGTAGTTGCTACAGTTGATGACTTTATGCAAAACTTCAAAAACCTCGTTGGCTACCACAATTCAATTACGGAAGAAAACAACCTTCCTTCACCTGGTGTTCCTGAAAGACAATCAGGTAATATTCAGCATATTTTATACTCTTTCCAACTAATCAGAGGAGTGGGGTGGAGGTCCTTTAAGTGTAGTGTGTCTTTACTCTTACAAAACAAACTCTGTAGATTTGTGAGGAAATCCCAACTCTCAAGTACTCTGTATTTTAAGCAATGAGAAAGGGAAGCTGGGATTGAATACATTAAGGTATCTTAAATACAGAATTACTGACTAATTCAGTATCCAAGAAAGCCTGATGATGATGAAGAGGGTAAGGTAATGAGTAAGCCAAATGGCATTTCCCTTCTGTTCTGAGGGAAGTATAAGCTTAATGACAGACTTAGAAATGGTAACAAAATGAACTTGGATGTCAGTAATTGTATTCTGTAATTGTCTGATCAAATACTGACCTACTGTATAACTTTAGATGCTGTTTTGACATTAACCCCTTTGGAGCTGGGAGTTGGGATTTCCCAACACTAAACATGACCACAGTGCGCAGAAGCTTTTAGCATCGGAATATCTGGACATTCACACAAAGGGTTAAGTGTGTGTGTTGAGTAAGTGAACAAGAGTGGCAGAAGACCAAGCCTTAAGTGATATTGGATTTACAGACCCGAAGCATAACACTCTGTGAGTAGTGTATAGCTTTTTTAAAAATCGTATATTTCAATAGAGTAGGACTTCTCTTTCTTAATATAGTTTTTGTAGAAAGCGATGAAAAGGACGAGGAAGACATGTCTTTGGATTCAGGGGATGAAACATCACAAATAGAAATCTGCAGTGATGCCTCAAAGTATGATTCTCATTCAGAAGCTTTGCAGACAGAGACCAAAGGCTCACATGGAACAGATTCAAAAGAAAACTCTCTAACTGATATGCAGCTGTCTTCTGAAGGACAAATTGGGTTGATGGAAAAAACTTCTAAACTTGATTTGGAGGAGAGACAGCCAATAACTCCTGTTTCTACCACATGCTCTGCTGAAGGAGACAAAAACAATTCAGTAGAACAAGTTCCTTTCAACAACTTTCAAGTTTACAGTAGACAATTAAGTATGTCCCATCAGTTCAGTCATTTTAATGTTCTCACTCATCAGACTTTTCTGGGAACAACATACCCAATTTCCACAAGTCAAAACCAAGAAGGTGGGAATTATTTTCTGTCTGCTTACAGTCAGAGCATGGATACAGACAAGTCATCTTCTCCTAGTAATTGGGATGTAAATTGTGAATCTTCCAGGCCATATTCAAAATAGAAATAAATACAAAACTAAAACTTTTTATAGGTTTGTTGTGGACTTTTCTGTTTCTAAAAAAGTGAATTAACAGTTTCTATTTTATTCTCTGAACAAAATGTTTGTCGTTTAACTCAAATGTTTCCCTGTCTTATTTAAATCATGATGGCCTGTACTAGTTGAAGCATCTGAAAATTGAAATAAATATATATTTTTTAACATTTATTGTATTTGAATTATCTTGTTTTGTTGGCACTTTTAAGTTTTTACATTTGTATTTGACCTGTACGTAGACTTCAGTTTGAAGTCTGTTTTAATGTAAAACTGAATGTTTGCCTAAAGCATGTGAAATAGCAAAGCTTAATTTTTAAGTAAACTGTAATAGAGTATCCAAGCCACTTGTCTTTAAATGAATATAAAAACTGTTATGTATGTATTTGATTGACATTGGACACAAATTTTGTACAAAATGTTTTTACATAGCGATAAGGCAGTGTAGTTATTTTAATGAAAAAATATATATAATACTGGATTTTGGCTAAATACCTCAATTAGAGTAACCAATGGTGCAGTTCCATTTAAAAAAAAAAATAAACTTTTCATGCACATGGGACTTAGTAGCAACTTGATTTGTTTTATATCCTGTTTCTAAAATACAGAAAACTGATGCTGCAAAATTTATTTCAATACCATTTTTGTGTGCATCTAATTAATCTGTTAGTACCTTTTTTGCTTATCACAACTGCATAGAAATAGCCCGACAGTTTTAAAGTTCTGTATCTTCTTATAAATGTACAGATGGCAAACAGCTGATTTGTAGTGTTAAAAGGTAGACACTATCAGTACTTTTAGGCCCTGAACGTAATGTTCTGCTAAATGTGGCAATGCCACTAAAATGAATATCCTCATGAAAGTTTGTTTACTGTTCTCACCCTTTCCTTTAAAATTATATGTTTTGTACTAGATTTGTCTCCTTCCTCCCCGGAACATTTTTCTGTAGTATCTGCTTTCCTTGTGCACAGTCTTGTGAATACTATAGAGAAGATTTCCAGAAAATACTATATGGATGGTAAAACGCAAACTGGCGTACTACCATTCTGTTTTTGTTTTAATTACGTGGTAGTGGACTTTAACACTAAAGGGTAGTATAAGAAAACTAAGGTTTTGGGTTTTTTTTTCTTCAAGACAGTTTATTTTGTTGCAGTCAGTTTAAGTTTTAGTACAGCCAAGGGCCAATTTTTTTTAAAGGCAAAATGTGGTGATTAAGCCACAAATAAGTGCACTCACTACTTTTATTAGCTAAAACTATTTTTTTAAAGCGAATTTCAAGCTGGTACTCATTTTTAAAATACTCATTTAATGTATCTTAAGTAAACACTTCTACAAAAAGATGACTTCTACAAATAGAAGAAAAGCTCCCGCTCATTCAGAATAGGGCAGCAGCACAGATACATATGGAAGCAGAGGCTATTCAGGCAATCGGGTGCTGGCAGTCTAATGCAAACCAAACGTATGTAAGACTGCAGATGGAAAATCAACATTAATCAGTTGTGTTCTCATTTCAGATATGGGACAGCCGGCTATACACACACGGGTGTGGATCTGTGGGCACAGTATTGTTTTGGGTGCATAGGCACGCATCCAGGTTGCCCGAGGGCTCCCAGCTGGGATTCGGGTGAAGCATTACTCAATTGGCACGCACGGAGGGGAATGTTATGGGATCAACTGATACCGCTGTTGTATGCTGTGTGGGCACATCAGCAGCCACCGGATATATTGGTGATACACCTGGGAGAAAATGATCTGGAAACACTTAAAGGGGTGGAGTTAATGCTTCGAACAAGGAGGGACCTGGTGCAGATCCTGGGAATTTTTCTAGGCGTTAACGTTGTCTGGTCGAATATGCTTCAGCAAAGGGTCTGGCCGGGAGCCATGAACCCTGCCAGGGTGGACAAAACCAGGAAGTATGTGAACAGGGAAGTGGCCAAATTCTTACTGCTCTTGAGGGGGACAGTAATTTCACATCCTTGCATACTCTGTGGGGCACCCAAGTTATTTTGGGAGGATGGGGTGCACCTGTCAGGCTCAGGTGTTGACATATTTTTGGCTGATACAAAAGAGGGCATTGGGACATGTTTGGGAACCTAGCTGAATGTGGGGAGGAGGCAGCCAAACTAATGGCTGGTGCCTCCTTGTGGTGGATGTTCAGTGCAGGTACTCCATAAATTAAGGCACAAAAGAATAGATAAATGGCTTGGAAAAGGAATTAAGGAGAGGGGCTTGGTAATTGAGCAAGCTGGGGGCAATTAGGGACTCCTCTGATTGGTATGGCAAGCAGCCAACACTGTCCCCCCATCATTATAGTCCACCTTAACCACCCCTACAGGGGGTGGTGGTTAGTAAGGTCCTGGCAAGGGAATTGCTAGAGAGACCTGGAGGAAAAGGGGGTGGAGCTAGTGGAAGCACCTCAAGAACTGGCGGTTCCTGGCAGTGAATCTGCTGGAGGGACATGAATGGTAAAAGCACTTCACCCTGCCCAATTATGGGGGTTTCACCTGCACTGCACATTTTATCCGCTGGGTTAGTCCTAGACACCTAATAAAGTTGCAGCCTGATTAAACCCATATCTAATGTCTCCTGTCTTTCTTTTGCAATAGCCGGACAATCACCACCCTGCACTTTGAGGAGGGGGCAGGAGGAGAGGGCAATGCTTTCAGGCTTGGGGAAGGAGAGGAGATGTAAAACTGCTAGAAAAGTAGTCAGTGTGGTGGATGACTCACCACCTAGAAATGAGGGGTTTAAAAAGGTCAGCCTGGGCCTGGACCCTCCCCTCCTCCCTGGGAGCAGGCTAGGCAGTACCCACCTTCCCTATTTAGGTCAGAAATCTGCCAGGTGATTAGCTATATCTGCTGTGGGCATTACTGTAGCTGCCTCCTTGAGGGGGCTGGTAAGGAATTTTTCCCTTACCACCATATTGGCCAGGTGCAGTGGGGTTTTTTTTTGCCTTCCTCACAGCAGGTTCAGGTCAGCTCTGTTCCTGCATAGTATGACAGGCGGTAGGCCATATGTTGCAACTTTTTAAATGTACAGCGGATGTTCAGTGCAGGTACTCCATAAATTAAGGCACAAAAGAACAGATAAATGGCTTGGAAAAAGAATCAAGGAGAGGTCCTTGGTAATTGAGCAAGTTGGGGACTCCTGTGATTGACACAGCAGGGAGCCCACCCCCCATCCTTATATTCCACCTTAACCCCTCCTATAGGGGGTGGGGGTCAGTAAGGTCTGGGCAAGGGAATTACTGGAGGGACCTGGATAAAATGTGGGGAGAGCTGGTGGAAGATTTCCCCCCCCCCCCAAAAAAAAAAAATGGCTGGAATTGGAGGTTACTGGCAGTGGATCTGTTGGAGGGCCATGAATGGAAAGGTGGAGGGGCTGGTAAAAGTGCGCGCTCTCCCTCCCCATCCCCCTTAATTCTGGGGGTTTCACCTGCACTGCACATTTTATCCACCAGGTTAGTCCTAGACATCTAATAATAAAATTGTAGCCTGATTAAACCCCTAGCTAATGTCTCCTGTCATTCTTTTGGCATAGCCAGACAATTATAGGTATTGTGCTAGATTTTGTCTTCTCCCCACCCCAGAACATTTTTCTGTATGAGTTATGTTCAATAACTCAATTATTGAAGCACAAATGCATCAACTTTCCTTGTGCACAGTCTTGTGAAGATTTCCAGAAAATACTATATGGATGGTAAAACAAACTCTGGCATACTACCATGTGTTGTGTTTTAGTGTTGAAGTCCACTACCACCTAAGAGTAATACAAGAAAACTTGGTTTGGGGGGGGTTTCTCCTTCAAGACAGTTTACTTCTGTTGCAGCCAGTTTAGGTTTTTAGTACAGCCAAGGGACAAATTTTTAAAGGCAAAATGTGATTAAGCCACAAATGACAAGTAGCTAAAACTATTTCTAAAAAAAAAAAACTAATTTCAAGCTGCTGTTCATTTTTAAAATACTCTTTTAACACATCTTAAGTAAGTAAAACACTTCTATATAAAAAAAGACTTCTAAAAATAGAAGAAAAGTTCCTTCACTTTGTTTTACTGTATCTAGTATAGTTACAAAAAGCTTTTCCTGCTAGAATATCAAACTATTTAATATATTAATGAAGAACTAAGCTACTGTATGGCACGTGTCAAGTCCTCATGCAGGGGCAATGCTTCTGAAGAAAAATACTCAATTTCCTTTCTCCATTAAACTTTAGACAGTGAGATTGGCATATAGAAACAACTGTATGACAATGCACACATTCAGATGTGGTTTTTCTCATGTGTATATAATGAAAGGGATAGGATACAGAGGGACCTAGACAAATTAGAGGATTGGGCCAAAAGAAATCTGATGAGGTTCAACAAGGAAAAGTGCAGAGTCCTGCACTTAGGACAGAAGAACCCCAGGCACCGCTAGAGACTAGGGACCGAATGGCTCGGCAGCAGTTCTGCAGAAAAGGACCTAGAGGTTACCGTGGACGAGAAACTGGATATGAGTCAACAGTGTGCCCTTGCCAAGAAGGCCAATGGCATTTTGGGATGTATAGGTAGGGGCATTGCCAGCAATTCAGCAGATTGAGGGACGTGATCATTCCCCTCTATTCGACATTGGTGAGGCCTCATCTGGAGTACTGTGTCCAGTTTTGGGCCCCACACTACAAGAAGGATGTGGAAAAATTGGAAAACATCCAGCAGAGGGCAACAAAAAATGATTAGGGGACTGGAACACATGACTTATGAGGAGAGGTTGAGGGAACTGGGATTGTTTAGTCTGCAGAAGAGAAGAATGAGGGGGGATTTGACAGCTGCTTTCAACTACCTGAAAGGGGATTCCAAAGAGGCTGGATCTAGACTGTTCTCAGTGGTAGCTGATGACAGAACAAGGAGTAATGGTCTCAAGTTGCAGTGGGGGAGGTTTAGGTTGGCTATTAGGAAAAACTTTTTCACTAGGAGGGTGGTGAAACACTGGAATGCGTTACCTAGGGAGGTGGTGGAATCTCCTTCCTTAGATATTTTTAAGGTCAGGCTTGACAAAGCCCTGGCTGGGATGATTTACTTGGGGATTGGTCCTGCTTTGAGCAGGGGGTTGGACTAGCTGACCTCCTGAGGTCCCTTCCAACCCTGATATTCTATGAAAGAATTTATCCAAACGTGCCTAACAACTGGCCAAATGTTTATCACCTGTAAATTAAACAAATGCTCTTTGATGTGGATTTAAGGCAGTTATCTTCAAATTCAAGCTTCTTACAACAAACTGTCTCAGGAGGGACATCTCATTTGATCTATAAATAATATAGCCTCCTGAGGCAATTTTGAAAAAACATTGGGCGAGACCCGCTGGCATGAGTTAAAGCTGTAATTCCTCTCTACAGGTATCCCTTCTGGCTGAAACAGTTTTGCCCTGAATTGGCTTAAATGCAGTTAGAGAACTAAGCCCAGATGCTATTTTGACTCTTAACTTCAGAAACAGAAGTTCAAACCAATTTTGAATACGGTTTTGGGTTAATCAAATATACAAACCTAGAACTTTATTTTTTTTAAACAAGAGTCTGCTGTCTGAGAACAGGAACTAACTCATTTTACTTTTATTTGACTCAGCTCATTGCACATTAAGCAGTGGGGGGCTGTTGTCTGGCTTGTTGGAAAAGACGTGTGCCCCTTTAAGGGCTAGAGAGTCAGGGACCAACTTGATGCTGCAGTTGCAGACCAGGTCAGTGTGGGGCTGCTGATCCATTTCCCACCCACACCCCAGGTGACTGGAAGAGAGGGAGCACTGTAGGTCCATGCTACTGGAAGAAAAGCCCTGTTTTACCTGAGATAAGGTGGACTTGGTCAAGGCAGCATTTCTGGTAGCTGCTTTTTTTTAAAAAGCTTTTAGGATCAGTGTGCTAGTACCTGGATCCTGTAGGGATTCTTCCAGAAAGAGCTTTGAACCGAGGGATATAGAGTGGGAGGGGCAATTAGTTATATTAACCAGGAGGAAGTGAAAGACAGATGAAGGAGGCTGAGGTGCATCCACTATTCTTCAGGAGGTTGGCAAGCCTGGGATCTTCCCTGTGGAGACTGTGAGGGCATACAAGACTATAAGACCAGGTAGGGATGGGCCCCTCTTTATTCACTGTTCTAGAAATTCCCTCACATCATACCAGTTTGCTACAGTTTCAAGATAGGGCCTGACAAAGTTGGGATGCCCAGCTTATGAATTTGGTTCCCACTCATCCAGGATCTAGACGGTAACAGCCGTGGCCCAGCTGGGAATGGGGGTCAGGACAATTCAGGCAATTGGGCATTGCTATTCTGAAGCATGCAGAATAGGGGAAAAATCAGTGTTAATCTTCCTCTGTATTTTCATTCCAGATGCTGGCAGACAGTGATGTGGCTCTGCAGGCACAGTATTATTTGCTGGGTGCAGAGGTGGGCTTTGAGGTTGGCTGGAGGTTTGCAGCTAGGCCTCAGTGGTGAAGCAGTCCTGAGCTGGCACGGGAGGAGGGGCATGTTATAGGACCAGCTGATGCCGCTTCTGTACACTATGGTGTCCTGTGAGCAGGCATCAGATATAATTGTGGCTCACCTTGAGGAAGATAATGTGGAACTGTGTAAACAGGTATACTTAATGGTCAGAGTTCAGAGGGACTTGGGGGTTGATCCTGGAACTTTTACCAGGAGTAAAAATTGTATGGTCAGATATGCTGCAACGCAGGGTGTGGGAGGGAGCCGCCAAGACCCTGAAAGGCAGGTGGCCAAATTCATGGATGTCATAGGAGGGTCAGTCTTTTTGCATCCAGGCATAGTATATGGGGCACCAGAATTATTCAGGGAGGATGGGGTCCACCTGTCAGACTTGGGAGCTGAGAAGTTTTTGGCTGATATTAAAGGGGGCATTAGGAGATGTCTGGGCACCTGGTTAAGCGTTGGGGGGCAGCCAAGCTAATTGCTGGTGCCTCTCCTAGCAGATGCCCACTGTAGGTATTCCATGGGAAAGGGCTACAGTGATCAGATAGAATGCATTGGTAAAGGATTTAAAGGAGCGGGGATGAGGGGGGGGGTTGAGGCTCCTATGACTGGTATAGCAGGGAGCCAGCCCTCACCCTTCTCTATAGTCTCCCTTAACCCTCAATTGAGGAGGGGGGAGGGGGAGGTCCCTGCTGTGGGTTGGCTGGGGACCAGGGTAGGTAAGGGGGAGAGCTGACAGAAGCCCCCAGTTATATATTGAAATGATTATGGAATTATCCGCACTGTACACTTCTATCGGCCAGGTACTCCCAGATTTTTAAGAAAGAAGTTGTGGCCTAACTAAACCATGCTGCGTGTCTCTTGTCCTCTTTTTGGCGTAGCTGGACAATAAGCACTGCCACTCAGTTTTAGCTAGCTTATTCAATACATACACTGGTTTTTTGAGTGCTAGGTTGCTCACTAGAACACAAATTGTTTATCTAAGTGATCAGACAGCTTTTTGGGCATGGCAACACTGAAAGAGGAAGAGATTTGGCACTTTTTTTCTCTTTTAGTGAGAGGCAAAAATTGGTATGTCATTAAATATTTAATACATTTATTTATATCAAAAATACATATATTTTAAATTCTACAAAAAGTTAATGTAAACAAACTTTCTATACCGCTGTTTCCTTACTACATAATCTTAAGAAATCTTCAAAGCAGAAGACCACTCTAATAGCAAATAAATGCATTATATATTAGATTCAAGCATCTTCAAACAACCACATGGGGGGAAGGGGAAAAGGAACGAAACCACATAACCTGTCACATTTCATGTAGGAGATTAGACCTTGGTTAAAAAAGATTTAGATGCGGTTAGTAAATTACAGTAGCAAATATAAAGTGCTGTGCCTTACATTTTTAAAGCTGAAGTTTTTTGTATACTTGTGTACCTTTTTTAAAATGGTGAAATAAAGTTTTCTTCTTGATTTATGGTTGGAACTAGACCAGTCTCCAATTCCTTCTGCTTCTGGAGGAGACCCTGAAATAATGAGTACAAAGTAAATGCTCTTCCTTCTCCACAAAATAGGAACAGTGGCAAGCCTCTATTTTATTTCTTATTCATACTTCTAAGGCTCTTTAACCATTTTAAAATATGTAATTATAAAAAAGACATGATAAGTCAAGCACTCAAAGAAGGAAAAATGCCCCACTAAGACTGCAGGTGCTGTTTTACTTCAGTTTCGTTTTGCACATGGAACGTGGGAGTCTTGCCTTCCATCTGCAGGAAGTCTGTGGCAGAGCAAGGAGTGGACCCTAGCTCTGACTCCCAGAACAGTGCCTCAAACAAAAGAAATGTCCTCTGTTCTTTGAGCTCAACTTCACAGTCTATCTGAATGAGGTAGGAATCCTACAGTACAAACAGTACATGATTATGTTATTAAATACTGCAGCTGTTTTAACAAGTTTTTGGTTTGTAATTTCCTCTGGCTTTAAAAAACAGAAAAAGCACATTTTAGCATAGGTTTTAAGTAAAGTTGGATCCCAGAACATTTGAACTCTACCAATAATTGGTAGGAATAATAGGCTATTTTTTTCTCTGTGCATCATTCCTTGGAAGAAGATGAGGCACACATACATATGTTATCCTTGGCTTAGATGTGCAAGGCAACAGGAAGAATTGGAAATCAAGACTCTTGGGATCTATTCCTGCCTCTGGAGGGGCATCTGAGCTCTAATAGCTAAAAAGTGAGCACAGTTAAAGATTTTAAATGCTGATTCTGAAGAGTGGTGTGGGTAAAGCAGCACAAGTTGAGGCAGTAACACTAAAAATGTGGAGATTCTAGCCCTTGCTATGGCTCCTTTATATGGCTCCAGCTGCACTTGAGGCTGGTGTGGTCCCGGAGCTACTCCCCAGGGGAAGGGCAGTGTACTGCTAACATTTTGTAGTACTGTAGTGGCAAGGGGCCCTAGTGGTGGACCAGGACCCCACGGGACTAGCTGCTGAACAAAAAGATGGTCCCTGTGCTCAAAGAGCTTTTGTAAGTCTTTTGCTCCTGTACACCCTCACCATAAGCCCTAACATAGAGGTAGGCTGGAGGCAGGAATGGAAGTGGCAAAACTTGTCTGTGCTTGCCAATTCCAAGGTGCAGCAAGGCCCATAGGTATGATGTTAGACTGTCATATATTTAGGCATGGCAAGATTAGATTTTTATTGGTACAATGTTGGTTTTGCCATACACGCACAAACTGATGAAAAAATATTTCCATCAGCAGTAACACATTTACAGACAAAGAAAAATGCCGCTTAAGGACTTAGTTTGATTTAAAGATGTTTATTTTGCATGTTTTGACATATAATGTTGACAATTAGTGTGTTAAGGTAAAAAGCTTTAACTTTTTGAAGCTCACTGTCTATCATTAATTGTACAAGTCCTGCCCCCCCAATATCCCACAACTGTGATTTTAAAAATGCTTAAAACCCACAAATTTGCACTACTGTGAAAATTTTAGTAGATTAGAAAAGATTAATAATAAACATTGATAGTGTTGCAGTAGCCTCAAGGTTGCCAGAACTTACATTAGAGGCTGCACAGACCCTGGAAGGAGCTCAGAAAGTGGAAAGATGGCCTAATGGCTCTTTTGCCCCTCACTTCCTACACCGGGGCTGCACCTTGAATGCTGTGACCATTGAGACTTTGCACAACAGCTGGTCCCTCAGTTCTGTTCTTATATTTGTAAGAAATGACCCTGTGCAACCTCTCAGTAAGAGGGAAAGAAAGATACTTGCAGTCTTCCTAAAACATATTTTTTGAGATCTTGCTCAGAAACAGGAGCTAAGGTACAGACTTACTATCAGTCACTGGACTGGAAAGGAGGTGACCAGAACTCAGTGAGGGTTTTTTTGTTTGTTTTGCTGCCTGCCTACAACACCTTTCCCTGGTAATTAAGTTTGAGTGAAACATGGGTGTCAGATCTTGCTACACCTGTGATGGAGAAAATGGAGCACTGCTTCATCATAGTTGGAGGAGGAGGGGAAGATATCTCTGCTTTGGGGGAGGAGGCTGTACTCATTCCCCTATTCACCCCTCTCCCATTTTTTAAAAAAATTCCTGCCTTTCCTAGGCCAAGGATACCACTGCTCCTGTATTATTCCCTGCCGTCGGGATCTCTAACTCTGGGTCTGGGAGCATGTTTGGTGGGTGTTTTGTGGAACTCCAGTATGCTTGTTGCAGATGGCACATAAAGCAAATTTAGCAGCAAGCATCTTGTGAGTTCTACTGCCCATGGGCAAATTGCAGTTTTCAGAAGCTAAACATTCAGCGAAATTGGGTTGGATTTTCATGGACAGCAAAAAGCACCTGTCTGACCCTCAGCCAAATCCTCAGTTTTAAAAATTCTTTAAAGTACTAGAAAATTTTAGTTTGGTTTAAATAATTTTTTTTTCTTGGTGACAAAAATAAGGCTATGTCTATACTACCATTTATGTCAGTATAACTTACGTCGCTCAGGGGTGTGGGAAAAAAACACACCCCTGAGTGACGTAAGTTACACTCACATAACCACCAGTGTGGACAGCTTTATGTTGGCAGGAGAGCGTCTTCTGTCCACATAGCTACCACTGCTCATTGGGGGTGGTTTAATTGTGTCGATGGGAGAGCGCTCTCCCATCAGCATAGAGCAGCTACACAAGAGATCTTACAGCGGCGCAGTTGCTCTGGTACATCTGTGCTGCTATAAGCTCTCTAGTGTAGACAGAGCCTAAATTATCCTCTGAACTACAGAAATACGATTAGAGCCAAAAGTAGTTAAACAAGGAGTTTCTCAGATCTGAATGGTGCATATAAAAGACAGATGCAAACAACTGCTCTGGGCAGGAGGATAGTAGAGATTATCCAACAGTTAAATGTCCTAAATGCAGTAAGTGGCTGCTGGGATCATAGAATCATAGAATATCAGGGTTGGAAGGGACCTCAGGTGGTCATCTAGTCCAACCCCCTGCTCAAAGCAGGACCAATCCCCAATTTTTGCCCCAGATCCCTAAATGGCCCCCTCAAGGATTGAACTCACAACCCTGGGTTTAGCAGGCCAATGCTCAAACCACTCAGCTCCCACCCCCTTTCGGGATGACTCACCAAAAGACTCCAAAAGTCCATTCTTTGCTTTAACTAAGGTTTATTGAAAGAAAAACCTTTTAATCAATCTTTTGTCTTTCACAACAGAGACAGATGATATTCAGCAGGTAGGAAAACTTCCCTATTTCACCCCTCTATGCTAAACCTGAAATCACTGATATCACCACCGTAAAGCACTAACACCAAACTTCTTTGCTAAGCTCACCTAGAAAAAACTGCAGGAATGCTCAGCTTCAGTCTCCAAACTTGAACACCATTTTGCAAATATGGTGTAGCTAGAGGAATATTCAAAAGTGGTGGATCTTTGGCAAGCATTTCCATGAGCTCAGAGAAGCCCAGCCAAATGGAATTGGATGATGTAATGGATCCAGCTATATAGACCGTTCCTAATTACGATCTCCCAAGTGTACATGCCACCTAAGGACTGGTGATTTTGGAATCCCAGCTAGCTCATTCAGAATTGGACAATAAGGACGACTGCCACGTTTGTCTTCCTCATATTTTGCAGGGGCATTGTGTGGGGAAGGGGGTATATCTGGTACTGGTATACCAATGTGCAGGGACAGAAGCAGGTCTCTCTAGAAGCACAGTAATTATTATAAAGATATTGTAACTGTTTATAGTTCTGCTGGAATGCTTGCAGACTTTCTCCCTCTAGCTGCTTTACCCAAGGTATCTGTCTTGCTTCTATAGCTGTAATGCTTTGGTGAAAGAAGTGGCACTAGTCAAAACTGCAAATTAATTACTTCTGCCAATAAATTACTGGTAGAACCTGCTTATCTTTTGGTTAGACCACTGCTGCACCAAATAATATGACACTACATTAGGAAATATTCTCATTAGGAAAATAATGCAAACCAGGTCAGAGAGTTGAAGTTCCACTAGCAATTGTTCCTGCTTTCATAGCATGAATTAATTTTTAATGGCAGAATGGGAGTGCAATCTGAAAACAACCTGATACTGAATGAAATAAAGTGACACCAACACTGTTTGCAAAGGCCAGTTTTCTGTAGTTTAGTAGTTCAAACTGATGTTTAAAGTTCAGAATGAAAGGCTTTAATGCTATGCCTATGAATGGCTCCATACTGTCACACCAAAAATGTTCTGTGTGAAAGATATGCAAATGTGTAGGGTATTAAAATGTGAGCTATTTTAGGAGTTTTGTTATAGTATGCACTTTGCACTCCCACCTACACATGCCAGGTCATTTAGCAGAGAAAAACCGTGAAGCATTTGTGCTGGTCATCCAAGTCTACTACCTCAATTGGCCTGGCCACGCAGAAAGACGAAGTAGAGAGAGTGTTCTCACTGAGATGCACAAATACCCCCACCTCCTGGGCACATGTGCCAGTGTTACCAATACCTGGTCTTGCTGTTTCCCTTTCCTACTGGTCTCTGTTCCGATGAGTTCCCCTTTCCTCACAATTCCTTTGACTGCTCCTTAAAGAACCCCAAAATGTCTTTCTTTCTGTAGCCAGACAAGGTCTCACTGCTTCCAGCTGCAGTGAGCATATTTGCTTTGAAACACATTCTATTATCCACTAAATCACTTCTGTTTTACTAACTAGATGCACAGCAACATCATCTCAGTAGTATCTTGATCCCTATCCAAAAAAAGTATGTAGCCTTCAGAGTCATCAGTTGATGTTTTATATGTAGTGTCAGTACTATCAAATATTTTTAACTTTTCACAAAAAAGAAACAGATCTAATTCAAATTGTTTTTATTAAACCTTGTGGAGATATGTCATTACCATTAATTTACTAGAGGTAACAGAGCAAACACTACATACCTTATACAAATGTGCACATGCTTTTCTTTTGAACAAATTAACTTATATAATATTCTGTTAAGCCACTTCTTATTTTTATACATACACCGGGAATCCAAAAACAGACTTCAGTGTTGACAAAAGAAAACCTAATTTAGGGAAGGTGTTTTATAACAATTCATACTTCAAATTAATGAAGTAAAATATTTTTCATAGCTGCTATATGATTGCCAGCCCTGTTAAGTCTTTTGCTGTGAGTGGATAGCTACACCTTCACAGCCTCACCCACCAGTTGTGGGAATGTTATTCTCTTAAGATAGGGTCCTGATGCGCTGTGAAAAAATTATTCCACTTTTATCCCAGAGCTGAATCATCTCCCTTCCCCAGGAAGACCACTTTCTTAGGTCCTCAACTATCTCAACGCTAGGAAAAGAAAGAGGCTAAAGAAACACTAGGGCAAAAAAGTAGGATGAAAGAAAGGGACAGAATCGAGAATAGGGCTAAAAGATGGGAAATGATTATGAAAATACAAAACTTTAAAATGTTCATTACAGATTTAGCTCATACTGTACCTGGCGTAAGTCTGATAGTCCTTTGAGGATTGCCTGTTGTCGGTCTCTGTTTTTCACTACATTAGGATTAAGAAGTGGATCTCTCACATGATCAGAGCTAAAAATCTGTCGTGGTGTATGGCAAGAATCTAAAGATAAGTATAAATCAAATTAATTATACTAAGTAATTGTTTCAGTTTTACTTTAATTTCTTCCAAGTAGTCTTTATATAGGCTTTGCAGATTTTTTTTTAAAATAATTAAACAGAAAATATCCATGTTTATTTTTAAGCACGTTTTTTCTATTTCTGTAGATTTAACTCTTCACAGTGGCAGGAAATTATGGGGAGATCAGACAACTAGGGGTTAGACAATAATTGTTAATGCCAATAGATGCTGAGATTCAAAAAAGTTAAAGCTGCATAACCATTAAAACACAAATTGTCAATATTACATGTCAAAATATACAAAGTAAATATCCTTAAAACAAACTAAGTCCTTAAGAAGCATTTTTTTTTTTTAAAACTTTGCCTATCTGTAAATTTTGGTAACCATTAGAGCTGTCAAGTGATTAAAAAAATTAATCACAATTAATCGTGCGATTAATCACATTGTTATACAATAATAGAATACCATTTCTTTAAATATTTTTGGATGTTTTCTACATTTTCAAATATATTGATTTCAATTACAACACAGAATACAAAGTGTACGGTGCTCACTTTATATTTATTTTTGATTTACAAATACTTGCACTGTAAAAAACAAAAGAAATAGCATTTTCAATTCACCTAAACTAAATACTGTAGTGCAATCTCTTTATCATGAAAGTTGAACTTACAAATGTCAAATTATGTACAAAAAAAACCCGCATTCAAAAATAAAACAATGTAAAACTTTAGAGCTTACAAGTCCACTCAGTCCTATTTTGCTTACATTTGCAGGAGATAAAGCTGCCCGCTTCTTGTTTACATCACCTGAAAGTGAGAACAGACGTTCGCATGGCACTGTTGTAACTGGTGTTGCAAGATATTTACATGCCAGATGCGCTAAAGATTCATATGTCCCTTCATGCTTCAACCACCATTCCAGAGGACATGCATCCATGCTGATAACCGGTTCTGCTCGATAAGAATTCAAAGCAGAGTGGACCGATGCATATTCATTTTCACCATCTGAGTCAGATGCCACCAGCAGAAGGTTGATTTTCTGTGTTGGTGGTTTGGGTTCTGTAGTTTCCGCATCTGAGTGTTGCTCTTTTAAGAGTGACAGCATGCTCCACACCTTGTCCCTCTCAGATTTTGGACGGCACTTTAGATTCTTAGACCTTGGGTCGAGTGCTGTAGCTATTTTTAGAAATCTCACATTGGAACTTTCTTTGCCTTTTGTCAAATCTGCAGTGTTCGTAAATCTAACAACATGTGCTGGGTCATCATCCGAGACTGCTATAACATGAAATATATGGCAGAATGCAGGTAAAACAGAGCAGGGGTCATACAATTCTCCCCCAAGGAGTTCAGTCACAAATTTAATTAACGCACTATTTTTTTAATGAACATCAGCAGCATGGAAGCATGAAGGGGCATATGAATGTTGAGCATATCTGGCACGCAAATACCTTGCAACGCCGGCTACAAAAGTGCCATGCTAACGCCTATTCTCACTTTCAGATGACGTAAATAAGAAGCAGGCAGCAGTATCTCCTGTAAAAGTAAACAAACTTGTTTGTCTTAGCAATTGGCTGAACAAGAAGTAGGCCTGAGTAGACTTGTAGGCTCTAAAGTTTTTGTTTTGTTTTTGAGTGCAGTTATGTAACAATAACAAAAATCTACCTTTATAAATTGCACTTTCATGATAAAGAGATTGCACTACAGTACCTGTAGGCAGTGAATTGAAAAATATGATTTTTTTTATCATTTTTACAGTGCAAATATTTAAAAAAAATTAAGTGAGCACTGTAAACTTTGTAATCTGTGTTGTAATAGAAATAAATATATTTGAAAATGTAGAAAAACACCCAAAAATATTTAATAAATTACAATTGGTACTCTATTGTTTCAGAGTGCAATTAATCACGATTAATTTTTTTTAATCACAGTTAATTTTTTGAGTGAATTGCATGAGTTAACTGCGATTAATTGACAGCCCTAGTTACTACTGATGGAAATACTTTTTCACTGGTTTGTGTGTGTGGTGAAACTGATGTTAATGGATATTTACCAAAAATCTAATCCTTCCAAGCCTATCTTTATAGCTTGTAGAGAGCCAGTTTTCCTTCCCTGCCAGATTTTTTATCACTAAAACTATTTCACAAGTGAAACCGTATTTCAGTTCCTAAAAAAATTCGAATATATTTATATACATATGTATTACCTAATAAAGTACAGTATATTGCTAATCACAATATATTGCTAATAAAAAGAACAAGTTAACTTTATTTTCTTAAACACTATTGACTAGTGGCCTACCAAGTACAAGCTCTCTGTGTAATACTGCGCCACAACTGATAAGTCTCAGGCATTTATAAGGACAAATGTCAGAGACTTCAGTGTACTATTTACATCAGGTATTCAAACAACTCTAAATCACTAAAACCCCTCCCTCCTGCCATCTTAATATCAGTTTACAATATGTTTCAGTACCATTAAACTGTCGATATTGTGGATCATGTGTTGAAGGTCTAGTCATTGGTGCATCTGGATCAAGGTAATAAATTTCATTTGTTCGCACATAGGGAATGAAATGAGAAGAGGGTGGCCGTTCAGGTTCAATAACTGGAGAAGATGATTTCCTCTGTTGCATGGCTGTGTTGATATTCTTCCCTCTTCCACTATTGCCATTCTGAATTGGGAAATTAGAAGTATTTATCTGCCTTTGTTGTACTTGGTGTAATCTGTTTTTAACTGCTGGAACAGGTGGTGATTCAGATCTGTGCAAAATAATTTTAGTTAGACCAAAATTTTCAAGCAATATGCTTCATTTTATTAATACTCCTAAAACCTAATGAAATATTGTTTAATATATCTTTTAATAAAATCTAAAATTATGTTTTCCCTCCCCTATGTGCTTAATGTGCACTAGAACATTTAGTGGGCCCTCTGATTCACTCTTTTTGCGCAAAGTGGCCAGAAACTCAATGGATTTTGCTAATTAGGAATTCCCAGATGACAAAGAATCAGCATGACGACTCTGTGCTACTTCTCTTGTCACTCCAGGATAGGCTGCATGGGTTGATGAAAGGGAGAATCTGCACAGCTCTGGTTATTCCCACCTGCCAAAATGGTCACTTGGGACCAAAGAGCAGTCTGAAGGCATGGCCAGACCTGAGAATCAGGCCATGAATATTCTATTTCTATTAGCTTGCAGACAATTGTGGGCTCTTCTTTCCTAGACTGACTAGCATCCTATAATTTTCCTTCTATAGTATTTGACACTTATTTTAAACATTTAACAAAAATATCTTTTTTCTAGAATTAGCCATTTGCTCGTCATTCTCTCTGTACCTGAAAACAAGCTCTATGCAATTTATATAAGCAATACATATTATTTAAATCTGTGCTAGTTCTTTTAAGGATAAAATGCATTCTACACACTTTTTTATGAAGGCAAATGCAAATGAATGTGCTAGGCAAAAATATATATATTACAAAAGGTTATGTTCCCTGTCCAAGTGACAGAAAGGAAAACAGTAGGTCCTGTTCTTAAATAACTAAAGTTGCCCTCATTTTGGGACACATTCTTCTGTCTAATATATGCCTTAAATGTCCAGCACAGTTTTCCCAAGTACAGTACTCTCTGAAATGTTTTTCACTTGAGAATGAAATATATATAAACTTTTATTTAAAAAATTGTATATTTTTAGTAAAAAGTAAAAATTGCACTAAAACATATCTAATTTCTCATTCTTAATTTCCTTGTAATAACTGATACAGAATACAGACCTACCTTTCTTCATTCAAATGACTCCACTGAGATTGTTCTCCCTAGAATAAGATCAAAAGTAAAAAAAAAAAAAAATCTGAATTTTTTATAATATATATTTTATTTTGTAAGACAAAATGATTTTTTTCCTTCTAAAGTTCCTAAAGCAGTGTTAGACCTGAATTCAGGTGAAATATACTTATCTAAGCCTTTACTCAAAGAGATACTATTATAAACATTGCAGACCAAACTCATTGCTGATGTAATTCTCTGAAGACAACTTACACCTCCATGAAGTTAAATGTGCAGAGTAAATTTTGGATTTCCAGAGCTGATGCAAAAGGTAAGAAGAACCAGGAACATTAAGGTTTGTAATGCTAGTAATGATTCGGAGGCAGGGTGTGTACAGGTTTTTTGTGACTTAGGGGGACACCCTTGAGATCATGACACTCCCTGACCAAGTTCTGCCATTAGGGGAAACCTTACTAACCCAGAAAAGGACATGTTCTGGCCACTAGACATTGACCAGCTGCAAACACGCCCCTCTGCCCCGCACAGCTCCCTGTGGCAGCAGTTTGCCATTCCTAGCCAATGGGATCTGCAGGAAGGGGTGGGCCACAGGAATGTGCTGGCTGCCGCTTCCCACAGCTACCATTGGCCAGGAACGGCAAACCATGGCCAGTGGGAGCTGCGGGGGGCCGTGCCAGCGGATAGTCAACATCAGCAAAATGTTTCGAGGCCCGTAATCAGATTACCCCGATGGGCCACGTGCGACCCACAGGTTGCCCACCACAGCACTAGAGGTACCACTGACAGCTACTCCTAGAGAAATTAAGGGTTAAAATTTCAAGCCTCAGAATCAGTTTGAGTCTAATAGGGTGTCCATAGGAGTGGTACCCTGGAAGAGTGATTAGGCAAGAATTCCTTCCTCAACTCTTGTGAAGCCAAGGAAGCAGCTGAGATCTCTGCTAACACTGTTGCATCAAAGCAAGTGAGACATAACACCTAATCAGCAACTCAGAAAAAAGGCTGGCATCCTAACAGGGAAACAAAAAATAAAATCTCTAGGGGAGGAAAAGGGTGTAAAAATGAACAATTCTCCATGGTATAAAACAGGATTATGGAAATACACACACACACACACACCACACATTTTATATATATATAGGTGGAAAAGTACCTACAGGTTATTGGAACAATCAGAAACACCAGGGTATAGGACTTGATGCAGTACCTTTTATGGCTGGATCCATACTACCCAAAGCTTCAGGCTGAGCACTATTATTAAATGTAGGTCCCTTTTTCCAGACACAAGGGAAAACTGTTTTTTTCTTATAAATGAAAATATTAATTTATATACAGTTTATTAGACTTTTGAACAAGCAATTTATACCTTACTTTAATTTATCTTGTATTTTCACTCAAAGGCCAACTTTCCTGAAAATCAACTGCAAAACTCAGTTGTAATAACTGCCATTGTCGTTGACTAACGTACGTGAAAAACTGTCTTCAGTTTCGCAATTCTATCCTCCACATTCATTTAAGACACATACATGAATACCTACGGAATTCACAGATTACTTATTGTGCCCACAGCCTTTGAAGTAGTGCATTTCTAGCATTCATTTTCAGCCAAACAAATAAATGGCTTCTTGGCTGGCTACACAGAATTACAGAGGTCACTTTATCTCTGGATACATTTTTCACTGGAAAGTAGACCTGGTGTGAAGGGAAGAAATGAGGCACAATGTCAGTGCCGGGAGGTGAGCGGTATCAGCAGTATTTTCTTTAAAGCGTGGAAAGATACGATTTTTTTCAGCCATGGGCTACTGATGATGTGTGTTTAGTGGAATGGAAGAAGGAAGAAAAGGTGCAATTATAAAGTATGTACTTTGCTGTCATAAATTCTCTCACAAGTCAACAATGGCTTTTTTGGTTGTTTGTGAAAATTAACATTGTTCTCCTATATGTTTTCCTGCCTTTGATGGACAAAGAGGGTCAAGTCAGTTTCATAATTTCAATCTCCAAGAGTACGATACACAGGCTTGTATCTTGCTGCCAATCAGATTCCCTCTTTACACAGAGAATAAATGACAACTAAATAACAGGGAATAAATACACAGAAGAGGGTTATGGTGACATCAAAATCCAGGTGAGTGAAATCTGAATGTATTATGTCACTAGAATACCTACATTACTGAACTAAGTTCTGGAGTTTCACCAATGATCTAGCCCAGACACAAATGAGATATTAAGTGAGCCAAGGTTATGATGAAAAATTTTTGCTGTTATACACCAAATCATTACCTTTGTTACTGCATGTCCCTTACTCTTTGTATTCGTTTCCTGGTGAGATGAAGGAGACCTTTCTGGAGAGACTTCTTTCTTTTGACAGAGTTTGCCAGGAGTATTTCTTTCTACCAATTGAAGCAGCTCTATCTGTCGTCTTACTTTCTTTTCCTCCCTTTGCTTCTGTAGCCGTCTAGGGTATCTTTCTGATGCTGGAATATACCTTTTCCCAGGTTTGTTTATGTTCCAGTCAGGTCTCTTTCCATATTTTTCCATAGGATTTGTTTGTTTCTCCTTTCTTGCAAATTGATTATATAAATCAGTGTAACTGCCATTATTCTCTTTTTCTGATATTTTCTTTTTATCTGGATACTGCATTTCTTTCTTGCATTTTTTGATGTTAAATTTCTCTTTATATTCTATGGGAATATCTGGAGATGTACAGTCCACAGTTCTTCTTTCTACAACTGGCTCAGTGCACGTTTCAGTTCTGATGTACGCTCTGGTGTCAAAGTAATCTAAAAACAAAAGTATCGCTATTTTCTAAGCAGGCCACGTGTCTTCTTTGAATTATATTTCAGTATTTAGACTACAAATGCATTACTACTCACTTCATTCAAAACATCGATTGCTACAATATTGGCATACTTTTTTATTCCTTCTGATGTTTCAGAGTAAACCGCACAGGGGAGAACCAATATAGTGACCAGATAAACTCAGTCCATGTTTAAAAACATGGGGAACAAAATGTAAGAAAACTTAAAATATAAATGAAATGAAACTACATTGTCTTGATATATAGATTCGTCTTGTATTGTGATAGACCAATGATGAACAACAACATGAAGCTTTTATATGAATATTTAAGGTGCATCTTGTTCATAGTTTGTCAGATCTTATTCACCATTTTAAGTGCTACTGAGTGTAACAGGCATTCCCTATCTGGTTTCTTTTTTCTCTTCTCCGACAGAGGTTCTGAATTAGGAGCTGACTCAGTAACCTGTCACTTGGATCCCCACCAATATAGGTTAATTGGGATCTAAGTGGAAGACCAATTAACAAATAGAGTCACAGCTGAAGGGCTAATTAGAGGGAAAAGCAATCCTAGCAGCTGGGAGCAGATACATAGAGAGGAAGGAAACCCTGGAAAAGGTGGAGGTGCAGAACTTGCAGGAAGACAGAGCTGGTTGTTCTTAGCACTGCTTCCTTTTCCCTTAGCAATAAGAGGGGAGCTGACTAGGACTTGTACATATGTAAATAGTACTACAGATAGTGGCCTGATAGAATGCTATAATAAAGAACAGTGGTGGGGAAGGTGGCTGGAGTGAGTCTGGACTGTACCTAAGGCAAGAGAGACTCCCAGGGGACCACCCTGCAACATACTTGGGGGCTTCTCCAGGACCCATATCCCTCATCTGTGCAGGAAGCCAAAGAGTGAGCCAGCACAAGGGTCAATGGTCTGGGAAATAGAAGAAATCCTGAAATGGATCATAGAATAGTAAAAGGAACTGCAGTAATCCATACAGTTTTTTCAACAGTCCTAGCAACCAGAGCAGCAGGCCCAGATGGTGTGGCAGGCAGACCAACAGAAAGTTCTCCAGGACTTTATCAAGGAACAGATGGCCGTACAGCATGGGATACTGCAGAATCTGGTGAGTCCTGTGACCGGGGTTAACAATAGAGCCCAGGGAACTGGACATTGTGAAGTGGCTCCAAAAAATGACTTTGAGGCCTTTCACCAAATTTTTGAGAGGGTGGCTTTAAGTTCTGGTTCTTTAAGTTTGCAAGTGGCTCCTTGCAAAGCCCAAGCATCCCTAAGTGAAGAACATGCCATTGCAGATAGGATGGTTCTGTTGTCAGAAAGATCTGAACAGAAATTTAGGATGGCAAAAAGCAAAGAGGCTGTCAAGACTGGGCTACTAGCTGGTTGTTACCCCCAGAGAGCCAGGGGGTGGAGGAAGTGATGGATGTCTGATCGTAGAATAGTTCTTGCAAGGTCTTCCTGCGGTGGGGAGTATATGGTTGCACTGGCACCAATCCTCGACATCAGACAGTGTGGGGAAGCTGACTGAAAAATTCTTAGAGGCCGAGCTACCCAGAAAGACAGTCCATCTCTTGCTGGGACAGGAGATGAGAAAGAAGTTGGTAGATGCTCAGCCAGGAAAAGGGACTGAGAGAAGTCCAAAGGGCCCTCATACTCTGCCAGAGAGGGATGGTGTGTTACCAATGTCGGTGGCCAGGACCCATAGAGAGTGTTCGCATATGGACTGCAAGTTGGTGAGGTTTTGTTCTGTGAGACATGATGAAACTCCAGCAGATGTTAGCAGAGAGGGCAGTAAGGTTAGAATGTATACATGGGGAAAGGAGACATTCCTCTTGGAGGTCAAGAGAGTGTTTATATGGAAGGTGGGGGTGGTGGAGGCTTTACCCCATCCAGTTGTGTTGGGTCTGAACTGGAAACCCTTCCCAGTGAGAGAGAGAGAGAGAGAGAGAACTCCAAGGAGATCACAGGGTCAGTTATGGAATGTAGAAAAGGAGCTAGAAGAAGGGGGCTGTCAGATAGAAATTAAAAAAAACCCAGACAGGAAGATACAAGTCAGGAAGGTCAACAAGAGAGAAGAGTCTGGTAGAGGAGGAAGGAAAACAGAGGTATAACAGAGGCTGATGACTGAGACCCGTAGGGATATAGCTGATAAAACAACGGTTTACCAGGGAGTCCCAGGAATGGACCAGAGCAAGAATGAGATGTCGGGGCAGAACAGAGTGTCATGGAGAGTGGTGAAAACCTAGAATTAGAGGTAGAGTCGCAACAAATTAGAGGGAAGGTCAGATTGTCTTCATGCCAAAAGCACTCTATTGACAGGCAGAGACTGAATTGTGGGGACAATCCCCACCCACAGTTGGGTTTTTTGTGGGTGGGTGGAAAACAGAAGACAGCCACTGAGGAGCTGGGAATAACCCCAAAGATGGGGTCCCAAAAAAATCAGAGAATGGTGATAAAGGCAAGCTCAGCCCAAAAGAAGAGAGAGCATTTGGAAGAAGGTGGGGAGGCATGTGACAGGGGATTTGAGTCAGGAGCTGACTCAGTAACCTGTCACTCAAATCCCCACCCATATAGGTCAATTGGGATCTAAGTGGAAGACCTATTAACAAGTAGGGCCACAGCTGAAGGGCTACTCAGAGGAGAGAAGCAACCCCAGCAGCTGGGAGGAGATAAATAGAGAGGAAGGAAAACCTGGAAAGAGGGGCGGGGAATGCAGAACCTGAAGGAAAGGAAGAGCTGTTCTTTTTCCCCCAAAAGTAAGAGGGGAGCTGACTGGGACGCATATATATGTAAATAGTACTAAAGGTGATGGTGGCCTGAGTGAGAGTGGTCTGTACCGAAGAAAAGAGACTCACAGGGGACCGCCCCATGACACCCTCTCCTTTTAAAAAGAGAAAACTTTGTTTCAGTCTTTAAAACAAATAAATAAACCAACTTCCCACCCTACCAGTCCCCTTCATACAATACATTAGGCACACCCCAAATACTACTTAATTCCTTAGCATTTGCAAATCTCTATTGATCTTTCTATACTTGCTGCCAAGCCCAAAATATAAATTTCTAGTTAAAGAAACAAAAAATATTTCAATGGAATTTCCCAACCCATTTGAGGGCTGGAGATTAGGTATTTGTTGCAATAAAGCAACATGTATTTAAACTAAAAGGCACACAATGGCTGTATAGTTTTACTAAATATAATTTTTGCCTCAACTATAGTGCTAAGAAATGTAAAGCATCCTTGATCTTCATTTCAAGTAATAATGTTTGACATCTGGGAACAAATTGGAAGGTCTAGGCATGTGTTAGCCTAAGGACCTCTCAATATCAACTGGCAAAGGTTCCTGTCAGGAACAAACTCACTACACCTAACACGTTGCTGTTATAGTATTTATCTATAAAGAATACCATTAGAGCTCTTAAATGAAAGCCAGGATCATACTAGTCCTTAATATCATTGTGAAATGTATGTACTGATTTATATTTAAAGTTATGTATATTAAAAGTATGTCCCTATAGTTTGTTTCAAGGTGTTACTCCCTAGCAGAGGTGAAAAACCAGTTTTGTCAGACAAAGGGATGTATAGGCACGTGGCTACGTAGGCTTCATACGTAGTTTAAGCATTGTAAGCAAAACACAATGGGAGCTACACTTGCATTTCAAGACATCTTGACTCTGGGGTCAACACAATGAGTGTTGGTTAATATAAGGAGAAGCAAAAAGCCATTTAGTTATCCACTGACTGAGGAAACCCCTTGAAGGGGGTGGGGTGTATTCATGAAAATCTGGATCCTGGTTTTTGTCTGAAAACCAGCAGCTCTAAGACTGAATCCCTGGGAGAAAATGGTTATAGTTCCTATTTTATAAAGTAGATTAATAAGTGCTCCTAGTTCTGTGTCCACCCATTAGCCTTACTCAGTATCTCTCTCTCTATTTGATCATAAGTTTATGATTTTTCATTATAAATACATTTCACTGCTGTGGTGTTATAAAGGACCTGATTTTGAGTTTTATCAGTCAAGCTGTGTGTATAAGTCTCCTTTGGGGACAGTGAACTTAGTAATTACAGTGAATGTCCAGTGACAGGGGCTGGACACTATAGGGAACATTCTGAGGACTAAGGGGTTGGTGTATTCTTAGCACTAACCTGCACAAAGAGGAGGTCTGCAGAGACCTGGAAGTAAATGCTTGTGGAATTTGTTATAAATAAGTAGTATAAATAGTAAGTGCTTGTGAATTTGTTATAAGATAGCTAATGGACTATGCCAAGCACCCTATGTATTCAAACCCAGTTAATTTATTAATTAATTAATACAGTTAATTTGGGCAAAAGGCTGAGAATACTCTTATGCCGTACTTATGTGCCTTCATGTTTCACAAGTCTAAGCATGCCTTGGATGAAGTGAGCTCCTCAGGGCTTTGGATCCAGCCCACAGGACTGCCCCCCCCCCCGGGTTCCACAGGCCCTGCTCCACTCTCAGAAGAGGCTGGCACCACGTCCCTGTGGCCTCGGGGAGGGGGGGAGGGAGCAGACGGCTTCGTGTGCTGCCCTTGGCTCCAGGCACCGCGCCCCGCAGTTCCCACTGGCTGGGAACGGGGAACCGCAGCCAATAGGAGCTTTGGGGGAGGTACCTAGAGGCGTGGCAAGGGCCGCTTCGCAGTGCAGGGCCAAGACAGGCAGGCAGGGAGCCTGCTCTGGCCACAGTGGGCGCTGCTGCTATCCCGGAGCTGCTTTAGGTAAGCGGCGCCAGCCCAGAGCCCGAACCCCTCGTGCACCCCACCTGCCCCCCAACCCTGAGCCCCCTGCTGCACCCTGCACCCCTGTGTACCCCAACCCCCTGCCTGCACCTCGAACCCCTCCTGCACCCCAACTCCCTGCCCTGAGCTCCCTCCCGCAGTCTGCGCCCCATCCTCTGCCCCAATCCCTTGCCCTGAGCCCGTTCCTGCACCTCCCCAACACCCCGCACTCCCTCCAGCACCCCAACCCCCTGCCCCGCATACAATTTCCCCACCCAGATGTGCCCCTCGGCCCAAAAAGTTTGCCCACCCCAGATTAGAGACCCAATTTTATGGGGTTACAGGGGCTTCTGTATAGATGACTTAGGTTAATCTACCCAATGGGATGCCGTGCTCAGTCTAGAATATACCATCAAATACTTAGTTTTGCAGTTCCCAAACTGTGGATTTGTGTCTCCAGAGCTAATTTTTGCTGTTAACAAGCTTATTTTAAATAAATAAATATAGACAGGTGAGAAATAACAGACCTCAACCCTATCGTACCTCTGCAAATTTGTCTACACAGAGTCAATCCCTTACATCTCTCTAAAAGTGCAAAGTTTCAAAAAGTTCAATGAATAGAAGATAGTTGGTGGCGGAACAATACTCCGCCCCCACTATAATCAAGAACTGGCCTAATCTGACAACTGTTTGTGAACAAAATCATGAAAAAAAAGATGGCACTGTCACAGCCAAAGTTCTCAACATTGGGCTTAAGAGAAATGTTGAACACATGCTGAGTACCCTAAAGCCTATTTCTGTAGCCCTGAACAAAATGCAGGGAAATATCTGTTTTATTGCTGACTCTGTTGAAATGTGGAAGGAACTGAGTGAGATCTTAAAAAGAGAAATATGTAATGACAGAGTTAAATTACAACCATTAAAAAAAAAAGAATGGGACAAGCACTATCTCCAGCTTATTTTCTTCCAAATATTCTCAATACTTGGTACCAGGGTCAAACCTTAACTGCTGAAGAAGAGGAGTTGGCTATGACATGGACATCCAGGAATCATCCCTCCATAATGCCAACTATAATAAACGTCAGGGCTTAGGGTGAACCATTCAAGAAATATGTTTGCTGATGATGTTTTATAGAAAGTCACACCAGTGAACTGGTAGAAGTCACTTAAAGCACTTGAATTTAGAGACTGTTGAAGTGATAATCTCACTTTTAACAGCAATAGCTTCTTCTGTTGGTGTAGAAAGAATATTTTCTTTCTTTGGATTAATTCATTCCAAATTGAGAAATCATTTGGGACCTGAAAAAGCAGGAAAGCTCGTTTTTTTTTTCCTCCAGATTATGAACAAATAGAGTTTGCTGACAGAAGGAGCATTATAGTGCTTGCACCTCCACTGTTTTGTCGACAAAAGCCGCCTTTTGCTGACGAAACTGTGTAGTGTAGACAAGGCCTAACACTGGACGAGATGTGACAGTCCTAAGAAAGGAAGGCATGCTTAGACTTGTAAGGGAGGTTGCAGTACTGCTACCCTTACTTCTGTGCTGCTGCTAGTGACGGCACTGCCTTCAGAGCTGGACAGCTGGAGAACGGCGGCTGTTGGCTAGGAGCCAAGCTCTGAAGGCACAGCCACCACCAGCAGCAGTGCAGAAGGATGGCATGGCATGGTATTGCCACCCTTACTTCTGTGCTGCTGCCTGCAGAGGTGGGCCCTCTGTCGGCAGCTGCCACTCTCCAGCCACCCAGCTCTGAAGGCAGCAGCGCAGAAGTAAGGGTGGCATGGTATGGTATTGCCACCCTTACTTCTGCACTGCTGCTGGCGGGACACTGCCTTCAGACCCGGGTGCCCAGCTAACAGCTGCCACTCTCCAGCTGCCCAGCTCTGAAGGCAGTGCAGAAATAAAAGTGGCAATACCGCTACCCCCCTTAAAATAACCTTGTGACACCCTCCCAACTCCCTTTTGGGCCAGGACCCCCAATTTGAGAAATGCTAGTCTTCCCCCGCCTGTGAAATCTGTATAGTATAGGGTAAAAGCACACACAAGACCAGATTCCACAGTTTGGGACACGTTTTTCATGGCTGTGAATTTGGTAGGGATCTACCTATGAAGCATTGCAAACCCTTTCCAAAGCACCCTGTGGCTAGTTGCACAGTGGGATAGCTACCCACAGTGAACTGCTCTCTCTGTCAATGCAAGAGGTGTTGTTGTGGATATGCTTCACTGACACAAGGACCATAGTGTGGACATGCAACAGCGGTTTAATACAGCAGTGGCTGTTCGTCGTCATAACTTGCACTGACAAAACTCTCTAATGTAGACAAGGCCTTAGTTTCCCTATTGCTGCTATTTTATTTACTCTTGATACTCTAATCTGTCTAAGCAGTCACTTCTAGTTTTACTCGGTGCTGTATAAACAAGATTTGCCTCTACTGATAGCCTGAGCTAATGAAGGAGCTATTCCACTTTTTTTTCTTAAAGAATATGATACCCTACTAAATCATATTATTTTTTTGGAATGTATACCTGTCTGCACAGCAGTATCTTTCCGAGGAGAGGTTACGGTTTTTACATCTTGATGCATCTTACTGCTCACTTCATCAGAACAATGATCATGATTTACATTTGAAAGGCCACATATTTTATCACCTAAAAAGTAAGAAACCAGTGACTTAAACAATTTTCTATTAATGTCTATATAAATCACACTATCAAGTTGACCCTATCCCTGTAGTTTAATAATTAGACCTTCTGGGTTCTCGTCCTGACTCTGCAATTGGCTCACAGTGACACCTTGGCCACATCTCTTACCCTTTCTGGGGAAGATCTTCTAAAGAAATTACAGGATTTAGGAGTGCAAGTCCCTCTGAAAGCCAAAACAGTTGTACTTGTGCTCCTCAGTACTCCTGAAAATCTCCATCTGTGTCTTTCTTCCATTATAAAAGGTGGATAATGCTTCTTGGTGTTTGAGGCTTGATTAACATTATATATGTTTAACTTTTTGAGATACTTGACTAAAAGGACAGAAGTTTTGTTCAGTTTCTGAAGCCAAAGAGCAATGTCTAGACTGACAGGATGTTTTTTCTCAAAAATAGGATCCATAGCTCATGCAAACCCTCCAAAAATAAAATGAAATATATTAAAGTTGGTACTTGCCGCTGCCGCCACCACCACCACCAAGATTCTTCTGCAGTTTTGAAATGTCATGTCCTTTTTGAGCCAACTGTCGAATACGTTGTTCCTGTTTTAATCTCTGTGCCTGTTCTTGTGCTCTCTGCATTGTCTGATAGAGCTCATTTGTTTTAAGAGTCATGATTTCCTATCATAAAAAGGGAGACAAATGCATGAGATCATTTAGTCGGAGAATAAAATAAACAGGGCTGCATAATCTCCTTATAAGTTTACATCTATTCATGATTTTTTCTATTTGGGTATTTTTTTAAGTTAGTAAAAGAAATAACAGAGATGCAAAGATCTTTATGTGAGGCTAACGGAGAGCGTAGAGCCAGCACTGTAGCAGCATAAAGAGCTGGACTACGTTGTGATCCCCCTGTACCATGTGACTTGAAGGGAAGCAAAGAAGCAGGTATTAGAAAACTGTGCACCCTATACTTATGGAAGAGAAACAGCAAGTCCTCCCCAAGCAGAGATGCTTCTTCACACTTTTAAGGCTCTGTGGGTTAAAGGTGCAGGAAATGAAGCCAAGTAACAGCTCCTTTCAATACATTACATACTTCAGAGTGGAAAGAAGTGCCCGAGTCTGGTCTCCTCTGTGGCTCTTAGTGCATGTTGGTAAACGGAGGGGAGCATCTGATGGTAATAAGTTTCCTGAAGGAGCTGTGCTGCTTGAGGGAGGTGAGTCCAGTAACGCAATGCAGTGAAGCAGGTCTTCTGTACAGGATCTCACTCCCCAAGACCTATAGGGATGCCTCTGATTTCCGTACAGAATCTGGAGCCTTATGTGGCTTGAGATATACCTGCACAATGCCTTCCTTGAACCCCACAACATCTCTTCCAAAGAGGAGAATAACTCAAGTTATGTGGCTCAAAACATCAGCTAAATCATTTATCTTAATTTTATTCCTTCCACACATTTGTCCATAGGAGATAAGGATGGGGCCCCTAGAACACAAAGTTTGAATCCACCAAGCAGTCAGAAGGCTTCTGCCACCGGAAGATTGAAATAAAATTTATATGGAGTGTTGGGTGGTGTTCACAAAAAGTATTCTAGTACCTCCAAAACGTGTCATTGATTTTTTGACATGACATTACTAAAATTTATTCTGGGGGGAAATAAACTTCAGCCCTGACAGGACACATCTAGTCAAGTACATTACATGACATTTGTGAGGTCTCTCAGAAGCATCAAGCTACAGACCAATACTCCAGGTTAGGTATTCTCAGACGGTATTGCAGTTCAAAGCAATTTTTGCTGTTTTAACTAAAAATTTTAAAAATGCTATTTTGAGTACAAAACATTGCCTAAGACTTTATCTTCCTCAGCTTTATTTAAAACTATTTGAGGTTTTTGTCCATCTTGTTGTCTTTTTGTGAAAACTGCCTGGACCTCAAACCACCCCCACCCGCCAAAAAAACCCACAACCAACCCCTCAAACTAGTGAGTACACAAAATGAATTATATTGGTGAGGAGAGAGATTTCAGTTTAATGCATGTGACATTAGTAAATTCATCTTTTTTAATTATGGAAAAATAGGTGGACAATGTCCTTTCTAAAGTGAAAAAAGCTTGAGGTGGTGCTGGGGGGAGTAAGGCAATACTTTTCCCCTCACAATAGGGTGGTATTAGTGCTGACTTAATTTTCTAGGCTTTCTAGTTTAATCAAAAATGGTGGGTAACATTTTTGAATCAATCCCATGGGTTCTGTTACTTCTTTCATTCAAATATTAAATATTAATTTATGTTAACAGACGTGTGGCAAAATCCCCTACACTGCTTCAAAAATCTCAAGATTTTCAACCTTAACTATAGTCACAAATGGAATTTCAACACTACTCTTGCCTCATGCATTAGATAACAGTAGTATTTACTATTTATTTCTAAGTCTATTAGGCATTGGCAGTTCCATTAAACACTGTCATTTACGTGCACGAAGTAAAGGTTTAACACCCACTTCCTTTTGTTTCTGTTTGAGCATATCCTCTTCAAACTGTTTTTGCATCAGTTCTCGTTCTCGTGCTAAGCGGTGTTCTTCTTCTTGTTCTTCCCATTTTCTTTGCTCTTCCTCCAGCTGCTTCTTCCTTCGCTTTTCCTCTACTTGAGCCATTATAGCTTTCTAGTGATGTCAAAATCATAATAAAATTTAGTAAAATTAACACTTAGTAGTATGCATAATATAAAATGTATTTCATGTCTCCTATATACATTACAAAATATGTAATTTGTATTCTAATTCCATAAAAATCCAGTTCAATAAGAAAGATATTATTTTCTGTGCCACACAAAATAAATGAAACTTAGCTCTCTGGCAGGCAAACCTATTCAGCAGAAAGTATGCCAAAGAAAAATACAATTTTTAAGAAGTCTCACAGGGTATGGGAGGGTGTACACACATGCCCCTGAATTGTATCACATTCATTACTTTTTATAGGCTTCAGTTTCCCTGGGGGGAAATAACGCAACTGGTGTACTTTGATCCATCTGTTTGGCCTGGAAGGTGTTATAATGGTATTATACAGTATATTATGACTCCAGTCAGCCACAATAAACCATACTGCTCTGGCAGTGGATGTAAATATAATTAGGGGGCTTAGTGTAAATGAGAATAAGGACCATACTGTTTTAAACATCTGCTGACTAGGAACTACAATATCAGTCCAGCTAAGATATGCTGTGGGTTATTTTTCTGAGGCATCAGTTTTATAATAGAGGCTCATAAAGCACTTTACAAACATTAATTATGCCTTACCCACTACTGCTGTAAGTGAGACACATCTGGTTAACCAGGGTAATCTGGTGAAGGAGAAGTCACAATTTCTATTCCCCTGAGCAATGTGTACTGGCACCCTGGCTCCTTCTTTAGTCACATCACCACACCTACCCTCATTCATTCTTCCCATTTAGGCTGTGTCAGATTAAAACATGATTGTACCTGATGTTCTAACTGTTTCTGCCGCCTCCTGTCTCTTTCCTCAATTTGTGCAGGATCCAAGAGAGCTGTCATTGACCGGAGAAAACTATGAAGAGAATCATTTAAATATTTTTCAATTAAAAAAAAAATTCCAGAGTTTTATTTAATCTGAAATATCAGCAAGATTTAAATGTAAGACTTTTGTATCAAAATAAGTACCTTTCATTCATTGTCATAGGTTTGCACTATAATAAATACAGCAACTCCTCACTTAACGTTGTCCCGGTTAATGTTGTTTTGTTGTTACGTTGCTGATCTATTAGGGAACATGCTCATTTAAAGCTGCACAATGCTCTCTTACAGCGTTGTTTGGCAGCTGCCTGCTTGCAGGAAGAACAGCCCGTAGGAGCTAGTTGGTGGGGGCCTGGAACCAGCGTGGGCCGGCAGCCCCCCTAAGTTTCCTGTGCGGCAGCTGCCCAGCAGGCTATCAAATGCCAGTCAGTTCAGCTGTCCCTCCCCCCACTGCCGTGTGCTGCTTCTGCCCTCTGCCTTGGAGCTGCTCCCGGGAGCCTCCTGCTTGCTGTGCAGGGGGTGGGAAGCGGGGTGCTGATGTCAGGGTGCCCCCCTTCCCTTGCTCCTGTACCCCATCTCCACAGAGCAAGGGAGGATGCCACAGGACTAGGGAGGCAGCTTGCTGGCAGCAGCTGCTGTCTCAACTTGCTGATGTACTTAAAAAGGCAGTGTACTTAGAGTGGGGTCAGCGTACTTAAGGGGACAATACGTGTCTCTCTCACACACAGTATGTCTGTCTGTCTCTCTCTCTCTCTCTCTCTCACACACACACACAATGTATCTCTGTCTCACATACACACGCACCCCCCAGGTACTTCGAAAACTGGAGGGAGTGGTGCACTCCAGTGGGATAGCATGGGGTCATCATCACATTCAGTTTCCGCAGGGAATGTTTGCAGCCACTGCCATGCGTCTATGGGGTCTCCTCCCTCCATTCATGCTGCCTTGTAGAGCGTGAGGCTACATTAACAACGTGTTAACACTTCAGGGCTCAGCCAAGTGTTAGTTCATCATTTAGCAGCAAGGCATTCCCTGAGAAATACCCCACTCTCTTCCACCGTCTGACTCCACCACCTCAACCAAGCATCACAATCATCATTGCTGTGTACAGAATTAAACTGTTTAACTTATACTGTGTGTAAGTCTTTTGTCTGGTGAAAAAAATTTCCCTGGAACTTAATTCTCCCCACCCCACTATTTACAATTCTTATGAGGAAACTGGATTTGCTTAACATCATTTCACGTAAAGTAGCATTTTTCAGGAACATATCTACAACGTTAAGCAAGAAGTTACTGTAATGAAATTGAACATAAGAATGCTATTTACGGTAAACTTTACTAGTGAATAATTGAAATACATATCTTTTTCAGTAGGGAACCATACAAATTCCTCACGAGAGGAGTAAATACCAAATTAATACTACTTCAGAGACTTACTAACTTCTAAAGACATGCCAGAAATGAATTGATTGGGAAGACTACTGTAACTGAGGCATGCACTCACCTGGCTTTTTGACTTTGTTCCGAAGTAGTGTTCTCAACGTTTTTTTCTACATTCTCCACCTTTGAATGTATGAGGTGGCCTAAAGCTGCAGGTGTAAAAGGATGAATAACAGCAGTCAGGGCCTGAGTTTCAGGGGACAGGCAAAGATTTTCAGGCTGCTTGGTGTATGTTCCATTTATGAGGTGTTGTGGATTAGCATGAGGGTAGTTTTTTAAAGAATCAAAATGCACTGCCCATCTCTCATGCTCCTCAGCCTAAACAGATATGAAGCAAAAAAGAAAATGGAAATACGCTCAGTTACATTGTCATATTAAGTACTTTTAACTAAATATTTTGAAAGTTTATTTCTGTTTTGATAAAAGCTAAACAGCAGGATTTGCATTTTTAAAGCTCTATTATGGTGCTGTGCCACATAGAGTAGTTAGTTCTACAAATAGGAAAACTGGTTCATATGAAAGTGACCTGACCTGAACCTGATCAAAATTGAAACCAGATCTTTTTGGTGAAAAATCACTTACAATGCATTGCTATTTGCAATAGCAAGACTCAAAAACTAGGAAGTAAAAAAGTTAAATTTGTCAAGAATCTTTCAGTCTTGTATAAAATAAGTTAATACTAATACAGGGTTTTCCATACCACTTTCTCTGCAACCTTATCTTGATGTATATTATTTTTCATACTGCCTCCATTAGTCCTACAAGCTGCTCAGCTTATTGGTTACCATCCTAGTCACTCACCCACGCAGCTTTGTCTCGCTCCCCAGATATTCTCTAGCCGCATGAACAAGGAGTAGCAGCAAGTTCTTTTGGGTGACAGAAAGCTTTTCTTAAACATATTTTGTGGGCACATATCAGAACAAGTATTCATATTCTTTCTCACCAGCCCACACCCGTCCTCCCTGCACTTTCATTCTGGGACAGCAGTCGGCATGCTAGGTGCACAAACATGAATTTTAACAAATCACAAAGATCTTTGCCACAGGCATTGGTACATTGTTCACTGTGCTGTCTAAGGTTTTTGAGGAAGAGGTATCTTGTTTCCTTCCCCCACCACCACCTAGAGATTTTTTTTTTTTTGGCCCTAGTCCGTCAAATGGGCATTCCACACAAGCCAAAGGAACCAGGGTTTCCACTGTGGGTCCTCTCTACCATGGGTGTATTACACAGTTTTTGCATTTGACTCTCCTAACTTCCAGAAGGAATTGCCTTTTTGGAAGGATTGGGGGAATGTTCCCTAGTATTTGCCTTCTGAAGAAAATAGCACATCCCGTATAAAAACTTGCACAGGGTCACTTCCCATAAGCAGAAAAAGCTTTAGTCCTATATTAGAGAGCCAACAGAAGCGAGACGTCCAGGAAAAAAAAAGGAAATTTGAAAATTTTTTATCAATCCTCCTCCCACTGTTCCTTGTCCCCTAAGGAAGGTAAGCTGTCTGACTCATATGAAGAGCTACAGTAGGGTATTTGGGGAAAGAATTTTTCTTCTGTAAGTCTTTTGATGTAATGTACAGAAGGACTATGAACATAACACACATGAGCTGACTTAAAACGGACTCTCTGGTCCCTTTGCTGTCAAAGTGCTATAATGCTACTTCTGTCATTACTGGCTGGTTGTTTAGCTAGAGCTCACTGAATGTCAAAGACTTGGGGTAAACTCCTGTTCCTAATCAAGTAAATGGGAATTTTACCACTGAGTTTGAATGAGCCAGGATTTCAGCTTTTATTTTTCAGAGGTACTTGGTGCCCACAACTCCCATCAAAATCAATAGGAGTTGTGGATGCTTATTGTCAGGCTTTCAGAGTTGTGTGATCTACAGTTTGTTGATAGACTTCCACTTGAGCAGAATTGAACGAGAAAGCTAAAAAACAGACCTTTTCTTATTCCAAATCATCCTTCTAAATTACAGCTACCTTTGAATAATTATGTTTTTCCTCTATTTTTCGTAGTTTAGCCTCTTCCTTCTGTTTGTCCAGATCTAGAAGCCACTTCTTCTGTTGTTCTTGTTTCATGGCACTAAAGGGGTGCTCCACTGGTGTCGCTTCCTGAAATGACAGATACTGGTCTTTTACTGCCTCCCATCACCTCCCATTTCTCATTTTTAAGTAGTACTGCCATTCATGAATACCTGCATTAATTCACAAATTGCTATTCTATCTGGCGTAAAATAAGACTTCATTTTCAATACAATCTGGCCCAAATTAATTGTCCCATCAAGGTCTTCAGAATGTTCACTATAAAATGCAGATGATAAACTCTCTATTCATCTTTATTTCTATTGATAGCCTCAGCAATAGTTAATTTCTACGTGTGCTAGATTTTATTTAACCTCCTAATTTTCCTTCTTTTTTGCATTACGAGATAGGTACATGGATTGACTCATGAATCAAGTACATTCCTTTATGTCAAACCTATAAATGTCAGCTCTAAAAATATCTACTAAAAATGCATGATTTCATAGAAACACCTCATAAAATCAATATCCTTGTAAACTGTGGATTCAAATGCAGCAATAAAAATGATAAGGGGCAAAAAAGGTTTGGAACAGGCTTGCTTAATAGAACTACTGCAGATACACACCCACAATAGTAAATTCTTCTTAGAGACAAGATATTGCATGCAACTTAATCTTACCCCTAAAACAAATGCTGTCCGAATGGCAGCTGGCAAGTCAGGAGAACTGAAACTAGATGACTGTCCAGTTGGTCCACTTGAAACACTGGGTGCAACTTCACTAGTCTCTGTGACCAAAGTGGTTCTAAAAATGTGGTTTTCCTCACTAGCAATGCCCAAATCAGCTGGAAATGTCATCTGCAAATAATAGCGTCTTGGTGATTTAAAATACTCAATTTAATTTTTTGGGGTTGATTATTTCAATATAAACACATTTTTAAAAAAACTGGAACCTTGTACTTTAGGTTTGTACATGCTGCAGTTCATAGAAACTTCTACCAAAATATGTAACGTACATGCAATTACCAACAAGTCAGAAAAAAAGAAGTCAAATCCCAATTCTTGGGGTCCAAGACAGACAACTTTCAAACGATTCTGAATGCTACACAAGAAAGTAATGTTCTGCAATTAGGAAGGAAGAATCCCATACACCACTACAGGCTGGGGACCAACTGGCTAAGCAGCAGTTCTGCAGAAAAGGACCTGGGGATTACAGTGGATGAGAAGCTGGATATGAGTCAGCAGTGTGCCCTTGTTGCCCAGAAGGCCAATGCATATTGGGCTGTATTAGTAGGAGCATTTCCAGCAGATCAAGGGAAGTGATTATTCCCCTCTATTCGACAATGGTGAGGCCACACCTGGAGTACTGCGTCCAGTTTTGGTCCCCCACTACAGAAGGGATGTGAACAAATTGGAGAGAGTCCAGCGGAGGGCAACGAAAATGATTAGGGGGCTGGGGCACATGACTTACGAGGAGAGGCTGAGGGAACTGGGGTTATTTAGTCTGCAGAAGAGAAGAGTGGGGGGGAATTTGATAGCAGCCTTCGATTACCTGAAGGGGGGTTCCAAGGAGGATGGAGCTAGACTGTTCTCAGTGATGACAGAAGAAGCAATGGTCTCAAGTTGCAGTGGGGGAAGTCTAGGTTGGATATTAGGAAAAATTATTTCACTAGAAGGGTGGTGAAGCACTGGAATGGGTTACCTAGGGAGGTGGTGGAATCTCCATCCTTAGAGGTTTTTAAGGCCCGGCTTGACAAAGCCCTGGCTGGGATGATTTAGTTGGTGTTGGTCCTGCTTTGAGCAGGGGATTGGACTAGATGAACTCCTGAGGTCTCTTCCAACCCTAATATTCTATCATTCTATGATAAAAGACTACATATGCCATAATGGTGATAGATGCTACAACCTGGAGAATTCTGCTTGGCAGGGTCCAATGAAATAGATAGAGTTAAACCCAATCCATCCTGTTTATGTTCCCAAAAGGCTGCCATTATCACCTATTTATCAGGGTGCAATTATATTTTTAAACCTCAAAAAAAGAGTCTTGCTTCCTAAGTCAAGACATATTAGGTACCAGATCCTTGGATAAGATTAAGATAGAGTGACTGAATTTGTTTTCCTTTCTATTAGTAGAGGATAAATCCTACTCAGACACGCAAACTAAATATTGGTTTAGATATGTAGATTCTTATAGTTGAACTTGCCTTTAATCTAATTGGTTCTACATACTGTATTTGCACAAGAGGGCAAATGTATTAAACAGCAAAATTAATGAGCAACCTAAGTATTGCTTGACTGATCATAACTATACTGTTTTATTCTTCTCAAACCACAGAACAATGAAAGAGGAAAAAGTCAACAAATTAAGAATAAAGGTTACTAAGAAACACCAGAATTAAAGTACAGAGGTAGGAATTAAATGATAGCTACAGTATGAACAAAGTCACAAATTATAGGCAAAGTATGAGGCTAAGAGGCTGATTTCACTTGACAAGAAGCTCTCCATAGGCTTTCTGTGGCAACACTGAGGGGGTCTGATGCAAGACAGGCAGGAGAGAGTGGACATGGGATCACTGGCCACTTCCCCACCCCCACCACCCACACAATAAGGGCTTCATACAGGGTCCTTCAGGGCTCTGTTAGGACATACAAAGATCTTTACTACTGTTTTTCTACCAGGGAGAGGAAATGGAATCTACAAGTGCACAGCCTAGTAACATGACCTGTGTGCTGGGATTTATCCCTAAATGCAGATTTTACAAGTAATCAGTGGATACACATTGAAAACAAGCTCTTATAGAGCAATTCTGAAATATGAACAAAATATAGCACTATAAAAAAACTAAATTAATTTGTTCTCTAAGACACACATTGCTTTTATTGAATGGTTCCTTGCTAGCCTTACTTTAGCTTGATTAACTGTCTCCAGTTTTTCCAAATGGGTTTTATCACCATCACCATCCGTTTGCTCCCAACTGTAGTATTTTGTCTGTCGCTCCGAAGTTTCTTTTAATTTCTTCTTTAAAGCTATCTGTTCGTCTTTAAAACAATTTTTTTTAGAATAAGTAAATATAAGTAAATGCAATTTCAAAAAAGAGTAATATGCAGTGTGGTAATATAAAAAACATAGTGTAAGCAGCTTAAGATGGGTAACTGGCCTTTGCCTGATTAATCTTTCTAACCAGATATTTGTTTTAAGTGTTGAAAGGCTCTACCTGTGAGAAAGATGGCTGCAGAGGATGTGGAAACAGGAGGCAACTGGAAATCTTTATTGGGAGAGGATAAAACTGTGAAGGACTATCAGTGACTCAGGAAAATAGTTATCAAAAATATTGCATGTGTTGCTTAAGAAATAGCAGAGGCCCTGAATTCTCCTCATTTCATTGTTAGTTTTGTGCCAGTACAATTGTACTGAAACCAAATAAGTTACACCAGGTTAGAACTGGTGTATCACTGTGCAGGATCAAACCCAGAAATATGGTGGGAGATTTTGGAGGGTTTTTTGTCCAGACAGTTTACATCAAGGTTAAACAAAATCTACTCTATAGGAATTAATCGCTTCATTATTCCATTACGAATTTCCAGTAACCTTAGAAGATCTTATTCTCCTGAAAACATTGATTCAAAGACAAATATCAATAGTTATGTTTAAAAAAAAGCTTATACCACAATGGTGTTCAGAATTTGGACGCCAGGACTGAGTATAGATTCCTACAAGTCTATTTAAAATGGGAGATGGGACCAAATTCATATCCCTTTCTACATCTTTCCCTCTCCCTACCAAAACAGTGTTTGCTTTCTACCTGATGACTCTACAGTAGTAACTGAAACCTGTGGATCAGATTCAGTGCTATGCTACGCCCCTTTGAGCCAGCGAGGCTGCAGCAAAAGAGCCAAAGGGTAGACATCAGGCCTCAGAAGAATATCTGCAGCACAGAGAGCCTCAGTGCTGTTATTGCTGGAGGTCCAGGTAGGACCAGACTAGAGGAGGAAGGAGGTGTGTTAAAGACAAGAGGAATGATTGGGATGGACCAGGGCCCGGATCACTCTGTGACCATGCCATGGCCCACAAAAGCTATTGCTACAGGAGAGAAAGTTATGGCTGCTCTGTGGAATGCCCTAGCCTGCTCCAAGGGCTCCACTAGCGATGTATTTGCTGCATAGGGAAGATAAGTCATAAACTGACTCCTGTCAGTTCCTGCCCTGGCATAGGCACCAGCGCAAGGATGAATACTTCTTTATCTACAGGCATGACAATTCTGTCTGAAACAAAACAAGGAAAGGTTTTAAAAATAAAAAGCTATTTTAGCCAAGTCTAATTAGAAGCTCAAGCAAATGTGTTTTACAAACAGAAAAAACACAAACTGATAGAGAATATTTAAAACACTTTTAAACTCTAATCTTATCAATAGATTTGAACCTTTATAACTTGAAAAAAATTGAAGTTTTGACTATATTAAGTGATCAATGCTACAACGTAATACACTGCTTAATATAAATATGGCAAATTATATTTTAATGCATACCTAGTTCCTTCTTCCACTGGGACTTCTTTGCTTCTAACAACATTTTATCCCCTTCTCTTTCACCTAGGGTACTAAATATGTCAGCTGGTTTCCATGAATTCTTACTGCAGAAAAAAACAAAATTAATTTATTTTTAAAAGCCAAAGTGCCTAATTTTAAATTAGCAATTAATTTACATTGGAACTACTCAGGTTCCATTTCATTACTAATGTATTCATATTAAAAGTTTAATACAGGATACAAGAATAAAAAAAAGGTATTTTGGATGATTAATTAACAGATCTACATACATAACTTTCTGTTCAGCCTGCTCAGATGCTGCTTGTTTTCTGCTTGAGGCATAATTATTTTCATTTGGGACAGATGAAACTTCATCAGCTTTTTGGAGTAATCCCATTATGTTCTCCTCTTGTGGGGCCTGATTAGCAGCAGTGCTAATATTTGAGTGTTTGTTTTGGCCTACAAAGTAAAATGTCCATGTTAATAAATACTGCATTAGATTGTCACTCCACATTGTGTACAATAGTTTATATTAACCGTACAACCTGGCTAATTCAAATTAGTGGAGCTGAAGCTCACATGAACACTAGAACTACTAAGTAGCACACCTCAGAAGGGGTGTACATACAGGGGAGTGACATTAAGCAATGGAAGCACTTCCTCTGAGCACTGGCAGGGTATCACCTCTCCTTGAGGTACAACGATTTCTAGGACTCCTGCTGACACGCCACATAACTTCAACACAGTGCAATGCCTAAAATGATTCAATTCTGCACTAAATGTTGATGGAGTTGCTTGCAATTTTGCTTTCCAAGAGTCTACTTAGAATATTCTTAAATAACCTAGTTATTTTAAGGGCACAAACTCTCTGGTAAATGTGTTTGCAGTAAGATGTTATCTTGTGCATAAGTGAATGTGATAGGAAGGATGGCATTGTGGTTAAGGAATTGGACTAGAACTGAGGAGACCTTGGTTCAGTTGTCCTACAAATTACTTTGTGACTTTGGGCAAGTCCCTTAATCCCTCTGTGACTGTTCTACAACTGTAAAGCAAGGATAAATATCCCAAACCCTTCTTTTCCTTTCTTAAACCTGTAAGCTATTTGGGATAGGAACTGTTTCTTAACATGTATATGCACAGCATCTATTACAATGGCGCTGATCTTGGCTGGGACCTCACGGTGCTACTGTGACATAAATAATACTAATAACAAGGTGTTATTAAAATTATCTGAAAACCACTCTTAACATGCATGCTAGGAGACTCTAAACTCGTATTTCAAATAAGTATAGAAACTAAAATCAATGATGGATACTGTTTTTAGGGAAAACAGATGAAAGATGTCTGTTATTGCAGGGGCACACAGGGGATTAAACATCTTCCAATAGCTTTAAAAGAAGTTATCTCCATCACTCTTCCTTGCTCTAACCCCAAAAATAGACTTCTAAAAAATAATCATCTTTAGAAAACAGAGAATATACAACGTGTTTGGGTGCTTTCCCCCCCCAGAAATATAGGCAAGGGTATTAGGATAAAAAAAACAACCTTAAATGTACAAAAATATTGAAGACGATATTTAAAATAGAAAATACATCAGTATGCAATAATAGTTGGTTTGAACTGATTTGCCAGCTGCTCCATTTCACAGCTAAACTGAAACTAGAATTTTTTACATACCATTGCTTAACAATATCAAGAGTTCCTAATGACACATTTGAAAATATTGACCCAGATGTGAGATTAGCTATCAATAATATAACTATAGCTCTAATTGAAATCAAACTACAATCCCACATGTAACAATTCAGCGTGAAATATAGATACTGTGTTCAGTCCAAAAAGGAATAAAAAAAACCTTGGCTTTTATATTTCCTCTGATAAACTGTTAGATCAATTTTTTCATAAACTTCAATCTTAACATACATTTTAAAAAAGCAACTATGGCTACAAAATTAAGGAGCTGATCCTGCAGCAATCCACAGTTGGAACTTTAGGGGAGTTCAGCACACAAAGGGCTTATAGGATCAGGACCTAAACTTGAAAGATGGGATTCTCTTGCGTGCCTGCGCACACACACACTCAACCACCCCTACATGCACGTTAAGAATAACTTTCATTGGCATTAATGGGAGTTATTCAATCCTGCATGGTCAAATTGGATTTATGACTTGCAAGTATAATTCTGATTAATGTAGCGGGTACTCAGGAAATGTCTGAATGAACCAAGAAAATTGCTTTCTTCTTCCTCTTGATGATATGTAATCAATTTTTCCCAATAGTCTTAATATTATCTAATGTTTTCTACAGGTCTAAGGGAAAATCAGTTTGTTCTGGTTAATTTTGGCCCATCAATATGATTGTTTCACTCAGACGCTGTCACAGTCTCACACATGGATAGACTATATGAACCTCTTCTCTCAGTAAAGTAAGAATAGATCCAAAAGTGATGGTATCTCTTCCTTGTGGGAAGACTGTCAGTGTCAAATCTAGTCTTTATTTTAAAATAATCTAGCTCATCTACGTCACTAGTTGGAACCAGGAACAGGTTCATAGCAACTGAAATGAGCTGGTGGCCACAGTCTAGTTTCTAGTGAACTGGTGGCCTCATCACTGAACATAATCATATTTGGCATGTTAGTTAAGACTTTCAACAGACACACTTAGGACCAAATGCTGGAAATCTGATCTTGCTCTACTGAAGCCAACAGAGCTGCACCTTCATTATATGTTCCAGTACGTACTATATTACCCTTTTCTGCTGGAGCATGAAACTGATTTTGTGGTGAAGTAAGTCAGGTCTTTTTAATTGGGCCCACAGTCTTCCAAATATTTCTCTCTCACTCACACACGAAAAAGAGAATCTTCAAATGTATACAACTGTCAAAGGAGCGAGACCCCACAAACACTCACTTAATGAAGCATCCTAATGAATTCTGTAGTGGACCAGATCAGCTCCTTGTGCAAAAGGTTAAATGGGTGCACATTTTCAAGATCAGGGCCTAATATAGCACTTACCTCTGCTCACCCTCCCAAACAAGTCTTCTCCAAAACAGTACTATGTTGGATCCTCTGGGAGGGAGGTTTTAATCCCTACTCACTTATGATCTTTTCCTATTTACTTTCCTTGAGTGATGTGCTTGAGAGAGAATTTTCAATTATGTATCATATTCCATGTCTAGAGATAGCCTCTTGTTTAGAGGAACAACTTGTAAATATTTATACATTTAGATAAAACAGACCTGGGAGAAATTAGCTTCCCAACAAAAACATCTGAGTGACTCTTTACATAACTGAAGACAATATATATCAGAAGATAATCGTAATAAGTATGTAAATTCACAGTAATAACTTAGAGATGGCTGTGTAGTTTTTAATTTATAATGGAAAATGTTCCTTTTAAAAATAAGTTGAAATATTTTCTTTTTACTCAAAAAGTGCCTTTGATGTTTAATAAATATAAAATAACTTTTTTTTGGAAACTGTACATTTAATTATTCAACAGACTGCCCAAAATTTTAAATGCAAAGTTAAAGCATTTCATTTTTATTTCAAATATCTGCGATTAATTTCCATAATACAAACCTTCTAAAAGCTACCAGTAAGAGAAAATTTCATTTTTGCTGCAGGATATATATCTTACTTGTTTCTTCTTGCTTTTCCTCCTGGGCCTGGGACTCAATTTTGGTTCCTTGTTTTACAGTTATCAGAATCTGTTCAAGTTGCTCTTGTGTTAAACACACCAAACTGTTCCTTAGATCTTCACCTGAGATATGAGGTTTTTGAGACTTCTGTTTGGGCTTTTTAACAGCAATTTTATTAGGGTTCTGTAAATCCGGCATTCCAGCTGTGTTGTCTTTTTGGATAATCAAAGCATGGTTTTTATTTAAGGATTCCTTTGATGAATCTTTAGATGATGACAAAGTCACACAGGTTTTTTCACCTTTTATTGCTGACCATCTTGAGCCACTTCTGTCTTTTGCTAAAATATGTTCATGCTTGACACAGGAATTTTGTGTTGATTTCAGAACATGTCCAGACTGTGTTGTTCTCAATGGATGTTTGAGGATTTTAGTTTTATTACCCATCTGTTAAAACAATAACAGTTTATTTACTTTAATATCCTATGAAAGATAAAACTATGTGCCCGTAGTCTTTTCCTTCCTTCAGGCAGTAAAAGCACACGTATTCTATCTGTCATGTCTAAATAGTAAAAGCCAATTCTGTTCTCTGTTACATTAGTAGAAACTCTAGTTCACTAAATGGAATGACTCCAGATGAATACTAATATAACTGAGAAGGGGACTTGGCTCCAAAGTATGCATTACTGTTAATTTTTTAATTTGAATATGAATGTCTAAAGCAACAGTATGGAAATTAGTTTTACGGTATGGTCACTTGTCCCATACTGCTGGTATTAGAGATAATAATCCCTCTTCTGCATTATGGTTGTTGCTACGAAAAATCAAAATAAAATTTTAATAATCTGGTTCTGATCAGAAGCACTAATTTAAAATGTATTTGCATTCAACCGTCAGATTTCAAACCCTTTGGTGAACAAAACAGGATAATTTTCCTTTAACCTCTTGCATGCCAGGCCTAATCTAGTCTCCTTTCAAATAGTGGGCCCAATTATTTCAATATAATGTCATAGGATAGAGTTGTATGAATGTCTTCCGGCTGGGTAAGCATCATAAATGCAAGGGCACTAGACCAGTTAAAAGTCACATTTATCTGATCAGGTATGAAGGGCTCAGGCAGATGTGGGTGCTGGGGAAAGAGACAGTTTTCAGGGAAGTATTCTTTAAAAACACATTTACCCAAGATAAACTATCATCTTCTGCAAACTGAAGGAAAACCACAGTATTATCTATACTCTGAAACCAGTATTATCTAACAGACTTGTAATTGTAGGAAGTAATGTGGATAGTAAAAATGATTTCTCTTCACCTTCTCCATCCTATCCCATCCCCAAGGCAACCTTGAACCCATAGAAATCAGAACAAGTCATCTCAGGCTGAGCTATTATGGTTCACAGTAAGTGGCAAATTCATCCCTCAAAAGACTCATGTGCAACTCTTATAGATATGAACAGGAGTTGTATGCAAGCATCTGAAGGCACAATTTGTTTCTAAGTAAGGTTTCAGAATGACAAAAGGCAAGGCAGCTATTTCATTACAATGGCTGCTGATATGTATTAACTGCATAGGAGTTCCTTTGATCTTCTTCTCCACCTCTCCGCTGGAGTTCCCCAGAGATCTCCCTTGATTCTCACTCCCTCTTTCTCCCCCGGTATCTTATGTATGTTCTTGGGTGACTTCATCTACTCCCATGATCTTGCTTAACATTTCTATGCTGATGATGACTGTCCATTCACTTCTGACCTCTCCACCTCTATTCAGGCTGACAACTCTTATCATCTCTTCCTGAAAGTCATGTTGCTTTTCTTCAAATTCAACATGGCTAAAAATTTCTAAAGCTTGGCTGCTGGAACCAGGCATATTTTTCCCCTCTTCTCCCCACAAATCAGTATGTTGCCAAACCTTATTTTGTTCTGTACTATATAAATCTCTCCCTAGCATTTTCCCTTCGGCTGTAATACTTATCTATGCTTTGGTTCTCTCTTGCCTTAACTACTGAAACATCCTCTCCTCTGGCTTCTCCATCTCAAATCTTACTCCCTTCTAGTTCATCCAAAAAGTAAGGATGGCCTTGTGGTTAAGATACTGGAATGAGACTCAAGAAAATCTGGTTTCAGTACCCAGCTTTGATGCCAGAGTCTCTGTGGCTTCCAACTAATCACTTTAATCATCAGAACGTTATCCAATGTGGTTCATTGTACTACTGTCTTTTTTTTAATCTCTGTTTTGAGAATTTGTCTTAGTTAACTAAGTTTCAGGCATACTGAATGCAGAGTATTTTCCAGGGATAGAGGGGTTCAACTACTACCTACCTACCCACTTCGTCAGCTACCATGAGTTTTGACAATGGAACTTCATTCTTTCATAGTTAACATTGACCACAGATATTTAGACACATCAGAAATCGCTATTTAAACACATTTTGAAAAGATATTAACTATTGTCTTTTTGGTTCTTCTCTAAAAATCAAGGAATCATTACTCCACTTACCTTAACTGTGGATTTTGATTTACCCACTGTAAAACAAATAAAACAAAATATACACATGAGAAAAGTATTCAATAATCAACAATTATTTCCTTAAAAACCACATCCTGAGAAAGTCATGGTCCCACCTAGCCTTAAAATCTATTATTCTATTAAAGTTATCTAGTCTCACCTCCTGCCTAATGCCGTCCAAAGAACCTTACCTGTAATTTCTGCATCAAAAACTTGTTAGATGCAGTAAACTTTTAGAAAGATATCCAGTCTTTATTTGAAGACTTCAACTGAGGGACAATTAGTTACAAACCTAAGTAAGCTGTTCCAATGGTTAATTACCCTCTTTCTCTAAAAAATGTGTACGTTATTTCTAGTCTGAATTATCTAGCTTCAGCTTCTAACCACAGGATCTCATTATACCTTTGGGCTTGTCCACACAAAGACTTGGTGTGCAACAATCCATGGCATGAATGTACGGTGCACTAACTTGCTGTACAGTGACTCGCTGTGTGGACCCTACTACAGCACACTAAAAGTTCCAAAATATACTTTGTCCTTAGTGTGCAGCAGCAGGGTCCACTTAGGACCCAGCATGGCAAAGCGCTCGAGAGGGGTATGATTTGTAGAGCACTCTAACTGCCCTGCATAGACCCTGCTGGCCCATTCTAAAAGGTACCTAGTTTGCGATAACATAGTTCTGTGCAGGATCTACTCGGGGCAGTTAGAACGCAAAACATTAGAGCATTCTACAAATTGCATCCCTCTAGAGCACTTTTTCCGCACTGTGTAGACAAGCCCTTAGTACTGATAGGCTAGTGTGCTGTATAGTCACACCCTGGCTTGCCACATACTAAGTTGCCCTTTTAATGATTTAAAGAACCACCTACTTATCAGAAATCTCTTTTCTATTTAGATACTTGCAGACTGTAATCAAGTCATCTTTTAACCTTTTATCTTTTATCTCTTGGATAAACTAAACAGATTGATCTTCTTTAGTCTCTTACTATAAAGCATGTTTTCCAGACCTTGAATTATTCTGGTAGCTCTTTTCTGAACCCTTTCCAATTTTTCAACATACTTTTTGAAGTGCTGACACCAGAAATGAATACGACATTACTGTAATGGTTTCACTAATGCTGTATACAGATGTAATATCATGTCTCCATTCCTACTTGATATTCCATTGTTTATATATCCAGGGATGGTGTTCGTCCTCTTAGCTACAGCATCCCATGTTCAACTGATTATCTACTACTATTACCCCTACAGTTCTTCTTGGTGTCACGGCATTCCAGGATACTGGCCTCTAGCTTGTAAGTGAGACCTACATTCTTTGTTCTTAGACGTATGACCTTGAATTTGTATGTCTTTAAAAATATGTTCAAATGAGTACATCTTGTCAAGCAATCCAGGGCTGTCTATATAACTGACCTGTCCCCGTCACTATTTACCACTCCGGTAATTTTTGTCTCATGTGTAGGGCCCTACCAATTTCACGGTCACAGGATCTTAAAAATCATAAATTTCATGATTTCAGCTATTTAAATCTGAAATATTCTGGTGGTGTAATTGTAGGGGTCCTGACCTAAAAAGGAGTTGGGAGGACATCACAAGGTTATTGGGGGCGGGGGGGAGGGGTTGCGATACTGCTACCCTTACTTCTGCACTGCTGCTGGCAGCAGCGCTGCCTTCAGAGCAGTGCAGGCTGCTGGAGCGTGGCGGCTGCTGGCTGGGAGCCCTGCTCTGAAGGTAGAGCCACCACCAGCACCAGAGCAGAAGTAAGGATGGCATGGTATTGTATTGCCACCCTTACTTCTCCGCCGCTGCTGGCTGGGCGCTGCCTTCAGAGGTGGGCACCCAGCCAAGAGCCACCACTCTCCTGCTGCCCAGCTCTGAAGGCAGCACAGAAGTAAGGGTGGCAATACTGCAACCCCCATAAAATAACCTTGTGACCACCCTGCAACTCCATTTTGAGTCAAGACCCCCGATGTGAGAAACGTTGGTCTCCCCCATGAAATCTGTATAGTATAGAGTAAAAGTACACAAAAGACCAGATTTCACAGTCTGTGGCACATTTTTCATGGCTGTGAATTTGGTAGGGCCCTACTCATGTGTAAATATTACCAGCAATGACTTTACATTTTCTTCCAGATCCTTGATAAAGATAGTTTATAGCACTAGGTCAAGGACAGATCTTTGTGGGACCCCAGTGGAAACAACCTCATTGATAATGATTTCCCATTTTAGATAAATATCCTTACATTTGTATTTACATTAATGTTTATGCTCCTAAGGCCCTGTAAGCAGGTATGCTGTCCCTTAAGGACAGGCCCCAAGTTCAGCATTGCCCTGTTTTCAGTTTCAGCCTGAAATTAAGGTATTTTGGGATCATAGTTCCCAGTAGGATCTGTGGCTTCTTCCCTTACTTGAGGGGGGGGGAGGCAGGGGAAGAGGGAGTTTGTTGTCCTGGTGGGCTCTGCTCACCAACCCAGAACCAAATAAGCAGAAACTGCAGTTCTCAGAGAGTCTACAGGCATAACACGCTATATAGCAAGGAGTGCTGGGAGAGGGGCAGAAGTATAAGGTCCTTGCCCTCATAACAGTGAGAAACTGAAGGGAGTAGGATTTTTTGTGATGCTGTTCTGCTTCATAAGAGGGAGATCTGTACACAGTAGGGCTGCTAACAGTATCTCTCCAGTGAGGAGCTGAAACATCCCCTTGAAAGACCCCTTTGGTAAGTATTTGTTTTACTGTGGACTTCCTTTTACTGTGAAAGGGTGGCATCTATGGTTTGGATAGAGGATTACTCAGACAGCAAGAGAAACTGCAGTACAGCTTGCATCTACGTGAGGGATAAGTAAAGATCCTCTGTTTAGGGGCACCATTACAGTTTCTTGAAATCTAATCAGTTTAAAAATAATGAATTCAAAGTAGCTTTAGCCAGTATGCCTGACGTTGAATCTCCCTGCCTCTATTTCTGACTCTACAATCTCATTTTCTTTTTCATTTAAATGGCTTATTCTCTCCACCGTTACTGTGTAAAAGACACAATAATTTCTTTGAAACTGGGTGTCTTAAGCCACCACAAGATGTTCCTGATTAAAGTCTCACTGCTGTTTGGAAATTTTAATATTGTATAGGAAACAAATTCATAAATGTAACCTGATACAATTCAGCTGAATATCACTGCTGTTTTTACATCAGTCTCATGAACTTTATAAAAATAGTTTTCTTGGACAAGATTTTGTATTTTATTTTTTTAATTTAATGCCAGTCCAGTGGCTAAAGGGTAGCATTCTATCTTGCTTTGTGAGAGCATTCTGGGGTGACTACTGGTTCCAATCCATCACTGAGGCCCATAAAGGGGGGAGATTGCCAGATGTATCATCTACAGTCCAGAAGGAAAAAGAGAGAAGAGGAGGGAAGCGTGCTAAAGTGGTTAACAATGTCTATAGCAGACTGACTGGCATTGATTGGCTCAGAAAGTAATCCCATAAAGTCTTCCCTGGACAAAAATATGGTAAATGCAGAATCTGGAAGATGAAAGATGGCTTTAAAGAGAGGGGAAAAGGCAGAGATCGTCAGGCTTCTGGCAGCTATGTAGTGAACCCTGGGAGATTTTGGGAAAGGGGATTTAAAATATAAAATATTTATATTTATAATTATAAAATATCAGTGTTTTATTCTGAACATCAGATTTAGGGTTTATTTATGAATGACTTGCACAATTTATTGGGTTTACTTGTGCTACTGTCCACTCCACTTATGACATCCTGCATTTATATTTTTTTGACTAATACGTGTGCTAGTCAGCAATATGGCTAGCTGACCCGTCAAGAAATCAGAATTGTTCCCAGTACTGCTTAACAGTAATACGATCATATACTTTGATGCTGGGTTATTACAGCAAAAGCAATGCTTTCCATTCAAGCCATTTAATAATGAACAAATACTGGAAAAGAGATTTTTGCATCTCAGCAGCAAGAATGAGAGGTAGCCTAAATATATTGATTTTTAAAAGTAAAAATGTTCACAGAGTTTTATCCTGTGGTTAGTAACTCATTCCAAACCTCAGAGAAAGCTGCAGTGCCTTGCAACTTAGAAGGAACTACATTTACAAAACCTTTTTTTTTAACATGCTCCCTCTGTTTAAATACAGCATTGTAAAGATATGGAAGTATTCCTCAAATCAGGTCAATCTATATAGAATGGTCAATTTATCTCTGGACGCACAAGAGCCAAAAGACTGCTGAGAGCTGAGCTGAGACTACCTTAGACTTTGCCAATTGATCAATATTTGTGATGATCATAACCATTATTGTCAGACAGTACATATAGCTGGCAATGCATGATTTATGGAAAGACAAATACCAACCCATGCCAGTACCATTCTGGTGAATATTAGGACCCATAAATAACAATGTACAGAATATTTCATCAAAATCTTGAATAGTTCTTTCACATCACTATACAAAACATTAATACTTAAAAAAAATTAACCATACCCTTTATAACAAGATATCTTCAAGAAGATTTAAAGTGTATTAGAGACTACTGAACTTAACGATTATACATAATAAAATCATACCATATGAAGCCAAAATTAGCCTAGGTTTTCCATCCAAAATTTCAGTTTCAAGCTTTAATCCATCTCTGTAAAACAATAACAAAAACAGCTAAACTCTTCTGTACCTGAAATCATCATCAGCAAAGTATGTGAGATTACAGCACAAGGAGAGAGGTGGTCTCAAGACACTTAGAATATGAAAAGGTGATATGAGCTATGTTTATATTAAATACAAACTTAAGCAATTGCTTCTTATAAATACGCAAATATTGGGAGATAGCCATACTATTCAAGTGCTGGTGCTTTTAAGCCTGTACATCATCTCAATATATATCTAAGTTGGGCTGACATCTTTCAATATATTCATACCTTGTCATGTCTGATTTCTGACCCGGTCCAAGAGATGGGTAATGGGATAACTGATAAAGTGGTGAACTAAAGAAAGGTATGTTAAACAATATAAACCATGTTAATTTCAGCACCCAAGAAGCCTGAGAGATGGAAACAACTGTGGGGAGGAAAACATTTTAAAAACAGTACTTCACTGTCCTTTAAATAAAAATTTAAATTTTCTTCATATTCTAACACACCCCATACTGTTGTGAGAGAGGATTCTTCAAAAAAAAAAAAAAAAAAAAAGAGAGAGAGAGAAAGAAAGAAAAACACCGGGTAGACCTCCAGGGAATGGAAATCAATGTTAAAGAGTTAAAAAAATTTCTTTAAATCTTACATTTAAGTGTCTGAACTCTATTTTACTGAAATCCTAGTTCTTATTGAAAATGAAAACCAAAAATAGTTTGAGATATTAATCCGAATATTAAGGAAGGAGTATTGTCAGCTCTTTTGATTCATGGTATTTTTCTTGGCTGTTAGAATTGGATAATCTGTGAATCTTAGCTTTCATTTAAAAATAATAATAATTTAGCTTTCTAGCCCTCATAGTTGCATAGAAAAAGCCTGAAAACATGAACCCTAAATGCTCGAACATTACTAGGTAAATAAAAAAACATTTTTTTTAAACTTAATTGTTTTTATGCTAAGATCATGATATTTGAGGCCTGAATCATAATTTTTGAACTCTTGGAGCCACTAATACTGAGACAAGGTAAAGTGAAATTATTAGAGTATGCATAAATTGACCACTGAAGCATCACTAAGGGGGGGGGGGGGCGCAACACCTGTGAAAATCCTAGCTGAAAGAACTGGGAGTAAAGGCTGACAGCTAAAAGCCAGAATCCTTCCCTTACCTAGCGGAATGCACAGGGATCATGTTTTACTTCCAATAGTCACTACCTGTTGTAACACGCCACGGGCCTACACTAGCAGAAGTTCTAGGGACGGACTGTCCACACCGAGTTGTGAGGCACAGAATAAAGTACCCAGAGCAACCCACTGAACAACGAGTAAACAAAACATGGACTCTTTGAGGGAGGCGGGCACATTACACGTTGCCGCGGCGTCTCTGAGACGTCACCTGCCCGGGCAAACTCAGGCGCCGACACGTCACGTCGCACATTTTACGTTATAACGTGCTGCAGGCCCTGGCCCTGACTGTGGAAGTCCGTTAGCCGCACGCGGGTCGAAGCACAGCCCTGTCCGGCTCTGGGGAGTGGGTCATTATGGAGAACCAGGCCACGGGGACAGACACGCCCAGCACAGAGGAGTCAAAAGCCGGGCCCTGCCCTGCTTACCCCAGGTTCATGGCCCTTCCCCTTCTACACCCGCGGGATGCGGCGAACCACCCGAGGAGACAACGCAGCTGGACGGAGACCGGCGCTGCTGCCTGGAGTCCGGGTGTGTGTACGTTGGTTACTGCCACCGCACAATGAGACGGGAGGTGATAGGCTCCCCCAAGGCTCGGGCCCTCCCGCCAATGAGCTCCCCTTACACTAAGGGAGGGGCTCCGCCTGCGTGCGAGGCATTGTGGGGGCTGGAGTCTGGAGCCTCGCTCCCTCCTCCCTTGCTGCGCGCAGCTGAGCGGGTAACGTAAGGGCCTCACAGGGCCATTCCAACGGCTGCCTGCGGGCGCGCCTCTGGGGAACCGCGCGCACATGGGGCTGGCCTAGATACAGAACCGCGAGTAGAGTGGTTTGGCGGCGGAGCGGGAATCGGCCATAGCCGTGTTAAGATATATCGGAGAGGGGGAGGGGTAGATGCAAAACTATTCGTGTTGTTTTGTATCCTGTGTAAAATATTAACGCAGGCATACAAACTCCCCCACCTCCCCCCCCCAGTTGTGCAATGAGCTTTGCATGGACAAAGCCTTGTGTGGATTTCAGTGCTGGATTGACGCCCAAATCATCATAATCATTATTCTGTTGTTTGTTATTAATTTTGTTTGTGGAGAAAAATGCAGTAGGTACAAAAGTATTTAAGAATATTTGGGAGGTGGGGTAAATGCACACAATAGTTCATTGGGGATACAAGTGTAGTCAAACTGGTTGGGAATCTGTCACTCCCAACTTACTAAAAATGGGGAGGGGCTATACCAAATTATTACTATATTAAAATAGACCACTAAGGGCCCAATTGTGCAGTTGCACATGTGACTAACTTTCACTAGTATCAACATTATAGTTAGTATGGGGTTTTCTTGTTACAAAAGTATTATTTGTTTTGCTAGAGGAATAGATGGGGAGCTGTGGTTGCTTGCTACTGTTGAAAATCAGGCTACTCATTTAGATGTGTATGGCTTGGGTGATGAGCTCTAGTCAGTCAGGTTTGAAAATCTTGGGTTAGGTGTTTAAAAGTAGTCCAATAAGGGCCAGTGTTTTGAAAGTGGCTTCTTAATGCCTTGAGGATCAGTTTCTTAGTGCATAGGCTTCAGCTGACTTTGTCCTCCTTGGCCCTCTCTTCCCATCCTCCATCCTTGTCTCCTATTGAATAGCTATAATTGCAGCTCCCTACCTTTGTATTGCCATCAATGATGCTTTATGGGGAAATGCTTCAGGAGTAGGACATTGAGTACCCTGTAACCCTTGACATAGTTTCTTTAATAACAGCATATGAAAAAACACTATTATTTTTTAATTGGAACCTTAATTATTTTTTAATTGCAATCCTGAAGTTTTTATTACTTTTTTCAGGGAGAATTACTTATGCCTTCATAGGGGGGATGTCCAGACTGAATCCCAATTCTGTCAATCCGAGTGCAGAAGTGGGGCCTGCAAGGATTTTAAAAATTAATACTTGCCACTCCAGGCTTGTATTAAACTCCCACGGTTACAGGTTTTCTCTG